>NC_060149.1:731613810-732238810 GCF_021461385.2 Schistocerca piceifrons | reverse complement strand
CAGGTGAAATACCCTCAGACATCAAGAAGAACATAATAATTTCAATTTCAAAGAAGGCAGTGCTGACAGGTGTGAATGTTTCCAAACTATCAGTTTCATAAGTCACAGTTGAAAAATTCTAACACGAATCCTTTACAGAGGAATGGAAAAATTGGTAGAAGTCGACCTGGGGGAAGATTAGCATGGATTCCGGAGAAATGTACTAACACGCGAAGCAATACTGATCCTACGTCTTCTCATAGAAGATAGGTTAAGGAAAGGCAAACCTACGTTTATAGCATTTGTATACTAAGAGAAAGCTTTTGACAGTTTTGACTCGAATACTCTCTTTCAAATTCTGAAAGTGGCAGGGATAAAATACAGCAAGCGAAAGGCTATTTACAATTTGTACAGAAATCGTATGGCAGTTATAAGAGTCGAGGAGCACGAAAGGGAAGCAGTGGTTGAAGAGGGAGTGAGACAGGGTTGTAGCCTATCCCCGATCTTATTCAATCTATATATTGAAGGACACCAAAGAAAAAACTGGAGTAGGAAGAAGAGTCCAGAGAGAAGAAATAAAAACTTTGAGGTTTGCCGATGACATTGTAATTCTGTCAGAGACAGCAAAGGACTTGGAAGAGCCGTTGAATGTAATGGAGTGTCTTTAAAAGACGATGTAAGATGAACATCAACAAAAGCAGAACGAGGATAATGGAATGTAGTCGAATTAAAACAAGTGATGCTGAGGGAATTAGATTAGGAAATGAGGCACTTAAAGCAGTAGATGAGTTTTTTATTTGGGAAGCAAAATAACTGGGGTTGGTCGAAGTAGGGTGGATATAAGATGTAGACTGGCAATGGTAAGAGAAGCATCCAAAGAGAAATTTGCTAACATCGAGTATAGATTTAAGTGTCATGAAGTCCGTTCTGAAAGTGTTTGTAAGGAGTGTAGCCGTGTATAGAAGTGAAACATGGACGATAAACAGTTTAGACAAAAAGAGAATAAAAGCTTTTGAAATGTGGTGCTCCAGAGTAATGCTGAAGGTTAGGTGTGTACATCACGTAACTAATGAGGAGGTACTGAATAGAATTGGGGAGAAGAAAAATTTATGGTACAATCTGGCTAGGAGAAGGGATCGGTTGGTAGGACATGTTTTGAGGCATCAAGGGATCACAAATTTAGCATTGGAGGGCAGCGTGGAGGGTAAAAATCATAGAGGGAGACCAAGAGATGAATACACTAAGCAGATTCAGAAGGATGTAGGTTGCAGTAGGTACTGGGAGATGAAGAAGCTTGCACAGGATAGAGTAGCATGGAGAGCTGCATCAAACCAGTCTCTGGACTGAAGACCACAACAACAACATACACAATAATATATTATTATTATTATCATTATTATTATTATCATTATTATATTGTATTATTCGTAAATGTAGGTCGTAAGCAGTGCAGAAGCTATTACTTAGTTACTTTTGTTTTGTTCTGTCTAATCGAATAATGGAGCAATTTCAGGTCTACTGCGGGAACTGACTAAATTTCTCAGAAGATATTTTAATGAGTAGTTTAAGCATATGTGATGAATATGTCTTAATTTTGCTGTCATAGATACATGACACAAAGTGTGTTAGTAGTGGGTGGAACATATGAGGAAGACTTTTTCATACAATCGTTTCACAAGCTGTAACTCCGTTACGTTCTGTCAAACATGTATGGTAGTATTTGAAGGAAATGGTAAATATTGGTTTCTTATGTAATCAGTAAAACACTATTACGAAATAGTCACAATACGAATGATCTTTTTAAAATAAACAAAACTGAACCATTCTTGTTTTCACCACTCAGAAAATTTCATTTTTGCCCTCAGGTGGGTAGCCACCATTAGGGTGTGAACCACTGTCATACACGACAAAATCTGCCAGTTCTTTGTTGCTTGAGCGCCTCAGTTTCTCGATTGTTTGTACCTATAGCGATACATTTCTTGCAGTTATGATAACGCCTGCTGAGAAACGTTTCTCTTTAAATTCGTACGTCTCTCCGGGCACAATATTCCACTGCACCAAACATTAAACGCACGACATCGAGTTCCTGACACGGGCAATGATCCACCATGGACAACCTGTCATGAACCGCATGTCGTCGTAAGCTCCTTATCTTAAAATATGCCGCTTAGGGTCGTCTACCGACTGCATTATTTTATCTATAAAGTATTGGGCAATCTTTACAAAAAGCATCTACCTGCTCAGAAAATTAAATACTTGGTCTCTCAGTAGGAATGTTCAATATTCAAGGATATCTGGAAACGATCATTTGAAACAAAATCTCCAGTAAAAATGGGCTCTAAAATGCATACCAGAATAGCAATGAGCGCTTGTTCAGTAGAAGAGAAGTGTTTCACAGTAGCGAAAATGAAGAAGTTCTCATGGCTCTTAAGGTATGCACTTTATAGACCATGGTTACTGGACATGGTATTCTTGTTTTGGTCCATAGTATCACCTCTTAAAATATGGAATGCAGATGAGTGTTCAAAACAAAGGGAAAGATAGGTGTCTCTTTTCTAAGCACCCAATGACGACGTAAACCAGGAAGACGTCATCTTCATTCACTGTGAATCAGTGTGTATCCATAGCTCTCTCAGAATGGTCCTCACTAAGTAAGCCAAAGTTTTCTTGATAAAACACTGCTAGTATTTGATCACAAAAACATCGTTTATAATTCCACACTGTATTTAACTACAAAAAGATAATTTATAATACTTATAAGGCATTGGAAGTCCTACGAATTTGTAGAGGGGTTCTCCTCAAAGATCTGAGCCGTGGTGCAGTTCATTCTCTCAGACTCTACATAGTTATACCACAATATTGTGAAAGATCGACCAATAGAATATTGGACAGATATGTTTATATTTATTTAGTTATACCTAGTCGTCATGTTGATCTGCTACCTATAAACTACAACAGACTGTAGTGTTTCATAGTGTACCAAGTATAGTTCTATAACTTTATTTAATACTCTTCTTCAGGAAAACAAAATTTCACAGTCAGTTCCCTAACGACTATTATACAACTAAATACTAATAAATTTTAACTGTATTCTATTTACCATTTTACTAATTAATACATCAGTCTATACATTCATCTTAAATCCCAGGTCACAAACGACTATATATTTTTAACAGTAGTAATAAAAATTATTATTACCTTTTGCAATTTAAATTTAAAATTTTTAACTGAACTTTTCTTCAAAAATAAAATCCTCAGGTTTTTGGCCTTCGGTACTAGCGTAGTGTTTCTGGAATCCGAAAGACGTTGCCTATGCTAAAGAATCCAGATCTCCTGAGTTACAGAGATCCTTAAAAGTTTCCACTGACTTCAAACGTTTTTCACTTTTTTTACGATCGCCTTCAGTGCCATAAATCGTCTGGTGCGGAAGTTGGATCCGTGACTACAGGAAAGACATGCGTTGTAGCAAGGCGAGCGTTCAGCCAGTCTTCTTCTTCTTCTGTTCTTGTCACTGGACTTTAATGCGAGGGACATTTAATAAGTAATGCAACACATGTTTCTTCTGAAATCAGGTTGGTTTCATTCAGGATTCCAGTACACCACATTATTCCCCAATCTCTTAGTTACAAAACGCCGTTTTTCAACATGATGTCCGTTCAATGCGGCGGCCTTACGCCATCTTATTGGTAAGGCCCGTATGCCCGCATTGTACCACTGTATTGGTCGACGTTGGAGCCAGTGTCTGGCTGCATCAATAACCTCCCTACCATCCACGTACTGCTTACCACAGAGTGCATTCTTCAATGGGCCAAACAGATGGAAGTCGGAAGGGGCGAGATCCAGGCTGTAGGGTGGATGAGGAAGAACAGTCAAAATGGTCCAAATGGCTCTAAGCACTATGGGACTTAAGATCTGAGGTCATCAGTCCCCTCGACTTAGAACTACTTAAACCTAACTAACCCAAGGACATCACACACATCCATGCCCGAGGCAGGATTCGAACCTGCGACCGTAGCAGCAGCGCGGTTACGGAATGAAGCGCCTAGAACCGTTCGGTAACATCGGCCGGCGGAGAACAGTCCATTGAAGTTTTCTGAGCTGCTGTCGGGTGCGTGGATCTGTGTGCGGCCTTGCCTTGTATGGAGAACCAGGAGTTCGTTTGCATTTTTGTGGCGACGAACACGTTGAAGTGAATTCTTCATTTTCCTGAGGGTAGCACAATACACATCAGAGTTGATCGTTGTACTTCGAGGGAGGACATGGAACAGAATTACCCTCTCAGGGTCCCAAAAGACCGTCGCCGTGTCTTTACCGGCTGAAGGCGCGGCTTTCTTTTTTTTTCCGGAGGAGAGGCGGCGTGGCGCCACTCCATGCGTTGCCGTTTTGTTTCCGGTTCGAAATGATGAACAAATATTTCATCGCCTGTGTCGATGTTCGACAAAAAAAGTTTCGATCAGGTTCGAAACTCGCATGCAATTCTGCACAAGTGGTCCTTCGTTGCTCTTTATGACCTTCGGTTACGTGGCGAGGAACCGAGCGAGCATACACCTTGAGTAT
Source organism: Schistocerca piceifrons (assembly GCF_021461385.2). Taxonomy (NCBI): domain Eukaryota; kingdom Metazoa; phylum Arthropoda; class Insecta; order Orthoptera; family Acrididae; genus Schistocerca; species Schistocerca piceifrons. The sequence continues at coordinate 732,234,274 of NC_060149.1, read as the reverse complement.
CCCAGCTGGTGGATGACTGTGTGAGCACTACCAACAGAGGCCTCTAGTTGAGCAGCGAGGCGTTTGACTGTGATCCGTCGATCACCTCGAATGAGAGTGTCCGCATGTCCCATCACTGCAGGAGTCACAGCTGTTTGTGGTCGGCCGGCACGAGGGAATCGGAGAAGTTTACGTGACCTCGTTGATGTGATGAAAGACACCTCGCCCAACGACTCACCTTGCTTTTTTCACGCCAGGTCTCCGTAGAAACTCTGCAGACGTCTAAGAATACCTGCAATGTTCTGGTTTCCCGCCAAGAGAGACTCAATGACAGTCCTCTACTTGGAACGTGCCTCCATTGGAGACGTCATTATGAAGGCTACATATAATGCCACCACCTATCGGAACTTCTACATCTACATCTATATCCATATTCCGCAAGCCACCTGACGGTGTGTGGTTGAGGGTACTTTGAGTACCTCTATCGGTTCTCCCTACTATTCCAGTCTCGCATTGTTCGTGGAAAGAAAGATTGTCGGTATGCCTGTGTGTGGCCTCTAATCTCTCTGATTTTATCCTCATGGTCACTTCGCGAGACATACGTAGGAGGGAGCAATATACTGCTTGACTCCTCGGTGAAGGTGTGTTCTCGAAACTTCAACAAAAGCCCGTACCGAGCTACGGAGCGTCTCTCTTGCAGAGTCTTCCACTGGAGTTTATCTATCATTTCCGCAACGCTTTCACGATTACTAAATGATCCTTTAATGAAGGGCGCTGCTCTCCGTTGTATCTTTTCTATCTCTTCTATCAACCCTATCTGGTACGGATCCCACACCGGTGAGCAGTATTAAAACAGTGGGCGAACTTCATGAAACTATAGGGGCTGAAGCGGAAATATTCCACGCTGTCCCATAACAAATTCCGCATTTTCAGTCGAAATTGTCCGAGAAAAAAAGTGTTGCATTACTTATTGAACTCCCGTCGTATTTCAACTTCGTTTATAAAGAAAGTGTCCAAGCATGGTAGTACCGAAACCATGGTGTGATTGACCCCCTACAAGGGCGTAGGCACAGAGGCGGCGACCGAGCGAGGTGGCGCAGTGGTTAGACACTGGACTCGCATTCGGGAGGACGACGGTTCAATCCCGCGTCCGGCCATCCTGATTTAGGTTTTCCGTGATTTCCCTAAATCACTCAAGGCAAATGCCGGGATGGTTCCTCTGAAATGGCACGGCCGACTTCCCTCCCCATCCTTCCCTAATCCGATGAGACCGATGACCACGCTGTCTGGTCTCCTTCCCCAAAACAACCAACCACAGAGGCGGCGAATGAGGAAAAGAAAAACGAAACGCGATTCAAGAATTAATCTATGTGAATTATCTTATCACTCGTGTTCCTGGCCCTCCCTGCGAGAATCCTTTTCCTCAGTCCGAGACTGTAAACGCGCTATTGTCTAAGTAGCGTCATGCAGAAGTGACTACTGCCGAACGGGCGTTACATGGGTTACGTGTCAACAGTGTGCTTTGCTCCTGCAGCTGACGCCCACACAGTTAGCTCATGTTCAGCAGTGGTGTTTCTGCCGCTACTTCGCTACGGTTTTGTAGGATATCAAAGATTGGCGAGCGGGCCCTGAAGCAAATAGGCGATTTTGACGGAGGCTTCCAATTTTTGCCGATTCCTGCCAACTGAGGACTGAAGTGCAACTGTTTAAAACAGAGTGTTTCAAAGTATCCGACAGAATAGTAAGTGAACTGGGAGACAGATTCCACATGTAACAAACGTTTTCATCTCACTTTCACTTACTGTAAGTAACGCCCTAAATGATAGTTCTCTATTTTGTTTTGAAAAATATGCAGCTGGTTTTGGTACCAAATGTAGCAGAAATATCTATGCAGCTGAGCCATGACTTATTAAACTGATAGTTCGGTAATTTTCACATCTGTCAACACCTGCTTTCTTTGGGATTGGAATTATTATATTCTTCTTGAAGTCTGAGGGTATTTCGCCTGTCTCGTACATCTTGCTCACCAGATGGTAGAGTTTTGTCAGGACTGGCTCTCCCAAGGCCATCAGTAGTTATAATGGAATGTTGTCTACTCCCGGGGCCTTGTTTCGACTCAGGTCTTTCATTGTTCTGTCAAACTCTTCACACAGTATCGTATCTCCCATTTCATCTTCATCTACATCCTCTTCCATTTCCATAATATTGTACTCAAGTACATCGCCCTTGTATAGACCCTCTATATACTCCTTCCACCTTTCTGCTTTCCCTTCTTTGCTTAGAACTGGGTTTCCATCTGAGCTCATGATATTCATACAAGTGGTTCTCTATTCTCCAAAGGTCTCTTTAATTTTCCTGTAGGCAGTATCTATCTTACCCCTAGTGAGGTATGCCTCTACATCCTTACATTTGACCTCTAGCCATCCCTGCTTAGCCATTTTGCACTTCTGGCCGATCTCATTTTTGAGAAATGTCATATTACCGCCTTGTGCTGTTGGTAAAATACTTTATTTATACAACCAGTTTCAGCCGTCTGACCATGATCAGGTTCATAAAAGTGTTGACAGCGTCATGTTAGGCGAAATATAAAATCGTTATTTTTGGGAGATGAAACCATGTCATCATATCCTTATATAAATTACGCCTTCAGTCTACGAAAAATATCCAAGGGAGAGTAAACATTCATATTAAACCTGTAATCGGTGTTATATTTCGCCATATATTGATTTTTTTTCTTATCTATGTAAGTTAAGTAAAGCTACACCCTTTCCTGAGGTTAGCATTTTGCTTACGAGTTTACCTTCGCTATTAACAAAAAAAATAAAACAAAATAAAATAAAACTGTCACTGTATTTGTTTTTGAACTTTTCCTAACTGCGTACTCTTCCTCGTTAGAGTCTCAGGAAACCATTCAGATAAAGAATTCGAACCTTTGTCCTCGTACAATCATACATCACAGCTTGGGACGTATTATTAAAGTAATAGTTACTATAATGCTTACAAATTGTATCAAATTCGAAGAGTTTCCAATGAAAAATTTTTTCACGGGTTACTCCACATTTGGTATACACTCCTGGAAATGGAAAAAAGAACACATTGACACCGGTGTGTCAGACCCACCATACTTGCTCCGGACACTGCGAGAGGGCTGTACAAGCAATGATCACACGCACGGCACAGCGGACACACCAGGAACCGCGGTGTTGGCCGTCGAATGGCGCTAGCTGCGCACCATTTGTGCACCGCCGCCGTCAGTGTCAGCCAGTTTGCCGTGGCATACGGAGCTCCATCGCAGTCTTTAACACTGGTAGCATGCCGCGACAGCGTGGACGTGAACCGTATGTGCAGTTGACGGACTTTGAGCGAGGGCTTATAGTGGGCATGCGGGAGGCCGGGTGGACGTACCGCCGAATTGCTCAACACGTGGGGCGTGAGGTCTCCACAGTACATCGATTCTGTCGCCAGTGGTCGGCGGAAGGTGCACGTGCCCGTCGACCTGGGACCGGACCGCAGCGACGCACGGATGCACGCCAAGACCGTAGGATCCTACGCAGTGCCGTAGGGGACCGCACCGCCACTTCCCAGCAAATTAGGGACACTGTTGCTCCTGGGGTATCGGCGAGGACCATTCGCAACCGTCTTCATGAAGCTGGGCTACGGTCCCGCACACCGTTAGGCCGTCTTCCGCTCACGCCCCAACATCGTGCAGCCCGCCTCCAGTGGTGTCGCGACAGGAGTGAATGGAGGGACGAATGGAGACGTGTCGTCTTCAGCGATGAGAGTCGCTTCTGCCTTGGTGCCAATGATGGTCGTATGCGTGTTTGGCGCCGTGCAGGTGAGCGCCACAATCAGGACTGCATACGACCGAGGCACACAGGGCCAACACCCGGCATCATGGTGTGGGGAGCGATCTCCTACACTGGCCGTACACCACTGGTGATCGTCGAGGGGACACTGAATAGTGCACGGTACATCCAAACCGTCATCGAACCCATCGTTCTACCATTCCTCGACCGGCAAGAGAACTTGCTGTTCCAACAGGACAATGCACGTCCGCATGTATCCCGTGCCACCCAACGTGCTCTAGAAGGTGTAAGTCAACTACCCTGGCCAGCAAGATCTCCGGATCTGTCCCCCATTGAGCATGTTTGGGACTGGATGAAGCGTCGTCTCACGCGGTCTGCACGTCCAGCAGGAACGCTGGTCCAACTGAGGCGCGAGGTGGAAATGGTATGGCAAGCCGTTCCACAGGACTACATCCAGCATCTCTACGATCGTCTCCATGGGAGAATAGCAGCCTGCATTGCTGCGAAAGGTGGATATACACTGTACTAGTGCCGACATTGTGCATGCTCTGTTGCCTGTGTCTATGTGCCTGTGGTTCTGTCAGTGTGATCATGTGATGTATCTGACCCCAGGAATGTGTCAATAAAGTTTCCCCTTCCTGGGACAATGAATTCACGGTGTTCTTATTTCAATTTCCAGGAGTGTAGTTTAGAACTTAGAGCTCACGTTACTACATATGAAATGCCACTAACAAATCCAAATCGTTTTGAAACTGGATGGCCGGCCGGAGTGGCCATGCGGTTCTAGGCGCTACACTCTGGAAACGAGCGACCGCTACGGTCGCAGGTTCGAATCCTGCGTCGGGCATGGATGTGTGTGATGTCCTTAGGTTAGTTAGGTTTAATTAGTTCTAAGTTCTAGGCGACTGATGACCTCAGAAGTTAAGTCGCATAATGCTCAGAGCCATTTGAACCATTTTTTTGAAACTGGATGAGAGACGTATCTCTATCCAATGTAAAGTATAGATTTTATACATCGGAGCATCTTGACACATAGCAGTTGTCGCCCTTCATGCAATTTATTGTACCTCGCGTTTACCTATCGTGTGTGATTCATTAATACAGGTGACATCACATGCCACTCACCCTTACTTTTGCAAAAACTTCCAATAGCGGTTACTCTAAATAATGTGCTCGGGAACAAAATATAAGATCTAACGCATACAGTGTCGGTACAAAGTAAGATACAGTTATTGAAGTGCGTACAGCGCCCGTGGACTAGGTTTAGAGTCTGTGATTAATTATTCAAACATCCTCGATCCCGGGTTCGTAACCCCCTTAAATTTTGATTAATAATCAACCCTGGCAGCCGAAGACTACCAGCATAAAAACTCACCCTCATTCTGCCAACGGCCTTGTCAAAGAGGGGGGAGGAGCGAATGGAGGTTCAGGGCATTCTCTTGTCCTTGGGGTGGGAAACTGCCCCTAAAGGCGGAGGAATCAGCAGTGATGTAACGGCGTGAGGATGTCGAAGGCAATGGAAACCACTGCACTAAAGACGCATAACGAATATCCACTGGACATGTGGTCTGTAATTGAAAAAGTGTCATGCTGATCTCTCCATTGGGAAAAGTCATTACGATCTACGGGAGGCGACTGCCAATGGGGAGGTGTCCGTGACAAAAAGGCTGAATAACCACCGAAAGGATAGCGTTCTACGAGTCAGGGCGTCGAATGTCGGAAGCTTGAGCCTGGTAGTGAAGCTAGGAAATCTGACAAGGGAAATGTAAAGGCTCAGTCTAGTTGTAGTAGGGCTCAGTGAAGTGAAATGGAAAGAAGATAAGGATTTCTGGTCAGATGAGTATAGGGTAATATCAGCTCGCCCGGTTAGCTGTGTGGTCTAACGACGGCTTTCCGGATTAGGAAGGAGCGCCTGGTCCCCAGCACGAATCCGGCCGCCAGACTTGTGTCGAGGTCCGGTGAGCCAGTCTGTGGATGGTTTTTAGTCGGTTTTCCATCTGCCTCGGAGAATGCGGGCTGGTTCCCTTTATTCCGCCTCAGCTACACTGTGTCCGCGATTGCTGCGCGAACAAGTTATCCACGTGCACGTACACCAGCATTACTCTACCACGCAAACATAGGGGTTACATTCGTCTGATGTGAGACGTTCCCGGGGGGAGGGGAGGGGGTTACACTGGGGGCCGAAGAACCGCACAATAACCCTGAAAGAGTGGTTCGGTGTGGGGCGGTGGTGGGGTGAAGTGGACTGCTGTAGTCGTCGTGGGGTTGTGGGCCACTGCGGCTGCGGCGGGGACGGAGCCTCTCCGTCGTTTCTAGGCCCCCGGTTAACATACAATATAATAGGGTAATATCAACAGCAGCAGCAACAAATGGTTTAACTTGAGTAGGATTCGTTATGAATTAGTATGTGTTATTGTGAACAATTCAGTGACAGGGTTGTTTCCATCAGGATCGGCAGGAAACCAACATCGACAACGATAGTTCAGGTATACATGCCGTCTTCGCAAACTGAAGATGGAGAGATAGAGAAAGCATATGAGGATATTGAACGGGTAATACAGTACCTGCAGGGAGATGAAATTGTAATACTCATGGGGAACTGGAAGGAGAAGAAGAAAAAGTTACATGAGAATATGGGCTTCGGACAAGGAATGAGAGAGGAGAAAGACTAATTGGGTTATGTAATAAATTTCAGCTAGTAATAGCGAATGGTCTATTCAAGTATCACAAGAGGAGAAGGTATACTTGGAAAAGGCCGAGTGATACGGGAATATTTCAGTTGGATTACATCATGGTCAGGTAGAGATTCCGAAATCAGATACTCGATTGTAAGTCATACCTAGGAGCAGATATAGACTCAGATCACAGTTTAGTAGTGATGAAGAGTAAACTAAAGTTTAAGAGATTAGTCAGGAAGAATCAGTACGCAAACAAGTGGGATACGAAATTACTAAGGAATGATGAGATATGCTTGAAGTTCTCTAAGGCTATAGATATAGCAATAATGAATAGCTTAGTATGCAGTACAGTTGAAGACGAATGAACATCTCGAAAACGAGCAATTACAGAAGTTGGAAAGGAAAACATTGTTACAAAGAAGATAACTGCGAAGAAACCATTTGTAACAGAAGAAAAACTTCAGTTGGTTAATGAAAGAAAGAAGTACAAAAATGTTCAGGGTAATTCAGGAATACCGAAATAAAAGTCGCTGAGGAATGAAATAAACAGGAAGTGCAGGGAAGCTGAGACGAAACGTCTGCATGAAAATTGTGAAGAAATCGACAAAGAGATGATGATTGGCAGGACTGACTCAGCATATAGAAAAGTCAAAATACAACCTTGGTGAAATTAAAAGCAAAGGTGGTAACATTAAGAGTGCAGCGGGAATTCTACTGCTGAAGGCAGAGGAGAGAGCAGATAGGTGGAAAGAGTACATTGAAGGCCTGTGAGGGGGAAAATATGTCTCATGTGATAGAAAAAGGAACAGGAGTCGATTTAGAAGAGATAGGGGATCCAGCTTAAAAGCTGATGCATCCAAGTTACTTACAAGAATAATATACAGAGGAATGGAAAAGAAAATTTAGGATGTGTTAGATGACGATCAGTTTGGCTATAGGAAAGGTAAAGGCACCAGAGAGGCAAGTCTGACGTTGCGGTTGATAATTAGGAGTGGTATTAAAATTCAAGGTGAAAGACCGAGCGAGGTGGCGCAGTGGTTAGCACACTGGACTCGCATTCGGGAGGACGACGGTTCAATCCCGTCTCCGGCAATCCTGATTTAGGTTTTCCGTGATTTCCCTAAATCGCTTCAGGCAAATGCCGGGATGGTTCCTTTGAAAGGGCACGGCCGATTTCCTTCCCCATCCTTCCCTCACCCGAGCTTGCGCTCCGTCTCTAATGACCTCGTTGTCGACGGGACGTTAAACACTAATCTCCTCCTCCTCCTCCAAGGTGAAAGGGTATCAATGATACGATTCGCTGATGATATTGCTATTCTGAGTGAAAGTAAAGAAGTATTACATGATTTTCTGAATGGAACGAAGTCTAATGAGTACAGAATATGGACTGAGAGTACATCGAAGAAAGACGAAAGTAATGAGAAAAAACAGAAATGAGAACAGTGAGAAACTTAACATCAGGATTGATGGTCACGAAGTAGATGAAGTTAAGGAATTCTGCTACTTAGGCAGCAAAATAATCGGTGGCGGACAGAGAAAGGAGGACATCAAAAGTAGACTAGCAGTGGCAAAAAGGGCATTCCTGGCCAAGAGAAGTCTGCTAGTATCGAACATAGGCCTTAATTTGAGGAAAAAATGTCTGAGAATGTATATCTGGAGCACAGCATTGTACTGTAGTGAAACATGGACTGTAGGAAAACCGGAACAAAAGAGACTAGCAGAATTTGAGATGTGGTGCTACAGACGAATGTTGAAAATTAGGTTGACTGATAAGGTAAGAAATGAGGAGGTTCTGCACAGAATAGGAGATGAAAGGGATATGTTGAAAACAGTAACAAGGAGAAGGGACAGGAAGAAAGAACATCTGTTAACACATCAGGGGATGACTTCCATGGTATTAGAGGGAGCTGTAGAGGGCAAAAGCTGTAGAGGAAGATACATTCAGCAAATAATTGGGGACGTAAAGCTGCAAGTGCTATTCTGACGTGAAGAGGTTGGCGCAGGAGAGGAATTAGTGGCGGGCCGCATCAAACTACTCAGAAGACTGACGACTCAAAAAACATCTATCTCATATTGAAGTTGTAAATTGAAAATGTTTTCTATGGCGTTTAATGAGTACGCCCTCCGAACCATACGACTGCAGATGAAAAATTCACAGATTGAAAAGAATTTAATTGAACCTTTAATTAGTACAGAGTAACGGAGCGGTTAACGAAATTTTATTGGAGAAGTGTGCTAAATGCTAGTTTCGATTTTGTAATACGTGAAGGTCGTTAACCTTTTAGTCTCACATTACAGGGTGATGTGCTGGCGTGAAACAGGCCGACATTTCTGCCGACAGATGGCTGTAGCTACCGGCCGCGTGCAGTTCCTTGCGGAGCAACAGGTGGCTCTGCTGCCTGACTCCAGCGTTCGCCGATAGATGGCAGGCGAGTGCGAATTTCATCCGCGGTGTAGAAAGCAAGTGTCACAGGCGGAATCCGACGCGGCCTTCGGATTTACGTTGTCTTTGACTACATTTAATGTCTCCAGAAGATTGTCGAATCACTAAACGAGGAAAACCTCTTCCCCTAAGCCAATGCCATGACGTACCCACTCCCATTACGAATACTATGTAGCATCTGCGAGGTACCCGAATTCATTAAAATGCAAATTTGCAATAGCTTCATAATCGCTTCATCACTATTAATTATGCACTTCTTTCTTTTCGTTTTAATTTGCGAATAGTGAAAAGCATCTTCACTGTAAAACTGCAGAGCACAAAATCGACTGCGATTGATATCACATAACCGACGGCACTCCAAGTCACGTCAAAACATACCACAGTATGCTTCAAATAGGAGCAGTCTTACCAATTGTCAACAGAACAGCACGTCATATCGTCACATCACGGACTGCCAACAAAAAAGCTGTGACGAGTACGAAACAAACGTACAAGACTGACTGACTAAGTGCAGCGTCGTCACGTGCTCTTATCGCCGCGCTTGTTCGTGTTATACTAGTGGATTTTGTGGCTAATTAATATTTATTTTATTGCTTGCTTTTCTCGTGATGCGTTGTATTGGTTGTATAATAACTTGCTGTTTTTTTAGGTGTATTTACTTTCGGATGAGACTCAATAATTGAGAGTGACATATAGTGTAGATTTTAAAGTATATGGAAAAAGGAAGAGTCCACCACAACGTAGAAGAACACAAAACAGTCACCTACATTGAGGGAGACAAATACACTATTTTCACATTTATGACGATTGAAAACAAACAAAGGTACCATATCAAAGCAAAGAGTTGAGTTTCACTAATACCATAGTTATTTTTTTGTTTACACATACTGGCGGGCAAAACGTAGGGACGAAACTAATTTTCGCACAATATGTCATGGCCAAGTAACATCTCGATGAAACTTGGACAGTACATAGAGATAACTGCCACAGTATAGTACGGAAGGTAACTGAATAAAATACGCAATGGGACGAACGGAAATGATATTTTTATTTAAAGAAAATTATTACATTGGATTCACCGCGATTTGTAATGGTGTGCTGAACATTACAAAAGGCGGGTCATAGTTCTTAATAGGATGTGTGAACACTGTGAAAGGCAGTGCATGCTTTGTACCGTGCTCCCATGCAGGCCACGTCTTCCCAACGCACCCAAGTACTCTGTGGGATTTAAGTCGGGGGAACGAACAAGCCAGTCCATTCGTCGTATATTCTCTCGTTGCAAGAGCTCCCGCACCTGCGCACTTCCATGCTGCCGCGCATTGTCATCTATAAAAATGCAGTCAGGGCCGAAAGCACTCTTGAAAAGACGCACGTGGGGAACGAGTACAGTGTCACACTATCGTTGACTGGTGGATGTACCATGTTAAAAGGTTCGGAGGTCAGTACGCCCACGCAACATTATGCGTCGCCACACCATAACAAATGAACCAACAAAACGCTCATGTTCGGAGTGTTCCTGCATGTGTTACGAACCTTCATGTGACGAGTTATTGCGACACGGAATGCATCCTGGTCCAAGTTTCATCGAACTATGATAAATGGCAGCGACATATCACACGAAAGTTATTTTTGTCCTTAAGTTTTACACACAGCCTAATTTTTTTCCCAAGTGAATAAATGTTTTCACGGTATAAATGTACGCACAAAACTTTCACTGCGCTTTCTAGTTCAAAGCGCTATTAAATAGAATTTATTACTTTTATCAAGAACATTGCCCGCCAGAGTGGCCGAGCGGTTCTAGACGCTTCATTCTGGAACCGCGCAACGACTACGGTCGCAGATTCGAATCTTGCCTCGGGCATGGATGTGTGTGATGTCCTTAGGTTAGTTAGGTTTAAGTAATTCTAAGTTCTAGGGGACTGATGACCTAAGAAGTTAAGTCCCATAGTTCTCAGAACCATTTGAACCATCAAGAACATTCATATAGAATTATACTGTAATCATTAATATATACATACATCCAATGCTAGTTCCTTAATTGTGAGACCACATACTGACTTTTCGTAAAACAGGTTGTCCCTCTTAATCCTATTGGGCAGTGTGACGTCATAGTGAGTTCAGATGTAGTGGAAAACAAGAATTAGCAGGACCGTATCGAGACGTGAATTTGACGTTGATGGCCAATGTAAATCGAGCGTTTGTCATCTTCTCTACACTGGAGACCAGTTTGTACACTCCCTTGGTGAGGAGCGCTCACCAAGTATCTGACGCTGTCGTCGATACTTCTTGTGTTGCTTTTTGTATTCTTCTCAGGGTCTTAACCTGTGCTTGGTTCAAATGGCTCTGAGCACTATGGAACTTAACTGCTGAGATCATCAGTCGCCTAGAACTTAGAACTACTTAAACCTAACTAACCTAAGGACATCGCACACATCCATGCCCGAGGCAGGATTCGAACCTGCGACGGCAGCGGTCGCGTGGTTCCAGACTGTAGCGCCTAGAACCGCTCGGCCACTCCGGCCGGCTTAACCTGTGCTTATTTACCTGTTTGTGAGACAGTTGGTCAGCACGATGGGCTAATACTTTTGAAGAACCATTTTCCGTTATTGGTACAGTTTGCATCTTTGATCATGCTAGTCATTTGCACTGACTGACTGCCACAAAAACGAATAAACAGTTATCGGCCAAAGATTAAGAGAAGATAGGACAAACACAAAACTTTAAGGTCGCTCATGTTGAATGTGTTTTCCGATGCATCGGTATTATTAACTGCGAAACATGCCACCCAAAATTAGCAATGTTCGCTGAGAGAATCACATGTGTTTGTTAAATTTATATCATATCTCAAGAAATTCTGGTAATCATCATTATAAACTGTTTAATTGTGAATTATATGCACTGTGTGTAAGGAACGACAATTCATAATTGAACATTGTGATGATCGTTCGTTGCTGAATAGGTTGTTAGGACATTTTTAGCTGACAACTGAATGTCGTAACCACAGATAAACTGACGTACCGCTGACTTGTTAATGACACAGGTACAGAGTATTTACAAAGCAAAGTAAACATTTTTATATTATTAGTGAAGTCGTTAATTCAGAAAATTAATAATATGACTGAGTAAGTTTTAACTGTTATGAAGCTAACACTATAATAACTGATAATCAATTTAACAGTGGACAAAAACGGAAGTTGTGTTTGACCGTTCAATATAAATCTGCAGTTCTTTACAATGTGTTCATTGATTTCAAGTATTCACAAGACGGTCATCTTTCCCCTATTCTAAGCACGAACGTTCTGCATGTCATTAAGTTATATCTGAAAAACCTGCAGAAATATCCAGTCGGGTGTTGGTAAGATTTCGAAATGGTACAAACATTGGCCACTTGCTTTAAATGTTCAAAATGTAAAAATGTACACACAGAAATCTAATACGCTATAATGACAATCTGAGGGGGTTGTAACCGAAATCGGACAGTTCTAGCAGTGATCTGGCTGTAACAGTTTGCAAGTATGTTAAATGAAATGACCACTTAAACCCAATACTAGGTGAAGCAGGAAGCAGAAATTGGTTTATTGGTAAGATACTGGACAAATGTAGTTTATCTATAAAGAAGCCTGTTAAAAAACTTTCACGCGACCCATCCTATAATTCTCCTCAACTGTGTGGGACTTGTACTAGATACAACTAACCAAAAATGTCAAACGTGTGGAAGAAAGAACGAATAACCACAAGATTGTCTGATTGATGAGTCACTGTCACCGAAATACTGCAAAACCTCAACTGACGGACCCTTGAAGATACACGCCAGGCATCATGCGATGCCCTGCTTACAAGTTTCGAGAACCAGTGTTAAGAGGAAATCTAGGAATCACTCTCGTAGGGTGCGTGACGTCAAGACACAGCAATCTACAATATGCTTCATGTGTTGGTGGAGCTGAACGGTACCCTAATTTGTGATGGAATGGGAAGTACCCTCTGCCATACACATCATAATGGTTTGCAGAGTGTGGCTGTACATGCAGGTGTAGATATGGGCATGTTCTTTGGTACTTGTATACACAAATAATAATTGTTTTTTTCTTCTTCTGAATTGAGTTTAATGATCTCTGCGTCACGTCTGTTCTTCTGTATTACTTTGCCTTTTCTTCACATTATTTATTCTCTAAATTGCTGTGTAATTTCAGTTCGTCATATTTTATTCTGTTGTACTTCTCACAAGAGAGACTTGTCTTGTAATCATTCCTACAACTGCATTTGTTATTATTAATTACATTTGTAATAAACATATAGTGAAAGCACATACAGCTTTTTACAACTTTTGAGTGTTTTGACCTGTTTTTGTTCGTTTACTAAATCGGTACGTTCATTTAGTTCCGTGTGGCCGTATCACATGTGAATCGCTTTTATTCTCGTCAGGCGTAATTTGGAACCTGTAAATGCACTAAAAATTCTCCTGTGGTTTATACAAAATGTGTTGGCTTTTTTTTCACTGCGTAATTTAACTATAGAACTGCAAAATTATCTGCAGTAAAATGACCGTAAGTCCTGCTAAGTGCGAGATTTTGCTGCCATGCGCATTGGATAACTGAGTAGCTGTTGGCAGAAATAACTTTGTAGATTAATCTTGGCATAACGGTATGTCTTATAACAAGTATTCGTCATAGAACAGCTACACAAACCTTTTTTGCACCAACTAGTGAAATAAGAGATACTGAACACCTGTATTCTAAAATTAATACAGGACAATGGAGCTACACTATTTTGTCACAAATTCAAAGAATTTTTTACATTCGATGGATAGCAAGAATATACATAGGTATAATTAAAAAGTACAAAGACTTGTTACTTATCACAGGATATAATACAGCCGCAGTATACAAAAATAAAACAATAATTCATGTGTTGAAAGGAGAATAGGTATGCGTATAACTGCGTTAAAAGATACCGTTATGGCTATATGTTATGTTTTGATTCACGTTAAGCGTGAGATTGGCAGCTCTTACGTGCAAATATCTACTGTCAGTAATAGATCACGCTGAAAGTTGTCAACACTTCGGCCGTTAAGGATTGTTGCTGGCTTGCCGAGGTTGCCGAGCGGTTCTAGGCGCTACAGTCTGGAACCGCGCGACCGCTACGGTCGCAGGTTCGAATCCTGCCTCTGGCATGGATGTGTGTGACGTCCTTAGGTTGGTTAGGTTTAAGTAGTTCTAAGTTCTAGGGGACTGATGACCTCAGAAGTTGAGTCCCATAGTGCTCAGAGCCATTTGAACCATTTGATTGTTGCTGAGGAATGCACCCAGCCACAAATATTTTTAAAAATATACATTTTAATGCAATAACCGGTATCGGGTTGTCACGCACGTCTTGAGATGGACAACTTTTCCCGTGAAATTAATGTTTTCGTGAACAGAACGTCGTCCAACCCTCAACTGCACAAGAATATTTGAGCATTAACAGCCACTTTATATACTTTGTGGATAGTAAAAACATGATAATGTGCCTTCATTTGATTAGATAAAATAAAAAAAGTGTTTGTGGTTGGTTGCGTTTTCCAACAACAAGATACACTGAGACGACAAAAGTCTTGGGATACTTCCTAATATCGTGTCGGACCTCCTTTTCCCCGCGTAGTGCAGCAAGTCTTCGTGGTATGCCCTCACCAAGTCGTTTAAAGTCCCTTGCAGAAATAGTGAGCCGTCCGTAATTGTAAAAGTGACGCCACTGTAAGATATTGTGCACAAGCTGACCTCTCGCTTATGACCCATAAATGTTCGATGGAATTCATGTCGGACGATCTGGGTAGCCAAATCATTCTCTCGAACTGTCTAGAACGTTCTTCAAACCAACTGCGAACAACTGTGACCTGGTGACATGACATCGTTGTTTGGGAACATGAATTCCATGAATGTCTGCATATGATCTCCAGTAGCTAAATATAAACAGAGGATCCAGTCCATTCCTTGTGAACATAGCTCCCACCATTATGGAGCCATCGTCAGCTTGCACAGTGCCTTGTTGAAAACTTGTGTCCATGGCTTCGTGGAGTCTGCACCACACTCGAACTCTGCCATCAGCTCTTACCAACTTAAATCGGACTTATCCGACCACGTCACGGTTTTCCGGTCGTCTAGGATCCAGCTGATATGGGCAAGAGCACAGGAGGGGCGCTGCAGATGTTGTTGTGCTGTTATCAAACGCACTCCCATCGGCCGTCTGTTGCCATAACCTATTAACACAAAATTTCGCTGCACTGTCCTAATGGATACGTTCGTCGTACGTCCCACATTGATTTCTGCGGTTATTTCACACAGTGTTGCTTGTCTTTTAGCACTGACAGTTCTACGGAAAGCTGTTGCACTCGGGAAGGCCGTCGACCACTACGTTGTTCGTGTTGGGAGATAATGCCTGAAATTTTGTATTCTCGGCACACTCTTGATACTGTGGGTCTCGGACTATTAAATTTCCTAACGATTTCCGAAATGGATGCGTCTAACTTCAACCACTATTGGACATTCAGAGTCTGTTATTACCATCGTGCGATCATAATAACGTCGGAAACCTCTTCACATGAATCACCTGAGTGGAAATAACAGCTTCTCCAATGTGCTGCCCTTTTATATATTGTTATATGCGGTTTTAAAGCCATCTGTATATGTGAATATCGCCATCCCATGACTACTGTCACCTCAGTGTATGTAATTGAACAAAAAGCTGTCAAATGACGTCACTATAATGTTATACACTAATCAGAAAAATAAACTGAACTCTGCGATCATGTTCAGGAGTACAGTGCGATGCCGAGGGACTGTCGCGTCATCCTCTGTCATATGGTGTCATTCGGATGCGATGTGGTAGGGCATGGAATCAGCACACCTCGCTGCTGTCCGTTTTCAGCTTTCCACATCTTCAGGCTGCTACTTCTCACTCATGCAATTCCTCAGCTGGTATCACGAGGCAGACTGGACCTCGTTCCAGTCATCCCATCGGGTAAAAATCCCTTTCAGAACCGAGAATGGAATCCGGGTTGTAAGATACCCATTAGGTTCAATCCATATTCTCTTTCCTTATTTTCCGGGTTTACAATTTTGTATCGCAGATATCATGCAGCATCAGTGAAAAAAGCGGCACTACAGAACGAACACAGTCGGGAGTAAGCTTTCCGCTCCGGCGATGGCTGGAGGCGCCGGTGGGTCATGAAGGCCAGTTGATGGTGGAGCGGGCTCTATAGCTAGACATGAGAAGGCGAGTTACGTCAGCAGGAAGTATGTAGCGAAAGCACAATTATTCTGACGTGAAGCAGGTAATCTTGTTTAATAAATATTTGCTCAGAATAGTTTATTTTTTCCAATACATGTATTAGGGGAAGCCTCCAGGTCACAAGCACTTTCTTACAACAAGATTACAACGACAGAAATCGATCATCTTAATAAATAAATGAATAACGGTTAAGCTAACCAAACTGTACGAACGGCTACGAAATATCATGAGTGTAAATAGGAGATACAGGCTGCGCGCCGAGTGACCAATCGCCGATACGATGCCTTCCGATGTAATTCTGTCATAAGAACATGCTCTCAGGAAACTGTTAGTTTTCAGTTAGTCATTATTAACTGTGAAGATATTATCAATTTATGGTGTTGTGTAAATAAATAAATCATCATGGCATCACTTTTAAATGTTATTCCGAGTAATGCAGATTCCCGCTTCACTACTTACAATCACAGGACAAAAAACTGCACTTTACAGAGAACCCTACAGCGCTGATACTCCTTCCGCGAGCGATATAAACTTTGATATCTTCTTGGCAAACCCGGTAGATTGACTCACTAAGATGCCCCAAGGGCAGATTGTATTAATCCCCGCAAAACCTGGCCGGAAACGGATGGCTCGTCATACCGTACTCCTCTTGTACCATCCTCTACTGACTTACTGACTACAATCAGACGTTTCTGGAGGTTTAGTACAAGTGAGGAGTTCTTGCAGGGTCCTCTACATGCATGTCTAAGCGCTGACTACTCAGCTACGGAAATGGACACCGTGTTGTACACACAGCATGTATAGCGCGATCAGTAAGATGCATCCCATCATACACTCCCCGAACTGTGTCTTTAGACGTAATCGACAACTGTTAACACAATGATATCCATCGAGAATCGATTGTCTGGAGTGCTTTCTGACAGTAGGAAAACAAAAATAAAATATTCTAGTCTGACAGAAAAAGATTGTATTTTACAAGATTACTAAACTTTACCAACGTTTCTTTTATTTTTTATTTTTTTCCATCTGAAGACTGCGTAGCTGAAGTATGGATCTAGAACATCTGCTGCCAGGTATCCATCTACAGTTTTCATTTTTCCCACAGCTGAAGTAAACGACCATTTAAATATATCTACATCTACATTTACAAACACATACCACATGTCAGTGCCTGGCAGAGAGTTCGTTGAACCACCTTCACAATTCTCTATTATTCCAATATCGTATAGCGTGCGTAAAGAACGAACACCTATATCTTTCCGTACGAGCTCTGATTTTCCTTATTTTATCATGGTGATCGTTTCTCCCTATGCAGGTGGACATCAAAAAAATATTTTCTAGTTCGGAAGAGAAAGTTGGTGACTGTAATTTCCTGAGAAGATTCCTCTGCAACGAAAATTGCCTTTGTTTTAATTATGTCCATCCCAAATCAAGTATATTTCAGTGGCACTCTCTCCCCTATTTCGCGGTATTACGAAACACGCTACCCTTCTTTGAAGTTTTTCGAAGTACTCCATCTATCCTATTTGGTAAGGATCCCACATCGCGCACCAGTATTCTAAAAGAGGACGGACAAGCGCAGTGTAGGCAGTATGCTCAGCAGATCTGTTATATTTCCCAAGAGTTTTGCCAGTAAAACGATTACATCTAGTGCATTCGGTTAAATGTGATTCGTAAGGCTTCCCACGCCCGGGTTCCCCACAACAATTTCTATGAGTTCCTACCAATTTGAGTTGTTTGTAATAGTAATCCCTAGGTATTTAGTTGAATTTACGGCCTTTAGAGTTGACTGATTTATCGTAACGGATTCCTTTTAGCACTCCTGTGGATTACGTCACACTTTTCATTATTTAGGGTCAATTGCCAATTTTCGCACCATACATGTATCTTTTGTAAATCGTTTTGCAATTTTTTTTTGTCTTCTGATGTCTTCACTAGTCGATAAACGACAGCGTCATCTGCAAACAACCGAAGACGGCTGCTCAGATTGTCTCCCAAATCGTTTATATAGATAAGGAACAGCAAAGGACCTATAAAACTATCTTGGGGAATGCAAGAAATCACTTCTGTTTTACTCGATGACTTTCCGTCAATTACTACGAACTGTGACCTTCCTGACAGGAAATCATGTATCCAGTCGCAAGACTGAGACGATATTCCATAGGCACGAAATTTCACTACAAACAGTCTGTGTGGTACAGCGTCACTAGCCTTCTGGAAATCCAGAAATACGGATTCAATTTGACATCCCTTGTCGATAGCACACGACACTTCCTGTGTAGTGGAAATCTGAGAATAAACGCTAGGACAACGCAAAATAGTTGCTGACTTACGAATCAAAAAAAATGGTTCAAATGGCTCTGAGCACTATGGGACTTAACATCTATGGTTATCAGTCCCCTAGAACTTAGAACTACTTAAACCTAACTAACCTAAGGACAGCACACAACACCCAGCCATCACGAGGCAGAGAAATTCCCTGACCCCGCCGGGAATCGAACCCGGGAACCCGGGCGTGGGAAGCCTTACGAATCACATTTAACCGAATGCACTAGATGTAATCGTATGCTTCGCTATTTAGTAGGGAAAAGATGTTGTCACATTATGTTATTACAAAATCTGCCTCCATAGCTGAGAGGTCAGCGCGTCTGACTGTCATTCCGCGGGCACGGGTTTGATTCCCGGTCGGGTCGGGGTTCATCTCCACTCGGGAACTGGGTGTTGTGTTGTCCTCATCATCATTTCATCAATGAGAAGCAAGTCGTCTATTGGAGCATCAACTAAGAAGACTTTCAACTTGGCGGCCGAACTTTCCTATTTAGGGACTCCCGGCCATCAGTGCCAGACGATCATTTCATTTCATTATTTGAGAAAACAAATATAATTACCGGTCAGAGTGGCATCCGTGTCCATACAAGCTAGTGTTCCGTGTCTTATGACCCCGTAGTCGATGGGACATTAGGCCCTAACATTGCCCCCTTCCTTATGACTGCCACTAGCGTGTTAGAGTAGAACGAATTAAATAAGGTACGATACTGCACTGCCTGTGTTGTTAAGAAACACTATGCAATGTTGTTGAGCATGCATGTCTGAAGGAGCAGACACTCCGGCGACTACAGGCGGTATGAAACAAATGAAATGTATTTACTGGTGGGAATAAGAACAATCATCAGCTGTATAAGGGAATGAAAATTTGTGCCGGACAGGGACTCGAACCCAGATTTCCCCGTGTACGCGAGCGGTCGCCTTAACTGCTTTGGTTATCTGAGGCAGATACTTTCAATTAAGATGTCCTTCCCTGTATGGGAATTACGTAACGTGTGCACGAGTGCAAGTTGTAACGCAGGGAGGACGTCCGGCAAAAATTTTCATTGCAGTCTTTCCCTTATACAGCTGATGGTTATCCGTATTCGCAACTGTGAATACATTTCATGTATTGAACGATGCACGGCAGCGACAAGGCTTGGTCTACAAGATAGAGCGATACTACAGAAGTCTATCTTGGTCAGTTCCTGCCGCGAAGGCATTTCTTTATTGGACTGTCTGTGTAGAAATGATATACAGCGTGAGTCGTGTAAGACATAACACCATTTTTATTACGTGAACGGCCTAAGGTAGCTAAACGTAGTTTTCAGAAAGTAATAGTACACACAGCGCCAAGCAGTTTTGTTGTACGTTTGTTTAATCCTCTTAATCTTTTATCAACCTAGATACTGAGCAAATATGTTTTTTTTAATACAACGATATACTTTTGTAACTACATTCTAAAGCTCTCAGGTCCAGTGTTATAACGCAGGGTTAAACTGACATTGACAGTTTTGTTAAAAGGTATCTGAAAAATGTGCAAAAACTGAGAGACTAAGTGATCTTACCCTGCTGTTGAGCCCCGCGGTCGCGTTCTCGCTTCCCGAGCACGGGGTCCCGGCTTCGATTCCCGGCGGGGTCAGGGATTTTCACCTGCCTCGAGATGACCGTGTGTTTGTGTTGTCCTCATCATTTCATCATCATTCATGAAAGTGGCGAGATAGGGCTGAGCAAAGGTTGGGAATTTGTACGGGCGCTGATAACAGCGCAGTTGAGCGCCCCACAAACCAAACATCATCATCATCATCATCATCATCATCATCATCATCATCATCTCTGCTGTTGAGGTATAAAGGGCGCCAAGTGGCGCTCTGACGCCCGGCTTGCCGATGTATGCAACAAGAAGACAGCCTTACGCTACTGAGATAAAATGTATTTCCTCTTGGACCTACTTTACAGCATAGTTACGGGATCAGCTACGACATACGACTGTTGTATACGGAACTGTATATACATAGGACCTACTCACGATTAAGTGAACAGCGTTGTGGAAAGAAGCAAACAGTCAAATGATGGATATAACGACGAAACATGGCATGAGAGCTCCTCTTGTTGGTGTTTATACCTCAATAGCAGATTATCGTCATCTTGTCTTACAATGGTTCAAATGGCTCTCAGCAATATGGGACTTAACATCTGAGGTCATAAGTCCCCTAGAACTTAGAACTACTAAAACATAACTAACCTAAGGACAGCACACACATTCATGCCCGAGGCAGGATTCGAACCTGCGACGGTAGCGGTCGCGCGGTTCCAGACTGAAGCGCCTAGAACCGCTCGACCACAACGGCCGGCTGTCTTACAATTTTTAGCACGTTTCTCCGATAATTTTGAGAAAAAGTTACAGTGCTAACATTAAAAAATGTTACGTAACTGTAACCATCGTTTCAAGAGATTTCGAATTCCGCTAAAAAGCTACATTGTTCCATTTAAAAAACCTGCTTGGTGTGATATCTCGGTTGGAACAAATATAAAAGGATTAAAGATACAGCAAATGTAAGTGCCCTTCTACATATTGTCATCTGCCGGACACCACTGCTCGATATCTTGAACAGTTCGCGAAATAAAAGGGATGCTACGACTTACGTGGCTCACCCTGTATACAAGGTGGCCAGAGAGTCTGAAAGGCTTGCAGGTCGTTTCAGGGAAATTTGCGCCCAGAAATAATTGTTAAGAAAAAAATTCGATACGTTGCACCGTTTCCGATTTAATTAGTACTGAAAATAGTCAAGCATACTGTTGTGGGCGCAAATTCAAGCGATCCGCCAGATACAAAAAGTATCAGTTGTTTTCAAAGCGTAGATGTCAGCGCACAAGACTGCTCAACCTTTGGCTCGCCTCAAATTCGATCCTTACTACTGTCTCATGTCCAATTTTTGTACCGCTCCCTCGCTCGGTGTTAGGAAACCAAACGAAGAACACGTTTGGTGGCACCATCTCCGGAGGGACTCCTGAATTTGTGCGCGCAGAGTCCTGATGGGCCAACTTCAGTGTTAATTACGGGGGTGGACTAAGGTGGCGTTCGATTTTGGAAGCGATATTCGTAACTTCTTCTTAATAAAATAACAAACAAATTACTAGACTGGCTTTAGATCTTTCTTATACACTCTTAAGATTTTAGTGTGTATTCTTAAGTTGTTGTTTTGGTCTTCAGTCCTGAGACGGGTGTGATGCAGCTCTCCATGCTACTCTATCCTGTGCAAGCTTCTTCAACTCCCAGTACTTACTGCAACCTACATCGTTCTGAATCTGCTTAGTGTATTCATCTCTTGGTCTCCCTCTACGATTTTTACCCTCCACGCTGCCCTCCAATGCTAAATTGGTGATCCCTTGATGCCTCAGAACATGTCCTACCAACTGATCCCTTCTTCTAGTCAAGTTGTGCCACAAACTCCGCTTCTCCCCAATTCAATTCAATACCTCCTCATTAGTTATGTGTTCTACCCATCTAATCTTCAGCATTCTTCTGTAGCACCACATTTCGAAAGCTTCTATTCTCTTCTTGTCCAAACTATTTATCGTCCATGTTTCACTTCCATACTCCATAGAAATACTTTTAGAAATGACTTCGTGACACTTAAATCTATACTTGATGTTAACAACTTTCTCTTCTTCAGAAACGCATTCCTTGCCATTCCCAGTCTACATTTTATATCCTCTCTACTTCGACCATCATCAGTTATTTTGCTCCCCAAATAGGAAAACTCCTTTACTACTTTAAGTGTCTGATTTCATAATCTAATTCCCTCAGCATCACCCGCAGGAGGTACTGGGAGATGAAGAAGCTTGCACAGGATAGAGTAGCATGGAGAGCTGCAACAAACCAGTCTCTGGACTGAAGACAACAACAACAACAGTATCCAGCTATTCGCCTGCAATGCAGGTACCAGCACAACACCCGCGACCAGTGAGTCGTGCGTGCCGGCAATACAGACGTCTGTCACATGCGTCGAACCATCCAGTACTCTGCCGCCCATGTACCTCATGCTTGTCAACATCATGGCCGTTAACATAAGCACACATGTCGACAAACCATTGTCCACCAGAGGCGCCAGCCTAGCGTCAACAGCGGAGCTGCAGTCGCAGGTACTACATTGCTCCGTAAGTCACATGGTGAACTAGCGCCGCACAGGAATCTATCCTCCTCCCTTTTGTATGTAAGACGCGGCACGACCACTAGCAGGAACTCCGTCCCGATATTCACCCATCCTATCCACATTAAACCCATCCCACACGTTCATCCTCGTCAGGGCTCCCTCTCTCTCCGTACCTCAGCCCCCCTTTCCCTTTCCACCCTTCTTTCTCGAACCTCTATTCCCCGTCAAGTGTTAGCCTCATCGTTACCCCCTCTGTTCCACCCCTTTTGCATTCCAATAGTCACTTCAACCCCAGCCCTCCATTCTTGTACGACGTGCCTTCAACCCTCCTCAACCGCCAACCTTTTCCCCCTGAACAACAGACTCCATATCATAGAGCAGGTCCTTCCCGTTTTAGTGCCAGTAAAGTGCTTATTTTTAACGTCGTTGCTCTGCATCGTGTTTTTAAAATAATGTACTCTTATTGTATTCTTTTTATCTTTAACATCTATTTTTAACTAAACGCGACGCGCGGCGTAGCCGTGTGGTCTAAGGCGCCTTTCCACGGTTCGCGCGGCTCTCCCAGTCGGAGGTTCGAGTACTCCCCCGAGCATGGGTGTGTGTTGTCCTGAGCGTAAGTTAGTCTAAGTTAGATTAAGTAATGTGTAAGCCTATGGATCGATGACCTTATCAGTTTGGTCCCTTAGGAACTAGCTACTATGTTGTTGTTGTGGTCTTCAGTCCTGAAAATGGTTTGATGCAGCTCTCCATGCTAATCTATTCTGTGCAAGCTCCTTCATCTCCCAGTACCTACTGCAACCTACATCCTTCTGAATCGGGCTTAGTGTATTCATCTCTTGGTCTCCCTCTACGATTTTTACCCTCCACGCTGCCCTCCAATGCTAAATTTGTGATCCGTTGATTCCTCAGGACATGTCCTACCAACCGATCCCTTCTTCTAGTCAAGTTGTGCCACAAACTTCTCATCTCCCCAATCCTATTTAATACCTCCTCCTTAGTTACGTGATCTACCCATCTAATCTTCAACATTCTTCTGTAGCCCCACGTTTCGAAAGCTTCTATTCTCTTCTTGTCCAAACTATTTATCGTCCATGTTTCACTTCCATGCATGGCTACACTCCATACAAATACTTTCAGAAACGACTTCCTGACACTTAAATCTATACTCGATGTTAACAAATATCTCTTCTTCAGAAGCGCTTTCCTTGCAATTGCCAGTCTACATTTTATATCCTCTCTACGTCGACCATCATCAGTTATTTTGCTCCCCAAATAGCAAAACTCCTTTACTACTTTAAGTGTCTCATTTCCTAATCTAATTCCCTCAGCATCACCCGACTTAATTCGACTACATTCCATTATCCTCGTTTTGCTCTTGTTGATGTTCATCTTATATCCTCCTTTCAAAACACTGTTCATTCCGTTCAACTGCTCTTCCAAGTCCTTTGCTGTCTCTGACAGAATTACAATGCCATCGGCGAACCTCAAAGTTTTTATTTCTTCTTTATGGATTTTAATACCTACTCCAAATTTTTTGTTTCCTTTACTGCTTGCTCAATATACAGATTGAATTAAGAAACTTGAATCATACTGCACTATATGACGGTGACGAAAGGCCTTCGCGGAGTGTGAGGGCGGCCGGTGGGAGCTCCGAACGCTACAGTTTTCATCCTAGACCAAAATTTCAGAAATTGCTTTGAAACTGATGGTAGTGTCTAGAGTAGGACACACAGATATTTTTTTAAAAAATTTTTTTTAAGGAAATGGCGGCACTCCGAAGTAAAAGTAAATTTTTTCGACAGAAAAGTCGTTATAAAAACGTGCACAAAAAATCAAAATTAAAATATATCGCGATAACCTTACGTACTGCAGTAGAAAAAACGCCGACACGCGAGTTACAAAATGGTACAATGTAACTGCATGTACATTTCATGAGTTACAGCTCCACCAACTTGAAAAATTTTGTTTTGAGAAAACAAGCGTTTAAATTTTAAACTTGTGTTTGTTTAACATCGAAATTGCACAAACCTTTAATCGGCAATGCCAGCGCCGTACAGTTGGTCTTCTTCCGCCGATGTAGAAACATTCTCATTTTGACGCAACTGTATCGATTAACTGGCTTCCGCTTACCAGTCGAAGTATGTTTTGCACGATTGGGATTACTTTTACCTTTTCTGTCCGTATAAATACGTTTGTCATTTTCAAGCACTAACGTTTCACTTCTTATAAAAAACAAACGAAATGACAAGTTCTGCAGACGCGAGACAAGCACGTGCTTTCACACTGTTTACCATGAACGAATCATGTTACGAAGATAAATGTTGCTGAGAATAGTATTTTAGTTGATATTTACGCCCTCTTTGATACTACCCGAAACTAATAGGACCCGTATTCTGTCGGGAACTATTAATAGTATTCCGCTGGTTGCATTCGAGCGCTGTCCGCCCTGATGGATGTGTGTGATGTCCTTAGATTGGTTAGGTTTAAGTAGTTCTAAGTTCTAGGGGACTGATGACCACAGAAGTAAGTCCCATAGTGCTCAGAGCCATTTGAACCATTTGAACAGATGTTGAAATAAACTTCCGTATGGCGCTTTGGTCAGGAACCCACAAGAAGAACGCAAATATCACCATCGTCGATACATTTTTCTCCGAAATTTCTTTACAGATCTATATATGACTTACGTCACTGAATTTTTCCCATAAAGAACTAGTATCTCGCGCAAAAGTAACGTAGTTCCATTTTAATAAACTGTTAATTGCTGTTACAGTTTTTAGAACATGCCATTCATGTAACTTCAGGTAGCGTAAGCAGACGTGGGTTCAAGCAACCTGTTCTGGTTTATTTTCTTGGCCCATAAAAATTAAATCGTTCCCGCAGATGCCAGAGTCAGGTGTGACTCGCTGCATATTGCGAGAAACTCGCATCGATTGTGCCAAACGTAATACGCTAGTTCGTAATGGAGAATGGGAACCTAATTGGCTAGTTGAGCGATGCTTCATGCACGCTCATCAGATGACAGCCAGACACCCAGGTACGCAACGGTCTTTCCGAATAAGGCTTAAATTGCAGCCGATCAATCATCTGTAGCACAGGATAGCGCAATAAGCTGCAAAGTGGTCTGCACGCCTCTACTTGCCGAGGCAACGAGGCTATTAAGCAGCAAACAGGTCACGGCTTAAAGCCAGCAGCCACCATCCATAGTTTCTAGATTACCTAAATTTTAATTACGACAGAATGTGAAGAGAAATCGGCGTGGCAAAGAGATGATGTTTTGCAAATGTTGTTTTTTGTGTTACAACGTCTTATTCAATTACGTAATTCATGTATCTACTACCAACTCTTTTGTCTGCATAGCTAGTTAAAGCATCCATGTTAATTACGTTTCAAAAGCCTGAGGTAGAATACTGTGCCACTGTAAAATATTTGATGAATCAGAAACACTATTTTGCGTGTGTTCTACGGGATTAATTTATTCAGGTTACACTTTTTCCGGCCTACTAGAGTATCATCAGACGTTGACTGACTGTCATCGTCAAAGACGTTACAATGCTTGTAAACGACTTTGGAACAGGTGTTACTCATCGAAGCTGAGGGACAAACATTCAATACATGTCATTTTTGACAATTCGGTGTTACTACAATTTAAAAGGTAAAAAGTTAAACAATAAATAAATATGATCAGAGCAATCCAGGAGAGATATCAACATTAAACTAGGAAATTATTGCGTATATAACAGGTTACATAAGTAAACAAACCCAATAAAATAAAATTAGTACGTCACTAGACTTCTTCAAGAAGTACTATTCGTGGAAAATGATTCAGAAATAAAGTAAAAGAAAGGATTAACAACGGTAACAACAGCATGTATGGAGTACTTAGGCAATCACAATAAAATCGAAATAAATGAAAAAATAAAGGAAAATGGAGAAATAGGAAATAACATACGATGTGTGAAGTAATGAAAAACTGAGACGACTATGTGAAGTTTAGGAGAAGGGAAGTAAGAAGCTGTGTTTGGACATTTAGGATTAAGTAAGGACTATGGGCTACATGTTTGTCAAAGCCCAGGGCTTCCAACAAGTTGAGTCTTTGACCTTTCAAAAAATGGTTCAAATTGCTCTGAGCACTATGGTACTCAACATCTGAGGTCATCAGTCCCCTAGACTTAGAACTACTTAAACCTAATTAACCTAAGGACATCACACACATCGATGTCCGGGGCAGGATTCGAACCTGCGACCGTAGCAGCAGCGCGGTTCCGGACTGAAGAGCGTAGAATCGCTCTGCCACAGCGGCCGGCTTTTTGACCTTTGTTTCCTAAAATAAACAAACATCTAGCCCACAGACCTTAATTAACCTTAAATGACCAAACACAGCTTAATACTTCCCCTCTTCTAAACTTCATATAATCCTCTCAGTTCTACACTGCTTTCCACGCTCTAAGTTCCTTTCTCATCCTCCATTTACCTGGTTAAGATTTAAAATCGCCCTAGGCATGTGGTAACTTGCTCGCTTCGGTACTTGAGACCGACGTCCGTGACTTAAAGTATACAGGTGATTGATTCCTAGTTTGGATCCAGCGCTGCATCATCAGCATTGCTGTTAATAATCCATAAGGATAAACAGGTCGTTAAATTTTGACAGTAACTTCTCCATTACTACTCTTACCGCTCGTTTTAATTGCTTCACCTTCTCATGCAATAAAGTTTTAGCGGTGGCTTGCTCGTGGCTAACCTTTAAAATCGTCCTGTGTAGATCATCTTCATCTAGAACATCTAGATATGTAGTATCTACTGCAAACACATGCCGACCAAGTTAAACCATCACTTTAAAACTGTTCTTACGACCTCTCGAACGAAACTGCTTCTTCACTCGTGTGACATCAGCACCGTTTATCACACCGTTCGGTTGCCACCAGCTACGTGACCGCATATAGAACACCAGTGGGCTACAGTCTGCCTCCCTTCCAACGTACAGTTTCTCTTCAATCCAACACATAATAATATGGAATACTTCATAAAATGGGAAGCTTACTAAAATTACCACGACGCTTTGCCATATACTATTAAAATAAATGTACCGGGTGATCAAAAAGTCAGTATAAATTTTAAAACTGAATAAACCACGGAATAATGTAGATAGAGAGGTACAAATTGACACACATGCTTGGAATGACATCGGGTTTTATTAGAACTGAAAAAAAAAATATAAACGTTCAAAAAATGTCCGACAGATGTCGCTTCATCTGATCAGGATAGCAATAATTAGCATAAAAAAGTAAGACAAAGCAGAGATGACGTTCTTTACAGGAAATGCTCAATATGTCCACCATCATTCCTCAACAATAGCTGTAGTCGAGGAACAATGTTGTGAACAACACTGTAAAGCATGTCCGGAGTTATGGTGAGGCATTGGCGTCGGATGTTGTCTTTCAGCATCCCTAGAGATGTCGGTCAATCACGATACACTTGCGACTTCAGGTAACCCCAAAGCCAATAATCGCACAGACCTGGGAGGCCAAGCATGACGAAAGTGGCGGCTGAGCACACGATCATCACCAAACGACGCGCGCAAGAGATCTTCACGCGTCTAGCAATACTTTGTTTTCTTGTTTTGGTTCTAATAAAACCCCATGTCATTCCAAGCATGTGTGTCAATTTTTATCTCTCTATCTACATTATTCCGTGGTTTATTAAGTTTTCAAATTTATTCTGACTTTTTGATCACCCGGTATTTACTTTTTGTACAGAGCTGACAAAAGTCATGGGACAGCAATATGCACATATACAGATAACGTTAGTGTCACATTCACAAGGTATTCAAGAGTAGTGCATTGGCGGAGCTGTCATTTGTTCTCAGGTGATTCATGTGAAAAGGTGTCCGACGACGGGAATTAACAGACTTCGAAAAAAGGCTGGTACTTGCTGCAGCTAAATGCATGAGACATTTCACTTCGGAAATCGCTAGGGAATTCAATATTCGGAGCTCCACAGTGTCAGGAGTGTGTCGAGAATATCAAATTTCGGGCATTACTCTCACCACGAACAACTCAGTGGCCGACGGCCTTCACTAAGCGATCGAGAGCAGCGGCGTCTGCGTGGAATTTTCAGTTCCAAACGACAAGCAAAATTCCGTGAAATAATGGCAGAAATCAATGTGGAACGTACGACGAACGTATCCGTTAGAGCAGTGCTGCTAAATTTTGCGATAATGGGCTATGGCAGCAGTCGACTGACGCGATTGCCTTTGCTAACAACACATCATCTGGCACGCCTATCCAGGGCTTGTGACCATATAGGTTGGACCCTAGTCGACTGAAAAGCCGTGTTCTGATCGGACAAGTCCCTTTATCAATTGACAAGAGCTGATGGTAGGGTTCAAGTACCCGCAGACCCCACGAATTCATGTATCCAGGTCGTCCAAAAGGCGCTGTGCTGGCTGGTGGCGGCTCCATAATACTGTGGGTTGTGTTTACATGGAATGGAATTGGTCCTTGGGTCCAACTGAACCGATCATTGGCTGAAAATGTCTATGTTCTGCTAGCTGGAGACCATTTTCAGCTATTCATGGGCTTCATGTTCCCAAACAATGATGGAATTTTTATGGATGACAGGTGATCTCAGTTGGTTTGCAGGACATTCTGGAGAATTCTAAAGAATGATTTGGCCACCCAGATCGCTTGACATGAATCCCATCGAACATTTATGGGACGTAATCGAGAGGTCAGTTCGTGCACAAAATGCTGCACGGGCAACACTTTTGGAATTAACGGCTGCTATAGAGGCAGCAGGCTCAATATTTCATCAGAGGGCTTCCAACGACTTGTTGAGCCCATGACACTTTTGCACTTATAGGTCACATGTCCTGTGTGCAGTGCTTTCCATTGCGTTCTGCATTTTCACGCCGCTGATCGTTGCTGATACTTCTAGCTTTTAGAGACAGTTTCCCATTCCAAGGTGAAGAGGGCGGCTTGAGCCTCTTTCTGCTCTTCCGCCTTTATTGACACGACATTGGCAGAACGACGTTGACTGCTTATGTTGGATGTCTTCGGCCGCCATTGCTGTTGCTAATTATTCAAAAACTTATTAGTGGCTGGATTCAAATATGGGACCCACGATGATCTGATTACAATCGAAGTCGCTGAATATAACCCAAATTTTGAAAAATAAAGACGTCTTCTGTTCACAGTATATATCGCCGACTGCCAGTAGGTACTTGGGCACTTACCCTGAGGTTACAAAAGTGATCAGATACCTCCTGATATCGCGTCAGGCCTCCTTTGCCCAGTATCGTGCTGCAACTCGACGTGGTATGGACTCAACAAGTCCTTGGAAGATGCGTGCAGAAATGTTGAGCCATGTTGCCTCTACAGCCGTCCATAATTGCGAAAATGTAGCCGGTGTTGGAACTGACATCTCAATTGTGTCCCATAAATGTTTAAGAAATTCATGTCAGGTGATGTGGGAGACCTAATCATTAGCTCGAGTTGTCCATGATGTTCTTAAGGCCAATCGCGAAAAATTGTGGACGTAGACACGAAGCACTGTCATCCTTAAAAAATTCCATCGTTGTTTGAGAAAAAGGCTGTATATGGTCTCCAGGTAGCCGAACATAACCATTTACAGTCAATGTTCTGTTGACATGGGCCAGGGGACCCAGTCCATGCCATTTCAACACGGCCCACACTGTTATGTTGTTTCCCCAGTGGTCTAGGGTCCAGTCGATATGGTCAAGAGCCTAGGAAAGGCACTGCAGGCGATGTCGTGGTGTTAGACCATTAGCAGAGACACTCGTGTCGGTCGTCTGCTGCCGAAGTCCGTCAACGCCAAATATCGTCGCACTGTCCTGAGGGATACGTTCACCGTATATCCCACATTGATTTCTAAGGTTATTTCACGCAGTGTTGCTTGTCTGTTATCACTGACAACTCTACGCAAACGCCGATCCTCTCGGTCGTTGAGTGAAGGCCGTCGGGTACTGCGTTGTCCGTGGTGAGAGATAATGTCAGAAATCTGGTATTCTTAGCACGATTTCTGATACGTCTAGCTCCAAACCTACAACACTACGTTCAAAGCCTGTTAACTGCCGTCGTGCATCCATAATAAAGTCGGAAACCTTTTCATATGAATCACCTGGTGTCAAGAATTTTCTTTGAAGCAACATATTTAAACGCGTGCCCATTTTCCCGAACCCACACCTAAAATACTTGGAGACGAGATCTAAAGTTTCTCCTGTCGCAGAGTGACTAGCTCCTCGGAGGTGCTGTTTGAAGTCAGCTGTGTTTGTGGAACGCACTTTCTTTACTATGCTGTAGCGCGTAACTGTATCGAAAACTGTGTGTGAGGGCAAACTCCT
The DNA here is from genome assembly GCF_021461385.2 of Schistocerca piceifrons. NCBI lineage: Eukaryota > Metazoa > Arthropoda > Insecta > Orthoptera > Acrididae > Schistocerca > Schistocerca piceifrons. Next base: position 732,203,285 of record NC_060149.1, on the reverse strand, counting down.
TTATCTACTTCCTTCTGTGTCTTGTGAATGGACAGAGCATGCTGGGTTTCATTGATTGATACCTGAGTAATCCATGCAGATTTCCACGTAGGAGATATTAGATCTCCAGAAAATTCACACATGTTCGACAATTCTACAACAATTCCACGTCATTGTTACAGTTCTTCAGTCAACGCTAGCATCTTGCGACCCGTCTTCATTATTGCAGGCACATAGTAGCTTCGCTTTTTATGGCGGCATAGATCAAAATTAATGGTTACAAGAGCGGTCAGTTCCTTCTTATATTTAATATTCCTTCTTATATTTAATACAAAACGTAATGAGCAACCAATCAGGTCCTGTGGCCTTCTCACTATCGGTAGATTTCAGTCGTCTTTCAATTCTGCAATCCGCTGTTTCTACATATGCCACTTTCACATTCGTGCGACGGTCAAAGGTGGGAACTGAGTCCTGATCTTCCTCAGTGAAGAAGTTTCGGATGGCATAAATTACTACTTTACCCTTCATTTCATCTTCTTCCGACTCAGTACTATCGTAATAAACGACAATTCTGCAGACGGCTTTTTTCCACCCAAACATTTTGCGATTTATTCACAACTCAGGAGATACGATCATTCTTGCGATTTCTTTCAACACTTTTCTCATAGCTTCCTTAGGCTCCGATTTCGTTGAGATTTTCCTTCTCAGTAACTCGTCGGCTTCCTTTGAATCTGACACGCTACTCTCTCTGTGTTTGTAGTAGCTTCGCAACATGGTCAATTTAACCACTGTGGGTCCTTCCTATCCTTCACTATCTTCCGTGATGCCAACTTACCCAGCACACAGCCTTTAGTACGTCTGAGTACCTACCATTTCCTTCACATTATCGTCTCGTGAGCTGAATTTCTCCCACAGACTGTTTGGTAATTTAATTTTCCATTCGCACTTATAAAGGAGAAGTACGTATCTTTCTACCTGTCTTAACCTATCGGTCGGTACCAGTGTTCAGTGATGCTATAATAGCTTCGTGGTCACCAATAAGTCCAATACTTTTCCTCAGCAGGACTCTTACGACAAAGCATACCAATTCCAACTTTGACTGAAAAAATGAATTCTGTAAATAACCTTTTAATACAACCTGACGCCTTAGCAAACAATAAATCTTAAGCTTGCCAAAAGTTCTGGTGTGTTACATTCCTCTGACTATGACGTCATGCAGATGCTGGACACATGCAGGAACTGGCTGGGTAAACTGATCGAAGTAGTGCTTAAAGATGAGGGAACGCTGCCCACTTCGAAAAGTATTTGCCGATACTAGAACAGACCGGAAGACATAATAACCCGAAGAAACAGTTCTTACCCTGCACCAATTAAAATTTGGAAGTACATGTCAGACGAATCTATTTTTGTTTAATACTCACCTACTTTGTAAAGGGAGTGAATATTCTGTACGTAGAATGTAGTACGAGTCAATAATAGCAGGACAACTTGTTTATGAAGAAAGTCTAGCTCAGATTGTAAGTAAGCTGTTTAGGTTTTTATGTTGTTAACGACACGTAGCGCTCTCTACTAAAATCGCTGACTGCGCTGTGTGCAATCTGTGGCTGGTTGGACTCGTTGTTGGAAGTTATTCGCCAGTGTTGTGTTGGGCGGTTGGATGTGAGCAGCCCGTAGCGTTGGGCAGTTGGAAGTGAGCAGCCAGCAATGCTGGATGTGGGGAGAGAGATGCCAGAGTTCTGAGATGTTAATATGAGCGGACGATCTGGACGTATGTCCGTCAGAAAAAGGAAATTTGTTAAACTAGATGTCACGAATTTATGTATATATTATGACCTTTGAACATTATTAAGGTAGATACATTGTTTGTTCTTTACCAAAATCTTTCATTTGCTAACTATATGCCTATCGTAATTAGTGCCTTCAGTAGTTAGAATCTTTTATTTAGCTGGCAGTATTGGCGCTCGCTGTATTGCAGTAGTTCTAGTAACGAAGATTTTTGTGAGGTAAGTGATTCATGAAGGGTATAGGTTGTTGTTAGTCAGGGCTATTCTTTTGTAGGGATCATTAAAAGTCAGATTGCGTTGCGCTAAAATGTGTCAGTTAAGAAATGATCAGAATAAGTAAAGAGAAAATAGTCTCAGTACGTTCAGTTTCACTCTGGAGTTTGAAAATCAAGTAACGTAGAAGCCTCACCTGCACAGTCATTTTTCACATTCAAAGGGGAAGTTTCAAGATCTACAACTTCTCGTACGACGTGAGATACAGGACGAACCTGTGAACGAGCCGACTCTCACATCGTAATATATGCTGAGAGATCCTTGCTGTATCCTCTAATGGGTGCAAAATAGTAGGAAATTCTCGATTGCTTGATAAAGGAATCTGATCCAAATGTGTTGAGCAACTCTGCATACCGCTTCTAAGACATACATCGCTGGAACTGGGATTGTCAAACGATTTTTACTCGGAATAGGGCGTTCTTCGTTAAAGAGTAAATAGTTGCTACGAGGTAGGCAGACTCGGGGTGATTAATGCGAGAGATGTACGCTAGTTTACCAGTGACCGAGAGAGCTGCATGCAGGTTTAGCACTCGGCTGCACGGCTGATTAACTCCCAGTCCGACCATCCATGCTTGTTTTATATGCGTATCCCACATGACCAACAGATTATTCTTGTTCGTGATGTTTTATTTTCTCTCTACTAGTTTCGTGCATGGCTCATTTTTAATCGGTACCTGCGCAAAATTCGGAAAACCATTATGAATATACTTCTACTGAAATAGCAATTTGTTGGTTTTATGGACACCGTTTACTTACATTTACGGAGTACTTAACACTATTTTTTTTAAATATGAAATTTTTTTGCTTTGCCGCTTTTTTTATGCAGCTACCAACAATGCCTAGAGTCCTTATGACAGTAAAGTATACTGAAAGAAAAGTAGAGCCAAGTATGCAAATGAAAATGAAGATATAACATCAGCTGACGTAGAAAGAAAGAAAAACTCCTCGTTACCGTACCTGGGTAATATTTCTTAATAAGTTACACGTTTCGTGAAACTAATTATAAAATTAGGTTTTGCACAGAAAATATAATAAAAAGCAATATAAAAACCGAATAGACAAAACTCATAAATGCGCCCAGTCTGGACCACATAAAATTAAACGAAGCATTTGTTCCACGTTGTACATCGGACAAACAGGACGAAAATTCAATGTACGATACAAAGAACATCTAAAGGGAAGCGAAAACAATCGCTCCATACATATTCGGCGTCTTTGAGACAAACCACATTTTACCGTCGCCAGAAGCAGTAATGTTTCAAAAGTGGAGCTATATAAACGTTGTAGAGGAGATAGGGATCTACATCCATTTCACATAAAGCAATATTTTAAACGAACAAACAGTATTTCAGTGTCACATAATATATGAGAACTTTGACAAACTTCTAGATATACAGTTAATTCAGAACAAATACAATTCTAAATTTTACGTTCAGTAAAAATCGTCTCTCGTGAAATATAATGAAATGTAGTCAAATATATATCTCTCACGTAAAAAGAGATCGATAACATGACATTTTTGCTGTTTCGTAGTTAATGCGACAAAAAAAGTAATGTCGTAGTACACAACTAACGTTAAGGAGTGGATAAATGTAAGTAAACCGTGTACTAATATATTATTTTTTATGCAGGTACTATTCGAAAGTGAACCTTATTCAAAAACAAGCTAATATGCAAAAATTAACTGCAGTTATGTTGAAATATACATACAAGAATGCGTATGCCACCAGTGTCTTAGCATATTCCCCTAGAAACTGGAGGAGGTGAACTACTAGAAACTGAGTGAGGATATATAAAGGTTCGCATAATTAACGGAGCATTATAGTTCTACATAGTTTTCCTCCTGTCTGTCACTTAAAATTAGACAGTATCTATAGTAAAATTGAAATTTTCGATTTTTGATTGATGTTTTATTCGAATATTGTTGATTTGTAATTTGAAACAGAGGGCTGTTGTAACAATAAATTGAAAAAAGCAGCTTTATCATATAGCGCTAGAAGACACAATTTCCTTAAAATAAGATAACATTTAAAAAAGACACAAAACAAGAACATATCAGACATTGCTTCAGTGGTGGTGGTGGTTAGTGTTTAACGTCCCGTTGACAACGAGGTCATTAGAGACGGAGCGCAAGCTCGGGTTAGGGAAGGAAATCGGCCGTGCCCTTTCAAAGGAACCATCCCGGCATTTGCCCGAAACGATTTAGAGAAATCACGGAAAACCTAAATCAGGATGGCTGGAGACGGGATTGAACCATCGTCGTCCCGAATGCGAGTCCAGTGTGCTAACCACTGCGCCAACTCGCTCGGTATTGCTTCAGTACTTCGTCAAAGTTGTATAAATCTTGAATGTGTTATAGCTAAACAATTTTTATCCTTATCAATAACAACAGGAAATGCTTGCTTTGGCCATGATCAACATTCTATTGAGTACAAAATAACAACAATAATTATGTAGATTTCTTTGTGTTTGTGCGTGTAAACTCTGCTTGGATCAAAAGCAATTGTTTTTGGTACTTAAAAGCGCAGAAATTACGCCTGCAGCTAATTTTTATTACTTCTAAAATGCAAGTTATATTTTGTAAGGATATAACATACACAGTGGAGTAACAATGAACGATGTGCGGTCCTTATTATGTGCAAAACAAACAAACAAAAAGCACAAAAAGAGGTTAGTTTCTCTGTTACATTCATTTATGTTTCTTTGCTTATCAGAACTACCGGTTTTTCCTGCTATTTAGTGAATCATTCACATAGGTACCAAAATTACCGAACTGCAATTTTGGTAGAACGCAACTCTATTCGCAGCATATTTGCCTTTCTTTTTTGTTATTTTTTATTTTATCCCACTTGCCCACATTAGTGATTGGTGGGCTATCAGAAGCACAATCAAACTGTTAAACAGTTTAACAGTGTGTAGTAAACAGAAACAATAAGTTAGAAGGTGAGGGATTAACAAATGTTTTTAATACATGTAAGGATGAATATACAGAAAGTACTGTGCAATATAAAGGGAACGTCACTTCTGTCGTCGTTAGTTTTAACAAAGTAGTATTTAAACGATTGCTACGCCGTAATACAGGGTGTTTCAAAAATGACCGGTATATTTGAAACGACAACAAAAACTAAACGAGCAGCGATAGAAATACACCGTTTGTTGCAATATGCTTGGGACAACAATACATTTTCAGGCAGACAAACTTTCGAAAGTACAGTAGTTACAATTGTCAACAACAGATGGCGCTGCGGTCTGGGAAACACTATAGTACGATATTTTTCACATATCCACCATGCGTAGCAATAATATGGCGTAGTCTCTGAATGAAATTACCCGAAACCTTTGACAACGTGTCTGGCGGAATGGCTTCACATGCAGATGAGATGTACTGCTTCAGCTGTTCAATTGTTTCTGGATTCTGGCGGTACACCTGGTCTTTCAAGTGTCCCCACAGAAAGAAGTCACAGGGGTTCATGTCTGGCGAATAGGGAGGCCAATCCACGCCGCCTCCTGTATGTTTCGGATAGCCCAAAGCAATCACACGATCATCGAAATATTCATTCAGGAAATTAAAGACGTCGGCCGTGCGATGTGGCCGGGCACCATCTTGCATAAACCACGAAGTGTTCGCAGTGTCGTCTAAGGCAGTTTGTACCGCCACAAATTCACGAAGAATGTCCAGATAGCGTGATGCAGTAATCGTTTCGGATCTGAAAAATGGGCTAATGATTCCTTTGGAAGAAATAGCGGCCCAGACCAGTACTTTTTGAGGATGCAGGGACGATGGGACTGCAACATGGGGCTTTTCGGTTCCCCATATGCGCCAGTTCTGTTTATTGACGAAGCCGTCCAGGTAAAAATAAGCTTCGTCAGTAAACCAAATGCTGCCCACATGCATATCGCCGTCATCAATCCTGTGCACTATATCGTTAGCGAATGTCTCTCGTGCAGCAATGGTAGCGGCGCTGAGGGGTTGCCGCGTTTGAATTTTGTATGGATAGAGGTGTAAACTCTGGTGCATGAGACGATACGTGGACGTTGGCGCCATTTGGACCGCAGCTGCAACATGGCGAACGGAAACCCTAGGCCGCTGTTGGATCACCTGCTGCACTAGCTGTGCGTTGCCCTCTGTGGTTGCCGTACGCGGTCGCCCTACCTTTCCAGCACGTTCATCCGTCACGTTCCCAGTCCGTTGAAATTTTTCAAACAGATCCTTTATTGTATCGCTTTTCGGTCCTTTGGTTACATTAAACCTCCGTTGAAAACTTCGTCTTGTTGCAACAACACTGTGTTCTAGGTGGTGGAATTCCAACACCAGAAAAATCCTCTGTTCTAAGGAATAAACCATGTTGTCTACAGCACACTTGCACGTTGTGAACAGCACACGCTTACAGCAGAAAGACGACGTACAGAATGGCGCACCCACAGACTGCGTTGTCTTCTATATCTTTCACATCACTTGCAGCGCCATCTGTTGTTGAAAATTGTAACTACTGCAATTTCGAAAGTTTGTCGGCCTGAAAATGTACTGTTGTCCCAAGCATATTGCAACAAACGGTGTATTTCTATCGCTGCTCGTTTAGTTTTTATTGCCGTTTCAAATATACCGGTCATTTTTGAAACACCCTGTAGTTTTTTCACTAACCGCACTTAGCATATCGCTTTCTGTCCTTACAAGTACTTAGGGCATTACAACTATTGAGTGTAAAGATATTACTGCATCGAAATTATCATGTCAAGCAAAAACATTTCAATGACTGCATGTCCTGATACCAAATGAATTATAAAATAAATGCAGCACAGATGGAAAGCTATGTTTGCTAGAAACTGGAACCGTAACTCCTTGAGCACGTCTTCTAGTTCGGAGGAACTTCCATAGGTAGCGCTGATGTCTCACAGACAGTGGCGCACTCGCACGAAGTAGCGGAGACTGCCGCCAGATGCCTCTGCTATCGCGTCTGCGAGTGAAGCACAATTTGATGGTCCTACACGAGAGGCGCTCGATACTCTCCGCTTAAGACCGCATCCTTTGACGTCTACCACTGTGATGACGTAGGTTGAACGGAAAGACAACAGGTCAAGAACAATTCTCTGAAAAGAACTCGAACACACATTGCTATAACATGCGACCTGCCCTGATGACTACTGTGAGTTTGAATTTTAACGGAATCAAAGTTACCGAGAACATTAGATGTTAAATTATAATTAGAATGTTTCATTTCTTCACGTTAATGACCGCCTTAAAATCGTTGGATACTGTGGCATATGCTATTTGAGGTATTGAGTTTAATTTGAAACGAGTTTAATTCGAGCTAGTTTGAAGCCACTACCAAATAACCAGAAGACTTCTGATATTTCTTCTAATTCTTGTACGGCTTTCACAGGTTTAGACAGAGATAAAAATATTCAGATATTACAATCTTGTCTTCAGTAAGTCCACAGACCTGAATAAGTATGATCCAGTTAAATCACTAACTGAATTAAATCATTCAATTGAATGCTAGGAAGGTTCATTTGAAAATATCACAGCTGATTCCTTTCCTCACACTTTCCCAAATCTTTCCCAATGCTATGGCTCTATTGAACTAGTCACCGACATGACTTGAAATGTTAATCCCTCTTTTTTCAGCCACTGTACGTTTTGAGGATAAAATATTTATAACTAGAGTCTTCTCGGAAATTGACGATTACATTTTTCGATCATAGCTGTCAAAAACATAAGATGAAAGGCACTTTTGTGTGTCCCTATTAGTCGAAAAGTTTTTGCTCTGTGCTGGATGAGCTCATAATTTTACTGCGTGAAACAGCAGTTAATATTTCTATATAGCTTTGAAGATAGTTTTTTACTTCAATAACTCACATACTTCAATAATGAAACACCAACGGCAAACTGTATTTTGGTAATCTCTGTCTAGAATATTCCTCCTCATACGATTCACAAAAGCCTATCGCTAGACAGTTTCTCTGTCCTCCTAATATTCACATGTAATCTCCTTCGTTTCAGCAACATGCCTCTAAATTCTTTGGGTTTCCCCATTAACACGACTTGATAGTAATCCGAACTTCTTTCGGGAATATAATCATTATGGAAGTTTACTCAGTTCCTTCGCAAATGCATTACATGTTTCACAATTGGTCCGCCACCTCTTGGCCCCACAAGAAATCAATGTATCCGAGACCAGAGGTATACCAGTAAGGCTCACAGGTCGGTAACTCACGGATTGATTCTACTACTTCACGTACGTTATTACTTATCTTCATTTCAAGAAATTTCAACATTGTGTTTGAATTACGGTAAAAGATGGTTTTTGTGGCACAAATTCTTTCAGTTAAGCGTATATTTGCGAACATATTTCGTATGCATGGCAATTGATTGGTTGAGTTGGGGAAGTGGGCCAAACAGCGAGATCATCGACCCCATCGGAGTAGGGAAGGATGGAGAAGGAAGTCGGCCGTGCCCTTTCAAAGGAAACATCCAGGCATTTGCCTGAAGCAATTTAGGGAAATCACGGAAAACGTACATCAGGACGGCCGGACGCGTGTTTGAACCGTCGTCGTATGCTTGTATCATTGACATGAGACGCTTGTGTGGTACGACGCTGAACGCCTCTTGAAAATGCAGGAATGTGAAGCATGCTCCATTGTCCAATAGCGTTCATTCGCATTGATAGGAATGAAGCGATACATTGTAAAGCGACACAATTTAATCTAAAGTGGCCCAAAATATTTAATTAGGCTTTTACGCGTTTTGTAACACAACAGGAGCGAATAAATTTAAATGCTGTGAGGAATTAGCGTATTACTCTTGTTTCTATTTGTGATGTGATACATATTTCGTCTGAGAATATTATCATTTCATATTTTTTATCCAAATAAATTTACAGATCTCATAAATGTTAGGCACTGTAGATGAGGTAACTGGAGATAATTGGTCCTTGTCTCTTTTTCCACTGATTCAAAGGAACATAAGAAACTTATAATTCGAACAAAGCGTGAATTCTAAAATTTTACACCAATTATATATATAATTTATTTCTTGAAGACAAGACAGTCATCTACATAAATATTCGGAATGAAATAGTTCGTGAGCAGAATATATCCGGATATAATTTTGTCATAATGATAAATTTTCAGTTTGTCAACCTTCAACGGCAAATTTGCAGATTAAGTAACTGAGTTATATTTTGAGAGGAAAACCACACAGCGAAACAAGTGTGACTTGTTTTTGATCTAGATCCAGAAGTAGATAAGGTGTGATCAGAAATTATTGGATGATTCTGTTTATCTTCCATCGCCCTTAGACAGACTATATAGATCATGTGGTTTATACCACGAATGGCCTTTCCAATAACACTTACCGAGGGTTATCGAACGATTTTGGTACGATACCCCAGTGGCTTTTCTAATCTGTTGTCTCTGTTTTGGCAGCATCGCTCGAGGTAAAGGATAGAAACACTTCCATTAATGCTAATCACAGAAGAAGAAATCTGACCCTGTAACGTTCACAGGCCAGTTTGTTCGGGTCTCATTTCGTTGGAAAACGAATTCATGTTCTTCCTCCCGCAATGTATTTCTGACAGTAACATAATGATCCATCATGTCCAGATACACTTGATCTGCGAAAATTATCTCGTGAAAAGACATTAAACCGAAGATACAACGTGTATTGATGATAAAAACAACACGTTTATTGAATTTGACTTCTACCTGTGATTTCACTAACAAAACTGTGTTCCCCATAACTGAAAGCCACTCCTGTTCACTTTTCCTGACAAATAAAGTTTCACTTTGCTTCTCGTAATAATGTCTGTGGCCAAGATTCAATATTTCCAATAAGAGCCATGGTACTGATATAAAATTTCAACGTACGAAACCGTTAGGTTGTAGTCTATAGATGTGTCTTACGTAATATATTACTTACTGATTTGTGCGAGCTCTGCAAGCAACTTTCATACACTCTGGCAATTACACTTAGACCTCCACTACATGCATCTGGAGTCACAAAATTGTTGACATCATGTTATCCATAAATACTTATAAAAGGCAACCATAAATTGGACGTCCAGCAGCAGCAGGATAAACATAACCTAATCAATGAATGCCCAGACGCACGAAGAAAAAAAAAGTAAGAAACATTGGATGTATTCAACACGCGCTACAGCTGCTTTTAGAATAAGCAGCTATCAGGACACAGTACGCTGTAGGTTATCGAGATTCACAATGTACCCATTACAGTGCTCTGTTGCTTGAAATGACACACGGTGCAGTACAAGTTTCGTGTCCGAAAACATCCAATAGAGACCGCATAGTCTGCTTTCTGCACTGACATGTGGATACTTCCGAACAGTGACGTCGGAGCGTATCGCTAATAAAGTGGGTGTAAGTAACTAATGTGACTGCCAAGTAACACCATGGACCATTGACGGGAAAGGCCGATTTCTGATCAAGGGCACAAAACTGACTAATGCCGGTATCTCAGAAGGTAGAGAAAGGGAAAACTGAACAGTGGAAAGGGCGCACTCGCAACAACAGATTTTATGCATCTGATATCTCTTCTTACTCGTCTTCTAGATTCGTGCATGCATCTTCGTCCGCTAACGGTCTTCGCCGGCAGCAGTGAATCACATGTAGACACCAGTTGGCAACGATCCCCTGACTGGCACGTTTATTATGAGGTCGGCCCTCAGACTGCACGAGCGACGTGAACAGTGCCACCTGCCTACACCATAATGAAGTACACCCCGCTTTCACCAGAACAGACGATATTCCTCCTTATTCCAAGCTAAACGAACATTTTGACTACGAATAGAATTATTAACATACAATTGGGCTTCCGCGTGCCAAATGATCCGACATGGACCAAGCAATTATTTAATTTCCTTGTTCGATTAAAAATATAAACTAATAACGCATTTGAGTATGTCCGAGAACAATGTCTCTCCGTGCGGATTCCAAACACATAGTAGCTCCTACAGGTTGGGGTGACCTCGCGTATTTATCTTCGATGATTGTGTAAATTTTACTTTACAGAATTGTCAGAGATCTGTAACTGAACTGAATGTTACACAGAGTTGTCAGTTTTCACAATTTCTTTCCATGCTAAGTATTTATCTGGTGACGTTACAGGCCGGCCGGAGTGGCCGAGCGGTTAAAGGCGCTACAGTTTGGAACCGCACGACCGCTACGGTCGCAGGTTCGAATCCTGCTTCGGGCATGGATGTGTGTGATGTCCTTAGGTTAGTTAGGTTTAAGTAGTTCTAAGTTCTAGCAGCAGTTGAGTCCCATAGTGCTCAGAGCCATTTGAACCATTTGACGTTACAGAAAACTATTTCCCATCTATACATTCAGTACATGTATCACATGTTAGGTCATAACCTACGTCCGCATTACCCCACAATCTGCCGATAAGCAGGAAATTTAAGAAATTAGTGAGATATGAGGTAACTCGACAAATTTTTATTCAGTAAAGAATGCAACTTACGTTCTGCTACAAAGAAGATTAAGATTTTTATCGAACCATGTATTAAGCTAATACAATAGTACCAATAATAAGTCCCTGTATGAGATAGGACCTTCAGAGTCGCCAATGGCATCAAAACAGTCAATGAACAATTTGCAGAGATTGTCGTTCAGGATCAGCACACATTAACAGTTTTACCTTTGTTGCGTTTCGGTGAATACGAAGGATAGAACAGGTACAAGAGACAGGTGTTGTCAGTGCAGTATTAACGGAAAATGTAAATCCGTAGGGTTTCTGACCGAAAGCTGGGAAAAGCTCTACAGTTAATCCTTGCAACAAATTCTGAGCGCACATGGGCTCGGGTCTGTCATTCGCTTTGTTACTACATAGTCCTTTTAATTACTCCTGTATGCTTTGTGCAGGATACCGTGAAGCTCACTTTCAGTGTCAAAATTTTTTCTCATAAAGCGCTTGTGCCTTACACAGACTTTCTGACTGTCATACACTCGGTCGAGTCATGTTGACTGCTTGCTACCAGTGATATTAATGTAAGGCTCCTTTTCGTTGTAATTTGGGCTGTTAGCTAGGTCATATTGTCGTGTTCCTACTAAATAAAACCCACATAAAACAACTGCCTCAGTTACATTGTATAAATAATTCCCTCTCACCTGTCGTGGCTCAGACTTCATTTTCTAGTTGCACTCGAGATACATAAACGTACTGGAAGGAAGCAGTCATATCATTCGGCTGATCGCCTGAAGTACGTGAGCAGAACTTCGGGAAATGTGAAGCGGAAGGGCCAGGCTGTGATTTAAGCCGTACTCCTTACCAGTGCGAGCCCAGTGTCTTACCACTGCGCCATCTCGATTTGTTTGCTTTGGATGCGTATTTCTTATTGGATCTTTGCAACAACGTGCCATATCTTCATATTCGGTGTTATAATATTCGTAGAAATGTCCATTAATAGATATTTTGAAGACAAGATATCTTCTTGCGGCTTCGTCTTCGTTTTAAGTCAATTTTCCCTTCCATAATCAATTGTAGCAATTTGGACTTTGAATTACTCATTAGACGACACAAACGATCAGTTATATTCTTTTCGTTGTAATTAAAAATTCATGACTTTTGTTTAATCGGCTTATAACTTTTTCGTTTGGCTCTAGTCGTTCCCATGTAATTCTAGAGACGACGGTAGATCTACATTTCAAATGCCTCTGTGTTTTTAATAGCTGCGGCTTTTAAAGTTCAACCCTCCATTCCGTACAGCAGCATAAACCGATATAGCATTTGATGACTTTAGGTTTCGGTGCATTACATTAAGAAAACTTTTACTTCATTAAGTTATTGTCAGTATGCTCTATTTCACATTTTAGCTCCATATGCAGTGTCCGGTCTGCAGGAAGCCGTATACCAAGATATTTAAACTTCCTTGCCCCGTTCCGTTGGTAAACTAATAAACAACAGTGTGGCATTATTAAATGTTGCAGCTTATTTTCTCATTGTTATGTATTTTCTTTTCTCATTGTTGATAAAGAGACTCTATGTTTTTGTTAGATTAGTTTTTATGTTAAGTAGTGTTTCTACATCTTGCACGCTGTTTGTGATCAGTGCAGTATCAAAATTATATCGGATGTAGCTTATACAGACTCCATTGACGTTCGCACATTTTTAGCATCTGGCAGTAGTTGCTCATAAATCTGTTCTTGAATACCACGGGTAACGAAATGCAGCCTTGCTGGACTCTTCTACGCAACTGATCACTTAGTATTTTGGAAATATGTGGTTCTATGGGACCAAACCGCTGAGGTCATCGGTTCCTAGGCTACTTAATATAACAAACTTACCGACTACCCCGTGCCGCACACTTAGTATAATTCAACATTCGTATATGAGTATTCTGGTCCTAATATATATTTTCTATTTGTATCTAAAATCTTTCTGAACAGTATTTGTTTTCCTAAGGACTTCAGCCAGTTTATTCTGTACTATGTCAACATCAATAAAAAAAAAAAGGGACATGCGTTTACCTTCTGATTAGAGCAGTTTTTCACAATCATTTGTGCCAGCTAATATCTCCGTAATGCCGTGGGTCCTGAGTCATTTATTCTGTGGTTTCCCTGAATCGATTAATGAGTAATTGCTGACACTATTCGTTTCATAAAGACATGGTCGACCTCATTCTTGATCCTTGTCATCGTAATTGTCACGTAACTCGTGGTACGTCTTTAGTGATGTCCTAGTTAACTGCATGTAAGATCCTAATCTTTGCACTTTTTCTGAGATGATCACACGCGTAGTAGGTACAGATCCATTGTTTCCATTAAAAGTGGTACACAAAAATTCAGTTGCTGACCTAAAACGTTTGTAAGGCCAAATAAAACTGTCAATACCTAGGAATGTTACATTGAATATTGTTTTACATTAAACCTTATGCCAGTAACGTTAAGTGTTTCTGAACCCAAATATTTGCCATGAAAACGCACAGCTTTACTAGCAACAAACGTGGTCGCAAGTGGTGACCTATTACTTTTTTCATGCTTTCTACCAACAGAGGAACATACACATTTCACATAAAAAACTAAGTTGTGACTTCGCAGTGATCATATAGCCAATGCATCAGGGAGGGGGATCTTAAAGATCGTGCAAGTATCTTCGGCGGGGCTAAATGTAGGAGATCTGCCAAAGAGTAAACTTGCCGATCGTAAACAAGAAAGGTGTATGCTACCAAAGCAGACACTGTTTTCACCATTGTATTAGAGAAGCATAACCTTTGTTCCGATGAAAAAAACGAGTAATACAGATAAATGCATGGAATATAGTGATGTAACTAAGACATGAAATTATGAAATTTATTGATGTATTTGCATTTAAATGAAACTTTCAACGATATACATTTTCCAAATTCTTGGTTGCACGCAAGTTGGTATCATATCTGCAGGATCACATAGCTTAACAGTTTCCAAATGTAACTGCCCTCCGTGGAATTGTGTGTTTTGATTTTATTGTTCTTGTTCTACGTTTTCACCCTTTACACCACCTTTATCAGGGTCTGATAATGATGAACAATCGCCCATTCACAATTTGGAAATTTTTTTTTTTTTAGTCTGTGCTTTTATAGCCTTATCTATCGCCAATAACGTCAGTTACTCTACGCGACGTACGCTGGTCGCGCCATTTGTCTGTGTAAGCTTCATTCGGAGTGTATATGTTGCTGAGGCAGAGAAGGGGAAAAGATCAGCCATTGTAGGAGACGAATGGTCCGTAATTCGGCATATGGGTCGCTTCCAGGTCTGGCTCACATCCATTCATCACAGGCTACTGCGTTACTCCCCGAAATAGGAGTTCATTTCAGCTAAATTATTTTCTGTGCGATACTAAGGGTATCACCATTTCTTTAGAGTCTTGGCAAATGTCTACTGTTACACCTAACAAGCGATTTGTTTATTAATTATTTCGAAAAAAAATTTCGCTATTTTTGGAAATATCCTAACTATTCCCGATACTTTCATTATAACCAAGCAAACCAGTGCAACTCGTTTTAGTATGCTCTTCTGTGAAAGAGATTACCAGATACTTAGCCTAAACAAACGTACTGAAATTTGATGTTTAATATAGCAATGGCGTCGGAATCAAAGTGTATATGATCATTAGTTTCATTGTTGTTGAGTGTCACAAGCATAGTGTAAAATCCTTAAAACAAGGTCACGTCTTTCAATCCACCTCTGTCATTAATACTCAATTGCTCCTGAAGTATAGAAACTTTTCCATTCAGTTGCAATTAAAAATGTATTTGTGGAATCACAACTTTAATTGCGATAACCACCGTTTTAGCTACAGGCTGGTAAAAATTGGGATAACATTAAACAACCATAAATTTACTTCCAAAGATTAGCATCCTTCATATTATTGTAGTTCGGTAAAACATGAGAAACTATTTTACTCGTGGAAAACCGAAGATAGTTGATGGTTACGTTTAAACATATTTGGTCCACATAGAAATCAGTTAAAAAGAGAGAATGTTAGTTTCTTAAAGTACGTTTAGTCTTGATAACACAAATCGGAACTACATATATCATGAGTTTAGGTGGTGATTACTGAAATTTAAGAAAAAAGTGTTCCATTAAATAGTTTTCAGTCATCACCACAGATCTCTAAAAACCAAATAAAAGGAAATATTAGCAGAAGATTAAATTTGTAAAGTGAAAAAAGTATCCCATATTGAATTACCAAAACAATCTTTTTCAGTAGTAAGATTTTTTCATTGATATACATGTGTTAATAACTGCATCACTTTGATAACCATGCTCAATTTACAATACGTGTTTTTCAAAACCATCACTGACATCTCGCACCCCGGCAAGAACAGTGAAACAACTAAAAAATGCAGTACTTGAGAAATTCAACTTCAGAAATAATTCTCTAAAGCTTATGTTGAAACATTATGTTTCCTTTAAATTTCAAGTAAGCATTGTCGGCAGTAAATTCCATTATATTTTTCGTGTACGTTGGGGCACTTCACACTTGTTTCTCACTGACACAAACAAAAAAATTTTCGACTTGCGTCCCTGTTCTTGCCGGAACGTGTTATGTTGATGGACGGGCTACACAGACAGAAATGTGTCAGAAACGGATAACGTCTCTACAGACCTTGAAAATGCAAAATAAAGCAGCGTCCGGTTAGCTGCCGGCTGTGATAAGGCAGTTGCAAATTCTGCTAGTTGGCGTGGAATGGTACTGTCTCGCCTCCGAAGGCCATGAATACTGTGCCTCATGTGGCCAATAACAACGCGTGCAACGGCGATTGCTGCGTATACAGCTACGTTTCCGTTTGTGACGAGCTTCTACAGCGCTTCAGATTCCCCTGCGTCGCAATTGGCGAGCATTCGACGAGTTAATAGAGTATGAGTGGGGCCGTGTATCGTGGCTCGTATGACCATTCAGATCGACCGTTCGGACGTCATGGGGCCTGGGACAGTCATGTGGCAAGCACTCTGGCCATCTGCGCTTGTGTCTTTGCCCCAGCGGACCTTGACACCAGAGTGAATCATATCTCCCGCTAAAAAGCGGCAATCGTGTAAGCTGCTTCGTTCTCTGCCATCTAGGTACATGTTGCTCCAAAATTATATGTCCCAGAGATCGAGAGTGATTTTCGGCTTAACAGAATGATGGCATAAGAGTTGCTGATCTACTATCGTGTTTAATGAGGTTTGGCGTTTCAGAGACATATAGTTAGATACTTCTTTGTGGAGTCCATGTAAACAAACAAGTGTTAAAATTTTTGTGAAAAGGAATAAAACTGAGATTTTAACAATGGTAATGTACTGAGTTTTAAATGTTTAACCCAAATGAACAAAATGGTTCAACTGGCTCTGAGCACTATGGGACTTAACATCTATGGTCATCAGTCCCCTAGAACTTAGAACTACTTAAACCTAACTAACCTAAGGACATCACACAACACCCGGTCATCACGAGGCAGAGAAAATCCCTGACCCCGCCGGGAATCGAAGCCGGAAACCTGGGCGCAAGAAGCGAGAACGCTACCGCACGAGCACGAGCTACGGACCCAAATGAACACTGTAGAGGATTCTCCCCTTTCGTTCTCGGCGTTTAAGATGTGAGCTCATGAATTAAACTTTGCAGTGCACCTATCTATCATTCTGAGGGGTCAGGAATGCATGCAGCCCATTGGCCGCAGAGATTTTCGTAAAAAATTACAATAGCGTCCTACATGATCCCCAACATAAGCTACACGACGTCGAATGTCTGCGTCCTTTCGTATTCACAGCCGGCCGTGGTGGCCGAGTGGTTCTACGCTCTACAGTCTGGAACCGCGCGACCGCTACGGTCGCAGGTTCGAATCCTGCCTCGGGGATGGATGTGTGTGATGTCCTTAGGTTAGTTAGGTTGGTTGGTTGGTTGGTTGGGGGAAGAGACCAAACAGCGAGGTCATCGGTCTCATCGGATTAGGGAAGGACGGGGAAGGAAGTCGGCCGTGCCCTTTCAGAGGAACCATCCCGACATTTGCCTAGAGCGATTTAGGGAAATCACAGAAAACCTATATCAGGATGACCGGACGTGGGATTGAACCGTCGTCCTCCCGAATGTGAGTCCAGTGTGCTAACCACTGCGCCACCTCGCTCGGTGGTTAGTTAGGTTTAAGTAGTTCTATGTTCTAGGCGACTGACGACCTCATAAGTTAAGTCCCATAATGCTTAGAGACATTTCATTTTTTTTTTTTTTTTCGTATTCACATAAAGCTTACCGTTCGACGGGTGATACCTGTGAAGTTCGAAGATCTTTTATAACAGTACCCGAAACATGGAATCATCATTACGCACCAGACAAAGCAATAGATAACGTAAGGCGAAAAAAATATAAAAGAGCCAAAATATTTCGATATAGTGTCAGTGTAATGGTTTTCTCTTGGAAAGAATATTATGCTGCTTTACTATTGTGCAAAATTGACTATTCGAGTGTTTATTAGATCTTACTTTACTGAAACTATTAAAAAAGTCGTTGGAATAAAAAGTATTTATCTGCTATATTTGTGTTATTCTTTTGATACTAATCACTTGAAATTTTTGATTTCGTTCTCGGGTCAACATCGTTTGGAAAGCACACAGTCCAATCCCATTAACGTGAATACAGTCTATGTTCGACGTCAACGTGCGATAACCTCATACAGACGACACGTGGCAGCACTAGCAGAAGAGGGATTATAAATTGTGTCTGGGGGATACGGCAAACAGTTCAGTAGTTGCGGTATTACATAAATAAAGCGAATTACCTGATGTCCAAAAGGGCATTATCATTGGCTTTCGGTGCAAGGGTGGAAGCATTCCGAAACGGATAAACTTGTAAACCGTTCATGTGCCACCGTGGTTAAGGTATACCGAGTATGGTAAAATGGCACTATTCAAAACCGGCACAGAGGCAACTGTGGTGCACCAGAGCCATTAATGACAAGGGTGAACAACGGTTGCGGAGATGTGTGTAGGCGAATAAGCGTGCAACTGTTGAGGAACTGAACGCTCCGATGAACAAAAGGGGTATCAATAGTGTCTCCACAGCGACCGTTCAGCGAATGTTACTGCGTATAGGCCTTCGCAGGCGGCGCCTGGTTCATGCACGCATGCTGGCTGCTGTTCATCGGCGACGAAGACTGGAATTTGCATGCTATTACCGTAACTGAACGTCCACTGAGTGGCGACAGGTGGGCTATTCAGATGGATGACTTTTTGTGCACCATCGGACAGATGTATGGAGTGAAACGTCTGAAAGCAAACACTCTGCATGTGCTATGATCTGGGGAATATTTTCGTGGCCTTCCCGACAGGTGGGCTATTCAGATGGATGACTTTTTGTGCACCATCGGACAGATGTATGGAGTGAAACGTCTGAAAGCAAACACTCTGCATGTGCTATGATCTGGGGAATATTTTCGTGGCCTTCCCAGGGTTACCTCGTCAGTATTAAAGACACAACGGATCATCGCAAGTATGTACCTCTCCTTGGGGGCCATATGCACCCCTCCATGCGGTTTGGTTTTTCTCGACATAGTGGCATCTAGCAGCAGGAAAATGCAGAGTATCACACAGCTCACAGTGTACCTAAGTGGCTCGAAGAGCTGGGCTTAGAGAGCACCGGGATGAGTTTATCTTCTCCCCTTGGCCACGAAACCCCTCAGATTTCAACCCAATTTAGAATATTTGTGACCATCTCTGTCGGGTTGGTCGCGCCATGGATCCTCCATCGAGAAACCTAGTGCTGAAGGGCACGTCACGGGGTCAGGAATGGCTCCGCATCCCTGTCTGTACCTTCCAGCCTCCTTGGACGCTCTTTTTGCATATCTCGCAGCTGCCCGCCCTGCAAAAGGTGGTTATTCATGATTTTGACAGGTGGTCACATTACTATGACCGGACAGTGTACCTTGCATATCGGCACTATTACTAAGGCATTGCGCAAATTAAGCTGGTGTAGCATGTGATATGCTGCACTGATAGTAGGAAGCAGCGGGATTCAAATCCCCTGCAAACGTCTTGACGTAAATTTTCCATTTCTTTTTCAGTTACATAACGCGTGGCCGAATTCGTTGCTGGGTGAATGGAATATCTGCTTCGTCGATAATGAGGTCGAAGCTGATGCGATGTCAAAATCAAACTTTTTTTACACTGGAGCGCCAAAGAAATGATATAGGCATGCGTATTCAAATACAGATATGCAAACAGGCAGAATACGGCGCTGCAGTCGGAAACGCCTATATAATACAAGTGTCTGACGCAGCTGTTAAATCTGTTACTGTTGCTACAATGGCATGTTATCAAGATTCAAGTGAGTTTGAAAGTTGTGTTATAGCCGGTGCACGAGCAATGGGACACAGCACCTCCTAGATAGTGGTGAAGTGGGACTTTTCCCGTACGACCATTTCACAAGTGTACCGTGAATATTAGGAATCTAGTAAAACATAAAACCTCAGACATCGCTGCGGCCGGATAAAGATCGTGCAAGAATGGGACCAATGACAACTGAAGAGAATCGTGCAACGTGACAAAAGTGCAACTATTCCCTAAATTGCTACGGATTTCAATGCTGGACCATCAACAAGTGTCAGTGTGTGAACCATTCAACGAAACATAATCGATATGGGGTTTCGGAGCCGAAGGACCACTCGTGTACCCTTGATGACTGCACTACAGAAAGCTTTACTCTTAGCCTGAGCTAGTCAACACCGGCGTTGGACTGTTGACGACTGGAAATATGTTGCCTGATCGGACGAGTCTCGTTTCAAATTGTATCGAGCGGATGGACGTGTACGGGTATGGAGACAACCTCATGAATCCATGAACCCTGTATGTTAGCAGAGGACTGTTCAAGCTGGTGGAGGCTCTGTAATGGTGTAGTGCGTGTGCTGTTGGAGTGATATGGGACACCTGATACGTCTAGATACGACTCTGACAGGAGACACGTATGTAAGCATCCTGTCTGATCACCTGAATGTCCATTGTGCATTCCGACGGACTTGGGCAGTTTCAACAGGACAATGCAACACCCCACACATCCAGAACTGCTTCACAGTGGTTCCAGGAATACTCCTCTGAGTTTAAACACTCCTGCTGGCCACCAGACTCTCCAGACATGAACATAATTGAGCATATCTCGGATGCTTACAACATGCTGTTCATGGGAGACCTCCCCACCCCCCCCCCCCCTCCGTACTATTAAGGATTTATGAAGGACCCTGCAGGATTCATTTTATCAGTTCCCTCCAGCACTACGTCAGACATTAGTCGAGACTATGACACGTAGGGTTGCGGCACTTCTGCGTTCTCTCGGGGGCCCTACACGATTTAGGCAGGTGTACCAGTTCTTTGGCGCTTTAGTGTAGTTTGCACCGGCTATTGCAACGATACTTGGTGTTCCAGAATATGACACTGCTCTTACGCTGATACCTATCGATCGTTATCTTTGAACTCCTGTGAGAAGTTCTGTCGAATCCGATGAACTGGAGCCAGATTCTTCAGAATGAAGATATGAAAACCATGAGCAGTGATGATAGTTTCATGGGTGTCTCACGCACTCGTGGTGACCATCTTAATCCGTCAGATATTTTTATAAGATGGTTTTCAGTATTCAATATATACTTTACAAAGTTCATGCAACACAGTTTATAAGAAAATATACGTATCTTTATTTCACGTCCCGTTTCTGCCTCACTTCTTCTTCATGGCGTTCTGTACACACGATTAAGACAGGAAAGCATGTATGTCTACATTACTAAAATTACACTTACAGATCAAACAACGCGATGGTGCAAGAGGTTACAGCACTTACATTACTTTCAGTTTAACTTTATAAATTACGTTATATGTAATCGCAGTTGCGAATATGGATAATCTTCAATTGTACAGTGTAATGACAACAATGAAAATTTGTGCTGGACTGAGATTCGAACCCGGATTTTCGCTTATCGCGAGCGGTCGCCTTATCATACTTTTTATGGTTGTTTGTTTGTCTGATTGAACTGTTTACTCTGGCTCAAAACATGGATACCGCAATCTGAAGTTATGTAACCCTGAAAAGACTTTGATAGATGTATATGATATTGCAATGCCTGTAGTATTCTGATTACGATGCAAACTTACTTTGGACATGCATGCATGTGCAAAGGAACAGGCACTGCAGCGACTATAGCCGTTATGAAATACATTAAAGGTATTCGCAATTGCGAGTAAGGACAACCATAAGCTGTAGAATAGAATTACGACAGTGAAAATTTGTGCCACCCCGGGACTCAAAGCCTGATATCCCGCTTATCGCGAACGGTCACCTTACCTTTCCTTTTTTTCTTTTTTGAATGCTAATCATTTGTTGTTTCTTTTTGCTCTAGCAACTTTCTTATTATTTTTTTTGTGAAAGAAAAGGGAGAGGTTTAGTTTGCTTTTTTTGAGGAGCACAGTCAGTGGCAGGCTGGAGGAGGTAAGGAGGTCAGGGGTCGAGTTCCGAGGCCTGACCACGATGTCTCCCTCGTCCTACCACCGAAGCTCACCACCACTTTTTTTTAAATATAATAAGCAACAAAAAAACTTCTTTTCACACCCGTCACGCCCCAGCTGGGCAGTGGGTGCATGAATGACGACCCCAAATACACTCCTGGAAATTGAAATAAGAACACCGTGAATTCATTGTCCCAGGAAGGGGAAACTTTATTGACACATTCCTGGGGTCAGATACATCACATGATCACACTGACAGAACCACAGGCACATAGACACAGGCAACAGAGCATGCACAATGTCGGCACTAGTACAGTGTATATCCACCATTCGCAGCAATGCAGGCTGCTATTCTTCCATGGAGACGATCGTAGAGATGCTGGATGTAGTCCTGTGGAACGGCTTGCCATGCCATTTCCACCTGGCGCCTCAGTTGGACCAGCGTTCGTGCTGGACGTGCAGACCGCGTGAGGCGACGCTTCATCCAGTCCCAAACATGCTCAATGGGGGACAGATCCGGAGATCTTGCTGGCCAGGGTAGTTGACTTACTCCTTCTAGAGCACGTTGGGTGGCACAGGATACATGCGGACGTGCATTGTCCTATTGGAACAGCAAGTTCCCTTGCCGGTCTAGGAATGGTAGAACGATGGGTTCGATGACGGTTTGGATGTACCGTGCACTACTCAGTGTCCCCTCGACGATCACCAGTGGTGTACGGCCAGTGTAGGAGATCGCTCCCCACACCATGATGCCGGGTGTTGGCCCTGTGTGCCTCGGTCGTATGCAGTCCTGATTGTGGCGCTCACCTGCACGGCGCCAAACACGCATACGACCATCATTGGCACCAAGGCAGAAGCGACTCTCATCGCTGAAGACGACACGTCTCCATTCGTCCCTCCATTCACGCCTGTCGCGACACCACTGGAGGCGGGCTGCACGATGTTGGGGCGTGAGCGGAAGACGGCCTAACGGTGTGCGGGACCGTAGCCCAGCTTCATGGAGACGGTTGCGAATGGTCCTCGCCGATACCCCAGGAGCAACAGTGTCCCTAATTTGCTGGGAAGTGGCGGTGCGGTCCCCTACGGCACTGCGTAGGATCCTACGGTCTTGGCGTGCATCCGTGCGTCGCTGCGGTCCGGTCCCAGGTCGACGGGCGTGTGCACCTTCCGCCGACTACTGGCGACTACATCGATGTACTGTGGAGACCTCACGCCCCACGTGTTGAGCAATTCGGCGGTACGTCCACCCGGCCTCCCGCATGCCCACTATACGCCCTCGCTCAAAGTCCGTCAACTGCACATACGGTTCACGTCCACGCTGTCGCGGCATGCTACCAGTGTTAAAGACTGCGATGGAGCTCCGTATGCCACGGCAAACTGGCTGACACTGACGGCGGCGGTGCACAAATGCTGCGCAGCTAGCGCCATTCGACGGCCAACACCGCGGTTCCTGGTGTGTCCGCTGTGCCGTGCGTGTGATCATTGCCTGTACAGCCCTCTCGCAGTGTCCGGAGCAAGTATGGTGGATCTGACACATGGTGTCAATGTGTTCTTTTTTCCATTTCCAGGAGTGTAGTTATCAAGAAGGTTCCAGTATTACGTTCTGTTTGTGAAGACCAAGAACTCGTCGATTATGTATTGCCACAAATCGAGAACTTCCTTTTCGCCGTCGCGGTACATGTAATGTATCGCTATTTCTTGTACCCATTTGACCGCATTCACCCGGGTTATCGGGAAATAGACTGCGTCGGGATGAAAGAGGTCCAGGGGCATAATCGAAACATAGGGTCGGCGTAGCAGGAAAGCCAATATCTGGAGGATCAGTTTCCAGCACTCGCTTGCTGGGCCACAGTTTAGTCTTTGTTCGTCCGTATCTACTGTCGCGCAACGGGGGTACATGGGGTCGTCAGTTTTGTTTGGTGAATGGCATGTAGCCTTCGTCGGGTGGAAATTTCTCGTTAGTGACCACATACCATGTCGACCACACTGAAGTTGTAAGGAAGGGTACGTGGATGGCTCGCCAAACCCACGTCCAGTTGACCGTGGGTTGGCGTGGTATAGTGGCGTTAGCCGGATTCCAGCATTGCATTGGAGAACACTATAATAAATTTTTGCTGTCGGATTCCGTGTCTCCGGTATAACTCCCAACAGCCGTTGGCTACAGCGTGTGTGGAACCACCTCTTCTATCAGGATGCCAGGAAGATTGTCTGTTGGTGAAAGCCATAGTCGCCGCATTGAGCGAAGATACAGCGCCAACGCTCTGTGTTTAACGTGAGTGAGTCCAACACCCCCTTCGTGGAAAGATAAAGTAACATTAACGAAACGGATCTTAAAAACTGCACCATGGTTCACCATGTGTCCGAACACTGCCTGTATCCTGAAAGCCATCGTGTCTGTCATCGGTAATACGTGGGCGTAATGGTTAAGCTGAGAAGCTATGTACACATTGACGTACTGAGCACGTTGCAAAATGACCAACGATCTAAATTTGTTGATGCGAGCCTCTATGCGGAGTCGTCGTACGATACGTAAAGGCCGCCGTACGTTCTACATGTTCATGAAGAGTTTTTAGCAAACAGAACACAGCATGTTGTTATCAATGGAGAGACGTCTACAGACGTTAAAGTAACCTCTGGCGTGCCACAGGGGAGTGTTATGGGACCATTGCTTTTCACAATATATATAAATGACTTAGTAGATAGTGTCGGAAGTTCCATGCGGCTTTTCGCGGATGATGCTGTAGTATACAGAGAAGTTGCTGCATTAGAAAATTGTAGCGAAATACAGGAAGATCTGCAGCGGATAGGCACTTGGTGCAGGGAGTGGCAACTGACCCTTAACATAGGCAAATGTAATGTATTGCGAATACATAGAAAGAAGGATCCTTTATTGTATGATTATATGATAGCGGAACAAACACTGGTAGCAGTTACTTCTGTAAAATATCTGGGAGTATGCGTACGGAACGATTTGAAGTGGAATGATCATATAAAACTAATTGTTGGTAAGGCGGGTACCAGGTTGAGATTCATTGGGAGAGTGCTTAGAAAATGTAGTCCATCAACGAAGGAGGTGGCTTACAAAACACTCGTTCGACCTATACTTGAGTATTGCTCATCAGTGTGGGATCCGTACCAGGTCGGGTTGACGGAGGAGATAGAGAAGATCCAAAGAAGAGCGGCGCGTTTCGTCACTGGGTTATTTGGTAACCGTGATAGCGTTACGGAGATGTTTAATAAACTCAATTGGCAGACTCTGCAAGAGAGGCGCTCTGCATCGCGGTGTAGCTTGCTCGCCAGGTTTCGAGAGGGTGCGTTTCTGGATGAGGTATCGAATATATTGCTTCCCCCTACTTATACTTCCCGAGGAGATCACGAATGTAAAATTAGAGAGATTAGAGCGCGCACGGAGGCTTTCAGACAGTCGTTCTTCCCGCGAACCATACGCGACTGGAACAGGAAAGGGAGGTAATGACAGTGGCACGTATAGGTGCCCTCCGCCACACACCGTTGGGTGGCTTGCGGAGTATCAATGTAGATGTAGATGTAGATGTAGATATCCCTGAACATTTGAGCATTGAGACTTTTGTCAGGGCTACATCCAGTGCTGCAGGCATGCTTCGTCCCATCTTCATGCAGCGTGACTTCCGGAGGTTGATCACACTGCCTGCCACCAACCCATACTGTTGGAGCCAGGAAAGCACCGTTCGTATTCCGTCACCAGTCCGTGCTAAGAACATCACATCATCGGCGTATCTGCCACATCGAAAGGTCACATAGCGGAGGCTAAGACCTTTCAAGCGTCTCCGCAATCCGTGAAGAGCTGGTTCGAGGGCAGTGGCAAATAAGATGTCAGAAAGAGGACAACCGTGTCTGACGGACCTGTTCATACGGACGGGGGCGGACACAATAGACGTTTACCATAATCCTCGTGACCGCCTCATGGATCAAACGAAGCGCAACAGATGTCGTCATGCGTGGGATACGCAGAAAATCACGTTCGACGCGATCGAAAGCGTGCTCAAAATCCAGCGCAACATGAGCGCCGTGGAGACGGCATGTTTGCATCAGCGCCACCACGTCTCTATGCGTGCTCAAAGCTGTAAACACAATTGTGTTGCCTCCGATGCAGGATTGATCAGTGTGAATGGCCGCCATTACCGTAGATCTGAGCCTCTCACGAAGGATGCGTGGAAACAGTTTGTAGTCGGTGTTTAGCATTGTCATTGGTCGAAAATGGAGTGGGCGACAGCCTCCTGCGGGTTTTGCCACGGGAATCAAGAGGCCCTCAGTGAATTAAGATGGTACTTGAAAATCAGGCTTCAGGAGTTCTCTGTACATCCTGCCCCATATTGAACTTTTGTAAAATTCGAGAGGGAGTCCGTCAGGATCTGGCGTTTTGTTGGGAGCACCGCGCAACATAGCCTCTCGTAGTTCTTCCAAAGTCACCTCCGACAAGAGCGTAGCATCATCTTGCGGGTTCCGAGAGACGGGTAGACCGGATGGGACTTACATAACACCTACATCCATGTTGCACTCTCGCTCATATGCGTTTTAGCTCGTCGTCCATCCTCCGTCTCGACATCCGTAATGAGCTGCGTCGTGTGCCCAATCCTATCTTGAATGATATGGTGGAAGGAAGGTCGTTCTCCTGTAACATCAGTTGTCCTTGCCCGCACGCGCTCACCCGCGAGACGTACGGTAGTGACACGTAGCAACTGTGCCTTTACGTGGTGTTCTGCCGATTGTCGTTCCGGCGACGGCGGTTGCACAGCCAGTTCGCGCAGCGCAGTGTAGTAGAAATCAGTGGTCGCGGTATACCAGCGCGCTCTATCTCTTCCATAGCTGGCTAATGTTCGGCACAAGGCGGGCTTGACACACCGTAACCACCATTGAAGTGTGGAACCGTAGCCGGGTAATCGCCGGTGGCATCTGCTCCATGTGAACTTAACTTCTCGTCTGCAGTTTACCTCGTCGAGAAAGGCCACACTGAGGCGCCACGGAGGAGAGTGAGAGTACACATATACGCTAGGTGGTCCGTGAACGCTGCCGGCCACATCTCAGCGTCGACAACTGCTGATCGCAGGGCGCGTTTGACGTAAACTCGATCCAAACGGCTCGCGGAATGACTAGTAAAGTAAGTGTACGCTAATCGGTCGCCGTGTTGTATGACCCATGTGTCTGACAAAGCCGAGTCCTTTTCAAGCGCCGAAGTGCTGGGCAGGTGGTATAGTGCGGCATCTGGTCGGATGGTCTGAGCACAGAATTAAAATCTCCGCCTACTAACAAGTGGTCGGCATTGCTCTGGAAGAGCAGTGCAATATCTTCGGCAAGAAAGGTGCGGCGTTCTCTCCTTCTGTCGGTGCCGGAAGGAGCACACAGGTTCGCCAGACGAACTGTACCAACCGTGAGTGCGATTGCCCCGGGCCGACAGTAAATAGGATACATCAGTTGCCATAATCGCTTCCCTCAGCAGAATAGCCGTACCTCCTCTGCCCACATTTGAAATCATAGCGTAGGCGTAATATCCGTTGGAAGCGATACAGAGTCCTGATCGGACTTCTAGAAGGAAAACAACATCCAGATCCGTAGCTCGTAACGTATCTTGCAACATACGGGTTTTGAGAGCAGAAGTAACGCCGTTGACAATGATCGTGGCGAGGCGCTATGTCTGTTCAATCAAGTCGTGGGGGCTGTCCTGGGTGTTACAGGTGGGCAATAGTCGCGATGTGGAGCATCCTCAGGGCGTAGAGATAGGAAGCGTCGGGGGGGGGGGGGTGGGGGGGTTATGCCAGCCTGGGCGTCTGTCGCCGTCAACGTAGACGTTGCCAACGGCATCGTGGTATCGTCAGGGACCTGAAATGCATTTTGCATCTCCATCTCCTGCGCCCAGTCTCCCAGGGAGGTCCATACCACTGGATCTCGATGAGGCAGACATAGTCGTGGGTGCATGCCCGGCGGCGGGGCTTCGGTGTTCTCCCGCATCCCCACAGTGCGCGGACCCACCGGCAGCGGGAGAAGACAGCGAACCGTGTGATACGTTAGTATCGGCCGTGTAGGTTCAGTTAATCGGCTGACGCAACTCATCATCCATCGTTGCTTCATCGGGCCATTCTACTGCGTCGGTCGTTATGCACCGTTTCTTATGGCGCTTCGGCGGTTTCTGTTTACGCTGTCTCGCCTCTGTATGCGTCTCAGGGCAAGGGTTGGGCACGCCATCCTGTTCTTCAGCTTCCACAGCATCGTCGGCTTGTCATTGTAGCGATGCGCTTGGGCTCGACGAGAGGGCAACAGGCAACAGAGGCATCGGCGCTGGAAGGCGCAGGGGGTTTCTCAGGAACTGCTGCAGGGGGCCTCAACGGCTTGCACCAATGTAGAAGGGTCGTCATAAACAAGTGCCGTCTCCTGTCTCGACGCCGAACATACGTAATGGGCATAGAGGTCGCTATCGACGGTCGGATCTGATCGGCTGAGGGCGCCTGCACGAGACGGCGTTGCAGGAATTCGGTACGCACAATGTCCCACCTGTCCACATCCGGGGCAGGTCCTGGGCTGACCGTCGTAAATAATTATTGCTCGGCAACCAGCGATCGTGAGATACGAAGGTATATGGCGGTGCAATTCAATACGGACCTGCCGCACCCCGTTAAGGACAGGGTAAGTTTCGAAGGTCTTCCACTTTTCGGCCGTATAGCCGAGGACTGTTCCATAGCGTCGAAGAGCAAGGGTGACCAAATCCGCTGGAACTTCAAATGGTAGCTCAAACACTCACACATTTTGTATTCCCCATCCAGCACCTTCGAGCGTTACCAGACCCACGTTGCCGTCAGATTGGCAGAACCTATAACATTCCGGCGAGCGTCTGAGAAGTTTGTCACAGGCCACATCGTCAGTAAAGGTAGACAACGCTGTAGATGATAGGTAAGTGGATACCTAGCAGATCTTTCTGGTAAACATACACTCCTGGAAATTGAAATAAGAACACCGTGAATTCATTGTCCCAGGAAGGGGAAACTTTATTGACACATTCCTGGGGTCAGATACATCACATGATCACACTGACAGAACCACAGGCACATAGACACAGGCAACAGAGCATGCACAATGTCGGCACTAGTACAGTCTATATCCACCTTTCGCAGAAATGCAGGCTGCTATTCTCCCATGGAGACGATTGTAGAGATGCTGGATGTAGTCCTGTGGAACGGCTTGCAATGCCATTTCCACCTGGCGCCTCAGTTGGACCAGCGTTCGTGCTGGACGTGCAGACCGCGTGAGACGACGCTTCATCCAGTCCCAAACATGCTCAATGGGGGACAGATCGGGAGATCTTGCTGGCCAGGGTAGTTGACTTACACCTTCTAGAGCACGTTGGGTGGCACGGGATACATGCGGACGTGCATTGTCCTGTTGGAACAGCAAGTTCCCTTGCCGGTCTAGGAATGGTAGAACGATGGGTTCGATGACGGTTTGGATGTACCGTGCACTATTCAGTGTCCCCTCGACGATCACTAGTGGTGTACGGCCAGTGTAGGAGATCGCTCCCCACACCATGATGCCGGGTGTTGGTCCTGTATGCCTCGGTCGTATGCAGTCCTGATTGTGGCGCTCACCTGCACGGCGCCAAACACGCATACGACCATCATTGGCACCAAGGCAGAAGCGACTCTCATCGCTGAAGACGACACGTCTCCATTCGTCCCTCCATTCACGCCTGTCGCGACACCACTGGAGGCGGGCTGCACGAAGTTGGGGCGTGAGCGGAAGACGGCCTAACGGTGTGCGGGACCGTAGCCCAGCTTCATGGAGACGGTTGCGAATGGTCCTCGCCGATACCCCAGGAGCAACAGTGTCCCTAATTTGCTGGGAAGTGGCGGTGCGGTCCCCTACGGCACTGTGTAGGATCCTACGTTCTTGGCGTGCATCCGTGCGTCGCTGCGGTCCGGTCCCAGGTCGACGGGCACGTGCACCTTACGCCGACCACTGGCGACAACATCGATGTACTGTGGAGACCTCACGCCCCACGTGTTGAGCAATTCGGCGGTACGTCCACCCGGCCTCCCGCATGCCCACCATACGCCCTTGCTCAAAGTCCGTCAACTGCACATACGGTTCACGTCCACGCTGTCGCGGCATGCTACCAGTGTTAAAGACTGCGATGGAGCTCCGTATGCCACGGCAAACTGGCTGACACTGACGGTGGCGGTGCACAAATGCTGCGCAGCTAGCGCCATTCGACGGCCAACACCGCGGTTCCTGGTGTGTCCGTTGTGCCGTGCGTGTGATCATTGCTTATACAGCCCTCTCGAAGTGTCCGGAGCAAGTATGGTGGGTCTGACACACCGGTGTCAATGTGTTCTTTTTTCCATTTCCAGGAGTGTATATCACGTCGCGTAAAAGTCTCCCTACTTCGTGGGCCTTGAGTCTAGACGACTGTAGTGTCAAACTGCAGCTTGATCGTTGCTTTCCGATACGAAAGAGCCATCGGATGTCAGGAACGTAAGTATAACACTCAACTCTACCGCGGTGGAGCGGTAAACAGCAACCCGGAAGCACTACACGGAGCAGCCGGGAACTTCCGTACCGCTCCACAGGCATAGACGGCTGCTTTGGCTATCCCAACGCGACTAATGGCCGGACCCAAACTTCCATATGCCGTCAATCATGTGTCTACAATCTGTACTCGCATATCCATGATGTATTTCACCGTACAGGGGAGACATTCTACTCGACAGTCGCTTGCACGGTGTCGGCGGATAAATACGATTTTACAGTGCCTGTGTTATTCCGAATTACGATGCAAAGTTCCTTTGGACATGCAGCATAAACGAGGAAAAATGGGATAAGATATAAATTTTTAAAATTGAGACCAGATAAATATCTTGTAACTTCCTCACTTTAACCTCATAAGAATGTTAATTATGTCACATACATCACATGTTCAATATTTACAATATTCTGTGTAGTCTGTTACGCTATGTCGTATTAAACTGCAAATGTCTCTATAAATGGATAACCCAAAGAGAACAAATTGTGTTTTTCACACAGTTACAATAAGAGGCAGCTTAGCGCACCTGTGTGCTAGTCAAGGACGCTGAAGGAGCCCATACATGCTTAATATTTATTGCACAATACTAAGTATTGTGCAGTAATGTCGTCCGCCTGAGAGCGGTAGAAACGGCTTGGGCAACATATGGAAGGAGGCTGCAGAGCTTTATAAATACTGATACTCTCTCAGTATATTGCCCAATATATTGTACCATCCGAGAGTATTGCGCAATAAATCACAGTTCTACTGAGAACGAGGAAAATTCTGCAAAGAATTAAAAACGTAAATGTCAAAAGCTCAGGCAGTGTGCTGGAGGATATCAAAGCACCATGCGATAGCTCGAGAAATGAAACTCCTGAACAATTAAGTAACGTCATGTACCTCGTTGACCACAATAGCAGAGGAAAATGCAGATCAGAGAGTTATGACAGTAAGTACAAATATTTTACTTGTGGCGGTTTTCAGAATTAGCAAACAAGGTCAGTTCAACTGTCCCGTGATCATTGCTGCATGTTCGTTTCTTTTTCTTGCAACAGTTGTCACACCGTCCGCAGCTCGTGGTCGTGCGGTAGCGGTCTCACTTCCCGCGCCCGCGTTCCCGGGTTCGATTCCCGGCGGGGTCAGGGATTTTCTCTGCCTCGTGATGACTGGGTGTTGTGTGATGTCCTTAGGTTAGTTAGGTTTAAGTAGTTCTAAGTTCTAAGGGACTGATGACCATAGCTGTTAAGTCCCATAGTGCTCAGAGCCATTTTTAGTTGTCACACCACGGATATAATATCAGGTAAGATAACCGGTTGTTACCGTAGAGAAACACATGGGTTGGTTGAGAAGTAGTGGTAACACTGTTACAATTCATACCAGACTTTACTGACAGTCATTCACCGTATTACGTACGCTCTACGCAATCACCCCTCCTCTCCATCACCTTCCCCCCCACCCAAATGGGATGCGTCGTACACTGTCAGCGCGTTTATTTCTGTCGCTGTGCTGTCTTACATGGACCGCCCTATGCTACGGATGGTCTTCTGTTGTTTTGTAGCATATTCTATGAGGAGGCTCCTTCATTTTGGCGAACAGGTTGTGATCGCATGGACTCATATCGGATGAATACGGCGAGTGTTCCAGCATCTTCCACCTCCACGTAGTCATGAGATTCTGCACGGGGTTCACCGGGTGGAGTGGTGGTTTTCCATAAAGAATCATGGGATGCAGTGCCAGAAAGTGCCGTCGCTTTCTCTTCAGTGGGGGATGAAATTGATATTGCAAGAAATTGCAGTAGTAGCCTGCAGTGAGCGTCTACCCCATCACTTTGATACCAGAAGGTTCACTGCAAAGGTTGTGTAGGCGAGGAAAACCAGGGCGTTTCCATTCATTAGGCTGATCCTGAATGACATTCCTGCCAACCCAAAACACTTTCACTCATCCTGCCGCTGTACGATATGGCAATGCTGCATCATCACACACCTCACGCAGTCCCTGAAAACACTGTTGTGTCACTTCAATCTTGATCCACGCACGCTCGAGCGCCCTAATAGTATGTTTGGAAAAATATGAAAATATTTTACTAAACATACTGTTAGGGCGCTCGAACTAGCTTCCCGCACTTTCAGACAGTGTACACTGCAATTGAAGCAATCACAGCCGTTGCCACTCGCTGCTCTATTTCAACTGACGTTGTGCCATGAACTACATATAAGGTGGGGCAAAAAACAGTGGCCTAGAGGAGAGGATACGATTGGACGTGAATGTATAGCCACGGCCAATCACACGCACACCATCTGTACTCCCGCCACGTGATCCACACCTGGTCAGAGCGTAGTGTGGGCTGTGTCAGTGTGAGTGGAGCAGTACAAAGAGGACGATGGTACTAGCAGTCGAGCAGAGTGTGTTCGTTATAGAAAGTGACAACAAAGTCGTGGAAACGGTGTGGTCAGTTGTCTGCTGGAAGTTTAATAGTGTCAAAGTGCTAGTAAAGAGTGCCATGCAACACTTAGTCCGAAAATGGCATCAGAAAGGATCTGTTTTGAACAACGCAAGAAACATTACGAAACGTGCCCGCTTATTAGAAATAATGGCAGCAGTTCACCAGAAAATGCTTCAGAGTCTACGAAATCAACCCGACGGCTGTTGCAAGAGACCAGCATATCACATCGATCGTGACGACAAATACTCCACCTGGAACTGCACATGCATCCCTACGGAGTGTCTGTTCTTCATGCGTTAACACCAGAAGATAATCCTCATCGTCTGCAGTTTTGTGAGTGTGGCTGTTCACTGAGATAACAATGAATGGCTTCGACAAGGATCTGACCGATATGTCCGATGAAGCCTGGTTTATCCTGTGTAGTTTGAATCTCAGGTTCTGGACAGCGAAGAATAGATGTACTTCCAGGAAACACCACCGCGTGATCACCGAGCAAGGTGGCGCAGTGGCTAGCAGACTGGACTCCCATTCGGGAGGACGACAGTTCAAACCCGCGTCCGGTCATCCTGATTTAGATTTTCCGTGATTTCCCTAAATCGCTTCAGGTAAATGCCAGGATGGTTTCTTTGAAAGGGCACGGCCGATTGCATTCCCCTTCCTTCCCTAATCCGAGCTTGTGCTCCGTCTTTTATGACCTCGTTGTCGACGAGACGTTAAACACAAATCTCCCCCTCATTACATGATCAGAAAGTTGGGGTTGGTGTGGAATGTCTTCTCGTCGCATTGTTGGTCTCATCTTCTTTCATCAGACACTGACTTCGGCGTGATACATTGCCAACATTTTGAAACCATTTGTGGCAACATTAACGGAGGAGGGAAAGACCTACAGTTACTTCCAACAGGATAGAGCAACTGCCCATACAGACGGCCGAACCATGGAGTACGTTTACACAACTTTCACGAGTAACAGATTTGTTAGCAGAGGTCAGTCTGGTCGCGGCCCTAGCTGGCCACCAGGTCACCTGATCTGTCAGTATGCGATCACTTTGTGTGGAGAACCCTCAAGTCAAGTGTATCACAACAACCCTCATAGTCTTCAGGAACCGCAGAAAAGAATTTCGGATGAGATTGCAGCAATTCCAGCAGTCCAGCTTCGATCCGCCTTCAGTAACTTACTGACGAGGACCCAAAAGTGCAAAGAAATGAACAGTGGTCACTTTCAACGTCTGCTATAGTCAGGTTAGTACTGTATTTCCTTTCCTCTGCTGTGTTTTTTTGTACCATGGAGCTCTGTTCTCTGGGCCACTTTTATTTGCCCCATCCTGTATAGCGTGCATGCCACTGAACGCGCATCCTTCAGTCTACGGCAGTGTTGCCACGTTTATTTATTCAAAACTAGTACATAGAAAATAGCACATGTACACGACAAAATACACAATTCACTTGTTCAATCTGTAATCGGTTGTTGTTGTGGTTTACGAATCCATGCTGCAGTGAATGAGCCAGTGGTCCATTGAAATGATTATTTGACGCGCTTCAGGCTTATTTCGCCCGTTCTGCTTCATTTCAACTCAGTCGCAATACATGCTAGTTCCACATTGTCGAGTGCCGAAGCGTTCACTACGAAGGCAGAGTTCTAACTGGCGCAGCCTTGGTATGAAAGTTATACAATAATGTTGTACCGTCCTTGGCCTCACACACTTTCGTGCAATATATGGACACATTCTTATTGTGCAATAAAAATTGAGCGTTTGAGAGCCCCTTAAATGTGACACCTTGTTCAAAAATTATCTTTTCCTGATAATCTGCAGTCAAAATCTTACAACAAAGACTTAATGCAGCCAACATTAATTACGCCAAGAAACGACAATATTTCTATCTTACAGAACCAGCAATATACAGTTCATAGTGTCATTAACAAGAGATTGAAAATTGATGCCAGAGTTTCAAAATGGCTCTGAGCACTATGGGACTTAACTGCTGTGGTCATCAGTCCCCTAGAACTTAGAACTACTTAAACCTAACTAACCTAAGGACATCGCATACATCCATGCCCAAGGCAGGATTCGAACCTGCGACCGTAGCGGTAACGCGGTTCCAGACTGAAGCGCCTAGAACCGCTCGGCCACACCAGCCGGCCCGTAAAGTCAGTTTTAATACCAAGGTGGAGTGGGTTTACAGACAAGAAAATATTGTTTCAACATTAACTACGACATGGGACTTACAGTGGTCACACAACTTCATATACCACGTCATATTAAAACTGGAAACAATATGATCTTCCTGCATCGAACTACATGACGCTACACTCTAAAATAAGAATTTTGTCTGCACCCCATATCATGTCAACATTTAACTCTTTTGGTTATGTTGCTGGAAATGTGTCCATTAACAGCAGTAGTCTTATTAACTGCTGACGTGTGAATAACAGCGAAAGGAAACAAGCACGTGATTAGGTGGCAGTAATACGGGTGTTGCGTGCTAGGAACTGTCATGCTTGGACTGCACGTCTGCCGTCATCACTCCGCCACATGCAAGCTTCAGTCGTCCTGCTAACTGCTCTACATCTGCGGAAATAGCCCAACACAGTCACGATACCAGAACGTACGCAGCCTGTGACCTAACCTCCTAATAAACAGATTATTTGTGAGCTAATTACACTCTCAGACAAAGCCCTGTTTTCAAGTCAGGTAAGTTAGTATGAAGGATGTGTTAGAGCCAAGATACGGACGCAAAATCCTTTGCTAGAACATCGTATGTTACCTTCGACGATCAGCAACTGTAAGAAAAGACATGAAACGTGACGTGGCGGCGTACCCAAGTGTGCGTAGTACGAGAGCGTTGCCTCACACTAGCGGCTCCGTTCACGGAAAATGTGCGATGTGACAAGCGGAAGCCGGTCGGGAATGTGCTACAAGAGATTGGTTGCAGAAGTAATAAATAAAGGCACATTGCCAATATAAATTCGCAAGGTTGTAAACGGCGATAGCTTATGCACAGAGAAAAATATAGTGGTAATAGGGAGTTTGGGATCAATGGATATGAACCATCTTGCGATTCGCGAGATGCACACGAGAAGTTTAATTTAACAAATATTGCCAAACATATGAAAAAGATCTGTTGGTGAAAGTGTCCAAGAAAATGGATAGCGTAACGTATTAGTCACTGCAGATTATAATTAATCTATCGAATTATGCAAACGAGACGGCGCAAAGTACTTAGCAGACTGGTCAAATATGGCTGTAATGAGAAAGGAAGTAACTAACGTATATCAACATGTACTGGAATGCCAAACTGTAAGGAGTGCTGATAGAACTTATTCACTATGTTTGCATGGCGCGGATATCGTAAGCCGATTTTGTAGCACCGTTTCTGGTTGGTCATGTTAACACCCCAAAATCGATTCAGGAACTCTGTTTCTAGCTGCCGGTTTTCCACTTACAAAATAATTTTCGCTCCCATGTAAAAGCACAACCGTCTCTTAAAAGTGCTTGGATTCTCAGGGTACCTCTAGTTTTTAAAATATTCGACTGATATGGACGGGCTGGCTTACCGAAGGAGAAGCAGAAATACTGAATTGAGCATGAAACTGTCTACCACTGATATTTAAGTGAAGAGAAATAGCGATTGTGCTCACTAATGAAAGACTGGAAAAGCCATTCTTCCAGACGCCATATTTAACTGCGCTAGCACATGCACTTTAGACCTTAACATGTAAACAGGACATCGAAAAACGGTTTCCGAAATATGGTTGTCGGCTTTCGGAAGATATGTCACAAGTAAACGTAGCAATTCTGAGTACACCCACCCCCTCCTCTATTTTCCACATAGGTAGTTGCAAGTACCGGTCAAAGCACACTCAAGTCGACAGGAGGAGGAGTGGCCTAAAGGGACGTGGAATAACACATTCATGTTGAGAAAAAACAGAACAGATTGAACGACTAGAGAGAGGACGTTCATGTTAGTTGAACATGTACACTAATATGTTCAGCAGAAATGATTAGCATTTGAACTATGTCGGCCAGCTGGTTCAAGATCAACATCGATATCTCGGCGCAACACCACCTACCGGTGAAATGTGCCTGCAGCTCTTGTTGTCCCTACAAAACGAAGGTAATAAATCAGTGTGACTTAAGACGACGTGCAGGATACCTCGCAGACGTATCTGTGAACCGTTCAGTGAAATCGGTTTGAAAGAGACCACTTTATTGGTATGAGAGAACGATCCGGGAAATTTCTGCTCGTGTGGGAAGAATTGTTTCCGCAGTGCAATGGGTGTGTACAGAATGGTTCACGAAAGGCCGTAGAACACGACGAGATGGGTCAGGTCGCACCACACAGACCACCTCCTGAGAAGATCGACACCTCATCCGAATGGCATTGCAGGACAGATCCGCGTCCTCCTCGACTCTGGCGCAAAATGGAACAGTGTAACGTATCGTACACTATCAGGGGCGACAGTTCGTCGCCGTTTATTACGGCATGGGTTAAGTACGCATCTTGCACGTCTCCACCTACCTTTGATGAATGTGCAGAAACATGCTAGACGGCAATGGTGTATGAAACGCTGTCACTGGAGACAAGAATGGTATCAGATAGTGGTTTCGGACGAATCCAGGTTTTGTTTGTTTGCAAATGATGGCCGCATTTTGGTTCGCCGCAGACAGGGGGAGCGGCACCACAGTGAATGCATTCGCACAAGAGATACAGCGCCAACTCAAGGCCTCATGGTGTGGGGTGCTATTGGGTGCAACCACAAATCACACTTGGTGTGT
Organism: Schistocerca piceifrons; assembly: GCF_021461385.2. NCBI lineage: Eukaryota > Metazoa > Arthropoda > Insecta > Orthoptera > Acrididae > Schistocerca > Schistocerca piceifrons. The sequence continues at coordinate 732,165,548 of NC_060149.1, read as the reverse complement.
GCCCAGGACACTGTGACCAGTGTGACCTACGTGAATGACATCCTGCGATTCAGAGCCATACCCTTTCTGCACGACACCCCAGACATCTTTTTTTTTCAGCAAGACACTGCACGATCACACGTTACTGCATGAACATGTGCCTTCTTGTTGTCACAGGATGTCAGCCTTTTGCTCTGGCCCGCCAGATCGCCAGACTTGTCGCCAATCGAAAATGTGTGGGATTCGGTGAAAAGACGGGTGCAACACTGTGACACAATGCCAACCACCACAGATGAACTTTGGAAGCAGGTGAATGCAGCATGAAGGCTATACCATAGGAGGCCCTTAGCATTTTATGCGCGTCGATAGCATCACGCATGGAACAAGTTATCAGGACCCGTGGCGGACCCTGTGCCTGCTAGGCAATAGATACATGCTGAACCAAAGTGACTGAAATGCTAATCATTTCTGCAGAACATATTAATGTCCAAGTCCTGTGAATATGTGCGTTCAGCCTCTAGTCGTTCAAGGTTTTCTGTTTTTCTGAACATGAGGGTACTCAGGAACAGTGTTAGAGGCTAGGTGTGTCACTGCCAAATATGCGCGAGATCCTATAAATTCAGCACGTGGTAATAGAACTCTTCAGTACTATGCAATAGGATTATTAAATACTCAATGTGCTTCGCAACTTTCGAATGCTGTATTTTAATTAACACTGAATGTAAATAATAATTTTATCTTCATTTCTAGGACGGACATAGTAAGCTTCGGCTATAGCATTTAACTTCACATGTCGGCCAGTGGGAAACGTTTATCTTGATATACGATGTCGTTACCACTACAACGTAGACAGTTCTTGCCCGAACACACATAAAGAGGCGTTGTTATTTCGATGCATAGAGGATTCCTCGAGGAACTATGGATATTACGTAGACGTGAAACGTCAATGTATCATTCAAAAATGGTTCAAATGGCTCTGAGCACTATTGTTCAAATGGTTCAAATGGCTCTGAGCAGTATGGGACTTAACTTCTGAGGTCATCAGTACCCTAGAACTTAGAACTACTTATACCTAACCAACCTAAGGACACCACACACATCCATACCCGAGTCAGGATTCGAACCGGCGACCGTAGCGGTCGTGCAATTCCAGACTGTAGCGCCTAGAACCGCTCGGCCACTCCGGTCGGCAAGCACTATGGGACTCAACATCGGAGGTTATAAGTCCCTCTAGAACTACTTAAACCTAACTAACCTAAGGACATCACACACATCCATGCCAGAGGCAGAATTCGAACCTGCGACCGTAGCAGTCGCGCGGTTCCGGACTGAAGCGCCTAGAACCGCTCGGCCACCACGGCCGGTAATATATTATTAAGCAAAGGAAAGCGCAGACAGGTTAACTGTACCTGAGAATACACTAAATGCATGAAATTTTGCTACGAAGCTCATCGACATCTATTCTGTTAGAAATATCGTCGGTGAGGAAGCAGTTTGAACACAAAGAATTGTAGTACGTGCGCACTAACTGGTGTACTAAGTGTAGGCGTACAATGCCGTCAAGAAACATGTTTACTCTGGGAATTTTTCTGTCATTTACCAAACAATGCCTGTTTTCTGGAAGGACTGGGTATTTGGGATTAGGAGGACTTTCAAAAAAATGGTTCAAATGGCTCTGAGCACTATGGGACTTAACATCTATGGTCATCAGTCCCCTAGAACTTAGAACTACTTAAACCTAACTAACCTAAGGACAGCACACAACACCCAGCCATCACGAGGCAGAGAAAATCCCTGACCCCGCCGGGAATCGAACCCGGGAACCCGGGCGTGGGAAGCTAGAACGCTACCGCACGACCACGAGATGCGGGCTAGGAGGACTTTCATTTATGTAGAAATGACGGTAATTCTTTCTTTTTGTATTTATTCCTGATGACATGTAGGTCTGCTGCTTTTGAAGCTAATGAAGACCGTAATTTTTACAGTACGTATTAAAGCATTATTTTTGTTAGTAACTGTGTTCTGAGATTTTTTTCAGCTGATGCCCTAACTACTGCCATACGACAAGATATTAACTAAATTAATCAACACAATACCATAACCACTTATTGTCCCAATCTTTTCTTTGGTAACTACTACTGCTTAAATCCAAAAATTTACCTGTGGACGTATGTTAACAATAATCATTATCGTTCAACTTCTACATCTGCACGTCTGATCTGCTATTCACACTTAACTGCCTCGCAGAGTATTCATTGAACCTCTTTCAGACTCTTTTTCCACCGGCTCCACTCTTGAATAGCGCGCAGGAAAAAGAAAATTTAAGTCTTTCTGTGCAACCTCAATAATCCTTATTTTATTACGATAATCATTTCTTCCTATGTAGGTTGGCGTCAACGTAATAGTTTCGCATTCAGAGGTGAAAGATGGTGTTCGAATTTCGTGAAAACATCTCACCGCAACGGATAACGCCTTTGGCTTAATGATTGCCCTCCAGACTCACGTATTATATGAGTGACAATGTGTCGCCTATTTCGCGAAAATAGAAAGCGAGCTGCCCTGCTTTGAACTTCTGCTATGTCCTCCGTCAGTTGTATGTAGTACGGATCCCATACAGCACAACACAGTTTCTAAAAATATGAACAAGTGTAGTGTGCACAGTTCTTTTAGTAGACCTGTTGCATCTTCTGTTTAGAATATGCATATTTTGCGTTTATTTTTGGTGGATTTGGATGTTACGGTGTTCAGTATTGCTACAACGTCATTGTGAAAACTAATTCCCTTGTACGCTGTGATACTCCCTATTTGTTCGGCAATATTTGTTGCTAAGAGTTCAAGCATATTTCGACAACCATTTAAATTTCGAGAGGGCTCCTGAACTAGCTGTTCAAAATTATTTTTGGTGAAAGCATTTATTACGATTTCGGACGATGTTTACGCCTACCACTGACTTTAAACATGTATTTTCGCCACATATCGAAGACATATTCAAGTCACTAATAACTAAAACTGAATGAGTGAGGTACCTATTTGAAATTATACTCAAGTTTACTTTGAAATGTGCAGCAAACGGGTGTCGCAGTTTGATAAAAGAAACTAATTATTAATTGATTCTGGTTGTCAAGTATAATTTCTACCCAAACTACATCAAAGGAACTATCTACTTCAAATTCGCTACGAGATAAGTTACTACTAACCGCAAAAAAAAGCCACCGCCAACTATATTCTATCGTATCTGATCATCGTTATCTCCATTGCAAAAATTTCGGGCGAACTTATGTCCAGTTTTAGCCAGCTTTCTGTACCTATAGCAATTTCAGCTTCAGTGCTTTCTATTAGCGCTAGGAGTTCTGCTTCTTTCTCAGCATAGCTAAGACAATTTACAACTACAATACCGATCGCTGCTGAGTCTACCGTCCTGTTTTTGACCTGCACCTATTGCGATTGAAACCTTTCTTTTTCTTTCCCGAGAATCTCTAACCTAAAGAAGCTGCATAATCCACGTCACACAGCCCCCACTACCCGTGTAGGTGCCTTCAGTGTGTAAAGGACTCCTGAAATACTAAGTAGACCCAAAAATCCACCACCCTATGGCACAAGTCCAGGAATTTGCAGCCTAAAAGGTTGCAGAACAGTCTGAGCCTCTGATGGAGTTTCGTCACTAGACTTTGTATCACAGGTCCGCAGTCTGTCCTGTCAACAATGTGACAGATGGTGAACTCTGCCTTCATCTCGTCTGCAAGACTGGCAGTCTTTACTACTTCAGATAGCCAACCGAAACCAGGGAGAATCTGTTTCGGCCCAAAGCGACGCGAGTCACTGGTACCGACGTGAGCCACTACCAGCTGGCTGCACGCTGTGCTATTCATGGCGTCCAGAAGCACGCGTTCCGCATTTGAGACGACTGCCCCGGTAGCCACACAGAGAGCAGGATCGACTATTACCGTCCCTTGACACCCACATCAATAAAGGGCCTCTTACGCGCTTAAGTTGGTGTTATCTTTTTACATAGACTTTTTATATAGATTTACTTTTACATTTAGCGAAAACTGAATCCTATCGAGAAATCAGAAATGATCAAAATGCTATACACTTGTTTCAGGTCTCTTGGTATTTATAGCTGTACAGTTTTTTTTACTTATTTGGCCAAAACTGGTAGACGCCTCATTCCCATCCACCAGCACTAGGATAGTGTTTCTGGAACTTCAGCAGGATAACTGTAACACGATTTCTACAAGGAAACACCGACGGCTTCGGAGGACATTAAGTGCCTTATAAAATGGGCCTGTGCTGCGATAATTAAAGGTGAAATTCAGGGTGCAGTATTGTTTATCTAGTATCAGTGCCAAGTACTTAATGCGACAGTCCTAATAATACACACAAGAATACTAGGCCTGCTGAGTTACGTGTCTGCTGACACTTTAATAGAGGAAAATTTATTTACAAATGCTGCAAATCGATACATGTTCCCAAGATTCACCCTCGTTTAATGCAGACTCCAATACTGCGCATAATCCGTTGCCAGCAATTTGGAAGCCGTAGGGTATCTTTGGCAGATCCAGTTGTGTAACAGTTCTGAACCGAATGCCACCAAGTGCTGCCTTCATCTAGCAATCCAGTAGAAATCACAAGGGTATAAATGGGGGGGGGGGGGGGTGGAGGGTGTATGTTGAATGGTGCAGCATTTCCCAGCCCCATTGATCGAACAATCCAATAACAGGTTGCACTGTACGTGCCCGAGTATTGTCCAGCAAAAAGATGAGTGGGTCCTGCAGAAAGTGTCGTCGATTTGTTCTCAAAGCAGGTCGCAAGTTGTGTTCCACAAATGATCAGTAATACAGACAACTGACTGACTGACCGTGAGGAGCGATATGCGTTAGCATGACCCCGTAACAGTCGTACAAGAAAATCAACTTAAGATTCACATTCTGGGGTTCGTCGAAAAAATTAATTTGTATACCAGTTTTGCTGTCACTCGCACATTATCACTCATTTGTTTCAATCCTTTTAATTTAAAATGCCCTTGATAGAACTATTTTTCTGTCCACTTTTTAGCCTACAAGTCCATATGAGGACGACAGGAGTTGCAAGGTTTTGGAAAAGTTGATGGTTCTTTGCCTTGTTCATAACATCACGGAATTGTTGTGTAAAGCATATTTATCCATATCGTCAATGGAACATTTATTGTAATCAATTATTATTCGTCTTTTAAAAATACTTGAATCCCACTGCCTCCCGCTAAATGACCCACGTGATCAGAATGTAAATAGATGTAGGGTCTTTCCTTACGTTTTTTGCCACGCAGTATTGGCAGCAGTATGTAATGTGTGGCAGGAACACAAGGGGCTGTAACAGCAGCTGGTAGCAAGAAACCTGTGAGACCGCCAATCATACCACGTCATTCGTACTACTGAGTTGAATAAATATATTCCTGGCGTAAAAGGGTATTATGGTCGGAGAAACAGTTGTCGTATTCCCAAAATTTCCTAAGATATTCGCCGTAACAAAAAAAGTATTGCGTGAAATGGCATGCAGCAGAAAACACCAGTTGAATTGTTCAGTTCATTAGCTACGCAACAGGTCATATTGTCACGACGAACTTCATTCCTAAAAGTTATTCTAAAAAATTGAGTTAAATTTCATAGCGATACCAACGAACAATTGCACCTGTCCGTGCAGAAATTTTCCTCGATCTTTTTCCACCTTTTCAGTACTAGGTAACAAAATCCACTACTGATAACTACAATGTGACTGTTGCTTGACACGTGACCACGTCAGTTTCAGCTTCAGTCGAAAGTACGTATTGTTTTGCAGTGTAAAATGTAGAAGGTATCTTTACATGGCAAGAGAGGTGAACTACAGGCGATGAACAACAGTACGGAAAACACCAAAAACACAAACCTTGTCGTTCAAAACATTCCGAAACATAACCGTCGGGGCCAATGGAGTACCACCATAGTGTTGCCCAAATCATCACCGAATCGCCGTCATGTTTCACTCTTGGGGCGTTAAATGGGTTATAAATTTGAAATAGAGTGCAGTAAGACTCATCCCATCAAATGGTTATCTTCCATTGGTCCATAGTCATGTTTTATGGATCCGTTGTCACGTATTCCTGTTACAGGAATTTGCATCACTGATATGTAGTTTTGGAATTTCAGCTCGCCCTGCAATTCGCAGTGTATGGGGCTACGTTGTTGTTTTGGTGATGACAGGGTTCCCGAGTGCACATTCAGTTCTGCACTGATTTCTGACCATGACGTCTTCTTATTTTTCCTGAAAGTCCTCTTAAAGGACTGCGTTGTCACTTAACGTATGATGTTTTTCTGCTTTCCCTGTATGCGATATAAATCTTCGATGCGGTGCATCAGGAAACACCGAACACTTCGTCTTCTTTGGTTGCGGAAGCATCTACTATACGGGCAGCAAGAATTTGCCGACGTTCGAATCCGACGTAATGCACTAACAACTACACAGGACACGGTTGTCAATACGAGTGACACTTGCAACGTATTGAGGACATTACACAGGTGTTGTTTATGCTCAAATACAACAGCGCAACGTGCACGCTTGGCTAGCAATCTGCATTTATGCTCAAGAATGTCTTTCTCGCTATGTTTCCATATTTTTGCCGAACCGCTGCACGTTGTCCTTTGAGTAAAATTCGACTACTTTCGCGTATCGTGATTGCCTTGGTTTTTGAATACAGAACACAACGTTGCACATTCTTCAACATGTCATGGAATTTATTGTGTACGTTTTCTGCAGGGACTGATCGAATATCACAGCATAGATGTTCATCGTCCCGAGCGCCACAAACAGCAAATGGAGTACGTCCTGCTATGGCATAGCCAACTAACCCTATCTTCGCTAGCTCTATTAAGATATTAACTGGAACATGGAAAGTGTTGGTAGACGATTAATAGCGATATTATGACAATCCTACTGTCATGGGACACCCCCTATAACATTATCTTTTTCTATAGAATAACCTTACCACAAGTAAAAACTAAATTCATGTCTAACAAATACTAGGGAATCAAAGAATTGCACACAGTTATTGGATGTATAGAAAGGGTCAAACACTTTAAATATTTGGGAGAAACAATAATGGATACTGGCATAGAAATAGAAGCTTTCAAACTTCGAGTAGCTAAACTTAGGAGGGCACACATTTTAACACAGAAGCTGTACAACAAAAATGCTTACCTCGAAATGCAAAGCTATTACACTACAATACAGTGACGTGAACAGAAGTTCAATATGCAGCAGAAACACTCTCTCTCAAGAACAAAGGAGTAATAGATGAGCTCGAGAAGAAGGAAATAGTAATTCTGAGGAAGATTCTTGGTGGACACAAAAAATTGGTGAAAAATGGGTAAAGATCAGCAATGAGAAGATCTGTTAAGATTTATTAAACAAGTCACAACGGCAATGAGAAAGAGAAGGCTGATGTTCTTTGGTCATCTGGTAAGAATGTATGATGGCAGATTAACGAAGAAAATCTTCAATATAATTCAGCAGAGGAAAACACCCAACTCTTGGTTGCAAGGAATAAAGAAAGACCTGGGTGAACTTGGACTTACAGAAATGGACGCAGTGAATAGGGACAAGTACAGGAAGGCAATAACTGAATTCGAGGTTTTTCAGGAATCTCCGAAACTGACGACTAACAGGAAACTAACAGCTGAACATCTGACAGAAATAGCAGCAGGCAGAAGAGCAGCCCTAGAGAAGAGAAAGAAAACAGTGAACGTGAAACAGAATTTGTAACACGGTCCTTAGTTGGCCAATTCTGTAAATAAATAAATAAATAAATAACCTACACCATGTATGCTATCGATTCTTGTATAGGTGAACATTATTTCAGCCGTTTAACTGAATGAACTTCATATTATTTTGTATACGATGTGTTGCGTTTCGGGCTAAAATATGTAAAAAGAAATTAATTTGTTAGTACTTTGTACGTACAATTAAAATTCTTCTTCTTGTAGAGATACTTGAAATTACGAAATATCTGGCATACTTAAAATTCATATTATTAATTGTACAATCTACCGCTAATTATTAAATTTCTGGCTTCATTTATAAAATAATGTTATAACTTGGTGATGGTTCTTCTTTTGTCAAGAAAGTATGTAAACTCTTTCTCTTTGTAAACTCTTTGTAACATTGTGAGCACTGCAGAATGCGGGAATAGTAGCCATGCCTCTGATGGTATCAGACGTGTTTTTCATTGTGTCTAAGTGTTCATAAGTGTGTGAATTCCTAAGGGACCAAACTGCTGATGTCATCGGTCCCTAGACTTACACACTACTTAAACTAACTTATGCTAGGAACAAAACTCACACCCATGCCCGAGGGAGGACTCGAACATCCGGCGGGAGGAGCCGCGCAATCCGTGACATGGCGCCTAAGACCGCGCGGCATTGTGTCACTAATAATGTAATGTGTGGCGTGATAGTAGTGGAAATTGTGAAGACGGTGTGATATTGAAAAATGTGACAAAGAATAATATTTAAGAATAATAAAGGCAAATTTTCATCAGTTATTTAGTCATCAGGAACCGACAACGTTATAAATCAAAATTTCAGCAGCAAGAATGTACCGCTAGACACAATAACTGCAGCCAACAACATGAAGAGAAAATGAAGATAAGTAAAAAGTTTTCCTTTTGCATATCTTATGCCCCTCGAAGCTTTTGAAAATGAGCAAGAGACTGAGAGAAATATAATGGTGGTGTGTGGGAGGGTATGATTGCAATACCCACGTTAAAAGTTTGCTGTACGTAAAGAGTAACGCCATCAGGTAGATGATGGTAATTCAGTGAACTCACACTGTATATTACCAGTATGCAATGACTGGGAGCTAACTGAATTTAGATAGGCTACCAATCCCCTAAAGAGGCACACGCAGTCGCCTAAGTAAGCAATTTATTATGCAGAACTCGATTAGTCGCATGCTTCCTTCATAAGAAGAACACAGAGTTCACCTGCGCGGAAACGGAAATAATTCAATAGTATGTGTTGCCACAGCACACGATGTTCAGAACCTTGTCTTCATAGAAACGCACCATCAAGATTAAGTCGGATGTAAAGTATCAGATGTCCTTGACGGAAGGCAATAAACTGAGATCAAGGGGACTTTAAAAAGGTGGCTCATTGTTTTTAGAACTCCATTCGAAAACTTTCACTGTTGGTATCATGCCATCTGTCGCCAACAACTTCTGGCCTCATAAATTCAGTTCATGGCAGATTCAAGGGTAATGCTTCTGCAGTGGTGGTAGTGACCATAGCTAGACCACAGCTGATGGCTACCATTATTGCGAATCCTTATTGATAGGACTCGAGAGGAAATGGTATACAGGGTAGTCAGAAACACTCTGAAAAGCTTGTAAGGGTGTTGCAGGACAGTTTGCGCTGGAAAATAACTGTTAAGAACAAAATATGTTCTGCTATTTCCGAGTTAATTAGGACTGAAGTCAACCAATCAGGCCCTTGGCAAGCGAAAATTCATGCGGCTCGCCGGAGACGGTGTCGCCGAACGTGTTCATCGTTTGGTTTCCTAAATATGAACAAGAGAGCGAAACAATAATTCGACGTGGAACGGTAGTAAGAATCAAACCCAAGTCAAAGACTGAGCAGTCTCTTACGCCATCACTTTTACTATGAAAACAACTGACGCTAATTGTATGTGGTGGGTCGCTTGAAACTGCGCCCGCAGCGGCCTCATTGGCTCTCTTCAATTCTAATTACCTCGGAAACGGCGCAAAGTACCGAAATTTTTTCAGCACAACCTGCCATGCAAAACTCTTACAAGCTTTTCAGACTGTTTCTGAAAACCCTGTATATCATATTTTACCTTAGGACAACGAGAAGAATCCCAGACGTGACGTATTAATAAAGTTTCATTTTGTTCTTATTGGTGCATGTTGCGCAGTGGCACGAACCTTTTTAAGGTATTCCTGCTATGTGTGTTTCACTGAAATTGATAAACTGAAACACAACGATATCTCAAATATAGTTGTTTTGGACAGTTTATCGCTTGTAGAAATTCATGCACACGGGGGTGAATCTATTAGGAACTTTTTTTAAATGTGACTGTAACTCTTTTGTAGATTATCCATATGAACGATCCCTCAAAACTGCAACCACAAATTAAAAACGTCGAGGTAGTGCACAATAAGTTATATGAGTGGCGCCTAAATACAGCAACTACGAGTTGAAAACTTAGGATATGCGGATATTGCGGTGCAATCCACTGCACCTGGAAGACTGGTGGTTAAAATATTATGAAACAGCAGACGCCTAATCATAACGGAAGTAAGAATGTGGGACGTTTTATGTGACGAGTTAACTGTCAAATAGCTCGTGCAATATACGTGCTGCTGTTGTTGAATGCTGAACGGTAGCAGTTGGGAAACCGCGTTTCTCAGTAATCTTTGGACAGTTTTAAAGAGAATCCCAATTCTTTTCTTGCACCAATTGTTACTGTAGATGAGACATCCAGCATTTAGTTCCAGAAAGGAAACATTAATGATGACAATGAATGCAAGCCGGTGGACATGCGCCGAAGAAATATAAAGCCAATTTCATCAATGTAAACCTATGACCAACTTCAAAGAAAATGTGGATTTAGTTATACCTGTCTTACACGCTTTTTAATGGTGTGGCTGTGTTAGTTTTGATTTAAACTTGATGGATTTCCTGAGAGTTTGGGGTGATTCATATTTCTTTGCTGAGAATTCTGAGATCTAATCCTACTTTTAGCTTCTACGTATTTCAGAGAGACAGCAGTTACAGATACATGGTTCTTACGTTTTACTTTTTATTCGTCGGCAACAAAGTCATTACAAATGGGTTAACGTAATCTAATGAAGGAAAAACTGGTGCTCCTTGCGAGTCGTATCAATCATCTTATAGAGTCTGTTACTGTTGTGAGACATTTATTTCTAATGAAAAAAGTAAGACACTCTTCTTTCGCAGTCTTAAAGTCCAAACGTGCTACAAAAGAATTAGGGCTACATGGTTTTGGTCGTCTGCCATACTCCGTTGAGCACTAATTGAGGACTGGATATGTTACCAAATTATACTTTTATCTTCCACAAATTAAGTACACAACAAAACATCATTACAACCATTGTTTACACAAAACAACTGAAATGTCCGACAGGTGACGAAAAACAGTTGAAACAATTATTCATCCAGTCATACTGGGTGCTTGTCAATGGATTTCCAAAGGTTCAGTATCGTGTTGCCCTCCTTGAGCGTTTGTCACTGCCTGATACCTACGTGGCATGCACCGTTTAAGTCTACGGAGATCACCCTGTAGTATCCGTCCCCATTCCTCATTGAAGGCCTGTGAGAGTTCTTGGAGATTCTTTGGTTGATCAGGACGACCACAACGCATCAGTTCGACATCTCAAACATATGCACAATGGGTTTAGGTCGGGGCTCACTGCCGCCCACTCCATTCCTTCAATGTCCGGGCTTCGAATACGTCCCTGCTGACGCACGGCATACAAGCCCTTGCATTAGAAGGAATGCAAGGTCGCCACCGTATGTAGCAGCCACCCCACGGTCCAACAGGATCTGTTCGATGCACTGACTGGTGGTAAGTCGAGCATGGGCAATGACAAAATCTGTATGGCTGTCAGCACTGAAGCCTCCCCAAAACATTACAGAACCTTTAAAATTTGTCCATTTCCTGGACAACATTTGTCAAGTTCCGCCCACCAGGCGTCTCCGCACAGGAACGCGGCCATCACTTTGCGTCAGAGGATATCTACAGGAGGAGGGGGAGGAGGAGGAGGAGGAGGAGGAGGAGATTAGTGTTTGACATCCCATCGACGACGACGTCATTAGAGGTGGAGCACAAGCTCAGATTAGGGAAGCATGAGGAAGGAAATCGGCCGTGCCCTTTCAAAGGAACAATTCTGGGCTTTGCCTGAAGCGATTTAGGGAAGTCACGGAAAAACTAAATCAGGATGGCTGGACACGGGTTTGAACCGTCGTCCGCCCAAATTTGAGTCCAGCGTGCTAATCACTGTGCCACCTCACTCAGTCCAGGATATTTGGACTCGTCTGTGAACAACACATTTCACCAGTGATGAAGCTGCCAATTGACTTGGGAACGGCAGAACTGAAGACGCGCTGAAAGATGTTGTGTCGAGTGGGATACTCGAACAGGACGTCTGGGTCGTAAGATCCTTTCTCGTAACTTATTCATTACAGTCTAATCGGAGACAGCGGCTCTAGTGGTCATTGTGTAATCGCCTTGCAGTGCTCTGGCGGTATCCGTACGACGCCGCAAGGTAGAGATGGTTAGATATCGGTCTTTACGTGGGGTTGTAATGCGTCGCCGATCTTGTCCAACTCGCCCTGTGCAGTAACCTGTGTCCGTATAGCGTGTCCACAACCTACGGATGACACATGGAGAAGTATTGGCATCTGCCGCAACACAAACGGAAGTCCATCCTCTTTAGATGAAACAGACGGCCCTTGCAACTTTCACAGCATTAAGATGTCGCACTGCGTGTGCTTGGTTGAATACAACGTTCACAAATAACAACTGTCATCTGTGTACTTCACTAGAAAATACTGGGACACGGGTATTCACTTTCTTGTGATAGGTCACCTGACACTGTAAACAGACAGCGAATGATTTGAATTGTTGGCTACATTGAAAGCGAAGATCAAAAACCACGCAATACGACCACAGGTACCACCTGTATCAAAACAGATTTAACAGCCGGACGTTGATACACATGTTTCCCAAGATCTTTTGAGCAGTGTATAACATGCATAAATGTTCAATGCTACTCCGTGAATGAAAGTCGTCAAACTGCTGTTCTCAACTCTCAAGTATTACTGAAAGTGCTTAATATAAACTCTAAAATGACACCCACATTTGATTCCTTCTGATGTCAATGACAGCTCTGTATGGAAAAAGACGTTCGCTATTCAGAATGCCGCTCTCACAAATAATTAATTTTTTTTAACATTTATGCGAACAAGAATTGCTGTAAAACAAAATTATTGAAGATTCTGAATAAATAGTTGATGTTTCTGCACATAGACGGCCGGCCGGTGTGGCCGAGCGGTTCTAGGCGCTACAGTCTGGGACCATGCCTCGGGCATGGATGTGTGTGACGTCCTTAAGTTAGTTAGGTTTAAGTAGTTCTAAGTCTGGGGGACTGATGACTTCAGATGTTAAGTCTCATAGTGCTTAGAGCCATTTGAACCATTGCCATGACTGCAAAACTGCCGTGTGTACTGGAACCATACGAACTGAAAGCGAGTGTTAAGCATAGTGCTCAAAATTGGACGATACTCTAGAGATAGGATTTAATAAATCTGATTAATAAATTATGAGAAATAAATAAGAGGAGCAGCCGTTTATTGCCGATCTTTAGTGGGCTTCAAAAGGCGACATCTAAAGACATTTCTGGCTCTTGGCGAAAGTTTCCTATCAGAGAACAGGCCAAAATCTTACATATATATCTGCAAAGATAAAAAATTACTGTGATAGGCCTTTTCTCCATAAACAAATTTCCTATCGTGACCATATTGTGAACAAACTCTCTGCTTCTCTGTCCTAAGTCTGCAGCAGTGAAGATTAACAAATAATGTTTACATGAAGTTGAGTTCATACGGACTTAGCGAGATGGGGCAGTGCGTTTGCGACTACACATGTAATCATTAAAACAAGGTTCAGATCCCCTGCTGGTCATTTTGAATCACTTGAAGGTAATGAATGCAGTTTTTTTTTTTTTTTTTTTAATGAAACCACGGGGAATATTCTTTTCCGTTCTGCAATTAGGGCATGTGCTTCGTCTCAGTTGGCATGTAATTGTAACTTTGCTTTCCTCTTCTATACTGTCATAAAATTAGTCAGTTACAAAAATCGCTAAAGAGAACATGAGCTTTATGGCTCGTCTAATAGAATGAATTTCACGTAATTTCCTTTGGTATGAGGCTAGAGCTTCTCAAAATTCAGTGAAGCTCATTCTTCGCTTAAAATCCTTCAGTTAAGAATAAATACACGGATCAAATGTAACACTGCTCTGTTTATAGGGAACAACCTTCAACCTTCTTTTAAAGTTTATTCTGCTATGTGACAAGTGGAAGGACATACAACGAGGGACGGCACGGAGAACTTTCAGCGACCACCAACACCTGTAGTAACTCATGAGTTTTACGATGTTCCGCCTGACACAAGTCACGTCTGAGGATAACCGCAGCACTTCACTTACAGCTGCCAGTTTCATACTCCTCGCAGCAACCGACATTCAGAAATACTTGCAATCATCGTGCAGCTTCCATTTCCCGTTTTTCCTAACAGCCTATGCATAACGCGTATATTTTTAAAGTAGTTTGTTGGAATATCTCGACGAAATCAAGGTCGATGTGCTCGGACTGCTTATAAGAGGGTGTCAAGTCCAACGTCCCAACGATTTAGTGAGTTTGAACGTATTATTTGGACGCACTAGGGAGTATCTCATATAAAGAAATTCGGTTCCTTAGGTTATCTGTTTCGACAAAACCGAATTCATAATTCATGACGAAGGAGTCATTTCGGTCCGGGATCGAACAGGTAACAAAGCGTCGAACAAAAATTAACTCGGGCAGTCTACTTATAAACATTAACATTTACCGAGCGAGGTGGCGCAGTGGTTAGCACACTGGACTCGCATTCGGGAGGACGACGGTTCAATCCCGTCTCCAGCCATCCTGATTTAGGTTTTCCGTGATTTCCCTAAATCGTTTCAGGCAAATGCCGGGATGGTTCCTTTGAAAGGGCACGGCCGATTTCCTTCCCAGTCCTTCCCTAACCCGAGCTTGCGCTCCGTCTCTAATGACCTCGTTGTCGACGGGACGTTAAACACTAACCACCACCACCATTAACATTTTCTCATTCGATAAGCAAGGAAACAAGTGCTCCTCCGAGAGTAATGTTGCTGATCTATTTTCGATTTTGGAAGGTAATTCATCATTGACCCCAAGTACAGAATGCTCTAGTTTGAAAAATACAAGTCCGATATGCTCAACTACTGATCTTCTGCGGGGTCGGGGGCTACAATTCACTACTTAATATGGGCGGTCGAGAAATTTCCAACCGAGATCACCGCAGAATCGAGTGAATCTCCGGTACAGACTTTCCACTCGGCTGCAAACCAGAGGACCGTCACCGATGCTTGGTACAATGCTGCTAATTGTGAGCCGTGCTTGCACCCGGCGTGTGGTGCTACCTGCGTTTACCAAATCCAGCCAGTCATGTAAAGGAAACGAGGATGACCCCGTAATTGAAGGCCGAGCGTCATTAATGCCGATATGAGCTGCAATTTAGTCAGCTGCGAAGAATGCGCCAAACAACGGTCAGTAGACTTTCCTCCTCTTCATGTACGAGCCGGTCACCTTGATAAATAAATCGTGATCAAGACTGTTTTAACAGTAAATATTATATATTTGTCCAATGAATACCAGTTTATCATCTACATTTCTTCTTGGTGTAGCAATTTCAATGGCCAGTAGCGCATTCATTCCCTCCTCCAGCCTCGACTCTTTGCTTTCATCACCATTTACACCGTACACGCCATTCACCATCTGTCCAGTGAATTGGACATCCAGTTGCAGTCTGACGTGTAAATTCTAGCCTCCGTCGCCGGTGAACAGCAGTCAGCACGCGTGCATGTTCACCTGCTGCGGAGGCCCATACGCAGCAACGTTCACTGAATGGTCGTCGAGCAGACACTGTTGGTATGCTCCTGGCTCATCCGGGTGGTCAGTTGCTCAACAGTTGAAAATCTATTCGCGGATACATATGTCCGCAGTCGTCATTCATTCCGTCATTTATGGTGCATGATTGCGCCACAGTTGTCTCAGGGCCAGTTTTGGATAACGCAGTTTTCCCACGCACGTTACACATTAACCACGGCGCCAGGCAGACAGTTTACGAACTTATTCGTTTCGGAAATGCTTCCATCCTACGCCTCAAAGCCAATGATCATGCTCTTTTGGACGTCAGATATATCGCTCCGTTTCCGCATTACGACAACGACTGCACAATTTCTGCCTTCCCGCGACACACTTTATAGAGGCTCCTCTGCTAGTCAGAAAACTGTCTTGTGTATAAATTAAAGTCGTGTAATGTTAAGTAAATCGAATGGGTATGTGAAGTCATTTTGTTCAGAACGGCAAGCAAACGAACGCTTTCTGTAGACACAGACCATGAAGGCATGATGAGTGGTGCTAGTTTGGGCCAACTCCAGCAACAAACTTTCTGTATCTCTGATCTCAACGAGAGTGGTCGTTAAATGAAGAAAGACATCTGTCGTTATTAGAACGTCAGGTCATACGTAATCAGACATGAATTTCGTAATTATCTGAAGAGATATCAGTCTGGAAACTTACAAAGGCTGTGTGCCAGGTAGAAATAAGGATGTATTCTGTGTAAATGGTATAAAAACGCACTATTCAGACGTTGTATTTTATATTGTCTATATTAAGTGTCTGTAGGTTAGCATACACACTGCGGTAACGAAAGTCGTGGGATACCTCCTAATATGGTGTCGGACTTAGTTTTGCCAGATGTACTGCAGCATATTGAGGTATTGTGGACTCAACAAGTCGCTAGAAGTCCTGTGCACACTGACCCATACTGTATGTATGGTTGTCAATAACTGCGGAAATGTTGCTGGTGCAGGATTTTGTGTACGGACTGATCTCTCGTTCATGTCCCATAAATGTTCGACGGGACTCATGTCGGGAGATTTGGACGGCCAAATCATTCGCTAAAATTGTCCAGAATGTTCTTCAAACCAATAGCCAACAACTGTGGCCCGGTGACGTGGCACATTGTCATCCATAATTAAAGTTCATGAATGGCTGCAAATGGTGTCCAAGTAGCGTACAAAACCATTTCCAGTCAATGATCGGTTCTGTTGGACCAGAGAACCCAGTCCATTCTATGTAAACACAGCCCACACCATTATGGAGCCACCACCAACTTGCACATAGCCTTGTTGACAACTTGTATCCATGGCTTGAGGGGTCTGCGGCACACTCGAGCCGTACCATCGCTCTTACCACCTGAAATCGCAACTCATCGGACCAGTCCACGGTTTTCCAGTCGTGTAGGGTCGAACCAATAGTGTCAAGATCCCAGGAAAGGCGCTGCAGGCAATGTGCTGTTAATAAATGCACAGCCGATTGACGCCACATTTCGCTACACTGTCCTAACGGATACGTTCGTCGTACGTTTCACATTGATTTCTGAGGTTATTTCACACAGTATTGTTTGTCTGTTAGCACTGACAACTCTAGGAAAACGTAACTGCTTCCGGTCGTTAAGTGAAGCCCCTCGGCCCCTGCGTTGTCCGTAGTGAGAAGTAATGCCTGAAATTTGATGTTCTCGGAATACTCTTGACACTGTGGATGTCGGGATATTGAATTCCCTAACGATTTCCGAAATGGAGTATCCCGTGCATCTAACTTCAACAACTATTCCGCGTTCAAAGTCTCTTCATTCCCGTCGTGCAGCCACAATCACGTCGGAAACATTTTCACGGCAGTGCATTGGCAGAGCTGTCACTTGAACTTAGGGGTAAGTTCAAGTGACAGCTCTGCTAGTTTACTGCCGCTTTATATCTTGTGTACACGGTACTGCCTCTATTTTTAAATGTGCGTGTCACTATCCCATGGTTTTAGTCAGCGTACTTTTCAGCCAGTCGCTATAGTTTTGGTTTATTAAGATAAAGTTTTAGAATTAATCTGCAGCTCAAAATTACGTGTTGTTGGTGCTCTCTAATATCCATCGGATTAATATACATTGCGCAGTTTGTGTCTTGAGAAAAGATGAATTTTTAAGAGAATTACCCATAGCAGTCACTGAAGTCATAACATCCCTGGTTGCATGAAGTGCACTACCACAATGCCATCACTACTATTTTAACTGTGACTGGATTCCTAGAGAATATTACGCTGCAGTACCCCTAAGCGAAACACTCATAATTGTTTGAAAATCACGCACGCATGTCTCAGAACCACCAGTCTAGATTTTCTTTTTAAATAAGGCATGCGATTGGACTAGTAGACACATCTCATGTTAATGCCATTTAGTAGGCATCCGGATGGTTATGATCAGATAGTGGATGGAGAACGAACACTGCACGTCGCTAAAGTGGGACAAAATTCGCGCATGTGTACTTTCGAATAAGTTTTGTAATCAGACGTGGTTGTGGGCCAAGAGCGTGAGTTAGCTGGAAGCAGAGCAGGTATTACTCTACTTTCAAAAGCAAATGAATTTAGTTTAGTAATAATTATTATTACAAATAATTAAATATAATCTGTAGCCTTAACTATATCTTTTTCACATTCGATGTCGTTCTCATATTTACTGCTGGCTTGGGGGTGTCCCCTTGGCGTCTGGCGTGGAGGCTTAGAACATAGGGCTATTGCTCTCTGGCGTCCTGTTTATGCACGTGTCTCGTAGTTGTCCTCTGCCGATCTACTACCTTCACACAGTGATGCCGGTCATGCTAATAAAATTATACTATAGTCCATATCTGACATGTTGGGTGCAGTGCTGTGCGGTGGCTGTGCTGCAGATAAGTAACATAGATTAATGATGAAGTAAACTACACTGCTGTACCTAATTTTGACTCTGGTTGAAGGATTCAGATGTGGCACACCACATCTGATGACATGCGTTGTAATTGTCCAACAACGAGCTTTACAGCTTTATTTTGATGCCATTTGTCTATGCTTTAGTATCTTGTGGATTTCTTTGAGTCCATTGATTTTTTTGCTAGGCTGAGTTGATGGCAGTTTCTTTAAAAGGTTTCTTGAGCGGCATTTCCAGCTATTCACATGGCCCCAGAAACAGATAATGTTGTGGCAAGTTAGCATATCAGCCCCTAATGCAGAGAGTTGTTCCAAATGGGTCCAAAAAATTACAACCAATATCCTAGATATTAAGATACGAATTAGATGTAGAATCTTCTACATGGCAGGTAACAACTGAAATGACGTACCACTGTTACAATCCAAAGAGTTTCCCGGCACATTACAGTCTCTGCCTAGCAAATGTACTACATTTCATATCAGTTCCCATGCAGAACTCATTGTTGCTTTTTGATCTTTTTGACGTTGTACCACATTACAAGATATGCACTTCTTGAGTATACGTTTGTTACAAATTCGGCAACAATTTCTGTCCCGAGACACATCCATTCTGACGCTAGAAGTCCTCGTTAGCTTCAGTGTAAATGAAGAATCTCATCCATTCCACATTTACACTGACATGACGAAAGTCTTGGCATACCTCCTAATATTTTGTGAACGAAGTGACCTCTCGATTATGTCCCATAAATGTTCGATAGGATTCATGTTGGGCTGTCTGGGTGGCTAAATTATTCACTTGAATTGTCCAGAATGTTCTTCAAGCCAGTCGCGAAAAACTGTGATCGGTGACATGGTCAATAGATATTCCATCGTTGTTTGGGGACAGAAGTCCTTGGATGCCACAATCACCTTGAATAGTCCTTTGTTGGCAACTAGGGTCTATGGCTACATGGGGTTTGCGCCACGCTCCTACCAAATTAAATCGGTAGTCATCGAACCAGACAGTGCTTTTTCAGTCGTCTAGGGTCCAACCGATATTTTCACGAGCCCAGGAGAGGCACTGCAGGCGATGTCGTTTTGTTAGCAAAGGCAGTCGCATTAGCTAAATGGCTCTGAGCACTATGCGACTTAACGTCTGAGGTCATCAGTCGCCTAGAGCTTAGAACTAATGAAACCTAACTAACCTAAGGACATCACACACATCCATGCCCGAGGCAGGATTCGAACCTGCGACCGTAGCGGTCGCTCGGCTCCATACTGTAGCGTCTAGAACCTCACGGCCACTCCGGCCGGCTTCGCATTAGTCCTCTGCTGCCATAAACACTACATTTCGCCGCACTGTCCGAAAGGATACCTTTGTCGTTCGTCCTACATAGATTTCTGCAGTTATTTCACGCGGTGTTGCTTGTGTATTAGACAACTGTATGCAAACGCCGCTGCTCTTGGTCGTGTTCGGTGGTGAGAGGTAATGCCTGACATTTTTTAGTCGCGGCACGTTCTTGACACTGTGAACTTCGGAAGACTGAATTCCGTAAGGATTCCCTAAATGGAATGTTTCATGGGTCTAGCTCCAACACCTATCCGCGTTGAAAGTGTGTTGTTGTGTGGCCACAGTCACGTCGGTAGCCTTTTCATATGAATCAGCTGAGTACAAATGACAGCTCCGTCAATGCATTGCCGTTTTATATCTTGTGTACGCGATACTACCTACCACCATATCTATATCTGCATATCGCTATCCCATTAGTTTTGTCGCCTCGGCGTATGGGTAGCATGTAATCTTTGTTCTGTGTGGTTTCGTGTTCTAGTTGTATTTGAATGTATTTCTTAGACGCAGTTGATGGACCAGACCCGAATTAAGCCGGGAGCTATATGCAAACTGATTGATGTAGGATAACAATAGTTGTTAATCGGAAACGAATAATTAGCCCATCGCCACGAACACCTTACGCTGTAATCTCTAACATTAAAGAATATTGGAATAAGTAGTAAGTCGAAATAATCGCCCCGACACGTGTAGAAAAATACTGGAACTCACACACAGAGAAGAGTGCGAAATTATTGCATTTCGGGTAGCTGCAGGGTTTCTTCTTCGGCGCATAGCTAAAATATGAAGGGGGAGAAATGTAAATACCACGATTACTCATCAGACACGTGGAAATATTGAGCAATAACTGTAGCGAAAGGGGCCACAGAAGCGGCTTCACCAGTTGCATGTTTGAAGCAATGGAGAGGAGTTTGTACGTAATGGCTGCTATAGATCTCGTGGACGACAAGCAAGAAGTTCCCTGCCAGCATACGTATTCTCCTCACGCGAGCCACTGCTCAGCAAATCTAACTAATTTTGGCGTCTGGCAGTGCCTCCGGCTCGTCCAGCGTTTCCACATTGCCAAATGCCACCTTTATTTCGAAAATATGATTGCTGGTTGAAGTGAAATAAATTGACTGAAATCATCATGTTCCATTATCTACATCTGTTTGCCCCGCCACATCCTCTTTTCCTCCTGCACTGAACTTTATGATTTCCTAATAATTACTAGGAGCATAACCGATTAAGTTATCCATATAGATATTGTTTTAAATTCCACGGATAGGAAGAGGAATTATTATAAGCACGAGTGAAATAATTGTGAGTTTAAACTTTGTCAAATAAATCCGTGCAACAAAATGAAAGAGTTTTAGATGTTAGTCGTACACGTGTCAAGCAGTTCACAAGTTTCTGGAAGGAAGGAAATTTAGGGTTTAATGTCCTGTCGAGGACGAGAATAAACTCATTTTTGAATTTTAATACTTAGCTATACTGCATACATGAAAAATAGTTTCGAATATCTTAATTGAGATTTCGACGACAACCTTCGTTTGCAGAGATCAGCAAGTTATGGCCTATGAGTGCACTTGCCACCAAATCTTGTCAGCCACACCCGTGTTCTTGTGGCGTTCTTTTTTAATGTTCCCTCGTACAAAGGAAACTAGTGACATGATTGTCATAATTTCTGTTAGTGTACGATCCCCCAGACCAGAAACGTGCAAATTTGTTGCTGTTAGTTAAAATGGCTCTGAGCACTATGGGACTTAACATCTGAGGTCATCAGTCCCCTAGAACTTAGAACTACTTAAACCTAACTAACCTAAGAACATCACACACATCCATGCCCGAGGCAGGATTAGAACCTGCGACCGTAGCGGTCGTGCGGTTCCTGACTGAAGCGCCTAGAACCGCTCGGCCACAGCGGCCGGCTTTTGCTGTTAGTTAATTTCATTTTCGTTGCATTGGTTAACTCTTTTGCAGGCAGACTAGGGAGATTAAAAGCGTAAATTAAACAAAAATAGCTGGCAGAATATGCTGGTAGTTGTGGCACTGAGCCATAGTGTGGTTGGCAGAATTAGTGTATATAGTAAAGAGACAAACAGCGTATAGCATATGACACGTTGCTTCATATTCACCACAAAACGCTTACTTCCACCTTCATTTAAATTTAAAGCTGCTTACCGTCGCTACTGTAAGCCCAGTGTTTGAGACTGAATGTGGACGAACTCTGTCACTGAGGACGACAGCGACGACGACGACGCCGGACCCTCGCAGGGGAGACAGAGGGTGAGCGGCCAGCAGCAGCGAGAGGCGGCGGGGAGGACGTTTGGCAGAGCGCAGGCTGGCGCGGTGGCGGTCAGGAACACTATTGATCCGGACGTTCATGTGCAGGCGACGTGCATACGAGGTGGCACGCTGCCAGAGCCTGCACACCACCAGCAACAAGCCGCCCCGGGCTCACCATCGATACCGCCGGCTGCGGGCCTGTGCCGCTCCGACAACCTGTAACCGACACTAACTTCGCCGTCTCCTTCTAATATCCCGGCTGAAACTAAGCGTAGGCCTTTTATCGATATTCAGAAAACTGCATTAATAACAGTAATAATTAAATTTTCTTGGCGCATGAGAGTTGATTGCCGGCTGTCACTATGAACTTCTGTCCTCTAATTACAGCCAAGAACTTCATTGCGTTGGCGTATAAACTGATGCCTTGCCTCGACTGGCTACAGAGTCGAAACTACCAAATGAACCAAGTGTCACATAGTCTTTGCAGCGTCGAAACACGTAAGGACTAGTACATCGTAATATTTTGAAGTACACTACTGGCCATTAAAATTGCTACACCGCCGGCCGGAGTGGCCGAGCGATTAAAGGCGCTACAGACTGTAACCGCACGACCACTACGGTCGCAGGTTCGAATCCTGGCTCGGGCATGGATGTGTGTGATGTCCTTAGGTTAGTTAGGTTTAAGTAGTTCTAAGTTCTAGGGGACTTATGACCACAGCAGATGAGTCCCATAGTCCTCACAGCCAATTGCTAAACCACGAAGATGACGTGCTACAGACGCGAAATTTAACCGATAGGAAGAAGATGCTGTGATATGCACGGTTGGCGCCGGTGGAGACACCTACAACGTGCTGACATGAGGAAATTTTCCAACCGATTTCTCATACACAAACAGCAGTTGACCGACGTTGCTGGTGAAACGTTATTGCGATGCCCGTTTAAGGAGGAGAAATGTGTACCATCATGTTTCCGACTTTGATAAAGGTCGGATTGTAGCCTATCACGATTGCGGTTTAACGTATCGGGACATTGCTGCTCGCGTTGCTCGAGATCCAATGACTGTTAGCAGAATATGGAATCGGTGGGTTCTGGAGGATAATACGGAACGCCGTGCTGGATCCCAACGGCCTCGTATCACTATCAGTCGAGATGAGAGGCATCTTATCCGCATGGCTGTAACGGATCGTGCAGCCACGCCTCGATCCCTGAGTCAACAGATGGGGACGTTTGCAGGACAACAACCATCTGCACGAACAGTTCGTCGACGTTTGCAGCAGCATGGACTGTCAGCTCGGAGACCATGGCTGCGGTTACCCTTGACGCTGCATCACAGACAGGAGCGCCTGCGATGGTGTACTCGACGACGAACCTGGGTGCAGTTTTTTCGGATGAATCCAGGTTCTGTTTACAGCATCATGATGGTCGCATCCGTGTTTGGCGACATCGTGGTGAACGCACATTGGAAGCGTGTATTCGTCATCGCCATACTGGTGTATCACCCGGCGTGATGTTATGGGGTGCCATTGGTTACACGTCTTGTTCGCATTGACGGCACTTTGAACAGTGGACGTTACATTTCAGATGTGTTGCGACCCGTGGCTCCACCCTTCATTCGATCCCAGCGAAACTCTACATTTCAGCAGGATAATGCACGACCGCATGTTGCAGGTCCTGTACGGGCCTTTCTGAATACAGAAAATGTTCGACTGCTGCCCTGGCCATCACATTCTCAAGATCTCTCACCAATTGAAAACGACTGGTCAATGGTGGCCGAGCAACTGGCTCGTCACAATACGCCAGTCACTACTCTTGATGAACTGTGGTATCGTGTTGAAGCTGCATGGGCAGCTGTACCTGCACACGCCATCCAAGCTCTGTTTGACTCAATGCTCAGGGGTATCAAGGCCGTTATTACGGCCAGAGTTCGTTATTCTGGGTACTGATTTCTCAGGATCTATGCACCAAAATTGCATGAAAATGTAATCATATGTCAGTTCTAGTATAATATATTTGTCCAATGAATACCCGTTTATCATCTGCATTTCTTCTTGGTGTAGCAATTTTAATGGCCAGTAGTGTAGAATAATGAATTTTGCCCACAAAGCTTTTTTTATTTTTAGCCAACATGTCGATTCTATTTTCGAAAGAAGTACTATGATATTATACGAGGCACGTTCAAATTTTTTCATTCAACTAATAAAGTACAAGAGTTAAGAGGTTATTCATTCATTTCTTCAAAATAGGCCCCTTGTGACATAAGTCATGGGGCAGCGATATGCACGTATACAGATGGCGTTATTATCGCGTACACAAGGTATAAAAGCGTAGTGCAGCGGTAGAACTGTCGTTCACACTCAGCTGATTGATGTGAAAACGTGGCCGGCGTGATTATTGTCACACGACGGGAACTAACAGATTTTGAACGCGGGTAGTAGTTGGAGCTAGACGCATGGGGCATTCTGTTTCGGAAAATCGTTAGGGATTTCAACATTCTGAAATCTAAAGTATCAAGAGAATGCCGAGAAATACAAATATTCAGGCATTATCTTTCACAACAGACAACGCAGTGGTTGAAGGCCTTTACACAACAACCGAAAGCAGCGGCATTTCAACGGAGTTGTCAGTGCTAACAGACAAGCAACACTGCGCGAAATAATCACAGAAAGCAATGTGGGATGTACGACGAACGTATCCGTTAGGACAGTGTGGCGAAATGTGGTGTTAATGGGCTATGGCAGCAGACGACCAGCGTGAGTTTCTTTCCTAACAGCGCAACGTCGCCTGCAGCGCCTCTCCTGGGCTCGCGACCATATCGGTTGGAGCCTAGACGACTGACAAACCGTCCCCTGGTTAGATGAGTACCGATTTTAGCTGGTAAGAGCTGAAGATAGGGTTCGAGTGCGGCGCAGGCACCCCCTCCCCCCACCCCAACCCGAGGCCATGGACACGAGATGTAAACAAAGCAATGTGCATGCTTGGTGTGGTTGCTTCATAATAGTGTGGGCTGTGTTTAGATGGAATGGAATGGGTCTTCTGGTCCGACTGAACCGATCACTTACTGGAAATGGTTACGTTCGGCTACTTGGACAACAGTTGCAGCTATTCATGGAATTTAATTACGGATGATAATATGCCATGTTACTGGGCAACTTTTGTTCGCTTTTGGTTTGAGGAACATTCTGAACAATTCTAGCGAATGGTTTGGGCGCCCAGATCGTAGAACATGAATCCCATCGAACAGTTATGGGCTATTATCGAGGGGTCATTTCGTGCACAGAATTCTGCACCGCCAACACTTTCGCAATTATGGACGGCTATAGAGGCAACATTACTCAATATTTCTGTTGTTTTTGTTATATTGCTAGAGAAGGTCGAAATGCACGCTATAAGCTCACGCAGGATGGCGTGAGGTCTGAAACAGGATACGTAATGACTGCAATAAAGAAAAGTACGTAGCTTCTGGAATACTTTACTTTAATCCAGCATTTGTATACATCGTTCTTGATGAGACATGCTTCATACGATAACTACCAATTGCTATGGCGCCTTGCTAGGTCGTAGCCATTAACTTAGCTGAAGGCTATTCTAACTATCTTCTCTGCAAATAAGCGAGGCTTCGTCAGTGTTGCATCGCTAGCTAAGTCGTCCGTACAACTGGAGCGAGTGCTAGTAAGTCTCTCGAGACCTGCCGTGTGGTGGCGCTCGGTCTGCGATCACTGACAGTGGCGACACGCGGGTTCGACATGTACTAATGGACCGTGGCCGATTTAAAGCTACCACCTAGCAAGTGTGGTGTCTGGCGGTGACACCACAGTTTTCACGATCAATAAAAATAAGCAATTACACGTACGTATCTGAATTTTTCAAGTGTGGCGTGTAGAAATTCGTACGTTACGAAGATTATAGTATTTTGACCACCTTCGTGTTATCCCTTTGATAGGCCGAAAATTTTCAGAACACAACTTTCACATTCCCCCATACTCATGTCGACTGTGAGATATATTTGCTGCACTTTTCAAACTTGTAGTGGCAAAGAAAAGACGTAAACGATCGTGTTTGTGCTGGATAAGAGAGCAGATTAGACGGTGAGACTATTTTCAAGAATGCAAGAATCTCGTTGCAGCCTTGTAATGGTCGATCTTCACATTCCATCATTACAGATTGTTTCAGTAAGGGCAGGTAACTGGGGCGTTAACGGTCACAAGGGAGAAAATACCGCTGGTGCACTTCACTGATAAGTAACAACCAATTTAATAGTTAAAGACCATACAGGAAGACGGATGCAAAATTTCACCGACTCCAACACACCATACGTTGCTGCCAGCTGGAACAGCTCAGGAAGCAACAACCTGCAGTGAACAAAGCGATGTCACAGCAGTTGAGGTTTCATAACAGGTTAACTGATCACTCAACTTCAGTGGGCAACGAACTCTGTAGCTTTCGTAACTAGCGCCTCACAATCCGACCACGCGTTCACGCTGGCAGCAGTCCCGGCCTGACCTCGCGCCGCAGAGACTTCCTCGCTGCTCTGTCCCAACCGACTGACTGCCATGCAGCACACAGACAGCATTAAAATAGCTGCTCAGTCAAAACCACAAAAGCTACACACAGTTCCACGAAAACACTTCCACAAACAACTCGAACAATACTAAAACCAGTGACCGTGGAACAACAAGGACGAATCATAAGTCGACACACACAGAAAACCCAGAAGCGGTTGGCGACCAAATGCACGTCGTCCGATTAGACGACCGACCGAATGACCAAACAAGCTCGTCCCCACTCAAGTCATGTGTGTCGGCAACGCTCAGGCGAGTCATGGCTGTCCGGACCTCACTGCTGCTCCTTCCCCGACTGAACTCCCGGCTCACGACGACCCGGAAATACTAGCGGTCGCTCCGACGATAGTACGACAGTGTTCTTATCGATAAGTGCTGCTGTTGCCACTCACGGACAGGCAATCCAGCAACCTAGTGACGCCAGTAAATCGAATAAGAAACGGGACGGCAGTACCGGAAGGTCAAGATGACAAGCAATAAAGGGCACGAACACGAGCCGTGCACGGCTCAAATATTACTCCTAAAATCATGTATGTCTGTTCTTCCACACCCAATATAATAATATGATCAATATGTATGACATCATAAGAAATTATAGACACAGATACATCACCTGAAGTTAAATGACAAGTTTCCGAGTTCCAAAACCATTGCTTTCAAATATAACCTCATTTCTTTGTCTTTGTTATAAAACTACTATGCCTGATTCATTAAATTATGGATATTCTGGTGAATTTCGTCTGTGGAGGTGTTAAAAACTGCAGCAATTTCAGCCAACAAAGTTTGCTTCTTATATGATACTGGTCTTTCCTTGTCAAAACTAATTAAAGGCACAACTTCGTTCTTCATTCATTTCCCGGCAATGCCGGTAAACGTTTCTAGAATCGTTAGCTGTCGAGTCTATGTGGCGGAATGGATATCTCCTTAGTCTCATATTAACGCAAGATCGAATCTCTTCGGCCGGCCGGAGTGGCCGTGCGGTTCTAGGCGCTACAGTCTGGAACCGCGTGACCGCTACGGTCGCAGGTTCGAATCCTGCCTCGGGCAGTATTTCTAAGTTCTAGGGGACTGATGACCTCAGAAGTTAAGTCCCATAGTGCTCAGAGCCATTTGAACCATTTTTTTCAATCTCTTCAGCTATCTTTTTAACTCTATATATTATGCTTATGATTTTGTGTAAGTTCTTTCCTGCGTTGCTGTGTTAAATACAGAACTTCCGAAGAAGGCTAACTGCTCATGCTGTTCATGGAGGAGATAAAACGGGGGATTTCTAAACTCAGGACATGCAAATACCACAAATTACAGTTCTAAACACGCAATTCCGTGAGTTGGTTCAATTTAACATGTGCGTGAGTACGGCAAAATATATTACCAAGATGTGGTAGCGGAAAAACTTTGAAACACGGCGCAAATCCTGGACACAAATGGCTGCTCAGCACTCGCTGAGTACTCTTAGCTCTTCCTACAAAGCATGTATAGCTTTTCATGTCTTACAAGGCGAAGGCCTCAGACAGGGCCAACCAATTCTGCTCAAATTTGGCTCAATACCACCCCATTTTTGAGAAAATCGCCCCTAAGGGTTATGATGAGCAATCGACTCAAAATTGGTGGGATCAACAGATAATTGTAAACAGAGCATTTTTCATCATCAGGTATGGGTCCACAAATGCATACTTTTTCAGAAATCGAGGAAAAATACTCTTAAACTGCCGCTTATGTATCCACATGGTGAACACCTTCGCCGAGAGCGCCGATAGGGCAACGACCGAGGTAACTGGCTGGGAAGCGGATAACTAGGGATCGAACCTCGAGGAAACCTAGCGGATGCTATTCTTCTCGTTTGTATTTTTCCTTATCTCAACTGAAAGGGATAGGAGGGTTAATAAGGAACGTTAATCAATAAGGAATGATAAAACAGTAGGCAAATAAATTTCTCTAATCTCTTGGGATAGTAAACAAATAAAATTTTACTCCTGGTCACTTAACGATGGCTCTTCCAGTCATTGTTACGTGTCCTCACTTTTCTTCAAACAACTAGATTGATGGTACTTGTCATATAAACATTCGAAATAAATGTACTTGGGGCACCAATAGCATGCAATCTTTTGACAGCTGCACTGTTCCTTCCGAAGAGTCAGAGGAAAACACACTTGCTGTACATTTAAAAATATGTCTTTTTCCGGAATTAATTTTGATGCGTACCACGCATACGATATCATTGCCTGAAAAAGTGGTGCTGGAAGTTGGTTATAAATTATGCTGTGAATAGTTATTGCATACGTGCGGTTGCCCAATTCCCGCTGGGTTTCCAGAAGCACACTGCAATTCTAATGCCTCGAAATAAAGTTTTAACCTGCCGATGGAAATAAAGATCACACGGCTGGCATACAGGTGTGCAGTTTGGGAGTGTTATTTTTACGTGCACATCGGTTGACCCTCGTTATCTATAAACATGCTGTTATACGTTAAGTATGAGTTTGTCCATCCAAGGAATCCAATATTAGATAAAAGTTGTTACCAGAATCGTATGATTTTAAAATACTCTCAAGAAATGTTCTGTAACTAGCATTTGTCAATCCCCCGGGTATGGAGCAAGTAATGTAAATATTTTTCAATGAGTCGGTTAAGCGCCTGACCTCTTCTACAACCTGAGGACCAAATGTAACATTCGTTTCTTGTAAACAGAGAAAAGCTTTAGGCAACACTTTTCCAGAGTCTGTGATGGCATATTGCGCCGTGTACGAATGTGTTAGTTTTTTTTTTTTTTACCAACCTTTCATTTTTTCTCCTTTAAGCGATTACGTGCGTCGAATGTTCACCCGATTTTCGCATGCTGTTTGGTCGGTGTTGATCACGTAATCACGATTAAAACCGGTGATACGTGATGCCGAAGATAATGATGCAGCAAACGTAAAATCCTTGTTGGTCCTATATTGAAGCGCTGCACCTGCGCCCACTCCTGGAGTATTCTCGTTGTTACATTCTCCTTACGATTACGAGATTCGACAAATCGGTCGTACTTTCACTTATTTATCGCCTGGTATCTGTCGTATCTTGTCACTCCTTTAATGATATCATTTTCCCACAATTTTATGTCCTCCTTCCTTTTCAGAGCTGTTGTTGCTGTACTCATTTGCAGTGTCTGTAGGTTCCAATTTGGGTGATTCCTGGCTAGCGCTACCGTCTTTACTTTTATTTCATGTGGTATAGCGACGTAGTTCAATCGTTTAGTAACCGGTTCGTAATACTCGTCGGGAACAGATGAAGCACAGATTGCCTGCGACGTGGACATTTCCAAAGCGTTATGACCATTTTGCGATTCACTAGTCGTGATATATTCCACTGGATCACCTTCTGCTTCGCCTCCATGGTATAGTTCTTTAATACCAACAAAAGTAATTTCGTTCGTTAACCCCAAAAATCGCTTGACGATAGCCGCTCCTATCAATCTGGAACGCCGATAAACAGAACTGCCTGCTTCCGGTAATGCACTGATAATACGTCTGTCTTGCAACACTTTGACAAACCAAAACACAGTGTCGGTAACTTCCCCCTTGCCGTCGTCTGTGATAGGAACCCAACTATACATTTAAGCGCTGGTCGAAAGGTGTACATCCCCCATTATTCAGATCATGCGACAGAAAGATATGTCACAACAAACAATAACTTGTTAGTACAGGATAAACAGACAAGCTAATGACTACAAACTACATACAGAACAAGTCATATGTTACTTACGGAAGATCACTGCATTTTTTCACAAAACATATCATATTCGGCGGATTAACGATGAAACATCGTTACACGTATCCTCGAGATTCGCAGCAGCCTAATGACGGAAAACAGCTCTTTCCGATTGACTTCTATAAGGTTTGTGCAGGACACCCTCACTCTTTGGGGTTCACAACTATCATATGACGAACAGGCAAGCGGGGCGACATACGTAACGCTCCCCGCGTGCATTCATTCCAGTGCCACGCTGTAAACAAGCGTCGCGCGGTTGGCATCTGTGATCCCTCGTGAGGAATTCGCAGCGCTGTAACTCGGACTTGTTTTCATGTGACAAGGCTTAAAAGTTTAATTCTTTACTAATTCACCTCGTTTGGGAAATTAGTTTTTCTACCTTATTGCTATTATTATTCCGCGTTGAGTTGCGTACCTTATTAACCCTCCTATCCCTACGAATTCTGATTTAAAAAAAAAAAAAATTTAAAAAAGCGTTTCCTCGAGGCTCGATGCTGGGTTCTCCGCTTCCCAGCCAGTTACCTTGACCTTTGCGCTATTGGCGTTCTCTGCGTCAAGCTTTTACCATGTCGGTACACAAGCAGCAGTTGTAAAAGTTTCGTTCCTCGCTTTTAGGAAAAGTATGCGTTTGCGGCCCCCATACTTGATGATGAAAATTGCTCTCTTTACAGTTATCTATCCATCCCGTCAATTCTGAGTTGATTGCTCATCGTAATCTTTAGAGTTGATTTTCACAAAAATGGGAGGGTGTTGAGCCAAAATATCTTAGAGTCCTTCGTTTTAGGTCGTACACAAGCGACCTGCCAAATTTGAGCCGAATGGGTCGGCCGTGTCTGAGGCCTTTCCCTTGTTAGAGATACGGGGATCTGCTCTCGAGAGATGGAAGTTGCTATTTACACTGAAGGTCTAAACTCGCAAAGTGCAACTAAATGAGATATTGCCCTGCTCTCGGACACTGTCCGAGCTGACTCTCGGCGCTGTTTACACGGCACCTATTACTCGCAAAAGCTCTGTAAGAGTGAAAAAGTCTTACGTATGTAACTAGACTACGGTATGACGTACGAGCGTAAGCATTTTGACAACTGAATACTAGGCGCAAATGGATAGGAGGTGGTGGACTCAGAGCTTGTAACTCACCAAATGCAAGGGCTCTCCGGATGACCACTTCCGCTCAGCGGGAAGCAAAAATATATATTTATGAATGATTCATATTTCACTCGATCTAATAAAACAACAAACGTCTAAGTACTCGAAATATCTCGAATCAACGAGAGGAAATCACTGAGAAACTTCAGCTGTTTCTGTAACAAAAACACTGAAAGGTGATTCATGTTTTCGCAGTCTTAATCAGAAAGCTTACTGTACGCAGAAGCGCACAGTTAAGTTAACAAGTGACAGCCGTAATGAAAATGAGTCTATACGCTACCTGTTATATTCTGACCCTTTGGAAACAAGGCAAATATTACTAAGAAATCTAAATCTGGGCTTCATGATTACCCAATTAGAGTTGTTCTACACTTCTATTGAATCAAAATTTTGTATCCTTAGTTGTTACGTAGAAAGAATACTGGCGAGCGTCCGTAAACTTTAAGTAGATTTCACTTTATTTAGACCCCTGCAATTGGCCAAACTTTGACTAGAAATACCAAGTTGACGGATCAATTTTCCAAGTTATATTGAATAAGAAACTGACAGGATGGAGGATGATTGGTACTACATTGGACGATGTAACCATTCTATGCGATGAG
The DNA here is from genome assembly GCF_021461385.2 of Schistocerca piceifrons. NCBI lineage: Eukaryota > Metazoa > Arthropoda > Insecta > Orthoptera > Acrididae > Schistocerca > Schistocerca piceifrons. The sequence continues at coordinate 732,133,300 of NC_060149.1, read as the reverse complement.
CTCCAGTGAGATTCGAAAGGTGCCTCACCCGTCAATTACAGTCTTAGAAACAGTGACCCCTCCATGGCGACGATCGCAGTGTCTCATCAGTGTACCTGTGCTCAATGTAGCGCTGGCCGGTACGCATCAGACTGCTACAAAAATTTTCATCGTAAGCCTTTTACTGAGACTCGGTAGCGTACAGTAACTATCAAACTTTGTGATGTCAGGCAGTAAAGCTAAACTCATTCTCAGTAGCGTAGGGAGCCACAGGCTGTTGATGGTGATTTTCATCTGTCGGATGAAGATAATACGGTATTTCCCCCCATATGAAGGAAAGGTGAAATCTTCTCGGCCTAGTAGAAATTTGTTACAAGTGACAAGAAACACTGTGTTTGTTATTTGTGTGCATTTTGCGCAATAATGTAAGTCACATATCAGTCAAATATGAGGTTGTTTATAAGATTTCGTACAAAACTCATGTTTTGTATTGCATTCAGATATTTAAACTGATTTCGCAAACATGAAACTCATTGCTTAGGATGATTTATAACCCGTCTTCGCTTTCAGAAGTTAATATTTGGTCTTCATAATTCTAATGTGTCCTATTTCATTTGACGATGCACCAAATGAAGGACACGGAAATACTGCAACCACGGTTGATGAAAACACCGAGAAAGGCCACAATACAGTATTTGAAGTTTAAAGTGTACGACATATCTGAGTCATATACGCACACGGAAAAGAACAGCCAACATTTTACACGAATAACTAAATCTGAGAAAATTTTATTCAAGATGAGTACCGCATTATAGAATGTCTCAGAAACAAATGCGAAGCCTGTGTTTTCGGCAGTTTACGAGTAATTGAAAAAAGAATTCAGCTAAACGGCATTCTGCTTTGTGATAGTGAATGGGATGTTTTTTCTCCTCTATATGCAGAAACATGCCTCGTTCCTACACTGGTACCAGACCGTTTCTGTACATTCCATACAATTTGTTACGTCATTCGACGAACTACTTTTGGACCGCATATTCTGTTATACTGATTGATTATTAAAATAGGTTTTACACCACTGTTCCGAATTACAAAGACCGTAGCTTACCATTCAACAATGAACTTGTGACCCCGAGCAACGCAGCGCATTGGTTATGGACATTCGAATCAATTTCAGAAGCAACGGGGATGAAATCCGCGTCCACCCATTCTGATTTTACAATTTTCCCTTAAATAACTTATGGTATGCTATTAGGCCATGACAAAATTGCTCCTCGATCATTGACCAAACAAGCTATTAGTCCTTTTCTAACTACGATAGCCCCGTTTCCTTCCTTTAGAACACGGATTCCTATTAGCGTCCTATTCGTTTCATACATGCACCCAGCAATACACCTGTAAGAATGAAGTCTTACACAGTGAATGCAAATATAGTGTACTAATGAATAATCCTCATCTTGGAGTGGTAAACATTTTACCGCTCATAAACAGTTGAGAGAGGCAAGCAGGCATTCTCCGAACCGCCCGGCACATTACTCTAAAAGTGGTAAGCTCCGCGTACCCAAGAATTCATGAGCCCTAAGACTATGAGCAACTGAAAAGCAGTCCCATTCCTGCTAATGAACAGCTGCGCTTAGTGAACGTCCGTATGTGTCACATAATAGCGGGGCGCCAAGATTGTGCTCGGCCGCCCTTAAGCCCTGTGATTATCAGAAGTGGCAAACCAGTTTTACTGCAGTTAATGAAACGGCTAAGCTCTATGGAAATGTGTTTCTCGACATGGTTACAGGCCACATTCTGGCTGCCTGCCAAGAATATTCCCAGCCGAGTGACCCTGTTCCAAGGTTGAATTCTGTAGATGAAAAAACAACGAATAATGTAGTACGATATTCCTGGCTGGGGTGACCCTTAAGATTGTTAACCGACGAGCTGTAGAATATCCTTGACATTCGTAGTTCCCCTTTCCGAGACGTGAGTGTCAGAAGGAACATTGCATTATACTTCTTACAAACACGGGCACCTCAAAAATATTTGCTCATATCCGCAGATACCAGGCCAGCGACTTTCGATTAAATGTGTCACCTACACGGGAATTACAGTAAGCGTCCGAGTGCTGGTTAATGACATGTAGACAACGACATGTGGAAGTTTGAGCCTGGCCACGAAGTGTGCACCGATAACCCAAAAGGTTACGGCGACAACTCGCGACAAGCGGGAAATCCGGACTCGAGTCCCAGACTGGAACAAATGTTCAATGTCGTCATTTCATTCTGCTGTTGGAGACTGACCGTATTCGCAGCTGTAAATACATTTCCTGTAAATAAATAGTTGATCTTAACTTTAGACCGCTGCCGACAGATGACTGTACAAAGTTCTGCATTTACTTGAAAGTGGATGAAGATTAATAAAATACAAAATATCCTATTTACAACCGCTCCAGTCTAGTGTCTGTGTCCCACTGATTGGATTATTTGCATGCATAAGGCACTGAAATTGGTTTACTTATTTTCCACACACAGGCGCAGAGGACCGTGTGTCGTCAGAGTTACGACACCATCTAATTCTCTTCTGCTAAGTCTCCAGTTCTCCAAGGCTGCCAGCTGCAGCTAGTCTTGTTTCTTAGCCTGTCCATCCATTGCTTCCTAGGTCTTCCCACTGGTCTGCTACCTAATGGGATCCAGTCCTGGGCAATTTTGGAACATCTCATCCTCACAATGCGTTATTTGCTTTTCCTAACTCCAACAATGTTGGACTCCTTATATAATTCATCTAGTTGTGTGTTGTGGCGCCTTCTGTATTCCCCAGTATAGAGTCCCAGGCTGGTCCATATATTTTCCTGATGACCTTTCTTTCAAATGTAAACTGTCAAAATGGTTCAAATGGCTCTGAGCACTATGCGATTTAACTTCTGAGGTCATCAGTCGCCTAGAACATAGAACTAATTAAACCTAACTAACCTAAGGACATCACACACATCTATGCCCGAGGCAGGATTCGAACCTGCGACCGTAGCGGTCGCCCGGCTCCAGACTGTAGCGCCTAGAACCGCACGGCCACTCCGGCCGGCTGTAAACTGTCGGTTAAGGTTCAAATGGCTCTGAGCACTATGGGACTTAACAGCTGTGGTCATCAGTCCCCTAGAACTTAGAACTACTTAAACCTAACTAACCTAAGGACATCACACACATCCATGCCCGAGGCAGGATTCAAAGCTGCGACCGTAGCAGTCGCGCGGTTCCGGACTGCGCGCCTAGAACCGCTAGACCACCGCGGCCGACGTCGGTTAAGGTCTTGTTTCCTTGTGCTCCAGGTCTGACAGCGATATAGTACTACTAACATTATTAATGTTTGATACAGTATTGATTTTTCTTGTTGTGGTATGTTTCTAGATTTTAATATAGGCTTTAGAGAGCAATAGCATCTGTGTCCTGCCTGTGAATTTTCTATTACTTTTAACATTACATGTTAATATTAATGTAATTCACACACACCCAATTCACTAGATTTTGCTTTTAAATTTGATTCACACTGTGTATTTAATTAAACTCTGATTTATTACAACTATCAGATAAAAAAAATGGTTCAAATGGCTCTGAGCACTATGGGACTCAAATTCTGAGGTCATTAGTCCCCTAGAACTTAGAACTACTTAAACCTAACTAACCTAAGGACATCACACACATCCATGCCCGAGGCAGGATTCGAACCTGCGACCGTAGCGGTCTCGCGGTTCCAGACTGCAGCGCCTAGAACCGCACGGCCACTTCGGCCGGCATCAGACAAAAAGAAGAAGCAACACTTGTTTTAAACATTTTTAAAATGTGGAATCTTTGTTCTCTGTTTCAGCCTCTAGGCTTAATTTTTTCCACGTTTTTCTGACAGGGTACCGTGTTAACCGAACTGAGCTGACATATATGCTCGCTATAATTTTATCTCTTTCTTGCAGTTCCGTATTGAAACCACGCAAGTGTTTTGTCATAATGACAACGAAGGATGAATCCAGCAACCGTATAATGTCTAACACAGATTTTTCTCTTGAATTTTTGTTAATATGAACTGACAAATATCTTCTGTCAACTCCCAGAATTAGGGTTAGAATATTAGACAACGATTGACAAAGTACCAGGTGTATTGGCACAATCCGAATTATACGCTGTCTCATTTCTTTAAGACAGCAGAAAACGGTCGCTGATTTAAATCTCGAGATATGATGAAATTAATTATTTTTTGACATATGCTAATACATTTCCCATGTTTATTAGTATGGTGCAGAACGCCGCTTGATGTGTGATGCAATGCGTATGAAGAACCTTGGATCCATCATAAATTGCGCTTCTTTGGTTTTGCAGTAATGACATAAAACTAATCTTTTCGCTATTCGTAGAACGAGTTCCATCTGTCGCTACAGCAGCTTAGGGTCGGGAAAGACAGAGAGGGAAACCAGACGTGCGCTCGTATATGCACCATCCCTGCACTCGGTTTAAGTAATCACAGTTCATCATGGGATATCTAAATTTGAGTAGGTGGATGGGGACTTGAACCGTCACCCTCCAGGTGAAAAAGGTTCCCAAGGTTTATGTACCATCTCTGATAACACATATCGGGCGTGCACTCCTGCTTCACTCTCTTTTGGCGCTAAAGTGACCTCGAGCTTTTGCGTTTTCAGCCCCGACTTCAGCTCTGTCAGCATATCCTATCTCACAACTGCCCCGTGATTATCATATTTTGATGTATGGTTTTCATAGTTGTCTAATTTTGGTACTCTAATAACGTTACTACGTATTAAGCGGATTATTTTACTACTTAGTTCAAATCGAAAATGCATATCAATGTTATTTGTCACGTAAATTTCGATGTTCGTTTTCAGTTTTCCGTTAACCAAAACTACTTAATTTCAGGGGACACGTGATGAATCAATTGGCTACAATAAATTTGTATTCGGTTCGAATCACAAAACAATGGAACTTGGTATTTCTTCTTTAACGGTGACTTATCTTACAACAAATAACAGCAAAAATTAATAAGAGTAATGCAAATTATCTTATTTTTCTTCTTCACCGAAAGCGAAATGTTTCCTGTTAACGCACATCAAACAAAGAAATTCATACAGTACTGTCACTTTTTCGCAGCTGCTTGTGGGGGCCATTTCTACTACTGATGGATTAGTTATCCTACAATGTGTATACAGAAAATACATCGTTTGGTTATTGCTTGGTCGGGCCACAACAACATAGGAGTCTGAAACATGATGCACAGGACAAGGACTGATAATGCAGCTTACGCAAGGTATGACCGAGATAACAAAAAGGTATGTGGTTACTTATGGGACAGCGGTATGGTATGTGCTGCAAAAGGCAAAACGCCTTCTCATGAATCAATACAACTGAGCTGTCCATCGTATCATCACGAGTGCACCATTCCAAATGAAACTGGAATAACTTGTAGTTCACACAGAGCCGTCAGCTTCTCTTGAATTGTCAATGACACTTTCTATCCTATAATCAAGATAACACATCCTTCTCCCAATCACTTCACCAAAGGCCCCTCATGTGGTACAGCATATGAAGAGCACTGAATTATTAAGACAGACCGTCAAAGAAGATGGTTACAAACGAAATGAAACAAGGGTCTTTAATTGAATAAGTATATATCATAAGCATTGGACATGTATGAATCCACTGTTTTAAGTAAAGAAATGACGACGCCGAGTTACCTTTTTATTTTCCTTGGATTTTAGTGTTTATTCATTGGAATAAAACAGTTTCTTGTATGGTATAAGACCTGGAGGTGGAACTCAGCATTTATTCTTACAGGAATAATTTCCAAAAGAATGGTAAGTTTAATAAGGACGTCGAAATTGGGATTTCAAACACAGTTTTCTTCATTTAAATTCACCAGGTTTATTGCCACATTTGCTACTCAATTCTCACAGAGGAATATATTGTAGCGTACCAACCATATATGGGCATATTAATGCCCGTCTGAGAAATGTGTGTCAGGAGCGCTGACGATAGGCGAGCTTGAGATGTTGTCACTGTAATAATTCAAGGTCGAAGCAGTGTTGCGAGGCAGATTGACTTGCTGGAACAGTGTACTCAGCAGCACTGCACAGACTAGTTCAGCAAGGGGCAGGGCAGATTTCCTTGATAGTGGCATATATACAGAAGTGCACTGTTGACGACTATAGGTACTTGACTTTTTGTGGTCGCGTGGACCCGGCCGTGGAAGTCACCAATTTGAGGCCACGGCAGGGCAGCAGCTCTGTGCATTAAGTCTCCCCCCCCCCCCCCCCCCCCCGCCAGACTCAACTCCAACAGCATGGCCGACTCTTGCTCTGGACGCAGCGCGTCGCTTCCCGTACACACCAGTCATCTTCAGGCACCGCAGGATAGGCGTGGGGGAAATCCACCACTGTGATGCAGGCGAGCGTCACCCAGTTCTGTAGCAGATACAGCAACGTTGAGTAAACTTCACTGGTGCAGAAATCATAATGGCTTACGTAACGAGACCATCGGCGCTTGGTCGAAACTCAATGTTATAATTGCAGGGCGTGCAGGCTACCAACCCACTAGAATCCAATGGCCAGCCAGCCACTGACCCGATGTATCAAGCAGCGCAGGTGCGTCAATAAAGAAAGTGTTACATTGGCAGCTGCCTTTCTTTGGAGTTTACTGGGCTCCCACTTCGCCTCCAACACCAGCTTGCCCCATCTGGTTCATAGCTGCCCCTCTCTGCAATGGGGAACTATAGTTTGGTGTCAAAATTTGTGGAGTCATCTTCTTTTAGCATGGCGTCTGAACCACGAACTGTGGTGTCAATAGGGTTTGATGAGTTATATTTTGGAGTGTGTCATACATGGAAGGGAGGCGTGATTGTAATCTTAATTTAAAGGTTACTTTGTTTTGGCCCGAGGTGCCAACTGATTTATCCGAGTTTTGGGGTAATTGTAGAGGGCAGTATTTGGTGTCTGCAATGGAATGCAGTGTAACTCTCTTGGACATGCTGCACCATGTGTAGAGTTAAGGCCACTAACCTGTTATTCATCTCGTTGATATGGCCATTTTGCAAGTCAGTGCAGGGATGTAGTTGGCTCATGGTACGATGTAGACAATTTCGTGATGATGTTTTCGAGTTGTGATTTGTCGTTGTCCGTGCGGTTAAAGGCGCTTCAGTCTGGAACCGCGTGACCGCTACGGTCGCAGGTTCGAATCCTGCCTCGCGCATGGATGTGTGTGATGTCCTTAGGTTAGTTAGGTTTAATTAGTTCTAAGTTCTAGGCGACTGATGACCTCAGAAGTTGAGTCGCATAGTGCTCAGAGTCATTTGAACCATTTGTCGTTGTATTAGTGTGTGTAATGGAAAGTAAAAGTATCAAAGTTAGAGTGTCAGAGACGAAAGGTTTGTCATAGCCGGAAGCAGTATGTATATTGTTCAAAAAGGTAGCACAGTTTACAGCGGATAATATGCAGCTACGTGGGCAGTTGATAGCTAAGGACGAACAGTTAGCGTTGCTTTAGGTACCGCAGCATGAGGTGGATCCACATGCTGGAGGATTAATTGTTCCTTTTTCTGGAAAATCATCTTAGATGATCTTAAGACGTCGGCAGAGGTGGGTAGTGGGACCGATAGTCATTTGTTGTACAGAGCAAAACTGTGACTAGTACAAGTAGCAAAAATCTACGTGATGTGTACAGAAGCAGTAAAGAATGTAGCAACCTTTGAACAGTTGGAGACGGAGCCTTTGCAAAGATACAAAACAAAGAAGAGTGTAAGGTGTTATTAGAATGCTCTTGAACACTATTGTGAAGAGGCATGGGGAAATCGTGGAAGAAAATGGTTCATATGGCTCTGAGCACTACTATGAGATTTAACTGCTGAGGTCATCAGTCCCCTAGAACTTAGAACTACTTAAACCTAACTAACCTAAGGACATCACACACATCTATGCCCGAGGCAGGATTGGAACCTGCGATCGTAGCGGTCGCGCGGTTCCAGACTGTAGCGCCTAGAACCGCTCGGCCACCCCATCCGGCAAATCGTGGAAGCTTTTGTGGACAGGATAAGGAGGTGTAACGTACAGACGTATGAATTAGGGCAGATGCAGACTACCATCAGATATGGCAAGGAGGGAGGGCACAGGAGCACCAAAGGATCTGCTTTCTGCTTCCAGGTTAGCAATGGAATGTGGAGAAGCTGACATGTCAACAAGGGTACAAGATGGACATAGGGTATCTTCTGCAAACATTAAGTCTTACGGATGTGGACAAAAGGGGCGTTTACAGAGGCAGTGTCACCAGACACAGGGTAATGGAGGAAATGGAACGTATCAGCAGCAGAATAGTGGTAAAGGACATAGGGGTGGACGAGGAGATGGTAGGCCAATGGGAACCCGAAGTCCACCTAAAGGCATCCCTATTAAAAATGGATGCAATGCTTACGTACGCAGAGGTAGGGTGTGCAATAAGGAGTGCTGTACGAGGTGAAGAGTACAAGATTTTATTGGAGACAGGGGCACATATGTTGGTTTGCCAGTAACACTTCGTGATTTGAAGGCAACGGAACCCACCACGCTACAGGCTATGTGGGGTTGGAGATAATGACATGAGATCATTGGGGTCGGCAGATGTAGCTTTTCATACAGGGGCTGTTCGAGTTGTGTGCAGAGCTAATACCACATGTAAGTGAGACCTACAGCATGACCCTGGGAATAGACTTATTGTATCAGCATTGTGTTCAGATGCACCTGCAACTTACCGTAGAACACAGTCGAATGGCACTGAAATAAGGGGAAGCTGTTACCATAGTAGAACTGTAACAGCTGTCTAAGCTGACAAAGAATGCTGACAAAGCCATTTGAGCCATGGACATGTGCACTAAGCCATTATTCACACGACTCTGTGTGAGGTGTCCCTGGGAAAGCCTTTTGGGTTAATGTGGAGCCAGATCCACCTTTGGATGTGCGTTGTAGACTATCTGGAAGAAAACAGTATGCTGGATTCAGCAAGTTGTTTTATTAAGAGAAGTGTTGTACACATACAAGAGAAGAAGGGCGCGAGAGTAGTATCCATAAATATAGATAATTTTAGTGCAGACGAATTCAGGTTAAGAAAGGGGATGTTGATAGCGAGTCTGGACATTCCAGGTGAGGATGAGTGTTTTACGAGAGCTATGAACAACAAGCAGCCACGAGCCAACATTAAGACTGCATGACGTGGGGAACTATAGCATCCAGAGGGAACAGAAAAAGAGCAGATATAATAATTGCCTGCTCGAACCTGAGTATTTGTTTTTTCCATGACATCTCTTGACAGTAACACTCAAGCCTCAACGCTAAATACCATCAGGGAATGAAGCACATTCCTAGGTATTTGCAGCTGATTATGGGAGATTTTATTGGCCACCAGTCAACTGCTGGAATACTAGATGTGGGTGTAGTCCAGCGAGTGCAAGAATCCTAGTCGGTCGTACTGAAAAAGTTTACTTATTGTTCTAGATAATACAGACTCTGCTGTGATTACTGACACCTGAACAGCAAGAAGGTAATGGATGCGTACCCCATCACCAATATTTCTGAGGTTATCGTTAACTTGAGACAATGTGAGTACTTTTAGGCCATGGATTTCATGAGTGGTTACCATCAGTTGGAGTTTTTTTTTGCCAAATATCAGCCAAAGACAGCATTTTTGGTACCATGGGGACACATTCAGTTGAACAGAATGCAGTTTGGATTGGAAAATGCACCTGAAAGGTTTCACAGGTTATTGGACGGTGTGTTGAGAGGTTTGAAACATCAAAAGTGTCTACTTTACTTAGACAATATAATCGTATTCTGTAAGATATGGAGCAGCAGAGATAAAATATGAAGGAACTGTTTAAGACATTGAGGGCTTTGAATCTGATGCTGAGCACAAAGAAGTGCTGTATTGCATCACAAGAAATAGGGTATTTAGGCAATATAATTATTAAAGGGGGAGTAAGGACAGACTGAAAGCTAGCGCAACCTGTACAAGAATTCTCATTGCCTAAGTCGATTACGGGGCTGAATATTTTCTGAGGATCTCAAATTACTACAGAAAATTCGTGGAAGGGTTTGCTGACATAGCACGTTCACTCACGCAGTTGCTAGGAAAAGGTGTGAAATTCATATCGACAGAAGAGTATCAGGGTGTTTGAAGAACTAGAATTTTGACAGCCATATTCTAATATTTTCAGACTTTCGGGGAGGGGGGGATATCATTACGTGAAATGCATTTTATCATGCTTTGCGATGTGTTAGAAGCTAGGATATTAACAATGAAGAGCACCCTGTAGCCTACGCATCGAGTCAGCTGAATGCAGTGAAGAGAAAGAGATGTTGAGTTCTATTTAATTTGTCATGTATTTTACACTGAAGCTCCAAAGAAACTGGTATAGGCATGCGTTTTCTAGTTCAGAGATACGTAAACAGGCTGAATACGGCGCTGCGGTCGGCAACGCCTATACAAGAAAACAAGTGTGTGGCGCAGTTGTTAGATCGCTTGCTGCTGCTACAATGGCAGGTTATCAAGATTTAAGTGAGTCTGAACATGGTGTTATAGTCGGCGCACGAGCGACGGGACACAGCATCTCCGAGGTAGCGATGAGCGATGACGTGGGGATTTTCTCGTACAACCATTTCACGAGTGTTCCGCGAATATCAGGAATCCGGTAAAACATCAAATCTGACATCGCTGTGGCCGGAAAAAGATCCTGCAAGAAAGGGACAAACGACGACTGAAGAGAATCGTTCACCTGACAGAAGTGTAACCTTTCCGCAAATTGCTGCAGATTTCAATGCTGGGCCATCAACAAGTGTCAGCGTGCGAAACATTCAACGAAACATCATCGGTATGGGCTTTCGGAGCCGAAGACCCACTCGTGTACCTTGATCAGTGAACGACACAAAGCTTTACTCCTCGCCTGGGCCCTTCAACACCGACAGTGGACTGTTTATGACTGGAAACATGCTTACCTGGTCGGATGAGACTCGTTTCAAATTGTATCGAGCGGATGGACGTGTACAGGTATGGAGACAACCTCATGAATCCATGGACCCTGCATGTCAGCAAGAGACTGTTCAAGCTGCTGGAGACTTTGTAATGGTGAGGGGCATGTGCAGTTGGAGTGATATGGGACCCCTGATACGTCTAGATACGACTCTGACAGGTGACACGTACGTAAGCATCCTGTTTGATCACCTGCATCCATTCTTGTCCATTGTGCATTCCGACGGATTTGGGCAATTCGAGCAGTACAATGCGACACCCCACACTCCAGAATTGCTACACAGTGGTTCCAGGAACACTCTTCTGAATTTAAACACTTCCGCTGACCACCAAACTCCCCAGACATGTACATAATTGAGCATATCTAGGATACCTTGCAACGTGGTGTTCGGAAGAGACCTCCACCCCCTCGAACTTTTACGGATTTATGGATAGTCCTGCAGGATTCATTGTGTCAATTTCCTCCAGCACTATTTCAGACATTAGTCGAGTCCATGCCAGGTCATGCTGCGGCACTTCTGCTTGTTCATGGGCGTCCTCACACGATATTAGACAGGTGTACTAGTTTCTTTGAATCTTCAGTGCAGATGTCATATTTAAGGACAAAAACGTCTATTAGTGACCAACCACACTGCTTTGAAATGGTTATTGCGACTGAAGCACGCATCTAGCAGGCTAACAAGATGGGCCCTGAGACTTAGCGAATCCGAGTAAGAAGTAGTACAAAAGCTAGGAGCGGCATCTAACGCAGGGTGCTGGCAGTAACTGTAAACAGTTCAGGATGCAATAGCAGTTTAGTACAGTTGACAGACTGTTGTGCAAGGAAACAAGTCAAGGCCTGTGGGTAGTAGTACCAGCAAAGTTAAGGGAGCAAATTCTAAAGGAAGCACAGGATCACATGGAGGGTTCAGAACAACAAACTGGAGAGTGGACGAGAGTTAGTGGTGGAGAGAAAGGAAAGCGGATGTAGATCAATAAATGAGGAATTGCGTATGTTGTGCACATGAAGCAGACCGAAATTATAAGTGAGTTCTGTTGCAGAGGCTACCAGATGCATTAAAACCATCAGGAATGGTAGATAGAACAGTGGGAAAAATGTTAAGTTACTATGTCAATTTACATCATAGTGACTGGGGTACGTGTCTAAAAGGTATGTTATGCCAGCTTATAAGCCAAAAGTACACACGAATACTGGGTTGTCCCAGTAGGAGACTGTATATGCTAGGAAAATGCCATTGCTGTTCGATATGATAAAGGTAAAGAAAGGTAAAGTTGGAAGGTCAGTACTTGAGTTTGTAAAACCCGTACACGAAGTATGCAAACGAGACCAGAAGGTGAATACGAAGGCATTAGAAAAGCAAGAGGAATCAGCGCAACATATGGCAAATTTACTGCAGTATAACGTAGGACAATGGACGATGTTAGCCAGTCCTTATACGCTGACAGGTAAGACGAAGTAGTTCGTCACAAGATATCAAAGATCGTATGAGGCAGAAGAGAATACATTGCCAGTCAACGTGAAGTACCTTTTCCAAGTAGTATGGATTCGATTTTTAAGGGTGGAGCCAGAAAAGAACACGAGAAGAAGTCAACGGCAAAGACAAGAAGATATGTTTGAGCCCGTGCAAAAAATACCATACTCGGTAAGATGAAGAGGATGAAGTATGTTTGCCAAGGATTTCTTTTTCTTTATATGTTATCGTATGTATTGGACTTTAGTGAATAAGTTATGTTAATGTAAAGATTTTTCTGTTATTTTAGTTGTTTGTGAATGGGCTCTCTAGTGGCAGCAGTCTTTTCCGGGGGGTGGGGTGGTTATTTGTCCATGTCCTCAAGTTGCGATACATCGAGAATGGAAGGAATGCAAGTCACAACAATATTACATTTTGTCGCATGAACAGTACTTGTCAAGGCTACAGAAGAGGGGTAGCACGTATGCAATAATGATGGAGGAGAAGTTGTAACATTGCCGAAGGGTGAAGGTGTCCAAACAGGCTAATACAAACCAGCCATAGCAAAATACGATATCTCGTAAAAGACTCGCACTAGAACCCTGCAACAAACACCACTGACATTCTAACTTATCCTACTTTTAGACTGTTACAGTCAATAATCATTTCTCTGTTTAAAAAGTGCTATTTCAAGGTATTATTACAATCAGTTCATTGGCTGACAATACGAGCCTTTGACTACCAATCCATTCTGTGTAAACTGCACATTAGTAGCACATTTCATTTCCACAATATCTGCGGTGCAAGTTTTAGGTGATTCACCTTGTATACAGTTCTCTTTGCACATGTTGTCTGTGATTACACGAAATGCGTTGGGGATTAATGTTGAAAACTGTAATCAAACATACACTTCGTGCGCGTTGAGGAAATGCTAAATACTTAGTAATGAAAAACGTATCAGTGCAGTGTTGTATTTGACAATGTCTGTAACGTTAGATGCAATGTTCTTTCAGACGTGAATATACAGGATGGTCCATTGATAGTGACCGGGCCAAATATCTCACGAAATAAGCATCAAACGAAAAAACTACAAAGAACGAAACTAGCTTGAAGGGGGAAACCAGAGGTTAAACTGGAAGCAACACATTGATGATCTGCTGAAACGTCTTTCAGCTACGTATGCTATTAGGGTTATTGCAAATTTTGGTGATAAGAATCTCAGTAAATTAGCTTACTATGCCTACTTTCATTCACTGCTTTCGTATGGCATCATATTCTGGGGTAATTCATCGTTGAGTAGAAAAGTATTCATTGCTCAAAAACGTGTAATCAGAATAATTGCTGGAGCCCACCCATGGTCATCCTGCAGACCTATCTAGGGATCCTCACAGTAACCTCACAGTATATATATTCACTTATGAAATTTGTTGTTAATAATCCAACCCAGTTCAAAGGTAATAGCAGTGTGCATAGCTGTAACACCAGGAGAAAGGATGATCTTCACTATGCAGGGTTAAATCTGACTTTGGCACAGAAATGGGTAAATTATGCTGCCACAAAAGTCTTTGGTCACCTACCAAACAGCATCAAAAGCCTGACAGATAGCCAACCAACATTTAAAAATAAATTAAAAGAATTGCTAGATGACAACCCTTTCTACTCATTGGCTGAATTTTTAGATATAAATTAAGGAAAAAAAAACAAAAAAACAACTTAAACATTAGTGTCATTCAATATTTTATGTAATGTAATATCTTGTACAGACATCTTTTATTAACCTGACACGTTCCACATCATTACGAAGTGTCGTATTCATGATCTATGGAACAAGTATTAATCTAATCTAATCTAATCGAATGGCGCTATGGTTCGCCCGCTAGATGGCGCTGCCATAGGTCACACGGATATCAAATGCATTTTTTAAATAGGAACCCCCATTTTTTATTATATATTCGTGTAGTACGTACAGAAATATGAATGTTTTAGTTGGACCACTTTTTTCGCTTTGTGACAGATGGCACTGTAATAGTCACAAACGTGTAAGTACGTGGCATCACGTAACATTCCGCCAGTGCGGATGGTATTTGCTTCGTGATACATTACCCGTGTTAAAATGGACCGTTTACCAATTGCGGAAAAGGTCGATATCGGGTTGATGTATGGCTATTGTGATCAAAATGCCCAACGGGCGTGTGCTATGTATGCTGCTCGCTATCCTGGACGACATCATCCAAGTGTCCGGACCGTTCACTGGATAATTACGTTATTTAAGGAAACAGGAAGTGTTCAGCCACATGTGAAACGTCAACCACGACCTGCAACATATGATGATGCCACAGTAGGCATTTTAGCTGCTGTAGAGGCTAATCCGCGCATCAGTAGCAGACAAATTGCGCGAGAATCGGGAATCTCAAAAACGTCGGTGTTGAGAATGCTACATCAACATCGATTGCACCCGTACCATATTTCTAAGCACCAGGAATTGCATGGCGACGAATTTGAACGTCGTGTACAGTCCTGCCACTGGGCACAAGAGAAAGTACGGGACGATGACAGATTTTTTGCACGCGTTATAGTTAGTGACGAAGCGTCATTCACCAACAGCGGTAACGTAAACCGGCATAATATGTACTATTGGGCAACGGAAAATCCACCAATGGCTGCGACAAGTGGAATATCAGCGACCCTGGCGGATTAATGTGTGTTGTGGCATTATGGGACGAAGGATAATTGGCCCCCATTTTAACAATGGCAATCCAAATGGTTGCAATGTATGCTGATTTCCTACGTAATGTTCTACCGATGTTACTACAAGATGTTTCACTGCATGAGAGAATGGCGATGTACTTCCAACATGATGACTGTCCGGCACATAGCTCGCGTGCGGTTGAAGCGGTATTGAATAGCATATTTCATGACAGGTGGATTGGCCTGCACGTTCACCGAATCTGACGTCCTCGGATTTCTTTCTGTGGGGAAAGTTGAAAGATATTTGCTATCGTGATCCACCGACAACGCCTGAAAACATGCTTCAGCGCATTGTCAATGCATGTGCGAACATTACGGAAGGCGAACTACTCGCTGTTGAGAGGAATGTCGTTTACACGTATTGCCAAATGCATTGAGGTTGACGGACATCATTTTGAGCATTTATTGCATTAATGTGGTATTGGCAGGTAATCACGCCGTAACATCATGCGTTCTCAAAGCGATAAGTTCACGAAGGTACTTGTATCACATTGGAACAACCGAAATAAAATGTTAAAATGTCCATACGTTCTGTATTTTAATTTAAAAAACCTACCTGTTACCAGCTGTTCGTCTAAAATTGTGAGCCATATGTTTGTGACTATTCCAGCGCCATCTATCACAAAGCGAAACAAGTGGTCCAACTAAAACATTCATATTTCTTTACGTACTACACGAATAAGTAATAAAAATGGGGGATCCTTTTTAAAATAACGCAGTTGATATCCGTTTGACCTATGGCAGCGCCATCTAGCGGGCCAACCATAGCGCCATCTGGTTTCCCCCTTCAAGCCAGACAAGTTTCGTTATTTGTAGTTTTTTCGTTTGACGCTTATTTCGTGAGATATTTGGCCCGGTCACGATCAATGGACCACCCTGTATATCCAAAGGAACAGACGATGCTTACTATTCATAGCCGTATTAAACCATGAAATGTAATCGCAACACGGTACCACGAGAGTTGTACAATTTACGATAACTAGTTGTCCCAGTCTGGGGCATTTCCCGCTTTACATGAGCCGTCGCTTTAAGCTCTTCGACTATCCGAGCACACTTCACGGACAGACCCAAACTTCCATACGTCCCAGTGTCTGCATCCCAGTTTGCTCTCTCAGTTATGTAATTCCCGCACAGGGAGAGACTAATTTAGTTTTCTCGTCAGATTACCTTGCCTTTGGCGTGAAATACATTAGTGCAGTGTCAGAATTGCCAGTATTTGATAGTTTCTACAAAGTTCGATGCAGTGTTCCTTCGGACATGCGTGCGTTGCACCGAACATTACAGAAACTGTCAAGTACTGATAATACACAAATGTATTTCATGCCAAAGCCAAGGCGCTCTCACGATAAAACTAAATACGTCTCTCGCTGTGTGGGAATCCTATAATCGTGCGAGCAGACACTGGCACATATGGAAGTTCGGACCTGTCCGTGAAACAGGCTCGAATAGCCGAAGTTCTTAGAGCAATCGCTCACGTAAAGCGAGAAATCGGGGTTCGATTCCCTTTCCGATAAAAAGTTTCATTTGTTTCCAGTAAATTGTGTAGCTGTTGTGGTATCATACTCGCAGTTTGCAAATACATTTAATGATGTATTGGTGAAAAGGCTCTTCGGAGGCGTTGCTCAGTAGGGCGACGGTTATGGTTCCTAGTTCAGCATCATTACTCTCAGGAATCAATGCTGTTGAAACTGAAATTTATTTCTCTTATATGGTAAATTATATGGCTCAATAAAACGAGATTCATTAAAGAAAAACAGGGAATGTCAGACTTTCGCTAGCGGCAACGCTCACGCCCCTAGGAACAAAGTGGAGTCTGGTGTTGACTGAGGAGATTAGGTGCATCTTCTTCAAGGAAACCATATTGCCATTTGCACTAATCGATTCTGCATCTACCCATATACTCCACAAACCGCTATGAAGTGCATAGCAGAGGATACTTCTCACTGTATCACATACTCCAGGCTGTTTCGTTTTCATTGCTGTGGAGAAAAATGATTGTTTAAATGCCTCTTTGTGTTTCGTAATCGGTCCAAGCTTGTCTTCTCGATCCCTAGGGACTGTACTACATTACTGTGTTCCTTACTTAATACTGGTTCTTGAAGCTTTGTAATTAGGCTTTCGAAGGACTGTTGACTTCTGTCTGCAAGCATCTCCTAATTCAGGTTTTTCAGCTTCTCCGTGACGCTCTTCCATGGGTCAGATATCCCAGTGGTCACTCGTGCGACCCGTTTTCGTTTACGTTCCATAGCGACTGTTACTCCTATTTCGTGTGGATTCCAAACACTTGAACATTGTTTTAGGATGGCTCGCACCAGGGTTTCATGAGTAAACTTGTTTGTGGAGTGACAACATTAATCTAGTTTTCTACAAACGAGCCGTATTCTGTTACCTGCTTTATGTAGGAGATGATACTGTGATCGCAAGATATTACGTTCATGTGCATTGTGGGGTTTATAATCTTACATTTCTAAACGTTTACAATAAACTGTCAGTCTTGATATCCTTTCAAAGAACAGCTTTTTTAGATAATAATTCTATACATATAACTGCTTCACCTGCAAAAAATTGAGGTTACCGTTAATACTGTCTTGTCAGGACAGTCCCCTGGAAAAACCTGAAGTTACTTCCTTCCTCTGTCTGTGACACACTATCCAAGATAACACGCTGCGTCTTCCCTACCAAGATATTCTCAATCCAGTTACAAATTTCGGTTGATATCCTATATGGTCGTACTTCCATTAATAGACGTCTGTGCTGTACTGAGTCAAATGCTTTTCGTAAAACTCACCATACTGCCCCGACCCATGGCTTCCAGGATGAGATGTGACAAAAGCGCGAGGGTTTGGCATTAACGACGGTCACGGAATCCACGCACCTTGACCTAAAAGGGGTCATTCCTTTCAAGAAACCTCATTACGTTTGAGGTCAGAATATATTCTAAGGATCTAAACAGAAGGATGTCAAAGATAGTGAATGGTAGTTTTGAGGTTTAAATATGCTATCCTTCTTGAAGACATGTGTTACTTGGGCATTTTCCAGCTCATGGGCACAGGTTTTGTTCGAGTGGTGTACAGCAAATAATAGTTAAATAGGGGCTAACTGAGCCTCAAATACTGTATAGAATCTGATAGAGATTTCATAGTAGCCTGGAGCATTGTTTGAGTGTAGTTACTTCAGTTTTCTTTAGACACCGATTAAACTATCTCAATTGTCTTCGCAATGGTACAAAAATGAAACTGGATGAATATACCTAGATCTTTCTTTGAAAAAGAACATTCGAAAGGGGAATACGATATTTATGAATTTCCTTTGCTATCCTCAATTTCATTGTCTGTGCCTTCTATGAGAATTTGGTTACTAATTTTGGTGCCACTGACAGCTTTTACATATGACCGCAGTGTCTTTGGGTTTTGCGAAAGTACTTCCTATAAGATTCTGCTACAGCAGGCACTGAAATCTTCACACATTATCCTTCAGATATCCAGACTTGATTTACCTAGTATCCCACTATTTCTACTGCTATACTTTGTTATACATCTACCGTTTCTTTTGAAGATTTGTTGCAGGGACTACGTGCCTTGGAGGCCCATTTAGTCACGAACTTTGCTACTAGGTAAAAATGTTTATTTCACAGTTCCTCTACATGTTTCTGACCAGAGCTGAACGTTTCAAGTTCCTCGTTGACATATGGCATTACTGCTTATTTATATATTTGACTGAGCATGTAAATCTTACTACTTATTTTGTTGCCTCTAGTTTCTTGGTAATCGTTACTGCTACAATCGCTTCATGGTCACTAAAACTAGTTTCAACATGAAAACTCTAAAAAATGTCAGGTCTGTTTGTTTCCGTGATCTGTCTGAAGCTTTTGGTTACCATTCTGGTGTTTCTTGTGATCAAAATATGTATACTTATGCGTAGAGTATGTCAAAATTTGGATTTGGAACAAAAAAGAAGGGAGGTTACTGTGAGGAAACACTAAATGGCTACGCTACGAATGATCATCCTCGTTGTCATGATGCGAACACATCTTGACACTTCTTTAATATTCTCGGAAATTTTCGCATTTAACGAACATGAATCAACTGGGCAGCATCAAAGATTTTTCTATAGTTTCTCGTAATCTGCACGAAACGCTCAGTACATCTTCAGAATTTAATTGTGCAGAAAGCTACCCATCTTGACGCAGTATATGAGACACATATGACTCATATACTGTTAATTTACAGTCCTGTGGGGTCCTGTTGCCTCTGCGCTGCATGTATTAATTACATCATTTGTCTGGTTGTCTTTCTTTGGCTCGGTTCATTAATCTTTGATAAGCACTACTAGTCTATCAAAACTGTGTCAGTAGCCGGCCGGATTGGCTGTTCGGTTCTAGGCGCTACAGTCCGGAAACGGGCGACCGCTACGGTCGCAGGTTCGAATCCTGCCTCGGGCATGGATGTGTGTGATGTCCTTAGGTTAGTTAGGTTTAATTAGTTCTAAGTTCTAGGCGACTGATGACCTCAGAAGTTAAGTCGCATAGTGCTCAGAGCCATTTGAACCATTTTGTGTCAGTGCCTTGTGACCAGAATTACTTGCTTTTCTGTCAAGACACCTTGAAATGTTACTGAATAAACGTAAAAGGTGAAAAGTTTCGCCCTTAATATCAATGCTAATTTTTAATTATATACTACATTTAGCTGCCATACTGTGACGAACGTTAATTTTTTCCATCAGTGTTCAATTTGCTGACAGTAAAAATATCACGGTCTGTCCTACGGTTCGGCATAACATTCCGTTGCACAGTATAATGAACACGATTTTTATTGCACGTTATTTTGAAAGAATATAAATAAGTCCTGCCTCATTTCTTGCAACTGCTAAATAGAGAAATAGTAGAGAAATTGGCTTTCCTGATTATTTTGGAAGTAACTTTGAGCCTCTCAGTTTTATACAGCTCAGGAGCTGCATAATCTGAATTTATGTATGAAGAATATGAGCAACAAATTTTTGGACGTAGAAGGAAAAAGTCATTTATCTGATGACAGGCTGTACAAGGAGAAACTAGAATTCACTAAGTAATTCAGTATAAGAATTATCGAATTTTCTCTAAGGGGCAACATACGTAAAAACTAAGAACCTGAAAAAGCAATGACAGGCAATGTACAACCTATGAAAATTAGTAATATTAGCGAAAGAACTGTGTATAACACTGTTATGTTATCAGAACTACATTATAGCGCCCCCAGCGCAAAGAGGGGCGAGAACGACCCAGGATGGTGGGAGCGAGTGGTGCAGTGGAGGTGGGAAATCAGGAGGTTCCATAGAAAGACAGTTTCCAAAGTAACAAGTTCTTTAATGACACATCTCCGCTGCTTGATCCACCGCGTCAGTGGCCGGATGGCCGCTGAACTCTGTTGGAATGGCTGCCTGCACGCCCCATAATGCTGTGTCGGAGTCTCCATGGAGAGCTGGCAGCCTTGTTCAGAAGTTGACCATGCTGTTTCCGTGCCAGCGGCGTGTCCTCAATGCTGTTATATCTGCTACGGCCCCAGGCGTCGCCCCGCTGTCATGACGGTGGATGTTCATCGTGATGAGACGCCCCTTCCGCAATGGAAATAGACGGCTGGCGTGCAAAAAAGTGAGCTGCTGCGCCCTGTGGCAGGATTCGGGCGTGATGCTGGTGTTCACTTGGGATGGCCAGCTGCATCGTTGCGCTAAGTCTGAGGAAGGATTTTGTGCACGAAAATGCTGTCCTGCCGTGGCCTCAAACCGGTGACTTCTACTGGCAAGTCCGTGTGACGACCGCTCCCGGCACAACCCCGTGATCCTGGTTATGGCAATTTAACTTTCATTGCTTGTCCCACTGCGACCTTTTCTCTTAACCCTAAATTTACATTTTTTCTGCATTCGCAGTACAATGTTACTCTCTCATTGTTGCTTATGCCCAATGGATCCACTCTACTGGAATCTGGATTATTGGTGGTTTATGTTGTCGGTCGGCACTCTGCCTCAAAGGAATGAAAGTTACGCACAGCAGAGTTAGAGCCATTGTGGCTGTTGGTACTGCGCCACTGAAATTCACAGTCATACGTCATTGTCCTTCTCTGAACTGGTCGACGGGCCTCATTAACTGCTCGAATGGAATGCGCTCTCCATGCACGGCGCTAAATCAGTCCAGACCATGGATTAGGCCACGTTCTAGAGTATGATTCAGGAATGTTATATTCAGTGCTGGCAATATTTCAAAGGTAAATCTACCCAAAACAACTATGGTTGTGAGATGTTCACTTGCGTCATTCCCGTGATCGTGGGTGGTAGATGGAAGTTTGGCCGTGCTATGTCGCACGTAATCCCACTGAGTAATAACCCACTTCTCTTAAGTTCTGTTTTTCTGGTTGCTATGAGTGCTCCTAACAATTGACCACTTATCATGTCATCATAAGTCAAGTAAACCTGCTTGCTGGAAAAGCGGTCTAGGTTCTACTATATCCCTTGGACAATCTAGTCCTTTCTGTACGAGTTAGAACAATTGTGATTCTAGTGCGAGTCGTTTACGAGATATCGTATTTTGAAAAGTTTCAACACCAACACTTGTTTGTACCATTAAATCTGCGTGGTTCCTAGTAACGACCTTGTTATGTTTGCTTATACTGTGTCTGTGTGCTCTTTGAGTGCATTGCGACTTGCTTGTCAGTTAGTCTGTGACAGTCGAGGCAGGACGTTGTGAGTGGCCGATAGGATTTACCAATGCAGAAAAAGCCGACATGCTCATGATGTATGGAGAGTGTAGAAAGAATGCAGTTAATTCGTGTATGATGTATGCTGCAAGATATCCAAATAGAAGTCAACTATATCGGAAATTGTTTATTAACCTCTTCCATCAGTTAAGCGAAAGTGGTAGTGTAACACCTAGACAGCGTAACAGAAGGAAAAAAGTGACTACAGAAGAGGGGGAAATTAATGTTCTTGCCGCTGTTTCTGTTGATCCACACGTTACTTCCCTCGCAATCACACGAGTAAGTGGCATGAGTCAGCGAAGCTTTCTACGCATTCTCCATCGATGTATGTTCCCTCACTACTACATCTTTCTTCATCAAGAGCTACATGGAACCCATTATGAGAATCTTGTTAACTTTTGTACAGGGGCATTAAGACAGAATACTCCAGATGTGTCAAGTTCAGTGAAGAAGCCACATTTACCAATCACGGTCGGCCGCTGTGGCCGAGCGGTTCTGGGCACTTCAGTCCAGTTCTAAGTCTAGGGGACTGATGACCGCAGATGTAAAGTCTCGTAGTGCTTAGAGCCATTTGAACCAATCATGGCCAGGTAAACCGCCGAAATATGCACTATTGGTCTGTTAACAACCCCCGTTGGCTTCATCAGTTGGAACGTGGTGTGTAAACGTGTTGTGTGGGATAATGACCCTTCAGCTCATAGGCCGGTTTTTCAAAGACGGAATATCGAATGCGCATAAATATCGCAGCCTCCTAACATACCGTTTTCCACAGATGCTAGAAGACGTTCCTCTGCATACTAGGAGTAATCTCTGGTACCCACATGATGGCCGACCTACCCATAGTGCAAGAAGTACTATAGTGTGTCTTCACGAATTGTTTCAGGATCATTGGATTGGACGCAGATGACCTGTACCTTGGCCGGCATGTTCCCCGTATTTGCGCCTGTAGACTTTTTCGTGTGGGAAAGTTGAAAGACAAGGACATACCAACTACACCCAATGATATACAACGACGTATTACTGCAGCCTGCTCGGACATCTCCGCCAAAACACTAAGACGTGTGCAGCATTCGTTCCATACTGGAAGCGTGTATTGCTGCTGGCGGTGGTCATTTTGAACACAACGTGTGATGGGAAGTTGTTTCGTTACTGATCTGAAGCCACGTAACTAGTGTATGCATTGTGTTGTTGTTTAGTGTCTGCTACCTCAGGTACTGTACAAGTGTCGGTGTGGGAAATTTCCAAAATACGGTATCTCGTAAACGAATCGCACTAGAAACATAAATCATATTCTAATTTACCCAACTCTTCGTTTGTTAATATGAACAGATACTGTTCCGTTTAAAATGGTGTATGTTTGCCAGAAAAACACACTTTATAAGTGTTATTACAGTCTGTTTATTGGGTAATAATATGAGCCCCTGACTACCTATCTCTTCTATGAAAACCACACATCAACAGCACTTTCCATTTCCGCAGTATTTGCAGTTTAAATTTTAGATGATTCACCTTGTATATAGCAACTGAGATTAACGGTCGCTGATATTAACATCACTTATCATTTATTAGTAGACATAGTTTGTCGACAAGTTCTGACTTTGACTTGGTGAACCATACGTGCAGCAGAAAAATTAACTTTTCAATAGTGACACTTAAAATCCGAAGCCAACATAGATCATGAAGTACTAGCGCGTTACCTCTCTTCCCTGTCGTTAATGAAGTACACGTTATTAATTTAATGAACTAGAATACTGCAGTTTTATAGCTTCTGATTATCGCCAAAACGAGACGAGAACGCAGTTTTAGGAAAGAGCTTTTCTCTCTTTTATCGGATCCGTTAGACGGCTGTGGTCACAGGACGGTAACGAGATACTTTCCTGTGGAATTCGGTAGCTTTTCATTAAAACGCAAATCGCGATTGTTGGGTGCTCCACAAAGAGCGTAGCATGAGTAATATCTAAATGGCGTAATGAGGCGGCTCCTGTTATTTCAGCGAGACATTTACAACGCGCCCATTAAAGCGGGCCCGGGGAGCGCCGCCTCAAATGTCACGGCTCCGGCCTTCCTCTCCAAACCAACAGTTGCGCGTCGCGCAGTTTACTTACACAAAGGTATTCGCTGCTTTTGTAAATGCAAATGTTTTTCCAAACATAGATCCACAAATTACAGGAGAATAGTGCGCAGAGTTAGAAAGTCATCGTTAGCAATGGAAATCGTACGACTCGTGTAGTATATCATCAGCAGCCCTGCATAAATTTCATTCCTCGGGTTCGTAATTTTCAGCAATAAAACTTCCCGTCGCTAAGCCCGACTATTCCCGTTCCTCGCCATAGATTGTAACTTTCTCACGGTAGTCGCTACTGCATATGACCTTCATTTGTGGTAATTAAAAGAACAATAGCCTCGGACGACGAACTCACAGGAAGTATCTACCCGTCGTTGTGCATAACGTCCTTGGTCCAGAGTCTCATTTCTCTGAGCGCTATAGCAATACACACACACAAAACACATTACAAGGAACGTTAAAATTTCTTTCTTTCTTAATTAAAGATCTGAAACACTGTGCCATTTTCGAATGGAGTCAGAAACACACTATACATAACTAGTACACATATACAGTGCGTAGAGTTGTCTTATGCCATATGTCTTACGTTCGTTGATACCGCTAATATATCTAAAACGGTTCACTAGAGAAAAGTTTTCTTAAACTGGCAACTATCATACTGTTGTAAAAACCAAATGTGTAGTCTGCGCTAAGAGTATTGACTCACTGGAGACAATTACTTAGTACATTAGCAGGCAACCAGATTCATATTGGATTATAAACCGTAGGGAAAGAAAAAGTTAGGAAAATTTTGTGCCTAGAAAGAGTGGTAAGATAAGAGTTGCAGGATGTCTAAGATGTTAATACCAAATATTTTGCTCTGCGACGAAGATGTAGAGCACGAATGGATAAAATTCAACCCCATTGTACAGTATGCTTTAAACCAATACGTGCCAAGTAAGGTTGTAAGAAATGGGTGAGGCTCGCCTTAGTTCAGTAGCTATGTTAGAGAGTTTCATCATACATTTCATAGAAGTAAAATGTTAGCCGTGAAACTGACCCTGAACAAGGCCAGAATGCTTAATGAGGGCAAATGCGAGAAACGGTGATTGAATTCAAAAGCAATATTTTGCTAACTTATCTGATAAACAATCCTAACAAATTATGGTTTTATGTCTTGCACAACCATTATTTCTTAGAATCGAAATCATGTATTCAGTCACTCAGAGACCATACTGCAACCGAAACAGAAGATGATGGAAAGAAGACCGAAAAACTGAAATCACTCATTCGAAATCGTCTCACTGCTCCATACTTTAATACGATTTCTCCTTTCAGTAATTGCACGAGGTCCGAAAGGGAAGATATTAAGATAAGATATTGTGGTGTGCAATATCAAATAAAATTTATAGTCAGTGGGAAAGCATTTGGACCTGATGTGAGGCCTGTAAGATTCTAACACACATTACTGAAAAAAAAAAAAAACAAAAAAACAAAAAAAAAAAAAAAAAAAACAGCTCTCTTCCTAGTAGCATTTTATTGTAGGTCACTGGAGCAAAGATGGAAAGAATCATTTCGATTTAAGCATCGCTCCAGGCACTAACTATGTACCTGGCGAAACAAATGTACGAGTTTTGCTATGCTGGGGCATAGAAATAATTCAATGGTGGCAGATGAAAATTTGTACCGGACCAAGATTCGAAACAGGGATTCCCGCTTTACGCGAGCGGTCGCCTTAACATCTTCGACTATCCGAGCACGTCTCCTTTCCGACCCAAATTTCCATATGCTGCACACTACAGAATAGTGTGTCTGTCCATTATTCCTCTTCTCTCGCAGTCCTACCGTAAGCCGCGCTGGGTAGCCGCGCGGTCCAGGGCATCTTTTCACGGTAGGTACGGCTGCCCCCGCCGGAGGTTCGAGTCCTCCCTCGGGCATGGGTGTGTGTGTCGTCCTTACTGTAAGTTAGTTTAAGTTAGATTAAGTAGTGTGTAAGCTTAGGGACCGATGACCTCACCAGTTCGGTCCCATAAGACCTTACCACAAATTTCCAAATTTTCCTATTGTATTTCCGCCAGACGTCGGACGTTATTGTGCATCTGCTATGAAAGATCGATTTGGCGTCAGTCGAGTATACTATATAAATATGGTGTCTTCTGGACAGGGATAGTTACATGCACATACGCAGATGGCGGTAGTATTCCGTACACATGGTATAAAAGGACAGTACATTGTTGAAGCTGTCATTTGTATTCAGGTGACTCATGTGAAAAGGTGTGCGACGTAGTTACAGACACAGGACGAGAATAAACAGTCTTTGAAAGTGGAATGGTAGTTGGAGCTAGACGCATGGCACAGTCGATTTCGGAAATCGTTAGGGTTCAAAAATGGCTCTGAGCACTATGGGACTTAACTTCTGAGGTCATCAGTCCCCTAGAACTTTGAACTACTTAAACCTCACTAACCTAAGAACATCACACACATCCATGCCCGAGGCAGGATTCGAATCTGCGACCGAAGCAGTCGCGCGGTTCCAGAATGTAGCGCCTAGAACCGCTCGGCCACCCCGGCCGGCGAAATGTTAGGGAATTCAACATTCAGACACCCACAGTGTCTAGAGTGCGCCGAGAACACCAAATTTCAGTCGTTACCTCTCATCATGGGCAACGCAGCGTCCGAGGGCCTTCACTTAACGACCGAAAGCAATGGTGTTTGTGTAGAGTTGTCAGTGCTAACAAACACACAACACTGCGTGAAATAATGGCAGAAATCAATGTTGGACGTACGACAATCGTATCCGTTAGGACAGCGCGGCAAAATTTGGCTTAACGCCAAATGGCAGCAGACGACCGACACGAGTGTCTTTGCCAACAGCGCGGCACGGCCTGTAGCGCCTCTCCTGGGCTCCTAACCACATCGGTTGGACCCTAGATGACTGGAAAACCGTGTCCGGGTCAGATGAGTCGGGATTATAGTTGGTAAGATGGTTCAAATGGCTCTGAGCACTATGGGACTTAACTTCTGAGGTCATCAGTCCCCTAGAACTTAGAACTACTTAAACCTAACCAATCTAAGGACATCACAAACACCCATGCCCGAGGCAGGATTCGAACCTGCGAACGTAGCGGTCGCGCGGTTCCAGACTGTAGCGCCTAGAACCACTCGGCCACCCAGGCCGGCAGTTGGTAAGAGCTGATGGTAGGGTTCGAGTGTGGCGCATACCCCACTGTGAAAGCTAGTGGTGGCTCCATAAAGGTGTGGGCTGTGTTTACAGAGGATGAACTGGGTCATCTGGTCTACCTGAACCGATCATTGACCAGAATGGGTGATAATCGGCTACTTGGATTCCATTTGCAGCTTTTCATCGACTGCATGTTCCCAAACAACGATATCATGTGTCCGAGTTTCTGGCCTCGACACACGCCGTCTCCAAGACCAGCCAAACCGTCAATCGACACAGCGAGCATCGCCGACAACAGCGTCGTAGAATTCTGCCATCAGCGCGCCTACCGAGCCGCCTTGCCGTTGGTACGCGCTTTCGCCGCTTGCTACTGACCACAGTCGCGTTGGATTCAACTTGTTCGTACACTCCACGTCACTATGCCGTAGCCATTGTCGCCACCTTTACCGCCGACTACGGTTGTCTTTCGTGCGTTCTGGAACAGGCCAGCCGTTACTAGTTTCAGCCTCGGCACGTCACTGACCACTTCCTCGTTGGCACTCGGCATTCATACACACTCTGAGAAATTTCCCACTCCTGTGATCGAACGTACACACTGTGAGATCTTCCTGCTGCTGAGATTCAGTGTTCACCTTCCAGCTGGACCTGTCAAGCAGTGACCTTTTTTCATTTTCAGTGTTAAGTGACATTAATAAAAGCCTTGGTCATCGCTACCCGTGGAATGTTAATTAAAGTGTGTTGGTCCCTTTCGATCACGGACACAAGACACAGTGGACTTAAGCGATTAGAATATGAGCCTAATAATTATCATACTACATAAATGTTAGAGAAACTGGGGCTCGTACTAATGTTTACCGAGAGTCGTTCTTAGAATGAACAAGTGAGGGAGGAAATGGTAGGAGTACCACATGAACCCTCCGCCACACACCCAGCATTTGTGGATAGTATGCTCATCTTTCTTGTCTCCCTAGTTGTTGAATCAGGTAGAATAAGATTTGCGACAGATTAGGTGCGTGACGCTGTGCAAATGATAAGCATTAGAGAATTGTACTTGATCTCTGATTTTGAGAAATAAGATTAATGTGAAGACTACACGTCCTAAATCTAGAACCCTTAAACCTCGAGGCACGTAAGCAAAGAGCGCGTAAATAGGTTCCTAGAAAATCGTTCCTCTCACATTATGTATGCCAGTCTACATAGCAACATTAGTGGTTGCTGGTTGACCGTGACGAACAAATTACTGACTTACCATGTCCGACAAATTGGTTGGGTTACACAGGAAGCTAAAACGCAATAACCGATTCCTTCGAAGAAGGCCTGCACAGTCCTCGCCACATGTTGGCAAAAACTGTCATTCTGAAATATGCCATTCGGTATTCCCTAAAGTTGTCGCAGTCCCACAGACTTAAAAAACATCTCTCGTGTAGCTGTTTCTGCGCGGCTTGTGCCGATATGAAGGAGACAAGATCCGTTGGTTTATCTTAGTAGCTCCCCCCACCAACTCACTTCTTGTTGATCCTCCATTCCACACACTGCAGGATGTCAGGTGTGTACATTAATTTCTAACACGTGTGCGACCATCAGTGTAGGAAAGGTTGTAGTGGTACTCGTCGGAAAGCTCTACTGATTGCCACTCAGCGTGAGCCGTGGTGACTGCCGCCAGTTACGCTCCACTTGCGTCAGACGGTTCCGCCTTTGGTTTTTCGGCTTGGCGTGTGGCCGGGCTCTCTCTCCGGTCGGCGTTCAACGAGGCAACATGTTTTGAAGGCAGGCCCTCGTCTCGATCCCTGTGCCTGGGCCTCACCGTTCTTGCCGTTTTGCCGCGCGCCGGGTGTACGGTGATGATTAGTCGACGCGTTTCCGTGCGAAACGGTGGCGGGTCCGTCATCTCCTGCTGGACATCTTCTCATCGCGTAACGGAAAGCATGAAATTACGTATGATTCATATTCTGCTGTTAACCTGTGAAGATTTGTCGAACTTTTGGTGGCATGTTGTATCTACCGGAGATCAGTTAAGGATTGTTCTGAATAAGAGAGGCGCCGGCCGGTGTGGCCGAGAGGTTCTAGGCTCTTCAGTCTGGAACCGCGCGACTGCTACGGTCGCGGGTTCGAATCTTGCCTTGGGCATGGATGTGTGTGATGTCCTTAGAACTACTTAAACCTAACTAACCTAGCTTCCAGAGCTTTGTTCAACGTACTTAGCCTTTCTTGTCAATAGCTGAGAAGCTTTGTGGTCGCAGTGTAAGAAATAACGAAAACTGAAACTGCATCAAGTGTTGCTACTGCCATCTACTGATTTCACAAAAGGATCTTCTGGTGACGTACTCTCAAACGTTTACTTCTTATGTTAGTTATCGGACAACAACCAGGAAAATACGCTTCATACATGGTTGGCTCTGAGCACTATGGGACTTAACATCTATGGTCATCAGTCCCCTAGAACTTAGAACTACTTAAACCGAACTAATCTAAGGACATCAGACAACACCCAGTCATCACGAGGCAGAGAAAATCCCTGACCCCGCCGGGAATCGAACCCGGGAACACAGGCGCGGGAAGCGAGAACGCTACCGCACGACCACGAGCTGCGGTCTTCATACATGGTTTGACGACATCTTTAAATCCAAACTAATCAGTTTCTACAGGTGAAATCGAAAACTATCAGGGCATTGTCAGAGTGGTTTAGATCTATGGGAGAAGATATTGTTCATGATTACTTTCTCTCTTATTTCTTCCTGTTGTATTCAATAATCTAATTACAAACCACTGCAGGATATTAATACAAATGTATTGAACCTTATTATGAAACCTCGCAACTAAAGTCTAATTCAATAGCATATAGTACCCGTAACATGAGGATGCCTAAATCGTCACTTCTGCCACCGAAATAGTATTTGTCTGTGTTTACTCCACACGTGTACTAAAGAAATATTACAGGATAACAATGTAAATTATTCACAACCACAGTTTAGTAAAGAAAGTTGTGTACTCAGAAAAAAAATGTATATCAGTAGACCGGGGAAAATGCAAGAATTAACAGTTGTACAACTCCGCCACAGAAGGGAACAACATGAGCTTTAAGTGCACTATTATTGCCCCACTGATGGCTAAGATGGATAACTTATAACATAAAAGACGAGATTAGTTAAAGTTTTGTCAGGTTTGTTTCCATGGGGAAAAAGTTGCGCCCAACGACTGCATTCAAGTAGTAAAGGGTACACAAGAAGTTGCAAATGCTGTTTATTAATATTAATATCATTTGCAACCGATTACTGCATCCTTTACTACTTCAATTGTAATTTCATCTTCGATTGAGCTTCTTGGACTCAGAAAGATAAATTTACTAACTCGATGTCAACGACAAACTGCCTACTGGCTGCTGTCCTGGGTTCTTCAGCCAACGTTTGTTGTTGTCAAAGCTTCATCTTTCATTGCTGAAAGATGAGGCTTTGACGATGCCAGCCACTCGTGGTGGCAAAACGTGAGAAAAATCATCAAAGAAACGTCGTACGAAGAAACAGAGACAAAAGCCAGCAGGCAGTTTGTCAACAAGTGGACACGAATGCCTTCACAAGCAAAATGGCAAGAAAATATTAAATGTTTTAGGAGGATAATTTTCAGTCACTCGATGTTGTACGTTGACTACCACACAATGGATAAACGTATTCTGGGATTCAGAATGTTATTTTCTCGCTGCAGCAGTGTGTGCGCTGATATGAAGCATCCTGGCAGATTAATATTGTGTGCCAGACAGAGACTCGAACTGAGGACCTTTGCCTCTCGCAGGCCAGTGCTCTATGGAATAATTATCTGAGCACGACTCACGACTCGTTCTCACAGATTTACTTCCGCCAGTACCCTATTTCCTATCTTCCAAACTTCACAGAAGCTCTGCTGTGGAGACATGGCTTAGCGTCACTCTGGGGACTGTTTCCAGAATGAGAACTGGAACAACACCCAGGCCCGAGCATGCTATCGTGTGCTTATAGTAAATTATTTGAATAAATCTAGATTTTGAATCAGTTAGTTGCAGCACTGAAGGTTCACAATTGATGGTTAAGATTTTTGGTTGTGAGTATTAATGTATGACAATAACAAACAAGGAGAAAGTTTATGTTTGCCACTTTCATTTCGGGAATTGATTTTGTTTCTGTATTATCTGCACTTTGTGGGCGAGCTACTAGTGAAAATATTAAACACGGTGACCTGCAGGTTAAAGGTTTATTTCTTTGAGTATCTATCGAACTATTGTTTCCACATCGATTAGATGCCCGATGGGTTATTGTAGTCATAATGCATGTGTTAAAAAAAGTTACTGCTAAGGACATCACAGCTAGCTTACTTTTATCTTAGATTTACATTAATATTTTAGTTGATACGTCTACCATAGGTGTTGCAACTAGTGGAGACGATATTTAAAATTAAATCTTCGCTTTCGAGAAAACAACTAATAAACCGTCACGCCAAACAGCTGTCGTCTTTCTAACGCCAGACAGAGCCCACCGGTGCCGCGTGGTTAGAGGCGCCATGTTACGGGTTGCGCGGACCCTCCCGCCGGAGGTTCGCGACCTTCCTCGGGCATGGGTGTGTGTGTTGTTCTTAGCATAAGTTAATTTAAGTTAGTTTAAGTTGTGTGTAAGTCTAGGGACCGAAGACCTCAACCGTTTGGTCCCTTAAGAATTCACACACATTTGGAATTTACAGAGCCGGTGGATAAAGCTCTCTATAAAGGAAAGTATGGCCATCATTTTCCTCTGCGTTTGCCGCCGTCCGCAGTTGAAGATTAGCTGAAACCACGTCACGTGACATTCGCTGCTCCTGTAGGCCCAAGTCTTACGTGTGAAACATAGGAAGTGTTGTGTATCTTCTAAGTTTTAAGTAGAATAATGCCTCAGTGCTGTGCTTTGGCTGATCGTTTCGAGACAAAAAGGGCGGAAAACTGTGGGGAGGTGCAGCAAGAAGGAGAATATTGGTCGCAATGGGAAAGGTTGCAGGAACTCGACTTAACCATTCAGTTAATTTTATTCATTCCTGGCCTTATGTCTTTGTCTCCTTTTTACATTTCTGTTACTTAGCTTGCAATCCATTCGAGAAGCAAAAAAACGTCAGAAGAGCCAATAGAATGGTTTAATGGTAATTTAATTACAAAATACAAATAGCCTACTTTTAATAGTAGGCCTAGTTTTATTCGAACACATTTTAAAAATATTGTATTCTTTTGTACTTTCGTAATCATTCTCCTAAAGTCATAGAACAATTTGCAGATAAAATTTTATGGGATAGATCTGGCAAAAATTTGAAGCATGCGTAATAATATAGGCACGTTTATCAGTTCTGTTTACTAAGGTACCGCGCATATATATTTGAATGTAATGCTTTATTTCGCATAAAAAAAGAGACATTGGGCGAATTTTCGTTGTACCGAGTAGCAGGAACAAGAAGTAAGTCGATACAGACCTTTAAATGAACGACGGAGTTTTCCTTGCACTTGCGAACTAAGATTGGTTCCCTTTTGTCCTGCTGAATACTGCACAGGACCAACTTAACTTTAATTACGAAAACAGGTGTTCAAACTCGATACCACAACAAGAACTGCGAAATCTGCTTGCGCTATTAACAAAGGATAGCAGGGAAAAAACTATTTCATGCTCGCCACAACAAATGCTTTTCGACTCATGTAGCTCAAAATTGCTGAGATTTTTTGTTGCTAAATAATCGACATGTTCCGTTGAAAGCCATTGAGCAGTTGTAGCAGTGCATTAGAGGGCTGAGTGCACTTCTTTAATATACACGGCTAATAATATACTGCAGAAGTCAGTGTATCACCAGCGTTGCAGTGGGCCCAAAATGGCAGCCACTGGCAAGTTGGCCGTACTTTCCCTAAACAGAGCTTTACCGATGGATGGAAAATGCCATGAGACTGGTCCAGATGTGATTAGGCCCAATGGCCTCTGGCACTTCGTAATAGAGGGTGTTGTTATTACTGGCTGTGATGTTCGTAGATGTCTATTTTCCTTTCTTATTTTATAGCAGAATAAAACAGGCTCATTTTTAAATGGTTTTTCTTTGAAATTTGTCTTTGTTGCCTCCTAACTTCGTTCCAGTTGGTATCTCACTTCTTCTGCCCTGAGAAGTTCAGCAGGGGTGTTTTAGGGTTGACAGTACGTTGCGAGTACTGTGTCTCCCTGCCTGTTGTGCTATTTATCAGGCAGTACAGCTTCGTAGTTATGCATAAAGAAAAAGACGAGGGACTCGAGAATTCTGTCACGTTCTGTAATTGTATGAAACATTGCCGTTCAACATCGAGTCATTCAATGATATTTTACCAGTATTTGGGCACATTCGATACAAATATGAATAATAATTCCTACTGTCCGTTTTACGTAACAAGAGTACTTTTAATAGCTCGCTACCAGATAAAAGCCACTATGAGGTAACGTTTAAAACTGTGAAAAACATTTGATATGGTTTTTTGATAGAAACTAAAACGTAGCCTGGCACGTTTTGGTTTTGTTGTCTCATTTGATTATTTTTGAATGTTGCACGTCGTTTGTTTTGTATTCTGTTAAATCTTTACTTTAAATGATTTACCTGGAACAAAAGTGTAATAATACCATTTTTCTCTTGTTGCAGGTAAGTCTACACATCTCGTTTCACCTCTGGGGTCCTAGGTAAGTATGTCGTATGTTTCAGCTTTTCGTAATTACTGAAAGTTACGGTAACAATGTGTTTCAGTTGCATTTCAGAATGCTCGTTTTTTGTGGATAATCTTGTAAAAAATCTGGCAATATACCAGATTCAGTTTAGAACTGAAAAACGTAAATATCTTGTTGCATTATAGCTTACACGGATAGAAGTGTGAAAAACTCTCACAAACTTATGCACTTTCTTTCTGGATTTTGGATTACATGGATTTCGTTAGAAGATACTCTTTCCGTTTTTCCTATATATTGACAGCTACGCATATCATCTGTTGGTAGGTACAGAGTAATTTAAATTGGTAAGTAATTACAGTATTTGAAGCTGACTCTTGTGTTTTGAGGGCAGAGAAAAGAAGAAATTGTGTTGAAGCTATACTTCGCTTCTTTGTTTTCTGACGCCCTACGCACATGTTGTTAATACTCAAGATGCAGAAAGTATCCCATGCCCATAACTCAATCTGAATTTTACTTGAATTTGACGTCGCTCAGAATCTCAGAAAGAGCAACCAGGAGGCGTGACACTGATAAAGAACGAAGGTAAATGTATTTCATTTACATTTGGAGACATTTATTTTAATCATTGTTGCAGTTATTCTTCTGGAAGTCCGTCCTTTAATTTATCTAAATTCTAAATCTATCTTAATGTATAGTCAGTAAGCCGTTGTATTGTACGCTGAGCCATGGCCCTACTTGCCAGTCTTGCCACACTGAGGAATCGAAAAGTTACTTAGTCGCTTCTACGAGACAATTTTCTAACTGTTTTTTTTATGTAACAGTAATGTTAGAGTAATCTCACCAAAATCTTCTCCATATAGATTTCTAATAAGGGAAGTATCTTTCTACCAAAGAAATAAATAGAGCCAACGAAGTATCTAAGTTATCCTGCGGTTGAAACCAGAATTCGTCTCTGTACCAGCCCATCGCCGTCTCACGATATGAGTAAAGGATTAATAAAAGCTATGATGAGTGGATGCATATAGTCAGTGGCATGAAGAATATTGAGACATGCATTATCAAAAAAGTATCTTTGATTTTGAATTATCTAAACAATAACTGCAAGGAAAGTACAGTGAACACTGTGGGAGAGCAATTAGGTTTGCTGTAAACTATTCTACGATTTTTATAGGGTTTTTATTGTTTCCCTAATACCTTCCTCGCCTAGGGCAACTGCATGACACCACGATTCTTGTGCAGTCATTAGACACTAATAATAATAGCAGTTTTTAAAGTAACTTTCCTATCATTAAGTTGTGGTGGATGAAGAGAAGTAACGATTGACTATATGCCAAGAAGCCGAAGTAAGAATTTCAGATGTTGTTACATATTTCTCGATGTTCCTGTGACTTGAAGAAAACTGAAATAAAAAGGTCAAATTTACGTAAAGACGACTAATTTGAAGTAAAAACTACTTCTAGTAGCTTTCCTTTCCTCTGTCTACAGTTTTAAGTGAGTAAATTCAGTAACAGTTATTGGTACAACGAATTGGTAAAATCTGTGTCAGTTAACAACATTTCAATTTGAACTGAGAATTTAGAAATTTTAATATACTTTAGAGTCAAGAGCTTAATCAAGTGGTGTGACTTTTGACAAGTTTCATTTAAATATTGTACCCACAATCTACATCTCACGGGATTTCTTTGGGCACACAGTTATTAGCGTCATGCCTTTAAAAAGTGCATTAGTTGTATCTGATTACATATGGTCACAATTTTTACTGGGATTTACGCAGGAAAAATCCGCTTTCAGTAGTATATATGTACTGTCTTTCCTTTAACTTCATGATAATGATGTTACAAGACATGCCCTCGTTACATGACTACACAGTGGTGGAAAATTAAAAATACTGACAGGAGAACGAAACAGCGAATCATAGCATTGTATTCTATCAGTCATTAAAATGAAACAGCCATTCGGCATGTAGCTGCCACGTTCAAAGGTAGCTGAATGATCTTAATTTTGCTCTATATTGAAAAATGTCCTAACGATCTGTATTATTTGTCCAAAATACTTAATGTTGTGTAGCTTAAAGAAATGTTCATCAAAAAATGACACAAACAACACACACAGTATTTGTCATGTTTCACAATGTTGATTTCACATTTACAGTGCTTCTAAAAGCGTGTAAGTCATAGTATTTTCGTGTTTGAAATATACTTCAAGAAATATGTGAGCAACACATGCTATGTTTATGTAAAGTGTCACAAAGGTATTTTCACATCTAAGATGTAAGTCAAATTATGTGAAGGCTGAGAAACATTTTACAGCTCTAAAATAAGATATTTGCACCGCATTAGAATATTTATCAAAATATATAACAGTTTTGAGTACAAAACACCCAAAGTTTGCTTATCGTAATACATGGATATAGTTAGAGATCGCTAATCATGCACAAAAATTCGGTTTCCACAAAAATAAAATTTCCTGTATCATTTATGAAAATACCTAGAAATTTCAAGTAAAATCACTTGTGGCAGTATTGATGTAAATCAATTGTTCTGTAAGATTTTAGAGAATGCATATTGCTTGCATATTGGCAGTACTGATATAGCTTTCGGGTTAAGCAGCACTTTGCTTGGTTTAAAGAAACAAAATAAGTCTGTATTATTTATCAAAACATACATGACACTACTGATATAACTTACAGGACGATATGCAATTCTAGAGGACAGTTACAGTGTCACACAGTGGAAACTACAAGACACAATTTGATGAAATAGCGTACTGAACAGTAGTAATACACATTTGTATTGGTAAGAAACGAAGCTTGCTACATTTTCAACTAACCATGTTCAACTACTTTTCAGTGTCGCCCAAACTTTATAGAGACCATGCTAGGAGGAAACTTTATGTCGTCGTAAAAAAGAGCTGTCATATTTTCCTGATAAATTTAGTTTATTCCATCTCATATTTGCATGAAATGAAATACTGAAAATCAGTTTCAACATCTGAATATAATACACATTCGGTGACTTAGGGCAGGTTGTTACACTATGAGAAATGTAGCCCCTATGAATTTCTAACAATTTGCCTCTTTTTATACAAAACTGTAACAATTTGCACCATACACAACCATGTTGGAACAAAACTGGAACAAAATGTCCCATACAGAATCATGTTGCAGCAGACTGTAACAAGTTACCCTACACATCACCATGTTCTAGATAAGGACCAACTACTATCACTTTGATCATTGTGACTCCCATTACCCCAAACATATGGTTGACACATTTGTGGACAGTTATGGTCTGTGGACGTACAGTGGCTGGCATTGCACTGATGATATTGACTATCATAGCTGTGGATAATATCGTGGAGCATTGAGGATCAGCAGATGTATGATGACTGCCATTACCCCTCAGTTATGTTGAATACCAGTACCCCAAATACTGTTATGGAGCAGTGATGGCCAGCTGATGTATGGTGACTACTATTATCCCTTAGTCTTGGTGACTACCATTGCCCCAGATACTACTGTGGGGTAATGATGGTCAGTTGGTATATGGTAACAGCAATTATTCCAGAAAGTTTTGGGGCAACGATGTTCAGTTGTCATGATGACTGCCATTAATGCAGATACTGATGTGTGCCAGTGGTTGTCAGTTGACAGGGTGACTACACAGTACTCTTGGATAGCATTGGGTAGACCAATAAATGTTAGTTGACATGGTGACTGGCATTCCTCGTTATTTATGATGACTGTCATTTCCCCAAACGAGTCGTTTTATTCAGAAAATAAGAAAAATGGTGTGCGTACAATGGGTGTCATCTACTGAATCCCAAATACCATTCTATCATTAGAAGCTAACATCATGTGGATGCTATAACTTGACAGTGGGCACAGGATCTAAAATTTTATAGCAATACCACAGGCTGATGGTGCATGTGTCAATAACTGAGAGTGGATGTAAGTTACTAGATCTCAAATAGTGTCCCAAATATAAAGCATATTTTGATGAACTGCCATATATATGACCATCGCTACATTAAATTATAATAAATGGGCCTATTCATCACCACTGTTACACATAACGGATTGCCCCATTGTTACACAATATTTAATGAACTGTCTCATACATCCTCAAATAGCCACAGTGAGATTTTTTCCAACAAGTTACGACTTGTTCCAACATGCAAAAGTGGTTAGTCAAGAAGGTGAGACTGCTGACTACGCATATGTACTCATTTCAGCACAGCCTCCCTAATGTCACAAACATGTGACCCACTACCATTCTTCATTGCCCTCCTTGCTGCAGACGTACGTTTTTTAAAATCTTACACAACAGTTACGTTACGAAAGTAATACCACGTATGTTTTGCACTCGAAATCTTCACATAGTTTGAAAAATAATACAGCCAATTTAATTTGGAGTAAAGGTCGAATTTTTATTGATGACGAGAAATTTTTATTATACTAGCATATTATGATAAGTAACCTAAATGTGTTTTATCCTCAAAACATAAACGAAAGTTGGTAGGCGTGTTTCTATGTCTGAAAAATGATGTCTGTTCAAATTTCGTGACTGCCGCGTTAGAGTGGCTCTACTAGCGCCACTTTGAGGATACAAATCAGGTTTGCTTTAAATACACGCTGTTACGGTCATGATTGTTTATTACCTTTGAGACTGGACGTAAGGAGTTGATGTTAGTCAAGAATTCCTTTAAGGCGACAAAGAGGTCATTATCAACACCTCTCTGAACTTAAACGAGGTCGTGTAATAGGGCTACGAGACGCTGGATGTTCCTTCTGCGATACTGCAGATAGACTTAGCAGAAATGTGGCCACTGTATATGATCGCTGGTTGCGGTAGTCACGAGAACGTACGGTGGCGAGAAGACCGAGTTCCGAACGGCCAAGTGGCACTACCAAAAGGGAAAACCATCGTGTTTGGCGTATGGGCTGGCGCATCATACTGCGTCTGCAGCAAAACATTGAGCAGCAGTTGGCACCACAGTAACGCAACGAACTGTTACAAATCGGTTACTTCAATGATAGCTGCGAATGAAACGCCGTATAGCGTGCATCCCACCAGCACCAAACCACTGCCATTTGCGACTTCTGTGGTGTCAAGCGAAATCTCATTCGAGGGCGGGATGGAGGTCTGTTGTGTTTTCTGATGAAAGCTGGTACTGACCAGGTGCCAGAGATGGACGTGTGTTGGTCAGACAGAGGCCACTTGAGGGCCTGCAGCTAACCTGTCTGTGTGCTAAACAAACTGGACCTATATCTGGAATTATGGTCTTGGGTGGAATTTCGTATGACACCAGGAGCACTCTCGTGGTTATCCCAAGCACACTGACTGCAAATCTGTACGTCAGTCTGGTGATTCGACCTATTGTGTTGCCATTCATGGGCAGCATTCCAGGGGATGTTTTCCAACAGGATAACGCTCGCCCACATCCCGCTGTTGTAACCCAAAATGTTGTACAGAGTGTTGACATGTTGCTTTGGCCTGCTCGATCACCAGATCTATCTCCAATCGAGCACATAGGGGACATCATCCGACGACAACTCCAGCGCCATCCACAAATAATATTAACCGTTCCTGTATTGACCAACAAAGTGTAAAAGGCGTGTAATGACATACCACTAACTGACATCCGGCACCTGTAAAACGCAATGCGTGCATATCTGCATGCTTGCATTCAACATGCTGGCGATTATATTGATAATTAATGTATGAACATTTCACGTTTGCATTACTTTATCTCGCGCTTACATTAACCTGTGACCTTGCAGTGTTAATTGCTTAAATATGTGACCTGGACAAACGTATTCCCAAATTTTCATTACTGGAAATTATTTATTTTTTGGTGTTGCAATTTTTTATCCATCAGTGCATTTTGATGCAAAAATCGTATTTTTGAGACATAATACTCTCTTCTCTGTGTGGAACCTAGACCAATATTGTCTTTGCTCTTACTATGTTGCGTTTATATTTCGTATACACTGCATAACAAACTTATGTATTACGATAATATGTAGTGTAAGTGATACAATACATAAACAAACTCATCAGAACACAGTATTTTAGTATGGTTTCTAGTGTTATAGTTTCAGAAGATTTAACAGTTGTGATGGTTCCAGGCGTATGGCCAAGATCAAAACTAATAAAAATGTTATATTAGCAAATAAATAACATTTATCATATTTTTCTATTGTAGAACATGATGCTTTTTCGCCATCCTCGCCTAATGTGGTGCTTGGTGAGGTGAAGGATTATTTATTTATTTATTGCTTTTTTAGCCTGACCAGATTAGGGTCTTAACGCCATTTGTTACATCTGACTAGAAACAAGCCATACAAAGTATACTAGAAAAACCTTCAGAAGTATAACAATTGTATTAACAACAAAAACAACAACAACAACAAGAATAAAATAGTAATAATAACAATATGTTTTCCTGACACAGTGCATGGGAGTCGAAGGTTCTTGATCTTTCCAGACGTCGATAAAACACAGCGGCAGGGTGAGCATTGTATAAAATTGTGAGAAAGTAAAGTGTACGTAAACAAACAAATGATACTAATAGGAAAATACTGCAAAATATAATTTTCCTTTATAAAACGAAGATACAAAACTAGAACACACGAAATAGAGGCAGCAAGAGTTGACACGTTCGCCGCGCGGGATTAGCCGAGCGGTCTCAGGCGCTGCAGTCACGGACTGTGCGGCTGGTCCCGGCGGAGGTTCGAGTCCTCCCTCGGGCATGGACGCGTGTGCTTGTCCTTAGGATAATTTAGGTTAAGTAGTGTGTAAGCTTAGGGACTGATGACCTTAGCAGTTAAGTCCCATAAGATTTCACACGCATTTGAACATTTGAGTTGACATGTTCGTAGCTCCTAAACCACATGCTTTCGCGTTCATTTGCATTCCAGACTACTCTTTTCCCGTTTTCGATCTTCACCATTATCCAGCCGTTGATCGCTCATATGTTTTGTAGCCAAAATCTCGAGATGACGCTGTTCAATATTATAAGTCTTTCAGAGGTGAGATCCTCGAATATTGTCAGACCGAACTTCACGAGTTATTCCTTTGCTTCAAAGATCTCAGATATTTTCCTATACGACACAAACTTAACAATTATAGGTCTAGGTTTAGCAGGTCCTGTCGTATTTACTTCCCACTCTATGACTTCTGTCAATGTCATTCACTTCCACCTGCAGGGCTAGCTTCTCTCAGGCAAGATTGATTATTAATTCATCTGTATTCTCTCTGTTGTTTTCTGGAATCCCAAACAGCCTGAGATTATTGAGTCTCTGATAGTGTTCAAACTTTTGGGATTCCTCGATCAGCTTCTGTTCGACCAGTCGTGCAATATTACAGATAAACTTTTTAAATGTCAGGTGATGACGTAGATATTGTATTTGTGTGTGTGTGTGTGTGTGTGTGTGTGTGGTATTTTTGATGTAATAATGTAAGTCACACACCACATAATTTTTCGATAAATAATGCGGATGGTTCAGATACTTCTGAACATGGCACAAAATTCGGATCATTAGGATACTTTTTAACATGACGCCAATTCATACTATTTAATCGAAGTTTAGTATTCTGATGAACAATACACGTCGTTAAAATTTCAAATATTGAACATAACGTCAAATTCAGATCGTTTGGCTAATTCAGGTCTTGTTAGGTGCATAATGATTGGCTGTTTCACTCTAACGGCGGTAATACGCTGCCCTGCGATTGGCCGTTTCATTTTCATGGCAGAAATTTTGAATTTTCCGCCACCTTGGCGTCACGTCAAGGGGCATGGCCTGTGACACCAGTGACATCATGTGTATGGTACAGACCTTCACAAGTAATATGTGTTCAGGGTCAGTGACTTGGTTGACATTCCCAGGTTCCAAGGTGGGTCAAACCGGCACAAAGAGTAGATAATTGAGGCAGCTCCAGGTACAAGCTTAAAAGCTGGGTATATTTCGTCCTCGTCATGCTCCAAATTGTAATGTGCGAAGAATGCTGCCACGATGTCTAACATCTTAAAAATGGTTATTGACATTAGCCATGAAATCTGGGAACCTGCACATGCAGCAAACGAGATGAATGAAATCAGTTTCTCCATGCATCTCTGATTAGAGACTTCGTACACCTTCTAAACTTCATGTACTGTACTTTTGAAACTGTGTGAAGGTAAGACAAAGAAGAATCGTCTGCATCATGACAAACCTTATTTTGGAGTTATATCCTAACACTGTTCTGGCCAGCTATATAAGCGATTTTACGACGAAGATATATGA
Organism: Schistocerca piceifrons; assembly: GCF_021461385.2. Classification (NCBI taxonomy): domain Eukaryota; kingdom Metazoa; phylum Arthropoda; class Insecta; order Orthoptera; family Acrididae; genus Schistocerca; species Schistocerca piceifrons. The sequence continues at coordinate 732,091,205 of NC_060149.1, read as the reverse complement.
GGAAATCGATTGATGTAGGAAAAACCCTGGTTGCCATATACCCAGAGCCGAAAGTGTCACTTTCTACGTAGAAACTATGACATAGTAAACCAATATCTGGCTACAGAAATACGTTATTGATACATTAGATGTCTTAGGTAGAAAGACACACTCAGTCTTTCCGTTTTTAGATGCTAAAGTTTTAGAAAATTGCAATATCCAAAGAGATTCCCCTGAATAAATACATGCTCAAGGAATATGCAGAAAAATTATCAGTAACAAGAAATAAATTTTACAGAAATTTAGCATAAATACTGCTCCAGTAAGGCCCCCACTTGCGTGATCGCCACTGCCATTGTTACAAGTAAAGCCATAACTGAAACACTAGGAAACGAAATAAAAACGTTGATGCAAGTGCCAGTATGCTTTTGCGAGTGACTTCGAACGCAGCCAAACGATCAGGATCCAGTTCGTCACACTACGATACTTGGGCTCGTGCAGGGCATGGGTTTTTGGGACCAGAGAATACAAAAAGCTCGTGTGCAGCGACTTTCGGGTATCGTATCACGTAATGGATGGGTGTTACTTGTCCACATGACCTTAATGAATTGTACAACTTTGATCACAGTGTTGACTCAACGCTAAACCACAGCCACGTGAGTATATACGTGTGCGCAACGACTGGAAGCTGACAATTGCGATGTGTACTGTAGTACGTGGGGCACTGCCACACCTTCCGTTTTCTAGGAAAAACAAACGCCTCAAGTGGCAAAGCATACTTGAATCATGGTATGTAGAGAGGGAAAATAAGTTTTGGATGGATGCCACTTCAGATTTTTCTACTGTGACGTACGCACTCGTGTTAAACGCTACTGTAGTGCATTATTACGTGCAGCTTATGACTTCGATTCCACAGTACTGAGGGAAGTCTTAACAGTTATCGCTACAGTAGGAAGATTTTAGAGCACATTGCAGAGCCCCACTTTCATGCAGCTCCACATGGGATAATTAACATATATCTTACAAATTTACCAGACTTTACAGAAAGAATGTTTTCGAGATATGATTGATGTGACACGTGTGTTTCACGGTGCTCTAGCAATCATTGTCGATACAGACAGTCTGGAGGCCGATTCGCGAGGAACGGTATTCTTTGCTTTAATGTCACAAAATTTGAAGCGTGTGGACACTTTTAATCAAAGTTATTTCTCATAGCCAGAGATCGAGGAGACTTCTGCATTTCTGATCGCGCATTTGCTATTAATGTTTTTAATCTGCGGTATAAAGTTCATTTCCGTCGGAAGTACCGTTTTCTTTGTTGCACATTTTGAGAAATATTAAGCGACTTACTGTGTGTGCTACGGATATTATAACAATATAAGGGATATGGTTGACTTTTACCTTAAGCCTCGTCGTATGGGAACTCCTTTTCGACACGAAATCTGTGTGCATAATTTCGTCTTTCTCAGTGCCATGCTGTAGTAATGTTTGTGTATGTTATTTTTTCATTAGGTCAGTTGCATATTTTAATGTAAGCACTACAACACAATAACAGCGAATCAACATCTGTTGACTTTCCTGTTCTTGCTACTCTCATACAAATGCTTCATTTGTGTCTGAAATATTACGATTATTACGCTAATTGTATGTACGTGTGAAATACGATTTCCAAATATATTATTATTTCCGATATGTTCTCTACGATGAGTGAAATTTGTTTCATGCTTCAAAGGAGTATTAGTATTTTACTTCAAAATACTCGTACATCATTTTAACATGAATAGAAATAAAATACACATTAACGTTACTCGTGTTACCGTACAGTAATATGAAAAAACAAATGCAACGTGGAGTAAATCACATTTCCAGTGGGAATTTTGCATTGATAAAACGCGAAACATATGCTGTACATATTGCTTTTGATGCAAACCACTTACGTTGCTTTAAAGGTGACAAAGCGATGAGGTGTGACCGCTTCGTAAACCGCACTGTTCGTGGCTAGATTATTAACTGAACCTCTCCATTAAGGTAATTATGAACAGCTTTTGTGTGCATGACAGCTACACAAGGCAAATACGCCTCGGAAACTAATTAGCCTCGCCGCACAGGAGCATTCCGTGCCAACTAAGCGACCCCTCCCACCTCTGAAAGCTCAGCCTCCTTCACTTGTTTACATTATCGGTACAAGCGTTCCAGATATCCGTAAATAACGTCACATCATTTACTGCTTTACAATTACGATACACCTAAAATATAGGTGATGGGCAAAAACATGGAAACAACAAAACACAACATATTATTATGCCAAATACGGTGTGGGAAACCCGTTGGCTTACAGAATAAATTCCGTTCGTCTCGGAATGGATAAATACATATCCTGTATAATTTTCAAGGTTCAAAAAGGGCTCTGAGCACTATGGGACTTACCATCTGAGGTCATCAGTCCCCTAGAACGTAGAACTACTTAAACCAAACTAACCTAAGGACATCACACACATCGATGCTCGAGGCAGCATTCGAACCTGCGACCGTAGCGGTAGCGCGGTTCCAGACTGAAGCGCCTAGAACCGCTCGGTCACTCCGGCCGGCTAATTTTCAAGGGAAAGTTATATTATTCTTCCTGCGAAACAGTGGCAAGTTCAGTTAACAATAATAGAAGTGGATACCGATCACACTCCCTTTTCCCCAAGGCTCAATGATAGTAAGATGTGGCGACTATGATGACCAGGGAGGATGCGAAAATTCGCGCTCGCACTCACGAAACCAGTCCTGGACGGTGAGAGCTGTGTGAACAGGGCGCTGCACTCTTGGAATACAGCATCGCTATTGGGGAACAAAAACTGTGCCTCATTAGCCAAAATGCTCACATAATCCTTGGCAGTAATGCGACATTGCAGAATATATGAGAGACCCACGGACTACAACATACTGCTGCCCAAATCGTCATCGAACCACTGCCATGCTTCTATCTTGTGGCGTAAACTGGAAGACAGATTTGAAACAGTGTGCAATAAGACTCATCTGATCAAATCTCTTTTTTCCAGGGCTCCATAGTCCAGGTTTTATGACTTCGGTGTCACGTTTTCCTGTTACAGGAAGTTTCATCACTGAATTGTGGTTTTCGAATTCCAGCTCGCCCTGCAATTTTCAGGGTATGAAGCTATCTTTGTGTTGTTTTGGTGCCGATAGGATTCGCGAGTGCGACATTCAGTTCTGCAGTGACTTCTGCAGATGTCGTCATCTTATTTTTCGTCACAGTCCTGTTGGATGACAGTGGGTCACAGTCATCCTACACACACTTTCGTCCGTGTTGTGACTTAGCGCCGGCCGTGGTGGCCGTGCGGTTCTAGGCGCTGCAGTCCGGAACCGCGGGACTGCTACGGTCGCAGGTTCGAATCCTGCCTCGGGCATGGATGTGTGTGATGTCCTTAGGTTAGTTAGGTTTAAGTAGTTCTAAGTTCTAGGGGACTGATGACCTAAGATGTTAAGTCCCATAGTGCTCAGAGCCATTTTGTGACTTAGCGGATGAAATTTTTCCGCTTTCACTGTATACGGTATAAATCTTCGATACGATGCCTCTTTGCCTTTTGAAACACCGAACAACTCGGCTTCCTTGTTTACGGAAAGACCCACCACACGAGCACCTACAATTTTTTCACTTAGCTCAGACATAGTGTACTCATAACTACACACAACGCTGCTCTAACCACGACCGACCGCTACAACGTATTCAGGACATCGCACAGGTGCCATCCGTGTTCAAATATAGCAGAGCAAACCGCAGGGCTTGGTTAGCATCTTCATTTATGCTCAAGTATGCATTAATCCATCCTCTGCATATTGTTACAGATACTGCTGATTAGTGCGCAGTTTATATTTATAATGAATGGATGCATGTTGCACTTTTCTCGTTATAGGTACGCAACTTCAAGATGTTACGCCAATCTATGGGTAGCCGCCACCTCTTGATCTTTGTACATTACTGTGTAGAGTATTACGTGCTGAGAAATGGGCATATATAGAGTAAGTTCCGTGTGGTGTTGTTTGATTATACGCAAGGGGGCAAATTGCCTTATCGGCAGTGAAATAAAGCATTTGCTTCGAATAAGAAATACAGAAAATTTATTTCTGTAAATAGAATGGATGTTACAGCGCTTCCTGCTGAACAGCCTTACGGTTTTCTACTGCCGTTTGCATTGTCTTAATTCTTTTCTTTTGCAATCTGTACCTTCTCGTGCGCAGTTTTATGCATTTGTCTTGCACAGCATTCACCAGTAGTACCCACTGCTTTGTTGTTGGTCTGTCTCTGGCGTGACAAAAATGGTTCAGATGGCTCTGAGCACTATGGGACTTAACATCTGTGGTCATCAGTCCCATAGAACTTAGAACTACTTAGACCTAACTAACCTAAGGACATCACACACATCCATGCCCGAGGCAGGATTCGAACCTGCGACCGTAGCAGTCGCGCGGTTCCGGACTGAGCGCCTAGAACCGCTAGACCACCGCGGCCGGCGGTGTGACAAACTTTAAGCAATTTTCGGTGAATTTAATGTGGGGATAATTTGTGTGAAACATAGATCTTATATTCGCGGTTTCCTAGTTCATACATTTAGACGAATCACACGCAATGATACTACTATCTTAAGAAACGGTATAGTTAGAACTATTCTACAAATTCACTTCACTATAATCTACATTATTGTACGTTATACAGAAACTGAATAAAATATGAGATACATTGATATGAATCGCAAAATGGTACATCATCGAAGTGCCATTGTTGACTATATAAATTCTTCTACAAACCTATTATTTTACAGTACTTTTTAAAATAGACAATGATCGTAGGAAGGTCACTACAAAGGAAATGCACACTATTTTTTTTAAAATCCGTCTTTTATTCTACATGTTTGAAAGTTTTACAGTGTGTAGATACATCCTTTAGGAACAGTATTTTCATTTCTCCACATAATTTCCATCCCTCTCAACTGCCTTACGCCATCTTGGAACCAGCGCCTGTATACCCGCACGGTAAAATTCTGGACCACTCTGTTGGAGTCACTGTTTGGCAGCGTGCACAAGTGAGTCATCATCTTCAAACCTCGTTCCACGAAAAGAGTCTTTCAGTTTCCCAAAGAGATGATAGTCACATGGAGCCAGGTCAGGACTATAAGGCGGGTGTTTCAGTGTTGTCCATCCGAGTTCTGTGATCGCTTCCATGGTTTTTTGACTGACATGTGGCCGTGCATTGTCGTGCAACAGCAAAACATCCTGCTTTTGCCGATGTGGTCGAACACGACTCAGTCGAGTTTGAAGTTTCTTCAGTGTCGTCACATATGCATCATAATTTATGGTGGTTCCACTTGGCATGATGTGCACAAGCAAGAGTCCTTCGGAATCGAAAAACACCGTAGCCATAACTTTCCCAGCAGAAGGTGTGGTTGTGTGGTTTTGAATTATTTTTTCTTGGGTAAATTTGCATGATGCCACTCCATTGATTGCCTCTTCGTCTCTGGTGAAAAATGATGGAGCCATGTTTCGTCACCTGTCACAATTCTTCCAAGAAATACATCTCCACCAGTCTCGTACTATTCCAAAAGTTCGCTGCATATCGTTTTTCTTGTTTCTTTGTGAGCCACTGTCAACATCCTGGGAACCCATCTGTCACAAACCTTTTTAACGCCAACACTTGCTGTATTCTGCAAACACTTCCTTCCCCTATCCCAACGTAGCGTGACAATTCGTTCACTGCGATGCGTCTGTCAGCAGTCACCAATTCGTTAACACTCTGCACATTGTCTGGAGTGTGTGCAGTACGAGTCCTGCCGCTGCGAGGACAATCCTCAATATTGCCGTGCCTGCTTCCATCACGTAACCTGCTTGCCCACCGTGTAACTGTACTGCGATCGACAGCAGCATCTCCATACACCTTTTTCAACCTCTTGTGGATATTTCCCACTGTATCGTTTTCACAGCACAGGAATTCTATGATAGCACGTTGCTTCTGACGAACGTCAAGTGTAGCAGCCATCTTGAAGACATGCTGTGACGACGCCACTCACGGGAACAGGTTGAACTTAGTATGAAAGCAAGCGGGAAGGAGGTATTTACACACTGTAAAACTTTCACACATGCAGAATGAAAACTGTATTTTTGCAAAAATAGTCTGCATTTCTTTTGGAGTGACCCCCGTACAAGATCCTTTGGTCCGGGAGCCCACTTGCGATGGATAATGTTATACCTAATCGCAATGAATAAGCTTGTACCCTTTGAAGATGTCCTCATTGAAACGTGTATCTATGACCAAGTGACAGTTATAGCAAAAATAATCACCAAGGTACAAAATTCAATTAAAAAAAACGATATACATGGCCAGTAAAGTAGATAAAGAGACACCCATGTCATATCTCAGTGAGGAAATATTTAGCTTTTGTCAGAAATATGTAGTGGAACTGTGGATCAAGTTTAGAAGTACGGTTGCCCAAGTACGTATGTGTCTAGTAGAGCAGATCATGATGAGAGGGACCCTCCAGGGTAAACAGTTTCTGTAGAGAGACGTCTAAAGGAACGGCGACCAAAATAGTTGTAAAAAATTCATAGCAGTACAGATAGAGAGATGCTAAGTGGAACATGCTTGGTTGTCACTGTGACAATGTGTGAAATCTTCAACAGCTATCGGAGGAGTACGTTGCCGAAATATCTCTTTAAAACCCCAAAGAAAATTTGGTCATCTATGAAGGCTGTTAGTGACACCAGAGTTAATGTCCAGGCAATCGTGGATGACATAGGAACAGAAATTAGGGTTAGAAAAGCAAAAGCAGAAATGAACACCGTTTCCAATATTCATTTAGAAAGGAATTTTCAAGAGTGCTTTCCTAGTTTAATTCACTCACTCCTTAAAAAAATTTATCAGATTCTATACAGAAATTGCAGCCGGCCGGTGTGGCCGTGCGGTTCTAGGCGCTTCAGTCTGGAACCCCGTGACCGCTACGGTCGCAGGTTCGAATCCTGCCTCGGGCATGGATGTGTGTGATGTCCTTAGGTTAGTTAGGTTTAAGTAGTTCTACGTTCTAGGGGACTGATGACCGCAGATGTTAAGTCCCATAGTGCTCAGAGCCATTCGAACCATTTGAGCAGAAATTGCAGCTGAATTAGATACTCTCTTGCACATAGTATATAAGGGGCGATCAAAAAGTTCCCGTTTGAATGCCGTACAGTCCAGAACAAGGCAAAATCGCCGTGAGCATTGAGGCAATTGTCGCATCTTCGCACCAGGTTGAAATACCCCTTAGGTAAAACACTGTCTTGCTGAGTGAAGAAGTCAGTAACTGCTTGCTGCACATCCTCGTCCGACAGGAATCGTCGACCTTTCAAGGCATTTTTAAGGGACCGAAGTTGTGATAATCTAACTAGGAGAATCAGGACTATAGGACGGTAGCTCGAGTGTCTCCCACATGAGTTGGCGTAACTTTGTCGTTACGACATTTTCGATATGGGACGTACGTTATCATGAAGCTGCAGTACCCCCTGTCGCGCACCGTTCCACAAAGGCTATTTTTGACAGACATGCTGCCACATTCTCCGATGAATGACTATCGATGCTTGTCCTTCGGCAGCCAAGAAAATAATAACAGCACGTTGGTCCTGTTTGGACGCTTTTGGTAATAATGTCACCATAGTTCACGTTTCCGCATTTATAGCAGTTACGATTGCCAAACCAATCAGTTGCCTACATATCGGTGCTTATGTACCCGCATCGACGTCGCACAACATTGCATATTAGCTGCAGCAACGCCCTCAAACGAAATTTTTTTGTTCGTCCCCTTATATTATTGATAAATGAGGGTAGGATACAGTTAGGCGTAAAAATTTGTGTGTTATCTAGAAGCTATGAGTAAGTAAACTTTTTGACCATTCAGCAGCTAATCGCTATGGCCCTTCTGATTTATCTTGATTTCTAATTGCCATGACAGATTTCTTATACGTCCCACTTGCGTGTTGTATTTGCAGTTAACTTACGCTATGGACCACAACTAAATTGATTACCATCTCTCTACATAGCTTATACTCTTATTCTGAAACATTAAACATTCTTTCCAAGACAAATTAATACTAAACTATTGTAATAACTGTTATGTCAATTTCGCTGTCCAGCCTGTTAGTTACTACTTCAAGATTCACATTCACGTAAGGACGGCAGGAGGGAAGGCGAATAGTCAACTTCAGTATATGAGGAGAATTTTAGGGAAGTTTAGTTCATCTGCGGCAAAGGCCGCAAACAGACCCCTTTTCATCGCCCCTTGTACAAGAGTAATCCAGAGAAAACCTGTACTCAGTATTTGGAATAAAGCGTTGCTAACACCTGTCTACAAGCAGCGTAGATTAAGTGAGCCACAAAGCTGCCGTACAATTTCATTGTCATCCATGTTTCGCCGGATCGAACGCAATGAGGTATATCGAACGAAATAATATCTTTCAGGTCAACCTGCATAAATTCTGTAAACGTCATTCACGCAAAATTCAACTTGCTCTCTTCTCGCATCTCATTCTAAAAGTCATCGATCAAAGCGATCTGATGGAGTCCGTAGTTCTTGACCACAGCAACGGTTATCAATGGATACCCCGGGTTCGATTCCCGGCGGGGTCAGGGATTTTCTCTGCCTCGTGATGACTGGGTGTTGTGTGATGTCCTTAGGTTAGTTAGGTTTAAGTAGTTCTAAGTTCTAGGGGACTGATGACCATAGGTGTTAAGTCCCATAGTGATCAGAGCCATTTGAACCATTCAATGGAAACGCTGATATATGGGGTCTCAAATGAAATTTATTACGGGTTTGAGGATTGCTTTATAGGAAGGGCGCAGCATGTTATCCTTATCTGAGAGTCATCAACAAACATTGAATTCTGAAGAGGTGTGTGTGTGTGTGTGTGTGTGTGTGTGTGTGTGTGTGTGTGTGTGTGTGTGTGTGTGACCATTGCGATTGATGTTGTATGTTAATGAATTCGTAGGCAGTATTAATAGCAGTCAGTCTTTTGGCAGATGGTGCAGTTATCTGTAAAGTAGTACTGTCCGCCGAGAAAATGTGCATACGTATTGAGTCAGATCTTGATAAGGTTTCAGAGTGGGTACAATGATCGGCAACTTACATTAAATCCTCTGACATCTAAAATGGTGCACCTCAAAATAAGCATAAACGCAGTATTCTCTGATTATAATATCAACAAATTACAACTGGTATCAGTCAACTTTTACAATTACCTAGCTCTAACAATTAATGGGGATATTTTTATGTCAGTACTATATTGCACCCAGGTTAAATACAGTAAATAACAGGATGCAGTGATGGAATACTGAATTCACTTGCCAGTGTAACGCTAGTCTACACACTTCCGAAATCATTTCGTAGCCCAGAGACGTGAACAGGCAACCACCGATAAATGGAGAGCAGATGGGCAGCAGAATTCTACATCTACATGGATAGTCTGCAAATCACATGTAAGTGCCTGGCAGAGGGTTCATTGAACCACCTTCACAATAATTCCCTGTTATTCCACTCTCGAACAGAACTCAGAAAAAAGACCTCTCTCTTTCCGTGCGAGCTCTGATTTCCCTTATTGGTTCAAATGGCTCTGAGCACTATGGGACTTAACATCTGAGGTCATTAGTCCCCTAGAACTTAGAACTACTTAAACCTAACTAACCTAAGGACATCACACACATCCATGCCCGAGGCAGGATTCGAACCTGCGACCGTAGCAGTCGCACGGTTCCGGACTGCGCGCCTAGAACCGCGAGACCAGCGCGGCCGGCCATGATGTTTCCAATTTAAATTGTTCGTAATTTTAATTCCTAGGTATTCAGAAAAATTTACTGCCTTTAGATCAAACTGATGTGTCGTGAAACCGAAGCTTAACGGATTCCTTTTAGCACTCATGTGGGTGACATCACACTTCTTATAATTTAGGGTCAATTGCCAATCTTCGCATCATTCAGATATCTTTTTCTAAATCGTTTTGAAGTTTGTTATGATCTTCTGAGTTTACTATACGATAAACCATAGCATCATCTGCAAACAGCCTGATTATCTACTAAATCGTTTATATACACTCCTGGAAATGGAAAAAAGAACACATTGACACCGGTGTGTCAGACCCACCATACTTGCTCCGGACACTGCGAGAGGGCTGTACAAGCAATGATCACACGCACGGCACAGCGGACACACCAGGAACCGCGGTGTTGGCCGTCGAATGGCGCTAGCTGCGCAGCATTTGTGCACCGCCGCCGTCAGTGTCAGCCAGTTTGCCGTGGCATACGGAGCTCCATCGCAGTCTTTAACACTGGTAGCATGCCGCGACAGCGTGGACGTGAACCGTATGTGCAGTTGACGGACTTTGAGCGAGGGCGTATAGTGGGCATGCGGGAGGCCGGGTGGACGTACCGCCGAATTGCTCAACACGTGGGGCGTGAGGTCTCCACAGTACATCGATGTTGTCGCCAGTGATCGGCGGAAGGTGCACGTGCCCGTCGACCTGGGACCGGACCGCAGCGACGCACGGATGCACGCCAAGACCGTAGGATCCTACACAGTGCCGTAGGGGACCGCACCGCCACTTCCCAGCAAATTAGGGACACTGTTGCTCCTGGGGTATCGGCGAGGACCATTCGCAACCGTCTCCATGAAGCTGGGCTACGGTCCCGCACACCGTTAGGCCGTCTTCCGCTCACGCCCCAACATCGTGCAGCCCGCCTCCAGTGGTGTCGCGACAGGCGTGAATGGAGGGACGAATGGAGACGTGTCGTCTTCAGCGATGAGAGTCGCTTCTGCCTTGGTGCCAATGATGGTCGTATGCGTGTTTGGCGCCGTGCAGGTGAGCGCCACAATCAGGACTGCATACGACCGAGGCACACAGGGCCAACACCCGGCATCATGGTGTGGGGAGCGATCTCCTACACTGGCCGTACACCACTGGTGATCGTCGAGGGGACACTGAATAGTGCACGGTACATCCAAACCGTCATCGAACCCATCGTTCTACCATTCCTATACCGGCAAGGGAACTTGCTGTTCCAACAGGACAATGCACGTCCGCATGTATCCCGTGCCACCCAACGTGCTCTAGAAGGTGTAAGTCAACTACCCTGGCCAGCAAGATCTCCGGATCTGTCCCCCATTGAGCATGTTTGGGACTGGATGAAGCGTCGTCTCACGCGGTCTGCACGTCCAGCACGAACGCTGGTCCAACTGAGGCGCCAGGTGGAAATGGCATGGCAAGCCGTTCCACAGGACTACATCCAGCATCTCTACGATCGTCTCCATGGGAGAATAGCAGCCTGCATTGCTGCGAAAGGTGGATGTACACTGTACTAGTGCCGACATTGTGCATGCTCTGTTGCCTATGTCTATGTGCCTGTGGTTCTGTCAGTGTGATCATGTGATGTATCTGACCCCAGGAATGTGTCAATAAAGTTTCCCCTTCCTGGGACAATGAATTCACGGTGTTCTTATTTCAATTTCCAGGAGTGTAGATGAGGAACAGCAGAGGGCCTGCAACACTACCTTGAGGAACGCCAGAGATCACTTCGGTTTTACTCGATGAATTTCCGTCAGTTTCCACGAACTGTGATCTCTCAGACAGGAAATCACGAATCCAGTTACATACTGAGACCATATTTCGAAAGCACGTGATTTCACTACAAGCCGCTTGTATGGTACAGTGTCAAAAGCCTTTTGGAAATCTAGAACTACGGAATCAATTTGAAATCCCTTGTCAGTATCACTCTATCCTTCGTGTGTGTTAGCAACTAGTTTTGTTTCACAAGAATGATGTTTTCTAAATCTATGTTGACTGTGTCTCAATGGACCTTTGTCTTCGGAGTAATTCATAATGTTCGAATACAATATATGTTCCAAAATCCTCCTGCTTATCGACAGCAGTATTATGGGCCTGTATTTAGTGGATTACTCCTACTACTGTTCTTGAATACTGGAGTGATCTGTGCAACTTTCCAGTCTTTGAGTACGGATCTTTCGTTGAGCTAGCGGTTGTACATGATTATTAAATATGGAGCTATTGCATCAGCATACTCCGAAAGGAACCTAATTGGTATACAGTCTGGACCAGAAGACTTAATTTTATCAAGGATTTAATTTGCTCCACTACTCCGAGGATATCTACTTTTGAGCTACCCATGTTGGCAGCTGTTCTTGATTCGAATTCTGGAATATTTACTTTTCCTTCTTTGACGAAGGAATTTCGAAATTCTGTGTTTAGTAAATCTGCTTTCGCAGCACTATCGTCGATAGTATTTGCATTGCTATCATGCAGAGAAGGCATTGACTTTGTCTTGCGCTAGCATACTTTACATACGACCAGAATCTCTTTTGATTTACTGCCAGGTGTGGAGACAAAGTTTCGTCATGGAAACTATTATAAGCATCTCGCACTGATGTCCTCGCTAAATTTCGATCTTCTGTAAAAGATCGCCAAGGTTAGAGATTTTGCGTTCGTTTAAATTTGGCATACTTTTTTCGTTGTTCTGACCCGTTTTGTGTACCAAAGGGGATCAGCTCCGTCGTTTGTTAATTTATTTGATATAACTTTCAATCGCTTTCAATACCATTTCTTTGAATTCAACCCAAATCTGGTCTACACTTAAATTGTTAATTTTGAAGGAGTGGACACTGTCTCTCAGGAAACTGTCAAGCGAATTTTTATCTGTTTTTTTTTTCGGTAGGTATATTTTTCGTTTACTTTTGGAGAATTCGGGGGCACAATATTCACTCTCACCACAACTCTGTGTTCACTAATCACTGTATCTCCGTCTTGATGCTCGTTACTAGCTCAGGATTATTTGTTGCTAAGACGTCAGGTTTGTTTTCACAACAGGGCTCATGAACCAACTGATCGAAATAATTTTCAGAGAATGCGTTTAGCACAATTTCGGATGAGGTTTTATGCATACCTCTTGATTTAAACATGTATTTTCGCCAACATATCGAGGGTTTCGAGACTCGGTATTAAGCCAGGAATCCAGAAATATACTACAGCATTCTCAGTGTCACTCCCTTTCGGATAGCACACTCAGAGGCATTTAAGACTCTTTCTTCCCGCAATCCACACGCGAATGGCACGCAGAGAGATCCTGCTACATGGTAAAACGGAAAGTATACACTCATACACATCACAGTGGTTTTCAAAAAACAAGAGTAGGTTTAGAAGTAGATCGTAACTTCAGGACGTTGTCACAGAGCAGACAGTATCTGTGTGTGCGAAACCCAAGAAAACTAAACACACTTGTACAGAAGAAAGGTAGACCATATTATGGATTTAAATATATCTCACATCTAACAGCGTTGCGTAGGTAACGTGTTTTTCAGGTCTTTAGCACAAGGAATGCTAATTACACGCTGAATTCTCGAATATACACTGCGGCGAAGCAATGGTTCTATTACTCTTTCTGCAGTAACACAGTTGGTATTTGCTTGATTTTTATTTTCAACCGTTCAATGCTAAGGCTTCCCGCCAACTGGAGCTGTAGAGAAGAGGCTACGGAACAAGCCAATACGTGCCGCATACCAATGCTGCCAACTGTTGAAGAGTTACGAAGGTGGAGGCATTACTTTTCAGTCAACCTTCGTACTCCACAACAAACACTGCTTTACTAATGCTTGCAGTGACATTTTTGTCGTCTCCAGTGCTTCCCCATGAAGTAAATGCCTTTCTAAGTTCACAAAAGTACAGGGTGTCTCAAGAGGAATGCCCAATATTCAAGGATATGACAAGAACTGTCAATCGAAGCAAAAATGTTCAGTAAACATGGGCTCTAAAATGCTTGAGCAATTCTTCGTCTTCGGTATCCTGAAACAAATTTCTTCTCCTGCAAGCTCTTTACTTTTCATATTTTGAGAGGGGGTATTATGGGTCAGAACAAGAAAAGATGTCTAGTAAACAGTGGCTCTAAACTGCATACCTTAATAGCTATGAGCACTTGTTCAGTAGAAGAGATGTGTTTCACAGTAACAAAGATGAACAAGAGCTCATTGCTTTTAAGGCATGCATTATACCGTCCATGTTTTCTTGAAATTTTTGCTTCGAATGATCGTTCCTGTCATACCCTGAATACTGACTATTTCTAATGGAACATGCTGTGTAAGAATGAAGGGAAAAGTTTCGTTATTTTTGTTGCGTATCAAAGTATGCTCTCCACGTTTAACTACAAGTTTAATTTTACTCGTATATCCTTTTCGGCTCAGTGACACACGATCAATTAAACGAATTTTACCATGACCTTTCCATATGGGTGTAACTTAAAATCAGAAGTCGCAATTCAATTTTGAAATATTTGCTGAGAAAAATTTGGTAGATACACGATATTTCATAAATTGTCAAAAAGAAAAATAATTCAGATCGCAAAACCTTTGTGTTCAGCTCAAGTAGCAGTTTTGAGAAATAATGCAGCCAGGAAAGTATTTTCTTAATAGAGTTATTTCGTTGTCTGGTAGTTTACGTCATCAAGTATAATCCAAACAGTTTGACCACACACATTTTCAAAATTAAACGAAAGGATGTGTTAATATACGGCGATAACATTCCACGTCCACAACGACTTGGTTCTGCTCTTACCGTCAGATAAATATACTGCCTTGTCTTTGTGTCAATTAAAAAATCCACACTGACCCGTGTGGGACGTCGGTGAATTCATTTTTCTGAAACTATAGGTGCAATTTCAAACATTCCAGTGATATTTAGAATAGAATGACAAACAGTAATACACCTGGAACGCTGAATAGCTAGGGTCTAACTTGTAGTGTCATGATTATTGAATAGTCAGTGTGGTGTTGATTTATTTGGTTTACGATGTAGATCAAATTTGGTAACTATTTTTCCAGACTGTTCCCCGTAATGGTAATTATTTTTGATCATTACAATGGGCTTCCGCGTCTTCCTGGGCTCCATGACTCATGACAAAAGCTAAAAAAGAAAAAGAGTTATATACACACTGAAAAACGTATAGTGCAAAAGATTACAAAGCAAGCATTTATTAAGCACAATCTTTTTTGTTTTAAACTACAGAACCCTGCATGCAGATTAACAAAGGCTTCAAAAGTTGAAGGAGGTTTGAACATATGAAAAGTAAAAAATATCGTGTGCTCGTAGCGTAACCGAAAAAGTGTGAGTTATCATAGCATCCGATCTGGTTTTTTATCTACAGGAGTATTTGGGTTGGGCAGCGTTTCTAATTTGCATTTCTCATTGACTTGCATCCCATACCTACGCTTTTCTCATAACTGTTTTTACAACGAGTTTATTTTACGGTCACTGAATAAAATCACTTCCGCAGCCTTCAGCAAATTGGATATTGTTATGTTGATAACCACTTGCGTGCGCTCATCACTGAATGTAAGATGCGGAATTGTAGTAGGGAAGAGGGTTGCACCATGGAACACTTTTCATACTTTCGCCTCTAGCCAGCACTGTAATGGAAGTCTAATATATTTTCTAATTCCATTTTCAGACGAAAGCGTTAACTTTGTGTGTGCTGTAGCCTTTTTCTGAAGTTAAAAAATTACTGCCGAAGAGTAAGGTTTTTCAGCTATTCCAGGGCACAGCACAGTAAATACCTAGGAATAAATGTTGTGCTCAAATTTAGAGGTGTTGGAATCCACAAAATCTTGTCAATGCTGTATTTAACAGACTACGTATTACATTATTGCCCTACTACACTACAGTAACCAGTACCGATAAGTGAAATCAAAGTATTAACAAAAACCAGTTACTAGTTAAAAACATTCTGAAATTGAAGCTGTTGACAACTAACACAGGTTTTCATTTTTAATAGAGGGAAAACTGTTCAGACATTAAAGAAACTCCGTTCATTTGCAAATATCACGTGTTCCATAGTAGAACACCTTCCGTTTCACGGTACAAGTTGGTACACGATTAACGAAGTATGACTTAACCGCCCACACGTTATGCAACTGGCTTTTAAAAATGCAGAGTTTTACTCACCATACAATTCTGTAATTGAACAATTAACAATATCCCGCAAATATAAAGGGTGAAGTAGCTCAGACAGACCACACCAAATATATCCATAGTGAAAAAATGTATTGAAGTACGGTTTTTGCATAGTTATAGTGGACAATACGGCAAATTTCCCGAGACTGACAAGTATTTTTTATCGTTCATATTCTCTCAATTACGAAACCGACCTCATTTTTTTAAATGGTGTATATACATTTTATTGCGGCATTTAGAAGAAGCTTGTAAGAGAACTTCAACGACATACCGTGTATGAGACTTGATCAAATAGAATCAAGAAAACAGCATCGCCGCGAACCACTGTTCCACTGCCTTGAGCAGAGGTTCCACAAACATCTGCTCTGTTACATCAAATCTAAGCAAATACGTAACTTAGGCACGGTTCGCGTGCTTATTCTCACGGCAGTCACACCAAGTGGTCAAAATTTTGACCCTGAGCGTTGCTGCACGCTGTAATGAGGTTCTAGAGAAACAACACTGCACGTATAATTTCATCGTGAGTCAACAGCAAGAAAGGCGCGTCTTATAAGGCATTTTTCTTATAGATTGTAAAATCCTACTGTCTGTGTCTTACTGGTATCTGTCCAACACATGTAACAAGAACTAGTGTCACTCTGCTTTATCAGGTATGGGTTAATGTGGAAAGTGTACATCATAAAACTTTGATACAGGCTATAGTCACCACTTTTCACAATTACTAGCCATACACGTAAATCACATTTCGACCATTGTGTAAAATACTAACCATAAAAGGAGTTTGTAAAATATTTCCAGTATCTATTCAGCGAAGAATCTTGGAGAGATTGGTTGGTTGGTTTGGGGGAGGGGACCAAAGAGCGAGGTCATCGGTCCCATCTGACTAGGGAGGGATGGGGTAGGACTTCGGTCGTGCCCTTTCAAAGGAACCATCCCGGCATTTCCCTGAAGCGATTTAGGGAAATCTCGGAAAATCTAAATCAGGGTGGCCGGACGCAGGTTTGTACCTTCCAAATGCGAGTGAAGTGTGTCAACCATTGCGACACTTCGCTCGGTCTTGGAGAGAAGTATAGTGATACCTCTGTTAGCAATGAAAAATGGAAAATTTTCTAAACATTTTGAAGCATAACTTTGACATAGTTTTTACAAAACGTAAAGTGATTTCCAGAAGCACAGGCAGAGTCAGAAACTATATTACATCAGGCATTAGAGTATCTGGTAGCCGGCCGCGGTAGCCGAGCGGTTCTAGGCGCTTCAGTCCGGAACCGCGAGACTGCTACAGTCGCAGGTTCTAATCCTGCCTCGGGCATGGATGTGTGTGATGTCCTTAGTTAGATTTAGGTACTTCTAAGTTCTAGTGGTCTGATGACCTCAGATGTTAAGTCCCATTGTGCTCAGAGCCATTTGAGCATCTTGTAAAGTAGCTGGAACTTTTTCTGGTCTCAGAAATTGGCGGTAGTCCAGAATTTCTTAGTTATTTCAAAAAAATACAAGTTATTTCGGGCTTGAATTCAAATTATGTAACTTTATTTCCCTGGTAATCTGCAAGGCACACTTTTGAAAGTCGGTATCATGGGTAACTAGTCGATATTCCAAAGCCTCTCGTACTATTTGTAAAGTCCATGAGTGTATTATCTTCATCTTATCAAGTTTCGAGCCATCATGAAGAACACACTTTTCCCAGCCATACAGCTGGTTTTACTGATGTAACGTCACGATATTTATGCTGCACGGGTGAAAGCGACCTTCCTCCCTTCTTTCCGTTTTTCCAAAATTCAGCCGCAGATTTCTTCTGTTCGAAATTTAATTTAAATTTCTTCCTCCAACTACGCCTAAAGGGTACAGATTTTCCTTTCCTGTTCCTCAGTCAACATGTTCTTACTGCATACCATGCAGTTTAACTGTTTTCCCAACGTTCTGCCCACGGCGTCTCTCCACCTAGTGAAAATATTCCCTTCAAAAGTGGCAACAAATCTCCATTCCCAGTACCCTATAGCAGATCCCGTATTTCCCACTCATGATCAGTTTCGAAAGAAGAATTAAGTGTAACTTTAAAGAATGTACAAAAGTTGTCAAGGACGCGAGATGGCTGTATGTAAACAAAAACGACAGTAAAAATGTTTTTGCTGTTGTCTCTGATTTTGTACTAATTTGCAGATATAGTGACAGAAGTGTGAATTAGTAGTTTCTTCATTGTTTTAGAGAATTCACATTATCAAAATTCTTTTGTTAGATTTGTGATCGTTTTTAACTCGAAAAACCTAGGGCTAGATTGCGTCCATCTAACTAATAAACAGTGCAAAATTTGTTGAGAAATAGGGTTTAGAAACGTTTAATTTCTCTCTTGCGAGGAGCATAGACACTACTAAAACTGGTAGCTGCCTCATTTTAACGAAATTTGTATTATTAAGAAAACTTAAATAGAATTTTCCGTGGTTATGTCGCTCAAAACAGCGGCCTACTTCGCGACTGAATCGCGGGTCTCTCGCCCAGCGCAAAGTCCCAAGTGACGGCTGCACGTCAAAAGGACAAGAAAACAGATCCACAAAATTACACACCAGTATCCTTAATATCTATTTGTTGCACAATTCTTGAACGTATTCTCAGTTCGAATATAATTAATTTCCTTTAGACGGAAGAGTTTCTGCCTATAAATTATTACGAATTGAGAAATCATCGCTCTTGTGAAACTATTTTTACAACAACTATTTGTTGCAATAAATTTCAGCCCGCTCTAATGCAGAAAAGCGTAAGTTAATGAAAGTGAGTAGGAAAAACAATCACGTAGAGTCAGAATACAGCAGTAGTTGTGTGATTCTTGACACAGTCACGTCGATTAAATATCAAGGCGTAACGTTAAAAAGCGATGTGAAACGGAACGAGCACGTAAGGATGGTAGTAGGGAAGGCGAATGGTCGACTTCGGTTTACTGAGAGAATTTTAGGGATGTGTTGTTAATCTATATGAACGCTAGTGAGTCCATTCTGGATTACTGCTCTAGTGTTTGGAATCCTTATGGGATCGGATTCAAGGAAGACATCGAAGCAGTTCAGAGGCTGGCTGCTAGATGTTTTACCGGTAAGTTCGACTAACACTGAACTATTACGATGATGCTTCCTTAACTTTTATTTGGAATCCCTGGAGGTAACACGACATGTTCTCGCGAAACACTATTGAGAAAATTTAGAGAACCGGCATTTGAAGCTGACTGCAGAACGATTGTACCGTGCTCAACGTGAGGATCACGAAGATAAGATGAGAGAAATTGGGGTTCGTAAGGAGACATATAGTCGGTCGTTTGTTCCTCGCTCTGTCTGCAAGTGAAACAGGAAAAGAAATTAGTTGTGCTACAAGGTGCCCTCCGCCACGCACAACACGTTGGCTTGCGGAGTATTTATTCTGATGTAGACCATGAAGCCTACACCGATTACGATTTGTGTACAGGGTGTAACGAAACGATACCGACAAATTTCGAGAGGTTAAGTTGTATGGGAAATGCGAGACGTTAAGCCATACCTATGGCACGAAACATGATTTTTTACTGTGCTGCCACTGCGTTTGCCGTGTCCACAGTGTTGGGACGCCGTCTGACGTCCTGAATGCTTTCGGGCTCATCAATAGCAGTCCGTCAACGTACTAACCCTGAGTGGTTGCCTATGGGGTAGCCCATTAGCACACGTTGATCTGGATAACTTGGTGCTCTATAGTGTTGCCGGCTGATGTTACCGGAAGAAAGTACCTATCCTCAATTTTCTCCTCAAGATACTAGCTACAGTACGTCTGAGTTTGTCGATAGCATTCTGCTATACCCAATATATCAGTAAAGAATGAACATTATTAACTTCTACGTCTTTATTCTTCGGGTCTACATATTTATTTCGCAACATACGTACCCTGACGACCATCACGCTTTTCGCAACGAGAGACCAGTTTGTCGAAACCGTCCTGCAAAATGTTTGACATCATTGACGGAGTCACAACCTCACGTCTACTTGGACGGTTTCATCACTCTCAAAGGAAGTCCTCAAAGATTTTAAGTTTTGGAAATAGATGGAAATCGCATGGGACCAAGTCGGGACTGAATGGAGGATGATCGATGACAATCAACCCAAGGCGTCGGATTGTTGCACATGTCACAGATCTTGTGTGTGGTCTGTCATTGTTATGCTGAAGGAGAGGATACTCCACGTGTGGACGTACTCTTCGAATTGGAAAGTCGATTACAGCACTTTGTTTCTCACGCACCGACATACTTACTGTGGTATCAACGTTCGATACCACACTTATTAGTGGTTGCAGTTATCGACCGCGGTCCGTATTAGTATCGTTGGACCCGCGAGTTGCGAGCAGCGCTGCTATCGCCGCTCCGCGGCTTGTATCAAGTTTCTAGCGAGCTCTAGTCCACCCTTTCTCGGGACGTCAAGTAGTAAAGTAGCATAGCCATCAGCTGATAGAAAGCAACCTCTAACAAGGCGCTTGGTAACGTATGGTCTAAGTGAGACCTCAATAACTATCTGTTTATAATTATATGTATGCAGACAAGAAGAATCCTGTACAATCAGTTAAGTACAATATATACAGGGTGGTCCATTGATAGGGACCGGGCCAAATATCTCACGAAATAAGCATCAAACGAAAAAAATACAAAGAACGAAACTTGTGAAGTTTGAAGGGGGAAACCAGATGGCGCTATGGTTGGCCCGCTAGATGGCGCTGCCATAGATCAAACGGATATCAACTTCTTTTTAAATAGGAACCCCCATTATTTATTACACATTCGTGAAGTACGTGAAGAAATATGAATGTTTTAGTTGGACCACTTTTTTCGCTTTGTGATAGATGGCGCTGTAATAGTCACAAATGTATAAGTACGTGGTATCACGTAACATTCCGCCAGTGCGGACGGTATTTGCTTCGTGATACATCACCCGTGTTAAAATGGACCGTTTACCAACTGCGGAAAAGGTCGATATCGTGTTGATGTATGGCTATTGTAATCAAAATGCCCAACGAGCGTGTGCTATGT
Organism: Schistocerca piceifrons; assembly: GCF_021461385.2. Taxonomy (NCBI): domain Eukaryota; kingdom Metazoa; phylum Arthropoda; class Insecta; order Orthoptera; family Acrididae; genus Schistocerca; species Schistocerca piceifrons. The sequence continues at coordinate 732,070,177 of NC_060149.1, read as the reverse complement.
ATGCTGCTCGGTATCCTGGACGACATCATCCAAGTGTCCGGACCGTTCGCCGGATAGTTACGTTATTTAAGGAAACAGGAAGTGTTCAGCCACATGTGAAACGTCAACCACGACCTGCAACAAATGATGATGCCCATGTAGGTGTTTTAACTGCTGCCGCGGCTAATCCGCACATCAGTAGCAGACAAATTGCGTGTGAATCGGGAATCTCAAAAACGTCGGTGTTGAGAATGCTACATCAACATCGATTGCACCCGTACCATATTTCTATGCACCAGGAATTGCATGGCGACGACTTTGAACGTCGTGTACAGTTCTGCCACTGGGCACAAGCGAAATTACGGGACGATGACAGATTTGTTGCACGCGTTCTATTTAGCGACGAAGCGTCATTCACCAGCAGCGGTAACGTAAACCGGCATAATATGCACTATTCGGCAACAGAAAATACACGATGGCTGCGACAACTGGAACATCAGCGACCTTCGCGGGTTAATGTATGGTGCGGCATTATGGGAGGAAGGATAATTGGCCCCCATTTTATCGAATGCAGTCTTAATAGTCCAATGTATGCTAATTTCCTACTTAATGTTCCACCGATGTTACTACAAGATGTTTCACTGCTTGACAGAATGGCGATGTACTTTCAACATGATGGATGTCCAGCACATAGCTCGCGTGCGGTTGAAGCGGTATTGAATAGCATATTTGATGACAGGTGGATTGGTCGTCGAAGCACCATACCATGGCCCGCACGTCCACCGGATCTGACGTCCACGGATTTCTTTCTATGGGGAAAGTTGAAAGATATTTGCTAACGTGATCCACCGACAACGCCTGACAACATTCGTCAGCTCATTGTCAATGCATTTGCGAACATTACGGAAGGCAAACTATTCGCTGTTGAGAGGAGTTACACTTATTGCCAAATGCACTGAGGTTGACGGACATCATTTTGAGCATTTATTGCAGTAATGTGGGATTTACAGGTAATCACGCTGTAACAGCATGCGTTCTCAGAAATGATAAGTTCACAAATGTACATGTATCACATTGGAACAACCGAAATAAAATGTTAAAATATCCATACGTTCTGTATTTTAATTTAAAAAACCTTCCTGTTACCAACTGTTCGTCTAAAGTTGTGAGTCATATGTTTGTGACTATTACAGCGCCATCTACCACAAAGCGAAAAACGTGGTCCAAATAAAAGATTCATATTTCTTTACGTACTACACGAATATGTAATAAAAATGGGGGTTCCTATTTAAGAAAACGCAGTTGATATCTGTTTGACCTATGGCAGAGCCATCTAGCGGGCCAACCATAGCGCCATCTTGTTTCCCCCTTCAAGTTAGACAAGTTTTGTTCTTTGTAGTTTTTTCGTTTGACGCTGATTTCGTGAGATACTTGGCCCGGTCACCATCAATGGATCACCATCTACATATATATATATTTTACCAACGACTTCTAATTATTTTAGTCGTTGGAGATCCAGACCATGCAGCCAGCACCTTATCGACGTTACTGACAAACCTGCTGTGATTTATATGTTTCTATTTAGCATTGGCCACCAGTCAATATTGGCGACGCCTCGTTCGTCGTCATCATAACAGTCACGTTACACACCGTCATATTAAACGCTACAATTAGAAGCTGTTTAGCGGCAGAGGGCTGCAAATATGTAGACATGAAGAATAAAGATGTAGTATGTTAATAATGTTAGTTTTATTTAAAAAGTTTTAGGATTTTAGCAAAAGAAATTGGGAGGTGTTACTTTTCAGCACACGCTCGTAGCTTAAATTCATTTACGCTATAAGAAGTCTAAACGTAAAAAACGAAATGTGCATTAAGTTGTTTTAGAGATTTGAACTCTGTAATGCACGGAACTTACTTCTCTGCAGATTTAAGTATACATGCTTCTCCAAATTCAGAAAAATGCATGTAAAAGAAACTTTAAATTCGTATCTAGCCACCAATCTTCATGTTATTCAAATGCTTAAAATTCTCATTTTTGGTGACTACTCTAAACTTCAAAAGAAGTGTTTTTCACTATGTGTGCATTACCGACGAAAAAAATTAGCTTTTCTCCTATCAATGGTGGAAAGAAAAACAAATGTTTTTCCGGGCTGAACGCCAGGCGATGACGTGTGCACGTTCCTCCAATCTTAGAAGCAAATACGTTATCTGTATACTATACTGTGTGGATTACTGATAAGCCAAGGTCATATCTTCTAATTATCAGACGGTAAGCTTAATCTCAGAAGGTGAGGCAAAGAGCTAAGCCGCGCGGCTCTCGTTCAATGTTGAGTCTATTCCGATACTCCGTAGTTCTAAGTGTCTTTACCTTCCTGTCTTGTGGTGAGTACAGTGTCACAACGTGTAGATCTAAGTGTTCTTAACATTATTCTTTCGGTTAATTAGGCTTTCTGGGTAGGACTAATTTTTGCAAATTAATAGGAGTAAGCATGACAGATTCCTTTGTGGCGCAAGTATTAATACTCAGATCACGTTAGATGAAATGTATCAGGTATCCCAACAGAATTACATGTGAGCACATTCAGTGTGGCGGTTTATAGTAGAAGTAGACACAAAAAAGACTATAGCATGTTTCATTTGTTGGTATTGCAGGTGCAACACAATTTGTATCCATTTTTTAATGGTATAATCAGCGTGGCCACAAACCGTACTCATATTATAAAAATTTTCACTTCTATCATATTTGTCACACACACACACACACACACACACACACACACACACACACACACAACGAACGATTGTAAAAAACACAGGGTAGTTATATTTAAACTTTTGATACTTGGGCCAGTGTGGATGGAGAACTGTTTACCGTATCGGACCCAACTTTATAGGAACGATGTTCAGACTATGCGTTGCTGGATTAGCGTTTGTAGTAGTGTTATGTCGTGACTTGCCGTTAGGCGCCTGTAACGGTACGGCGACGTAGGGATGATACACAAACATGAGTGTGCATTACAGTTGCAGACTGTCAACATACGTCTGGACGAGGTGAGCAGGGCTTCACGTGGAAAGGTGTTTTACCAAAACAGCAGCGCTAGTACCGCTATTCTTCATGAGTATCGACACATTAAAATAAATTCGGAGAAATCCTCTTTCCACACCTGATATTAAGATCATAATCCGGAAGTTAGATTTAACTGGCGATGTGGGAATTGTTCCTGAGAGACGCTGACGGCCAAATGCGCTACGAATTGTTGAAGAAATTACTGTCGCCATGGCTGAGAATACTGGACGCAATGTGAGATCTTCAAGCAGTACAAGGCTGTGTCACGACGGCTGAACATCCCATGATCAGCCATCACTTCGTGCGGCAACAGAGCAATTTCTACTGCGGTTCCAGGCTGTAGTGGATGCAGATGGCTAACACATTGTGCAACTTTGGTAATCTGGAGCGTAATCATGGCATGCAGTTAACTAATGTGACTTTCTCATATGGAATTTGCAGGGGGTTTATTCGTTTTTCTTTCTTTTTCCGCATGTCCTTACAAACGTTTCACAAAGTTTCATACTCCTACGATCGCTCGTTTTGTTAGGGGTCATCTCAAGTACCGAGAGTTTAATTATAATCAACGTGTACTTCATATTAAAGCCAGAACGAGTAGGGGAAAACAGTAAAAAAAGTCCAGGATAACCAGAGGTAGAAACTCCTCCGCTGTGGAACTGCGTCCACATTATGGAGGCCAGTGAGCAACGAGCGTGAGCAAATTCGACTCAAAAGCTCGAGTTTTGATTCAAATGGCTCTGAGCACTATGGGACTTAACATCTGTGGTCATCAGTCCCCTAGAACTTAGAACTACTTAAACCTAACTAACCTAAGGACATCACACACATCCATGCCCGAGGCAGGATTCGAACCTGCGACCGTAGCAGTCGCGCGGTTCCAGACTGCGCGCCTAGAACCGCTAGGCAGTTTTGATTCCGTAGGTATCATTTCCAACAAGGCAGTAATATTGGAAAGGGTGCGTCAGTCACTTTTTCGATGGTCTAAACCTTGTACCAGTGTTGGAGGCATATATTCATAGCATTTTCCGTTAAAAAGTTTATTTAAAAAGGAGTGTTTTCACGCAGTTTTCCCTTCCTTTTACATGTAAGTCCCAATAAGTTACTGGTCCACCTGCAAGTGAAAACGTTCATTCTTCGTAACCGCTCATAAGCAAAATTTAAAACAAGTCATTTCATTATGAACAACTTTTACCCCTACAATTCCTGATGTAGCGTACGCATAATGGATTATTTTTCATGTTGACAAATAGGCGCGGTTATGGTTACCGTTTACGAGACGACTTTGAAGAGAGGGAAGGGAACTTTCGACCTTGCAGGTCACAAATGAAAATGGAAATCAAAATACAATTTTAGTTAACTGCAGCAACGTCCATACCAATTGACCATGCTAATTAACAACAACAATGCTCATTCAGTATAAGTAACAGAAAGGCAGCTGAAATCAGTGCATAAAAGAATAAATTTTAGACTGCCGTTCTAATGTACACTGAGGTGACAGGTCATGGGACACCTTCTAATAACGTGTCGTACCTGCTTTTTCCCAGAGTAGTCCTGCACCGTGACGTGGCTTGGACTTAACAAGTCGTTGGAAGTCATCTGCAGAAATACTGAGCCGTGCTGTCTCTATAGCCGTCCACATTTGCGAAAATGTTGCCGGTGCACTATTTTGTGCACGAACTGACTCTCGATTATGTCTGATAATGTTCGATGGGATTCATGTCGGGTGATCTGGGGGGGAAATCATTTGCTCGAATTGTCCAGAATGTTCTGACATCGCGCACTGTCATCCATAAAAATTCCATCGTTGTTTGGGAACATGGAGACCACGACCATGAATGGCTACAAATGGTCTCCAAGTAACAGAACATAGAAATTTACAGTCAATGATCGGTACAGACTGTTCCACGTAAACACATACCACGCCAGTATGGAACCACCACCAACTAGCACTGTGCCTTGTTGACCACCTAGATTCATGTCTTCGTGGCGTCTGCGCCACACTTGAACCCTACCGTCAGCTCTTACGAACTGATGGTAGGGTTAGCAAAGGCACTAGCGTCGGTCGTCTGCTGCCACAGCCCATTAACGCCAGGTTTCAGAGGACCGTCCTAAAGGATACGTTCGTCGTGCGTCCCACATTGATTCCTACTATTATTTCACGCACTGTTGCTTGTCTGTTACCACCGACAATTCAACGCAAGTGACGCCGCTTGCGATCGTTAAGTGAAGGCTGTCGGCAACTGCGTTGTTCGTGGTGAGAGGTAACGCCTGAATTTTGTTATTCTCAGCACACTCTTAACACTGCGGATCTCGGAATCTAGAATTTCCTAACGATTTCCGAAATCTGAATGTCCCGTTCGTCTAGCTCCAACTACCATTCCGCGTTCAATGTCTGTTAATTCTCGTCGTGCTGCCATAATCGCATCGGAAACCTATTCACATGAATCACCTGAGTACAAATGACAGCTCCGCTAATGCACTGCCCTTTTATACATTGTGTACACGATACTAGAGCCATTTGTATAAGTGCATATAATTTTGTCACCTCAACGTACAAGATGCTTAAAAAAAGTCCCGTATTCATACAAAGCTAAAAACATAGTCGTATAAACATATTTTGAAGTCCATGGCCACGATCAGAAAGCTTTCATAGAACTAAACAGTACTTATATAAACAAATTCGGTTCCAGGCGTGAGGTTATAGACCTTTCTTTTCTAGTTTTGTAAAATAATATCTCCTGTATATTGTAAGGTTAGTGACGACGCCATTTTCTGTGCCGTTTTTGTTGTTGTACACAATTCTATTACAGGGAGTGATATTATCACAGATTTAGAGTGTGAAATATGGCTTGGTTCAAATGGCTCTGAGCTCTATTCGACTTAACTTCTGAGGTCATCAGTCACCTAGAACTTAGAACTAATTAAACCTAACTAACCTAAGGACATCACACACATGAATGCCCGAGGCAGGATTCGAACCTGCGACCGTAGCGGTCGCTCGGATCCAGACTGTAGCGCCTAGAACCGCCTGGCCACTCCAGCCGGCGGAGTGTGAAATAATTTTGATGAAGGTGTGAATGACAGGAGGCTCAAGCTTGTCAGTCGGATGATGCGACAGAGGTACTGTTTCTGTAGGTTTTAGACAAAAACTTGCAGAACCTTATATGTAAATTTATTGGGACAGTGTAGCCTGTCATACTGCACGAAACATCTTATCCGAAAATTACCTTGAATATATAGATAGTGAACTTATTCGTGAGTGGAACTTGCTACAGTTGCTGAAACATCCTGACAGATTAAAACTGTGTGCCGGACCGAGACTCGAACTCGGGACCTTTGCCTTTCGCGGGCAAGTGATCTACCAACTGAGCTATCCAAGCACGACTCACGACCCGTCCTCACAGCTTCAATTTTTCCAATACCTCGTCTCCTCCCTTCCAAACTTCACAGAAGCTCTTCTGCGAACCTTGCAGAACTAGTACTCCTAGAAGAAAGGCTATTGCGGAGACATGGCTTAGCCACAGCCTGTTTCCAGAAAAAAATATGTTGCATTACTTATTGAACGCCCCACGTAAATAAATCCAAAATCTGGGTCTGTTCGTAAACAGAAACTGTAGCAGAATGAGGTTTTCACTCTGCAGCGGAGTGTGCGCTGATATGAAATTTCCTGACAGATTAAAACTGTGTGCCGGACCGAGATTCGAACTCTGCAAGAAGAGCGTCTGTGAAGTTTTGAAGGTAGGAGACGAGGCACTGGCAGAATTGAAGCAGTGAGGACGGGTCGTGAGTAGTGCTTGGATAGCTCAGTTGGTAGAGCACTTGCCCGCGAAAGGCAACGGTCCCGAGTTCGAGTGTCCAGACCCAGATTTTGGATTTATTTACGTGGGGCGTTCAATATGTAATGCAACATATTTTTTTCTGGAAACAGGTTGGTTTCATTCAGGATTCTAATACACCATATTATTTTCTCATCTATTGGCTACAAGTGCCCATTTTTCAACATAATCTTTGGCTAATGCGATGGCACCTTACTGCCCACATGCTATCACTCAACTGGTCGACGTCGGAGCCAACGTTTTTCTGCATCGATAATCTCAACATCACCCACGTACAGCTCCCCGCGGAGTACATCCTTCACTGGTTCAGACTTGTGGAAGACGGAAGGTGCGTGTTCCGGGCTCTAGAGTGGGTGAGGAAGAACAGTCAATGAAGTTTAGTCACCTCCCCTCGCGTGCGCAGAATTGTGCGAGTCCTTTCGTTGTCATGGAGAAGGAGAGGTTCGTTTGCATTTTTGTGGCGATGGACAAGTTGAATTCGTTCCTTGTAGCACAATACACTTCAGAGTTGATCGTTGCTCCATGAGGGTGGACAACAAACGGAGTAAGCCCTTCAGAGTCCCAGAAGACCGTTGCAATGACTTTACCATCTGAGGGTTCAGCTTTAATCTCTTTCCTCGGAGAAGAATGGCTGTGGCACCACTCCATGAATTGCCATTTTGTTTCCGGTTTTAGGCTGTGACGTAGTGAGCAGGTAGATTTCAGGTACACTGGGTGCAGTTCACAGATTGCTTGATCAGTGCAAATTTCAGTGTGTGCAATTTCCATGTATCCAATACAAATACACCACCAATATTTCAGGTGCATATAAACGCTCACAAAGCAGATAGGTGCTTCATGTATACATTTTTTCTCACTCTTTATGGTCACCAAGTGTAGAAATTGTTTACTCTCAGTAAAAATATGCTACGAAAATATCATTGTCAGTACTCCGGAAAAGCATGAGAAATCAGAATACTTCCTGCTCAGACTAAATATAATATTATTAAATGATCGTGGTCACCTACCTGTTTTCGTTTATGCCATGGGTTACAAATTATTACGATCAGTTTATGCGATACACACTGACAATGACAGTGTCACTATTCGTACTCCCAATGTACGAGAGCCATGTGCAACACAAGGTTCCAGGCAATCTCAAATACCATTTGTGATGTCCTCACGACACTTTAAGGTATGCCAGTCCGAACCTAAAATATCACGGACACTGGTCCACGAGGCTGGCATTTACACATCCTGCTTAGAAAATGTAGGAGAGGATACTTGTGTTTCGGAGTTTTAACTGTGACACAGATTTCACACCGAAGACGACACAAAATGACACAAAACGAAGTTTCCTCTCAACTTGACGTGTCCGTCATTTCTTGTCCTTGCCGTTTGTAAAAACAGCCGAACACCTGTCAAACAACACTTAATGAAGTAATTAGAGGTGGACATTGACGGGGTGGCAGCTCGCAATGCAACCACTTAGAATTATAGAATGAACGCAAGGAGCGGAAAATAATCATTCTGCCCATCCCCCCCCCCCCCCCCACCGCCCTCCCGCTCATCCCTTCCTCAGGAGACCAGGATAACTCATGCCGGGTAAGTGGAGCGTTGCTCAAGAAATAGAGTTTCAGGACCATGTGGCTATTTCCGGCGATTCGGATTAAAGATGGTGCACTGTTTTAGTAGAATTATTGAGCTGGATTGCTGGCATGGCTCGTCATTAGTAGAACTTTCGCTACGAAGTCACAACGTGATGTGGCAAACGGCATTGGTTTGTCTCACTGTGTAATTTTGTGACTGCGGACCAGATTTCGAAGAACGTGAGGTAAAGCAAGAAAATCAGAGACAGTGTCTTAGAGTAACTACACGTTCAGGCTGTCGCTACTTTTACGGTAGCGATAAAATGCAACTGAACAGTAGCGGGCTTTTTTGAAATGAGAAGGGCGTAAAGTATCAGCTGAAACTATCAGAAACGAAATTTGTGAGAGTGGCCTCTTTGCACATATAGCTATGGTGTGAATATTATTAGCAAACTTGGCTGACTCACACAGGGGTTCAGCCTGCTATTCTTTTATGAAAAATAACAGTTTAGTCTATAACCTGGCATTCGACGCATTAATATCCGCAGAGAACGTGTAACGAGAAGCATGTCACACTGTACTCGAAACATTCAAGTATTGCGCTGATGGACTAATATTATACACAGAACTGTGCAGGGACAGGTGTATTAACTCTCCACGTCATCCTAAATGGTTTTCAGACGACTATAATGTTTCAGAGTGAGGTCATCCGACCGGTTGCTCCACAGTTAGCTGCCGCTAACGCCAATTCCCTCCTTGTATAGGATAAAAAAGAAAGTCCGGCTGCAGCTCAGTAGATGAACAACGTAGCAATTTACCATGACATCAGTGATTTCTGAGCTTAAAAGTAAAAAATGAAAGTTAGTGTTTTAGGTCATATCGACGATGATGTCATTAGAAACAAATCACAGGTTATAATTGGGAAAGATAAAGAAGGAAGTTGGGTACTCTTCCATAATGAGAGTCAAGTGTCTTCTCACTGCGTCATCTCTCCCGGTCTCTCAACGTATATACTTATAAATATACCTGCGTTTCGTTTCAGAGACGTATTGCAGCTGCTACAGCTTTACATATCTGGACCAGATCTTAAAATATGGAAAATTTTCTTTCAGAAACGTATAAATAACAGTACTGGATCTATCTGTTGAAGATGTAACAAACAGCCCAGATGAAGAACATGGAAACGGCTTTGAAGACTAACATGCCTATAAATACTAAAATTGTAGAACAAGTTAGCAAATTCGATTACTTATGGTATAATATATTTTATTACCAGAAAACGGAGGCTAAAAGAATCATGTAAGAATGAAATCTCTTACGGCTGTGATATTGAATAAGAAGTTCTTGGGTTTCCAGCCTCGTCAAATGGTTAAAATTCTAAGAGCTGCCGACCAAACTCTCCTGGGCCATTGTCAAGTGGTGTGACTGTCAGTGGGCTGCTAGAACGCCTGATATACACTAGTTGCCGGCTATGACGTCACTGATGCTCACGGCATCGCCATATATGGGCATTACGTTGACTCGGTGTTGGATGTGCTCGCTTCAACCTGGCCATCGCTAGATCCCACGCTACGCATAGCTGCAGGCCGCTGTCCCTAATAATGGTATTATCGTGATTTATACTTCCATAGCTTCTTTAATTAAACATTCCTTGAAGCGTTAGTTGCCACCACGACAAAGATTTCGTCAAATTTGATTAGGTGACCGTTTTCTAAAGCTTGTTCAGCTATAGCGGATGTCTCGTGGTAACGTAGGCGATAAAACCACCCATGCTCCTTCCTGCGTTGTTCTACAATTTTGCAGGAGCTTGCCAGATGCGGCCTCCTACGTGGGTATGGGATAGTCCAACGGAGGTGCAGTGGTGTGATTATGTGGTGCGCCAGGGAGTTAATGGGACATAATTCAATTAGCAGACATTTTACTTGTAAATTATAGATTGCAGCAATCAGTCGTCCTTTTTAAATTTAAAAAAAAAATTTAAAAAGGACGACTGATTGCTGCAATCTATAATTTACAAGTCAATATAATAATCGCTGAGTGCAACCGCTTTCCGAATGGAAGGTAACGTGATAGCAGACCGTGGCGTTGCATGACTGTGGACGTCCGTCACAGCCTTAGGCTCGGCCCCAGATATCTGCAGATACCTGCTGTTGCCGAGATGGTGAGTAGGTGGAAGACCCAACAGCAACACGAATGACAGGCCAGGAAGTGGTCCCAGTAAGGCGGACTTGTACTGTCCCGCAATGGTGGCACAGGCGCCCTGTTCCCAAGTTGAACAGCTCGTAGACGGGCCACAGAAGATCAGCATGACCATCATCTTCAGTCAGTCACTGTTGTTACCGGCAGGAACGCAGCTTGCTGAGTTGAAGTTCCCTACACAGGTAGATGGCTGCAGACTCGTAGCAGTGGACTCCAAAGTGACGACGGCTGTAGTCACTTTTTTCTTTTCACCAGGGCACCCTGTAAGTAGTAGAGCTGACTTTCCAACGGCATCAGTGATGCAAATGGTGTGGCCTAGCTCTGAGAATGAGTGGAAGGAAGGCGGGGTTCTTACAACAGTCGATGAAGTTATTCCACTCATACTGGTGACCGAATGTGCTCCCTTTTTCTGAGCCATTGAGTGCATTCGGCTGGCATAATGTTTAACTTCAGAGGTTCAGGGGATCCTTTGTGCAAAGTTTGCAGTCTGCAAGGCGTTCTTGTGTGATCCCTAGGTAGAGATGCTATATGTAGATCTGTTAAATATGAGCGTTGTGTCTGCTGTGCACTGTTGTCTAAATGCTGTATCAGGTGCTCCTGACGTTGTCTGTAGCGCACAACGAGACAATGAGCTCCCATTTGTCAGTATTTCTGTTCTTCTGAGTACTGACATTGGTCACCAAACTGTTGCATACTCGATGGGCGAGCTCCACTTAGCGTCGTCCCACCCGGTTTCAACAAAACTTTATCCCTGCACTTAATTACGGTTCAGCTGTGCAACTGTGCGTACTGTCTTTCCGAGGGAACACTGACCACATTCTTAAGGTAGTACCTTGTGCATCCAAGGTGATCTGAGACCTGCTGCATCTTTAACTGGTCTCAGTAATTGACAGATTTTTCCGGAGGCCTGAAGGTCAGTTTCATCTTCTGTGGTGTAACAAGTGCTTGGACCATATCAACAGCTTTAACTGTAACATCCAGTTCACCGTGGAGGTAGAATAAGACGTTCTCGTCTGGCGCAAACGAAATGAGTGCCTTCGTTACAGGGTTTATAGTATACCCACTCACACCGATCTGTACCCTCACACCATCAGGCATCATCATCCCGATCACCTAGGATCTCCAATAAACCTAGCGAGTGTGGCCAGTCTTAGTCGCACAAACAGTACGCAATGTAGAGAACCGCAGAAACCAGCATGTGAGGTTATATCACCTACGGTACCCCAAGAAATCTGCTTTAGCTGAGCATGCTTTAGGAAACGGTCACCGGTCCAAATGTGACAAATCCTCTGTAGTGGCTCACACTGGCGGCTTCAGGGACTGTGTAATTAAAGAAGCCGTCGAAATAGAAGTCATCAGTAGCACCAGTGACGTATCCTGAAAATGCTGGTGAGGCGTGCAACTAAACTTATCAGTTTTATGTGAGTGTTATTGCCCGCTCATCACCACGGTTTCATCTGTAATGAAACTCTGCTCTACGGCTCTTCTTGCAAAACCCCTCAGTAATCTCATCGAAGAATGAATTTTGAACTCTCATCTGCACCAACACATCCTTTTCTATGAACATGGTGGAGAGAGCCGACAGATGACTTTGTACCTGTGCATTACCAATGAAGGTCTTTATTCTCTTCAGTGGGGACAATGATCGTTCGACTGATGAAGATGTAGCCGGCATGATGAAAATCTGTTCACAGAGTTATTGAGTTCTCGAAGTCCACTGTGAAGTAAAATTTGATACAGGAAACCTTGTATTTCCTTCACAGACTTAGCTGCAAGATGTTGTGATATAAACATAGCCCATACTTCAGGCTTTAACCTAACAATATGTAAAAATTTCCCATACATTGTCCTTAATTTTTCTTAGGCCTCCACGGGAAACACACCAGCAAAGCTTAAAAAATTCTTTGAGTCAAATGTTTCAATGAACTGTAGGCAAGACAATTAATCAAATCTGACATTTAACTGCCTGATTATAGTATCTAATATTTCAAGGTACATCCTTCTGTAGTCATGTTTCTGTGGAATTTTCTTTCTTCTGTTTGTTGGAGTATCACATATGATTTCAACCTTGCACCAAATTTTGTCAAAGCCACTGTAACTCTTCGTTGCTGCAAAGCATAATTTTAAGGATTTTGAATGCATAATGTTAAATGTAATACGCTGTCAGTGAAAACAGTTCTTCAAACAGACAGTACAGGAAGTTAAATTCAAAATATCGTAACATAATGTGAAATCAACGTGCTTAATTGAAGCCGTTGTGTCTCAATTTAGAGGATTTTCCGAGGTAATTGCCTCGATTGTTGGAGTTGCAGCTTTCGGTGTTTCCTCGAAATGATAATTCTGGATGTCCTAAAAAGCAGGAAGCTGCTTTCATTCTCTCTATTTGCCCGTTGTGTTTCACTGGTTCACTGTGCTTTCAAATTTCTTGCATGTTTCTGTTCATCTAATTGGAAGTCAATCTTACTTTTACCAAATTTGTGAGCCAACGGCTCACATATTTAACTGAGAATGCAATGCATGCATTGCATTCACGGATAATATGTCCCTAATTAACACCCTTAATATAGGCGGCGGCCTGCACCTCAAAGCGGCGTGGGATCCACTGATACCGAGGATGAAAAGAATACATCGAACCACGAGTCAACGTATGCCCATATACGGCAATGCCGTGAGCATCGTTGCATCATAGCCGACAGGTAGTGTATACAAGGGTGTACCAGCAGCCCACTGGCAGTGATACAACTTAACAATGATCAAGAAGTGCTTAGGCGAAAGCTAGTGGAGTATCAAACATTTGACGCGGCTGGAAACACGAGAACATTTTATTGAAAAATAAAATTAGCAAATTTCAAAAATTAACATCATATTACGATGGATAAGACAGAAGTTAACAGAAATAAAATTCTAGAAATTCATTATAGTTCCTGAATTAACATATAAAAGCGAGAACAATTTTAATATAAGTGATAAACACAGGCTAATAAACTAGAATGGAGGTAAAATATTGAGACAACGGACAGTAACAGAATTCCAGAAATATTGTTTTACTCTAAGCTACGAGGATTATGAAATACAGGAAGACATCGCAGCTGAGTGGAGCAAAAAATTTCAGACATGGAAGGAACAGATCTGTAAGCCTAAACGTTAAAGATAATGATGCTGGTGCTGGATCTATTCCAAGAAGCTGTCAAGTAATGTTAACAGTTCGTGATTACCACTCACGTAATGAGAGTTTTTAATTATGGTTTCTTCGATTGCTTGAGGTATCTTATTCTGTACACAAATAACTTTCCTCTCTTGTCTTGAATCATATAGAGATAATTACACCTGTGCTTTATGTTGCAATGTATTCGTGTATCTGAAATTCTGTGTTCCTCTGTGTGTTAGAAAAATTAAAGCTTGCTAATCACATAGCAACTAATTTCACTTCTCACCATTACCAGCTGTTTTTATTGTATGTTTACTTACTCAGATCATCGCATCTATTTTCAATTCTGGAATTCCACTATTCAGAGAGAAATTGGCCGGTGTCACTTGTTCTAAGAAATTGGAAACTCCTATGGGACCAAACTGCTGAGGTCATCGATACCTAGGCTTACGCACTACGTAATCTAACTTAAACTACCTTACGCTAGGGGCAACACACACACACACACACACACACACACACACACACACACACACACACACACACACGTGTCCAAGGGAGGACTCGAAGCTCCGACGGGGGAAGCCGCGCGAACTGTGGCAAAAAGTTTGAGACCGCGTGGCTACGCCGCGCGGCTCCTGTTCTAAGAAATCATTCCCGCATCCCCCAGTTCAAATTTGGGGAACCACGACAAATCCAGATCTGGATGGCAGAATGAAGGTTTTAAATTTGCTTTTTCCGAATTCATGACACCAACCGACATAGCGCAGAGTTTAAGGCCCAGGAATCGCATTCAGGAAGATCGGGTCTGAAATGCCTTCGAAGCAGTCTTCATTTAGATATTATTTGGTTTCCCAAAATTCCTCCACGAAAATGTCGGCATGGTTTCTTTGACAAGGACGCTTCCGATTCCTTTCACCATCTTATTCCAACTAGAATTTTTACTCCATCTATAATGATCCTGAAGTCGACCGGACGCTAAATCCTAACATAACATCTCTTTGTCCCGATTGCGAGTGGAAGGACTTAACAACTATGCCGCTTCGTTTATCATTAGAAAGTGTCCAGTGGCGCGGTGACGGCTCTTCTTCACTCATCGAAAACTTTAGGTTTCATTTATCATGTATTAATGTTGTAAAAGTAATTCATTTATAACTCTGTTTCGGAAAGCTACGACAAACCTCGACAGACATTCATCAACAAACCAAGTCGTGTCGAAGGCATAAAATGAAATGTTTATCTCATGTACATTTAGCTTAAATTTATCGGTTTTTTACTTTCATTATAAATGTCCATCTTTAAAGTTTGTAATTATTATGATATTTAACCTGTTGCTACACGTAAGTTTCAAATCATGCTTTGGTTTAGAACGTACTGATGCAGAGGAACTAGAGACAATCTCTGAATTCGTTGTTGGGATATAGAGTTAGGAGGTAACGCTAAAGTCGGACGAAATGACAAATCCTGAGTGTATTGAAAAATTTGTAGATGACATTTTGGACTGCACACCACTAAATGGGAAAACTGGGAATGGTTATTTTCAGTTCCTAGATCGGAGTGAAATGACAACCGGTTGGGCCTTATTTTACAGCAGGACTGGGGAGAGGGCGTAATGATTGTGATGTTGGAATGGCATTCTGGAGGAGTGACAATCAGATTCCCTTTTTAGTCTCCAGCTTTTCATTTGTTTTCTCTAAATCACTTAAGGAAAATACTGCGAGGTATTTTGTAAGAAACTAGTGTTCGATTTCCTTCTCTGTCTAAATCCGCTCAGTGCTTGTGCTCCGTCTTTGGCAACGTCGTGCACCTAAAATTGTAGCACTGAACATTTGAACTTTCAGAGCCTTTCCCCTTGAAAAGTGTGTCAAATGGTGATATCTTGGACCTGTCAGCTGCTATAAAGAGCGTTTGTATGTTGTCAGACTACTGGCAGGTTAAACCCTTGTGCCGTAAGTTACTCTACAAACATGACATGCAGAGGTCGCAAGCAGCTGCGAGATGTGTCAAAATAATGTATTCGTTGCTATGTGCAGGCATAATCCGTGCTCTCACGGCGATAGTTTAGCGAACTCCAGGTACGCTAAAGAGAAAAATCAGCCGTTTCCAACTTGTCACTCTATGTTCTTATTTCAGTTTTCATTTGAGATTGAGTTGGAGTCTTGGAGACGCTACAAAAATATTTCGTGGTTCATCCACTATTTCCACCTTCTTCTGTTTCACCATTTTTCAATTTCTGCACTGTGTGTGCTTATCTCTCCTCGCATCAGTTTGCCCTCCTTTCTTTTGCTCTGTACGTTGAAACATTACGTTTTAAATATTTTCCTCTTCAGAGTTTTCTCTTTGGAACTACTTCTCTTATGGTATTATTTCCTAAATCGTTTGTTCGTATTCCCAACAGCGAATACATTTTATCTGTTTCACATCGTCTGTAGTCACCGAAGGAACACTGAACGTTCTTCTCAACAACACAGGCACTGCACTATCGTAGTTATCCGCAGATATCAGGCAGCTACTTTCAATTAAAATATCCTCCACTGCACAATAATTACACAATGTGTGTAAGGGTACAGTTTGTGATTCAGGAACGAATACATATGGAAGTTTGGGTCTGGCCGTGAGTCGTGCACGGATAGCAATTATGGCGACCGCTTGCGCAAAGCGAGAAATCCGGTTTCGAGTCCTGGGCCGGTACAAATTTAATTGTCATCGTTCCCTTACACAACTCATGATTATTCGTATTCGAAACAGCGAATACATTCCATGTATTTCCTAAATTGCTGATTACTTGTTGCTGTTGTCTTTTTTTGTTCGATGAAGTAAATAATTTAAAGGGAAAGAGAGACGGTGATCATAGGTATATATTTTATGACACGCGTGCCCTAAGAGCTACAAAGAATACCGCAGGAGGAACAGCGATTCAGTATCCAATTTGTGACCCTAGATGTATCTGAAAAAATCACATTTGTTTAAATCGAAATTAGTGACTGAATTGCAGACAGTGCCATGTGGACGCGTTTTTATTTCCGGCGAGTAATGAGCGGCGCATGTGGTCGCCACGCAGACGTGTTCCAGCTATCGTACGAAAATCCGTGAATGGATTTGTGGCCTCACTGCAGGTAGAATGCAACATTTCGCTCGTCGCATCACTAGGAGGTCAAGGATGATGAGCCTTTTGTACCTGGGAAAGTTGCTAAAGGAACTGAACTCAGGACGTAGACCACCACAGCCACAGCGATCGTTTTACGACGCATATTTCCCTTTCTGTGCTTTCTAATTTTTAGCAGTATTTGCATTTTTTGTGTTGCAGTAGTGCAGTTTGCTACTAACTCTACGTTTACCTCTACATGTAATTACATCTCTCAGCGTGAGGAGTGATGTCACAAAGTTTACGGATAAAGATAATCGTCATAGGGAAAAATCTTCGACGCAATATATGACGACATGGTTGTTGAT
This sequence comes from Schistocerca piceifrons, assembly GCF_021461385.2. Taxonomy (NCBI): domain Eukaryota; kingdom Metazoa; phylum Arthropoda; class Insecta; order Orthoptera; family Acrididae; genus Schistocerca; species Schistocerca piceifrons. The sequence continues at coordinate 732,052,927 of NC_060149.1, read as the reverse complement.
ATACATTCTTTTTGGAGACTGACAGTAACATTAAACGTAGATAGCGTACATTAATGAGGAATGACAACCAATGACATGTGTACGGTACACCAATTCATCCTAGAGAGTTACCAAAACAACGAAAATATCTGATAGAAAAATTTTAATATGGCCTTAAATCCCCGTGCAACTTGTTTCAGAGTAAGAGGAAACAATTCAGAATGGTTTTATATTTATTTCGTTATTTTATCCTTTCTCGTCAGTATATTTAGCAACAGTAAAGAAATAACTCCACGAACTGTCTGCTCAAAATACAAGACCAGATGCTCAAAGATTCAAAAGTGGAAGATTATGTGCTGAAGTTAATCCTATCTTCGACGAAGTACGCCTTAATGGAACTACTATTCAAAAGTGACTTAGACATCACTAAAAACAGTGACCTAAAATCTGTACTGTTGGATGCATTTGGTCTCTTAAAATATACGTGTATTCCTTGCACATAATTCATCCTTGTAGAGAAGGGGTAAAATAAACTCCATGCAATGAAACTACAGCTACCCTGCCAGAGAGCTGCAACAATGTTGAAAGGAAGAAAGTATACATTCTGTCGAATAAGCAGTTTTCGGTGAGTTTTCCTTCGTCAGATAAAGGACGTTGCTACACACAAGACAGCAAGGGGAAAACTTATTGACCTGGAAGTATAAAATGGACCAGATGTGCACCTTTTTTGCTGTTCTCCTCTTTCAGGACTATGTACTTTGTCTAGCGTTTGCCTAGTTGGCAGATTTCATCCCTAAAATATGTTTCTGGAAGGTCTGCAACTACTTTCCAACAGCTGATTTCTCTCTGTGGATGAACTGTTTAAATTCGTGGGTATTTCTTTGCAAGGTGAGTAAGATAATGCTACTTTTGCATGACACAAAACGTTGTCGTAGCCTTTGTTATGCTTGATATCGGACATCGCCTGTTTAGTGGATTCGACCCATGCATGTTAGAACTATTTTGTTTCTGGCATGATGTGGGGAACCGATCTGTAATTCACAGTTACAATGTAGTACAGAAATCAGTTCCTTTGTTTTTGAACAGATTCTCACAATTATGAGCAATTAATTTTCGCATTTGCTTTAGATCAGCACTCAACAAATGTTGCACCCATGTTCTACGAAGAGTTCTCAGAGCCAATTCTTGTAGCTATGGTACTCTTCCTTCTGATACGGCTACTGCATTAACTGTTCCATAAAACTTCAGTCACTATGGCTCCAGTACCATATTTTGCACCTTCTAGATATTTGTATCTCTCAATGCGGTTGGGTGACATATATCACGTAGACCGTATTCAGGACAAGTACGGCGATATGCGAATTCAGTTACACATTTGAGAGCTGTTGGTAAAATGATTCATTACAGACCCTCAACAACTCTGTAGTAATTTTTATTAGTTATAAACCCCCCAAAACATATTTTATTATGGTAAGGTATTCCAGTTATCCATATTAAATACACAGAAAACACAAATGGTTTAAAAAGTAGAATTAATTAAATAGTTCCGTAGATCAAATTTTCAATTGATGTAATAGAGAAGGCTATTGATCACGATGAACGAACATAAAATTAACGCCATATTTACGCCAGGTGGATACGTTTTCTGCTAGTCTTCAAACATTCCAGAAGACCTAAGTGTACCCGTCCTTCCGGTGTAGAGAACTTGATTTCTTTGTAAAAACTTAAATAAGGTTCAAATGGCTCTGAGCATTATGGGACTCAACATCTAAGGTCATCAGTCCCCTAGAACTTAGAACTACTTAAACCTAACTAACCTAAGGACATCACACACATCCATGCCCGAGGTAGGATTCGAACCTGCGACCGTAGCGGTCGTGCGGTTCCAGACTGAAGTGCCTAGAACCGCTCGGTCACACATGCCGGCCTTAAATGGTTCAAATGGCTCTGAGCACTATGCGACTTAACTTCAGAGGTCATCAGTCACCTAGAACTTAGAACTAATTAAACCTAACTAACCTAAGGAATCCCACACATCCATGCCCGAGGCAGGATTCGAACCTGCGACCGTAGCGGTCGCTCGGTTCCAGACTGTAGCGCCTAGAAAGGCACGGCCACTCCGGCCGGAGGCCTTAAATAAGGGACTAAAAATATTTTTAATTATAATATCCTCGATTTATTCTTTTTTTGAGTTGGATGTTTATCTCGTGCATTGAGATAATTATTAGTCCACAAAAAAATTTCTGCTACCTTTACCTACACATATCCACGCAGTAAGCTATTGTATGGCACACAGCATAGAGCCATACGGTAGCCAGTGTACGAGAATAGTGTTAAACCCTTGTCCTTCCAGTCACGGACAGTAGATTGTTGCTGCCGCTGTGTCCACGCCACGAATTATCTGTAATGAGATCCTCGTGATTGTTTCCCTAGATATAAATTCGGTTTCTTGACTCTTATTGGTATACGGACTCTCGGTAATTTGAGAGTAAGAATCCCCACAACGTACAACGTCTTCCTTGCACTGTTTCCATTGAAGTGTGATGCGCATTTCTATCGCGTCTTCTTTAGCTCATTAAACAGTACCTGACCATTGAAACATTTCTTCTTTGTATCAACTGTAGAAACATTACCTGCTTAAGATAAGGCGATCATTTTTCATAGTACTTCATTATTATGTACAATCACGATGGCAATTACATAGTATTACTTTTCAAGATAACTAATTCTGATAATATACATATTCGGAACCTGTTAAAAAATAAACAGAACGTATAATGAGAAATAGTTAACAACGACCCAAAATATATCGGTTGAATAGAAACATAGGATGTTAGCTCTGATAGAATACAAGTAGCACATGTTCAATACAGGTACAAGTGATAAACCGAACAGCTCACGGCCCGTTCAAGTCGTACTGTATTACTGGTTTGTTGCTGCAGTGATGGCGCTAGTGAAAAATCAGATTAACACCTCTGGAGAACGTGTAAGAGCAGACAACAAGGCTTACGACCTAAATTACGGTTGAATACAAAGTAGTTACAGTACAAATAAAAGCATTTATGGCGCCAACCTTGGAGAACCAAAAAGCAAGGAGGTACAGTGATTCAGTCGCTGGACTCGTGATCGGAAGCCAACGTTAAGATCTCCGACCAGATAATCATATTTAAAGCTTTCTCGGCACCTCGGAGTCTTTCAAGCGGAGTCCTGGTATGTCCCAGCAGACTAAAGAGGATTAGGGTTTAATGTCCCGTCAACGTCGAGGTCTTTGGAGATCGGGTAAATGTTCCTATTAGACAGGCTTGGAGGAGAAAATGGACCATCTTCTTTTCAAAAGAGTCACCCGGTATTCGACCTTAGGAGATATGACTGATATCCTACTGCTGTCCTTGTCATTTTTCGAGCACGAGTTTCGTCACTGATGAACTTGAAATCGAAGGTATGTTAAACTGTGATCTTCCCGTCTGTCTTTGTGAAAAATAGAGACGTATTTGGTGTAATTTTGCAGAACGTATATTTGAAATACATGCAGAACTTTGTATTTTTTCCATATTTCCCATTTATATTTGTGGAGAAGTATCTAAAATACGGTTCCAGCAGACTAAAGAGGATTAGGGTTTAATGTCCCGTCAACGTCGAGGTCTTTGCAGATCGAGTAAATGCTCCTATTAGACAGGCTTGGAGGAGAAAATGGACCATCATCTTTTCAAAAGAGTCACCCGGTATTCAACCTTAGGGATTCAGGAAACCTACGTAAGATACAAATTTGGATGAGGTAACCACAGTCCTCGGTAATATGTGGTGCGAGGAAGGAGTGATTTTAGCACATACTATTACACTGAGGCGACGAAAGTCGTGGGATACCTCTTAATACCGTATCATACTTACTATTGACAGGCATAGCGCAGTAAGACAGCATTGCATGAACTCAACAAGTCGTTAGAAGTCCCCTGCAGAAATACTGAGCCATGTTGCCTCTATAACTGTCCATAAATGCGAATGTCTTGCAGGCACAGGATTTTGTGCACAAACGGACCTCTCGATTATGTCCCATAAATTTTCAATGGGAGTTATGTCGGGAGATCTGGTTGCCAAAGTCATTCGATCGAATTGGCCAAAGTCTGCTTCAAATCAGTAGCAAACAATTGTGACCCAGCCTCGTGGCTCATAGTCCTCCATAAAAATTCAGTCGTTCTATGGGAACATGAAGTCCATGAATGGCTGCAAATGGTCTCCTAATAGCCGAACATAAACATTTCCAATCAATGATCGATACAGATGCGCAAAAGGACCTGCTCCATTGCACGTAAACACAGGCCACACCATTATGGAAAAATCACCAGCTTGTACACAGCTTATTGACACCTTCAGTCAATGGCTTCGTGAGGTCAGCTCGAACCCTACTATTAGTTCTTACCAACTGAAATCGGGGTTCATCTGACCAAGCCCGGTTATGCAGTCGTCTAGGGTCCAACAGATGTGGTCACGAGCCCAAGAGAGGCGTTGTAGGCTATGTCACCCTCTTAGCAAAAGCGCTCGTGTCAGTCGTCTGCTGCCGCACCCCGTAACAACAAATTTCGCCGCATTATCCTAACGAATATGTTCGTCGTACATCCCACATGAACCATGAAACATGGACCTTGCCGTTGGTAGGGATGCATGCGTGCCTCAACGATACCGATAGCAGTACCGTAGGTGCAACCACAACGGAGGGGTATCTGTTGAGAGGCAAGACAAACGTGTGGTTCCTGAAGAGGGGCAGCAGCCTATTCAGTAGTTGCAGGAGCAACAGTCTGGATGATTGACTGATCTGGCCTTGTAACACTAACCAAAATGGCCTCGCTGTTCTGGTACTGCGAATGGCTGAAAGCAAGGGGAAACTACAGCCGTAATTTTTCCCGAGGGCATGCAGCTTTACTGTATTATTAGAATATAATAATTCCAATCCCAAAGAAAGCAGGTGTTGACAGATGTGAAAATTACCGAACTATCAGTTTAATAAGTCGAAGCTGCAAAATGCTAACACGAATTCTTTACAGACGAATGGAAAAACTGATAGTATCCGACCTCGGGGAAGATCAGTTTGGATTCCGTAGAAATGTTGGAACACGTGAGGCAATACTGACCCTACGACTTATCTTAGAAGAAAGATTAAGGAAAGGCAAACCTACGTTTCTAACGTTTGTAGACTTAGAGAAAGCTTTTGACAAAGTTGATTGGAATACTCTCTTTCAAATTCTGAAGGTGGCAGGGGTAAAATACAGGGAGCGAAAGGCTATTTACAATTTGTACAGAAATCAGATGGCAGTTATTAGAGTCGAGGGGCATTAAAGGGAAGCAATGGTTGGGAAGGGAATGAGACAGGGTTGTAGCCTCTCCCCGATGTTATTCAATCAGTATATTGAGCAAGCAGTAAAGGAAACAAAAGAAAAATTCGGAGTAGGTATTAAAATCTACGGAGAAGAAATAAAAACTTTGAGATTCGCCGATGACATTGTAATTCTGTCAGAGACAGCAAAGGACTTGGAAGAGCAGTTGAATGGAATGGACAGTGTCTTGAAAGGAGGATATAAGATGAACGTCAACAAAAGCAAAACGAGGATAATGGAACGCAGTCGAATTAAGTCGGGCGATGCTGAGGACATTAGATTAGGAAATGAGACACTTAAAGTAGTAAATGAGTTTTGCTATTGGGGGAGCAAAATAACTGATGATGGTAGAAGTAGACAGGATATAAAATGTAGACTGGTAATGGCAAGGAAAGCGTTTCTGAAGAAAAAAAATTTGTTAATATCGAGTATAGATTTAAATGTCAGGAAGTCGTTTCTGAAAGTATTTGTATGGGGTGTAGCCATGTATGGAAGTGAAACATAGACAATAAATAGTTTAGACAAGAAGAGAATAGAAGCTTTCGAAATGTGGTGCTACAGAAGAATGCTGAAGTTTAGATGGGTAGATCACATAACTAAAGAGGAGGTATTGAATAGAATTGGGGGAAAGAGGAGCTTGTGGCACAACTTGACTAGAAGAAGGGATCGGTTGGTAGGACATGTTCTGAGTATTGGAGGGCAGCGTGGAGGGTAAAAATCGTAGATGGAGACCAAGGGATGAATACACTAAGCAGATTCAGAAGAATGTAGGCCTCAGTAGGTGCTGGGAGATGAAGAAGCTTGCACAGGATAGAGTAGCAGGGAGAGCTGCATCAAACCAGTCTCAGGACTGAAGACCACAACAACAACACTCCCACATTGATTTCTGCAATTATTTCACGCTGTATTGCTTGTCTGTTGGCACTGACAACTCCACGCAAACGGCGCTGCTGTAGGTCCTTAAGTGAAGGCCATTGGCCACTGCGTTGTCTGTGTGAGAAGTAATACTTGAAATGTGGTATTCTCGGCACATCCTTGACACTGTGGATCCAGAAATATTGAATTTCCTCACGAATTTCGAAATGGAATGTCCCATGCCTCCAGCTCCAACTACCACTCCGTGTTCAAAGTCTGTTTATTCCAGTCGTGTGGCCACGATCACGTGGAAAACCTTTTCAAATGAATCACCTGACTACAAATGACAGCTCTGCCAATGCACTGCCTTTCTATGCCTTGTTTACACGATACTACCGCAATCTGTATAAGTGAATATCGCCATCACATGACTCTTGTCACCTCAGTGTAATCGCTACATTGCTTTAAGCCCTACAGTTCGCACTCATGATCTTTGTGTGCTATTTCATGATTAGCTCTTTATTTATTTGTTATGTACAAATTCTCCATGAAAATTTCCAAGATGTAATGAAGTGAAGTTACCTACTCTGTAACAGTGAAAATAATTCTCAATGATAATATGAGGAAGTCGATCATTGTCCTGCCATAAACACTAAATTGTTTTTTTTAAATTTTTTTAAAAATTATGTTTCGTATTTACTCCAAAGCTCGCTGGTCCAGTTCATTTTATGTCAGATAAGGAAGTCTTCTGCTGCATACTGAACTTTCGTTTAGTTGGATGCGAAACATAGCGTGAGACCTCATGTTTTTATTCATTTCTAAACAAAGTGCTTCAAGTGGAAACCGTTAATTAGGCCTCAGTGAGGTACGCTCCACGTACATAGGATCTGATCAGACGCACTAGGGCATGCTGAAAAGTAATGCCTCCGAAACTTGTATGTGAAAAATTTTTCAGCTTTTTGAATAAAACAGACGTTATTTACATTCTACATCTTTATTTTTCATGTCTAGATATTTGTAGACGTCTGCCACTAGATATCACCAAACTGAAGCATGTAACATGGCGGTGTGTAACGTAACTAAGTCCGTGCTTGAGAAACAGCGAGCTGTAATAGACTTTCGAATTCGAAGGGTTCGTCCACGCATGTAGTGCCCTCGACTTCAGCAAGGCAGTGCCAAACCACAGACGAGCTCTGCGACATCTCCTACAATCCGAAAATCATCCTCCATACAGTCCCGACTTGACCCTGTCACATTTTTCTCTGTTTCCAAAACTTAAAGAACAGTTTCGAGGACTTCACTTCGATAGTGACGAAGCGGTGCAGGCAACGGTGAGGTTGAGGTTCCGTCGACTAAGTCAGACATTCTATAGCGACGGTATCAATAAACTCGTTGGGAGAAATGTGTTCGTCACCCAGATGACTATGTTGAGAAATAAATACGTAGACATGCAGAATAAAAATAAAGACCGTCAATAACGTATTTTTTATTTAAGAAGCTTTAAGAGTTTGCACATAATAAAATTCGGAGGCATTGCTTTCCAGCTTTCTCTCATATATGAACAGCGGATTTGAAATGTAACTTCATCTACGTCTCCTACCGGCCGGGACGTCTCGAAGAACTATCTCTATTGCTTATTCTGTGTGATAGAGTTCGCAACAAAGGAGGTTGCATTTTTCAAGTGTAAGGCTAAGCCGTGTTGGACTGTTCATATTGTGGGACATTGCTAGTTACTTGAGCTCTGTGTGTTCTCATTGATGAGAACCTGTAACAAAATGGATCTGAGCACTATGGGACTTAACTTCTGACGTCATCAGTCCCCTAGAACTTAGAACTACTTAAACCTAACTAACCTAAGGACATCACACACATCCATGCGCGAGGCAGGATTCGAACCTGCGACCGTAGTGGTCGCGCGGTTCCAGATTGTAGCGCCTACAACCGCTCGGCCACCCCAGCCGACAGAACCTGTAACATTTTAGGAAAAATCTGGTAACCATGTATATCAATCGACAGGTTTTTACCATTAATTTGAAACTATATTGTTTCTGTTTCATTGGATACAGTGAAGTAGCCTTCGTATTTCCGCTACCGCATAATTTAATTTAGTGTCCGTGACATCAGAATTGAAATAATTGTTCCAAGTGCAGTAAAACGCCTGGTTTCACATACGTATTAGTGTCTGCATTCGTAGACTTTTTCGAAATGTTGCATTCATTGAGATACACATATGCAGTCATACGCAGGTAAGGGTTATGCAAATTCGATTTCTTTGAAACAGTGTGAATATTTCAAATGAACGAAACTGCCTTTAAACCCATGGAACGAGAGTTTCGAGAGTCCATTTCGCAGGTGAAATGTTTGTTGACCATTGTGAAGAGAGAGAGGGCTATTGTTCTGACAGGTCTCTTTGTGCGCAACTGATGAACTTGCTTACGTGTTACTAGGGCATTAGCACCAGGCTGCGGCTCGCAAATCGATTCCTTTCCATTCTGAGGCAATCAAAGGCAACAGCCCTCTGAGGATTCAGGTGTTTCCTGCGAAAAACGCTCCTCTGTTAGATCGCGTTACTGCATTTTGTCCGTTCAAACGGCTACAAGTATTACACTCAGTTTTTGTGAGACTAACTGGACCCTAATGAACGTAAATGTTACAAATGTTCACTTTACTTCGTCCTCTTCCGTCAATATGTTCGTCGTTACGCTTCTGGGTCCTGAAAGTACCATAAGATTTTCTGTAAAAAGGTAACAGTTAGGTTTTCATTTGTGTAACTGAGATGTTGAGTGCTGAAGACCTATCAGAACTAGTAATGACACAGCACTAGTGGGAAGCAGGTCTTTTCAAGCTTAGTCAGACAAAGAACGGGAAACATAGTAGTCTTTTAATAGAGAGATTCTCTACTAACTTTCTTTCCACGTTGTCATACGGGGTAATTTTTTAGGCGACCCAGTTCAAGTAGAAATAATATACTCACCACTAAAGCGAAATAAATGGCTCATAGTAATTCAAGAATTTCGTGTAGACCTCTACTTAACACTCTCGGAATTCTTACCCTGATTCGGGGTGCATATTCTCGCTGTTGATATTTGTGGTTGCCCAAATGGAATTAGTTAAAAGTAACGGCAGCATCCATACAATGAACACCGATGTATGACACTTATGTTGTATATTCTTAACGATTATCTAGAAACGTGTGCAGCGCTTTGGGATATACACGCTCAATAGTCTTTCACGAGATTTGAACGCCTTTAGTAATAAACCACGGATTTTAAATTTCAGTTTTTGGGATTTTTAGTTGCTAAATTCGTTAAGTTCCCTGTAGTAATACTTAAGGGCCGTAACTACGTTGTGGATGGGCAATTTTCTAAAATTATTGTAACTGTAAAAACTACTGCTCACACAGGGATACTACAAGATTTCTAGTTTGTGTTTTTGCAAATGTAAAGCAGTAAAATCCATTGTGAAGTAACAAAGCTGTTAATCTAAAGAAGGGAACGGCTGCTGTACTTGATACAGACATCAAACTCTGATTTTTATGTTGCTCCCTAAAATCATTCCAGCCGAATTATTTGATATCTCGTAATAACTAACAATCTATTTCCGACTCCTTTCTCATTCCTCTCGCGTGATAAGCATTGTAAAACAAAGAAAACTCAAAATTTTACATATCACTGTTTTATTTGATTCATATTTCAAATGAAAGTAAGAGCTGAGTTTTAAAATCAAATTATGTGGTCATTTGTCAAAGATACAAAACGCATATGGAAAATAAATACGTAAGCAAAACGATTAACTAAATTGCAACTTACATAACAAATGAAAATTTGTTGAGTACAACTCTCGAATCAGGATCTCAGGATCTTTGTCTTTCGCGGCCCGAACGCCATTATCTGTGCAGTCTCCAAGGACACAAAGAGAGCTTCCGCCTTATCTCAGCAACTTTTTCAGAGACCATAGAAGTTTCCCTACAGTGCCTGCAGAACCATTCGCATAATGAAAACGCGAAAGAGACGCACATCCACAGCATAAGGTTGGCTACGAAATAAAATCTCATTTCGTTCCATCCATTTTGTGTACTTTTCGCATAGTCAATAATATATGTTACATGATAAATTCATATTTAAATCCATATTTGCGACATATGGACGGCAAAAAAACAAAATTTTTTGCAGCAACGTTATTGGAATGAACTAAATGCAGCAAAATTGACAGAAGTATGTATGATTTTTTTGTCGTTACATACAGTTATGATTTACTTCATTTCGGCTATGTTATTAGACATCATGATTCAGTAAAACCGAATGAGTGGCTTGCTAAATGAGGAAGAGATTTTGAAATGTGCAGGAAAAAGAATTCCTCCGGTAAGCGACGAACATATAAAAGTTTGTTGTGCACTGTGCTGCGAATGGAAATGGTGTTATTTCTGTAAATTAATGCAGCCTACAAGTACATATATAATTTCGCTATCAGATATATCCAGTTTATTTACAGTATTGGTAATATCGGATATCTGTATAACAGCCCCCTGCCATTGTACAGAAATATAATTTCGTCAAAAACACCCATTCATTGTTTACATCTGTTTTACTGAAACTTACAGTGACATATGTACCCACATAAATTTCAGTTCCTATAAACTGAAACACCGATAAAAATATCTTTAATGAATCCAGACTCAGAGGGAGTGTAAGAAAGAAATGAAGCAGTAATTTCCTAAGACTGTAGAGTGGTTGTGTGCACATATGTCCAGAAACATTCTCACTTGTGTGAACGCTAAAGTGAGGGTTCTGTCAAACTAATTTGGTCATCTGGCTTCAAACGAAGTGGAAACGTAAAACCATGTGTCTGAATGTAACGTCGACTACAAAGTGAGCAATACCTGACTGCGAGGTCGCATCCAGCAGCATGATTTTCTTCCGATATTTGCGTTTCTCGTATCGTGACATTAGCTTCATGCAGGGTATGCTGTTAGGGAAGTGATGCATATGTGTCACCAGCTCATAGAGGAGCGGTAAGTGGGTGCGGAATTACTGAATGTGATCACAGCACAGGTTGACTACCATTTTGTCGCCGTGGCGGTCGCGGAATGTATTGTACTTTATGGTCATGACGGAGATTTAATACCTGGTATTCGTAGTGAAAACATAAAGCAAGTGACTCGTTACTAATACTTCAGTCCTTAAGTCCTTCAGTTCTAAAAAGCACAGTTACTGTCATGTCTGGTGACTACGTAAACAGGGTGTACCTCTGCGTTTCCTCCAACTGTTATTGTTTAATGGCATGCTTTCGACGGAAATTGTAAATGTGTGATACGCAGCCCAAAGAAGTAAGAAAGGCCCCTGTAAAACTAGAAAAATACACCTTCCCTCCAAGCGTCAATCAAATACCTCTTCAGAGACTTCAGTCGCAGACATAAACATTTAAATTGCGGTCGACATTTTCGAGAAGGTATCCACATAACATTCAGTAGCAAAGCTTCTGTTACTACCATATACTTCTAGTTCTATGCTTCTCGGTATTGCACTCAATTACGGGCATTGTAATTTTCTTTAGTTTCAGTAAGAAACTGGATGAACTTGCTTGTGCAGTACAGAGATACTGATCAAGGGAAATCATCTAAACAGTAAACATTAAGTATTTCCAAAACAGTTGAATATAGTGGCACAAAGTTTTCTACAGATGATAATACAGAACAGGGCGAACGCGAGGGACGCTAAACAGTTGTTAGCCTAACACAGACATAGGATGAAAGTGGCTAAAATTCAGTGCTCTTTGGAAAATATATGATGGCTCACTATGAAGCTTAAGAGGCAAGTGATCAGTTATTTTTTGGTAACGATAGCGTAAAGAATCAATTGTTATGATTTTGAAAGGAAGAGTTTAGTTACGAACTGTAATTCGAAAGCTTAGCACAGCCTAATACCAAAGAGAAAGTGGAACTGATATCCAGGAATTATTATCTTTCACTTCGACGGTTTATAATTGGGTTGAATGGAGGCATTCTCGTGCATGCTTTGAGGATGATCAATCGGGATGGTCAAAAGGCTGTACAACCGACGAAATTGTGGTGAAAACTTAAAAATGGCTCTCTGAATGCTCGTCAGTTAAAGATATGAGAATTCTCAGACATTGCAAATAATTATTTAGACCATTTCTACCATATGCAATATAAAATTTTTTGTGTCGAAGCTTTCTGGTCAATTGATGCTGCGTTTGTTACTCAGTGACGAAAGCGTGTTTGAATGGACATTACTTACGAGCGTTTAAGACCTGAATGCATTCCCGCCGGTTTACTCTAACGTCTCACAACAATGGATGAAAGCTGGATCTCTAATTACAGGCAACAGATGAAGGCGACGACGAAATAGCGAGTGTCAAAATCTGAAAGTGTGCTAAAGAAAGCTAAAACCATTTCCCTTTTATGAAAAGTAATGACTGCAGTTTTATGGGAATTACGTGGGTGGTACTCCAAGACAATCTCTGTAAGGACTGAAGATCACTGAGGAGTATTAATCTTCACTGTTGAAGAAACTTAAGAATGCTATTCACACTGAACATACATCTTGAAAGCAAGAAAGTTATTTTACTTCAGAAATAAAGCACCCTATCGCACGTTTTATAGCATTCCAGCAATGCTGCACGACGTACACTTTGCAATGGTTGCACACTCATTATTTGTCAGATTTTGCTCCCAACAATTTCTTCTTCTTACCAAACCTGAAAAAGTACGTGTGTCAACGTACAATAGCGTGATATAATTAGGTTAATTCTGAGATAGTCGCTTATTTTGCGCAACTTGGAAATATCAAAATTTACTGACGACATACAAATGTTGGAATTCAGATTTTAAAAATAACTGTTCTTTTCAGTAAGAAAACATCAAGCTATAAAATACCTATTGCTTTGTCAAATCGAGACTATTTTCAACGTATCTGGGAGATACCTATTATATAAATGACAGTCAAATGAAAATTAGACATATGGGAAAAGTAAGTAACCTGTTTATTGGTTCAAAAATAATGACCATAACTATTATTAAGTTTATCCGAGGACAAGATTGTCCATACCTCCACGAAAAAATCTTTGCGGCTGCCTACGGAACTATGATTGTTCCGGAGCGTGCATCTCTTCATCCAAAACAAATCAACGGCCACGAATGACTTTCTTTAAAGTTCCACAAATATGGAGCAACATGGGGAGAGTCGGCACTGTGTGGAGAAAGTATAAGGGCTTCCCAGCGAAACTTCTGCAGCATAATCGAAACATACGGCCAGACCACATGTTGCCAAAGTTGTTTCGACTACACTGATGACGTTTCGCTGGGAAGTCCTTACACATCCTCCACACGGTCCCGATCTCTCCTAATGCGACTTCCATGTTTGTGGAGCACTGAAGAGAGATATTCGTGGCCGACGATTTGCTTCAGCCGAAGAAGTGTACACTTTGCGAGCTAACATCCCAAAGATGTTCGGGCTGACATGCGGTTCCTCTTCGTCGAAATGTCTTGACTCAAACTAGTCTGTGGGTTGATCCGCATGTGTCACATTACACGCCCTTTGGTTAAATTGTCTGGCTAATGGCGAGCTTGCGACATTGTGTGAAACATACAACGTTAATACAACATATACCAACAGTAATAATAATATCGGAAGCTAAATTTACGACCCATAAATGATGTAGGCCACACAGTTCCGATTTGGTTAGAATAATGTTTATTCAGATAGCAAACTAATAGCGAAAGTGGTCGTATTTAGATTTACTATTACACTTGAGCGCATATCCATTTCACACAGTTCGATCACTCACAATCTCATTGTGAAACACAAGTCCAATACTCCACTTCGATATTATACGAAAAGTTAGACTTCACACCAGGCGCGCGTCTGCTCACCGCTCAGAGACTAAGTCCCACGGTACCAAACATCGTGAAATTTTCTAAGTCGTTTCACTTCCAAGCTACCTAAAGACCGACCATCCGCTTTCGCGTCTCCACCAGCACTCCCTCTGCCCGTCCCCAGCCGCGTTTCCCGCGTGCCGAACATCCTCGCTCAACTGACTAGGGCAGTTTCCTTTTCTGAAGCTGTCCATCTGATTGGCTACAGCTTATTCTACATTATTCTACATTTTAATATATTTAAATAATCTAAGTTTGACCACTTTCACATTCTAAATAAAGTACCAATAATATTCATTCCATAATAAACGTTAAATTCTTTTACATAAGACCAATACAATTTCCTTCTTAGCTTTGAATGTCACGGCCAGTAGCCCTGCACCAGTGTGCTTTCTGATAAATGAATGAAGATCAAAAGTATCTGTTATGCACTAAACTTTACAACAAATATTCTATTACCAAATGTTTCAATAAGGTGTCATGCTGTCATCGTTCAATGTGTTTTGATGATTTGATGCTTAATTGAAAATATTGATAATTTAAATTTACTGTAGCTTTTAAACAAATAAAGTTACAGAGTTGATATTTTCAACATTTGTAATTTTAATGAAGCGCTTGTATATGAAATGTCGATCGTTAAGATCGACCAGAGCGTTCAGATTTTAGCATTCAGCGCTTTGATACAAAACTCGGTAATTTCACTTTAGCAGTAAATCCTAAACTATTATAGATATGATCAATATTCAAGTTTTATTGGAATTACCATGAAAATTTAAGACGGATGGTAGATTAAAATTACTGTGGCTTCATTCCCTGAATTACTGCAGAATTAAATAGTTTTCATAAATGTTTCCCTTTATTTCCGATCTTAGGTCCGCCATATTTAACACTGCTACGTCTCCCTGGCCACAAACAGCTTCTACAGGGTTTCCCTATGACGTAGGTTCTCGTCTGTCTCACTCGTACACCACAGCGCTTAGGCCTCATTTAGCACAATAGACGCCTGCGAATTTTCCCATCTCGTGGTGAATCTGCGCTCTTTGTGGCACACGTTCCTGGACGACAGGATTCCTTTCACAATTCCTGAGGGCTGACACATTCGGCCTTATACTTAAACGAGAGTGAAATGCTCGTTAGCTCACAACTTGAGCGCAATCACTGTTCTGTAAGCACCCATTAACATGTTTCCATGAAGGTATTGACCATTTTGCATCACTTGGGTTGACAGACTCTAAGATAAAAAGAAGAAAGCGACGAACCACGAAAGAATTATCCAAATGACATGAAAATCGGTAGATGTGATGTACACGTACATAGAAATAAATGATTACAATTTCAATATAACTGTATGACTTATTCAAGACAAAAACCTTCACAAACTGAATAAGTTAGTAATGCATGGGTCCACCTCTGGCCCTTATCCAAGCAGTTATTTGGCTTGAAATTCATTGATTGAGCTGTTGGAATTCCTCCTGAATGATATCTTGCCAGCTTCTGTCAAAATGATGCGTTGGATCGTCAAAACGCTGAGCTGGTTGGAGGGCCCTGACTATAATGCTCCAAACGTTGTGAACTGGGGAGAGATCCAACAACCTTGATAGCCAAGGTAACATCTGGCAAGCATGAAGACCAGCAGTAAGATCTCTCATTGTGTGCATTACCTTTCTGAAATGTAAACCCAGGGTAGCTTTCCATGAAAGGCAACACAACTGAATGTAGGATATCGTTGACATACCACTGTGCTGTAAGGGTGCAGTGGATGACAACCACAGAGATCCTGCTGTAAAAAGAATTGGCGGCGCAGACTATCACTCCTAGTTGTCGGACTTTATGCAGGCAACAGTCAGGCCCGCTCTCCAAGGTGTCACCAGACATGTCTTCAGCCGGTAATCTCATTGACTGGAGTAACATTGTCTTCCATGGTGAGTCCCACTTCTAAGTGAGCCCTAGTTACTAGCTGACATGGTTAAAATATATTTATTCACATTCTTAGTCTTAGGTAATGGTCCAGCAATATCCAATCCTACTCTTTCGAATGGTCCACTGGTTTCTAGCGGTTCTGGTTATGAGCCTTAGCTATTCCCAAATTATTCCATCTGTTACAGTAATCACATTGTGAATCAAACTGAAAAAAAGTCAGCTCTACTACCTGGCCACCATAACATCTGAGATATTTTCATAATTGATGCTATTTACTGTAGTGTCCAGATAATAAATAATTGTGCTGATTCATCATAATCTGTTTTCTCATCCTATTCAAAATAAACAGGTGGTTTCTTTCACTAGCAATTTTAAACAGAAGTCCATCTATATCGACAATACATTGACCATTTTTCGTATTTTGCATTGCATATCCTATTCTTGGCCTGCTGTTTACTCTTTCTCATGACTTACTTTCAAAGTAGAACTCACTTAGCCCTAACGCCAAAGTTTTTAATCTGGAGCTTGAGTCTTTTGAGCTCAGCAACTACTTCCATGTGGTATGGTCTGTAATTACTGTAAATTCTACTCCTGTCAAGAAACATCTGTTGTTTATGTTATGCCAAAAACTGGAGTACATAGCTCCTTTCGTGTGGTAGTATGATTGCATTCTGCTTTGTTTAATATTATGGGAGCAAATTATATTGGGTGTTAATGGCTGTCAATTTCCTGAGACATAACAGCACCAACAACGAAAGTTGAAGCATGTGTCGAAAGAATGAAGGGCGTGCTAAAATCTGGATGGGCTAAAACTGGAGCTTTGGCTAGAGCAGTTTTAAGTTACTCCAACATCTTTTTGCATTCTGTCAACCAATTGACTGTGGCTCCTTTTCCAGTAACTGTGTCACTGGATGTGCTATATTTGCATAACTGACTATGAAACATCTGTATTTGCTAATCCCAGGAATGATTGTAGTTCCTTTAAATTCTGTGGTTCAGGAAAATTGTTTACAGTTTCAGTTAATTTTGTATGCAGGCAGGTGACTTAATAGTTAGAAAATGTCCTAGGTAATTAATGTGACTTAGTGCAAAATAACATTTATCTGCTTGTCAGAACGGATTTACATTTCCTGCATGTTCAAAAACTGCTTAAAGTCTCTCAGTATGATGCTTCATGTGTGCACCATGAAATAGTATGTCGTCGAGGTATGCAAGAACTTGCATTGGTGTTAGCCCTTGTAAAATTGAATCCATCACCCCCTGAAAGGTATGTAGAACATTGCAAAGTCAAAATGGCATACAGACGTATTTATACACTCCTGTTGCAATAACGAATGAAGTTTTTGTTTGATCATCTGGATGAACTGTCAATTAATAGCTATCCAGTTATTCGGTTATATACCGAAAAAAATCGACATCTGCCCAAGTAATCCTGGGTTTCCACCAAGTTCAGAAAGCGGTAAATATCTGGTGTGGTTACTGCTTTCAGAGTTCGGTAATCGGTCCAAAAAGTGTTGTTCTGTAGAGACCGATTGTTTGTCAACGATTAATTATTGGAGAAAACTATAACAGATGTGCAGGACCACTTGGTTTTATAATTTTGGCTTCCAGTTGTTCTTTAGCCATTTCTTCTACCAAGACTCCTTGTCTGTGCAATTCTTCATAAGGGTCTGAATGATAGGTGCTGCAGTGGAAAAGATCTGCATCCTCTAACAAAACAGGAGTTAAAATATTCCTGGCAAGTATTCCATCTTCTCCCAAATCTTGTTCTTTTGTTCACCGTTAGCTTCGATTCCTTTTTGCAGTTTTTGGTTCAAATGGTTCAAATGGCTCTGAGCACTATGCGACTTAACTTCTGATGTCATCAGTCGCCTAGAACTTAGAACTACTTAAACCTAACTAACCTAAGGACATCACACACATCCATGCCCGAGGCAGGATTCGAACCTGCGACCGTAGCGGTCACGCGGTTCCAGACTGAAGCGCCTAGAACTGCACGGCCACACTGGCCGGCTCAGTTTTTGGCACCATTACAAAATTTCTCTTCATGACTGCGACGTTTAATACTTCGTTTGGTATAGGTATTACATCATTTTCACTTATCCTCGACACTTCAGTGATCTTAATTCTCCATGGAAATACAGTTTCTTCACTGCTCGTGTTCGTGATTTTAATCGGGACTCTAGTTACATTCCGCCTCACCACTGTAGTTATACCTACAGTTCTGGCGACATAACAACGCATCTACTCAAGTGAGGCAGATTTCTCCGATCGCCCAGTCGATAACAGAGCTCCTTCTTGGCATCAGGCTGACTTAACTTTGACATATAGTGCTTTTCTGTTTCACCGGGGAACTTGGAGAGGCTGATCGATTTGTACATCGATTAGGAGGGTCTGAACTAATGTGTCGGCCGGATGGTCCAGCCCCACAACGTCAGTTTTCTACATCTACATCTACATACATACTTCACAAGCTACCCTACAGGGCGTGGTGGAGGGTACCTTTCACCACTACTAGTCATTTCCTTTCCTGTACCATTCGCAAATAGAGCGACGCCTGTCTGTATGCCTCCGTATGAGCTCTAGTCTTTCCAGTCTTCGTGGTCCTTACGCAAAATGTACATTGGCGGCAGTAGAATCTTTCTGCAGTCAGCTTCAAACATCGATTCTCCAAATTTTCTCAGTAGTACTCCTCGAAAAGAACGTCGCCTTCCGTCCAGTGGTTCCCATTCGAGTTTCTAAAGCATATCCGTAATACTTGCGTGTATTCCGAATATACAAGTAACAAATGTAACACTCCGCCTCTGTATTGCTTCGATGTTTTCCTTTAATCTGACCTGGTTCGCGTCCCAAATACTCAAACACCACTCAGTGATGAGTCACACTAGTCTCCTACAGTTGAACAACACCTTCCTAAAATTCTCCCAGTAAACCCAAGCCAATCATTCGCCTTCCGTACTACAACCCTTAGATGTCCATCTGCTTCATGTGGCTTTACAACGTTACGCCTAAATACACTCCTGGAAATTGAAATAAGAACACCGTGAATTCATTGTCCCAGGAAGGGGAAACTTTATTGACACATTCCTGGGGTCAGATACATCACATGATCACACTGACAGAACCACAGGCACATAGACACAGGCAACAGAGCATGCACAATGTCGGCACTAGTACAGTGTACATCCACCTTTCGCAGCAATGCAGGCTGCTATTCTCCCATGGAGACGATCGTAGAGATGCTGGATGTAGTCCTGTGGAACGGCTTGCCATGCCATTTCCACCTGGCGCCTCAGTTGGACCAGCGTTCGTGCTGGACGTGCAGACCGCGTGAGACGACGCTTCATCCAGTCCCAAACATGCTCAATGGGGGACAGATCCGGAGATCTTGCTGGCCAGGGTAGTTGACTTACACCTTCTAGAGCACGTTGGGTGGCACGGGATACATGCGGACGTGCATTGTCCTGTTGGAACAGCAAGTTCCCTTGCCGGTCTAGGAATGGTAGAACGATGGGTTCGATGACGGTTTGGATGTACCGTGCACTATTCAGTGTCCCCTCGACGATCACCAGTGGTGTACGGCCAGTGTAGGAGATCGCTCCCCACACCATGATGCCGGGTGTTGGCCCTGTGTGCCTCGGTCGTATGCAGTCCTGATTGTGGCGCTCACCTGCACGGCGCCAAACACGCATATGACCATCATTGGCACCAAGGCAGAAGCGACTCCCATCGCTGAAGACGACACGTCTCCATTCGTCCCTCCATTCACGCCTGTCGCGACACCACTGGAGGCGGGCTGCACGATGTTGGGGCGTGAGCGGACGACGGCCTAACGGTGTGCGGGACCGTAGCCCAGCTTCATGGAGACGGTTGCGAATGGTCCTCGCCGATACCCCAGGAGCAACAGTGTCCCTAATTTGCTGGGAAGTGGCGGTGCGGTCCCCTACGGCACTGCGTAGGATCCTACGGTCTTGGCGTGCATCCGTGCGTCGCTGCGGTCCGGTCCCAGGTCGACGGGCACGTGCACCTTCCGCCGACCACTGGCGACAACATCGATGTACTGTGGAGACCTCACGCCCCACGTGTTGAGCAATTCGGCGGTACGTCCACCCGGCCTCCCGCATGCCCACTATATGCCCTCGCTCAAAGTCCGTCAACTGCACATACGGTTCACGTCCACGCTGTCGCGGCATGCTACCAGTGTTAAAGACTGCGATGGAGCTCCGTATGCCACGGCAAACTGGCTGACACTGACGGCGGCGGTGCACAAATGCTGCGCAGCTAGCGCCATTCGACGGCCAACACCGCGGTTCCTGGTGTGTCCGCTGTGCCGTGCGTGTGATCATTGCTTGTACAGCCCTCTCGCAGTGTCCGGAGCAAGTATGGTGGGTCTGACACACCGGTGTCAATGTGTTCTTTTTTCCATTTCCAGGAGTGTATTTAATCGACGTAACTGTGTCAAGCAACACATTACTAATACTGTACTCGAAAATTATGGGTTCGTTTTTTCTTCTCATCAGCATTAACGTATATTTTGCTACTTTTAGAACTAGTTCCCATTCATCACAACTACTATAAATTCTACTTACGAGGTGGAATCCAAAATTTTCGGGACTAGTGCTGCCATCTGGAAAGTCGCAGTAGTAGATCTTTGCACCGCTAGGTGGCGAGAGCTGCATATCTGATGAGTCATTGTGCGGAGTGACATTCAGCTGGGAGGACGTGTTGCGTGTCCACAGTGATTTCCGTAATACTTTGTGTTTGGTGTGTGGCGATTTTACGATGGATCCGCGAAAAGAACAGCGCGTGTGTATGAAATTCTGTGCAAATCTCGGGAAAAGTGCTACGGCGACCCTTGCAATGATTCAACAAGTGTTTGGGGGACAGAGCATGAGCCGTCCCAGTGGAAGAGCTCGGTCTCTCCAAGACCCAAAAAAGCGAGACAGGCGAAGAGTAAAGTGAAGAGCACGATCATCGTTTTCTTTGATACCAAGGGAATTGTGCACAAAGAATTCGTCCCACCCAACCAAACAGTGAATTCCACGTACCACTGTGATGTTTTGTGACGGCTCTGTGAAAATGTGTGGCGACGACGGCCCCAACTTTGGCGTCAAGGGAACGGGCTGCTGCATTACGACAACGCTCCCTATCACACGTCCTTGCTCACCAGGACCTTTTTGGCAAAAAAACAATATGACGGTTGTACCCCACCCACCGTACTCGCCAGATGTGGCACTTTGATACTTCGCGCTATTCCCAAAACTGAAACTCAAGTTGAAAGGCCGTTTGTTCGACACTCTAGAGAGGATTCAAGAAGAATCGCTGGCAGTGATAAACACCCTCAAAGAACAGGACTTCTAGAAAACATTTGGACGGTGCAAATGGTTCAAATGGCTCTGAGCACTATGGGACTTAACTTCTAAGGTCATCAGTCCCCTAGAACTTAGAACTACTTAAACCTAACGAACCTAAGGACATCACACACATCCATGCCCGAGGCAGGATTCGAACCTGCGACCGTAGCGGTCTCGCGGTTCCAGACTGTAGCGCCTTTAACCGCTTGGCCACTCCGGCCGTCTTTGGACAGTGGCAGAAACGCTGGGACCGATGTGTATGTGCCGATGGGAACTACTTCGAGGGTGATGGTGACCATTAGTCCAAAGGTAAGGTTTTCAACACATGGCAGCACTAGTCCCGAAAATTTTGGATAGCACCTCGTTTATCCTCCTATAGTCACTCAACGACGATATCTTCCCATACACCACAGCACCATCAGCCGACAGCTGTCTTTCGTACTGTAGCCAAATTTGAGCAGATTATCCTGAGTTCCAGTGCTGGATGTCCACGCGTTGTCGGATTATGTCAATGTTTCGGCTGCTTCGCGATGGAGTGCTGACAGCAAAGCTGAAGTTCACACTTCGATGTACCCCCTGAGGGCTGTAGTATTTCCATTACTTATCCCCATGCTGATATGAGTTCTACAGGGAGGATCCTATATTCAGCTGAGTACCCCATGTGCTAGGTGTCAGGAGATCTAGACACTGAGTCTATGAAGAACAGAATACGTGAACACCGAGTAAATAACCTTCAACAGTTTATTCACACAAAACAGTTTATAGTAACCCACACGCTACGCCAACCCATCATCTCTGTATCTGGCCTCTAGCACCGCACATTTATTAACTGCCGAGACTCCATTGGGAGCAAAGAATAACTTATTTCACGTCCGATCAATGCTAGTTAAAACAGTTTTGTCGCATGCAGACGGCCAGTGATACACTGCACAGGCGCTCTGCGTCAGGTTGTACTGATAAAAGTAGTTTGTCAGAATTTCAAGATAATAGCAGTTCACGGACATGCATGCACGACTTCTCTATGTGTAAGACTCTAACACTTACAGCACTCTGCAAGCCTTCATTCAGTGCATAATAGAAGCTACCTTTCCTATTCCACACGCAAGCCCAGTCAAGTGGGAACGACAATGTGCTTCCATACGCTGATTTTTCCAGTATTAATGTACGTTCTTTGCAGTAAACTGTTCTGCAGTCTCTCACAAATGTCAGTTTTCTGAACTCATGTCTGTAGATTCCTCGACTGTCTCCGTTCAGAAATCATGAGGAAACCTTTGGTGTCATTAGACATTGGAATAAAGTATATCAGATCATCAAGTAATTATATCATAGCGTGGGTAAAGTGTGTGTATCTATATCCGATCGCGAGAAGAAAGCCTGCATGTCTCTGAATTGCTTCAGTGTCGTACTAAATTGACATGATATGGAGAGCAGCACGGCGAACATTCGGTCTGATGCTGTCAGTCTCCTCTGGGCCTCGGTTGTGGAGCTTAATTAGACAAGCTGGCATACGGTGCACAGTGCCCAGAAGCTGGCTGAGTGGCTGAGTGGTACCTCTCGCCTTCTGTGAGCCATGTCTCAGGTGTGTGTTTATTGCTGTTGTCTGCCAGTGGACCTCTTTCTTCAGCATCCAGTAGCTAGATAGGGCTGCACTCTGTCGCTGGCAACAGCAGAGATTTTCTGCCACAAAATGTTTTGCGCAACTAGGATACTGAGTTCTCCTCTCATAAAAATTGCGTTATTTGAGATATTTGTATATTTACCATTTCTGACGCTCATGTATGGACTTGTAAATAAGCGCAAGCCGGTCTCATTCTCAAACGTGTCTGATACATGATTGGTAGATGTAACATCGACGAGTTTATGGTATACCTGCTCCTTTTCAAACGCCAGATACACTCACTTCCAGTTAACTATGCCCGTCTTATTGCACACTTCCTATCTAATCGCCTTCCTTTCTCACTATTAACAATACCAATTTCCGTACCTTCCATCCCACTGCAGGGCTGCCCCAAGGCTGTGTCCTCTCTCCTCTCCTTTATCTCCTCTACGCTGCTGATATGCCAAAACTCCACCACCAGGTCACCTCCCTTCAGTATTCTGATGACACCTCTTTCCTTGCCCTCTACCCTACACTCCAGAAAGCCCAACGAACCTTCCAAATCCATCTCAATCAGTTTACTTCCTGGTGTAAACAACGGCTGCCCAACATCAATCCCTCCAAAACCCAGGCAATAATTATCGGACGAACTACCTGCACCTTCCACCTCCACGGCTTCCATTTTACCATTTACAAGCGCCCTATCCTGTTAACTAACACACTAAAATATCTTGGACTAACCCTTGGCCAGCAACTAACGTGGAAACCTCACCTAATAACCACCCAACAGAAAGCCCAAAATACAGTACATGTACTAAAACAACACTTCCAGTTGGTTTTACGAATGGCAGCTAGCTCAAAATGTAGAAAAATGTAAGTTAATGCGGATGTGTAGGAAAAACAGACCTGTAATGTTCCGATACTGCATTAGTGTTTCCAGTTTGACACAGTCACAGTGTTTAAATATCTGGGCGTAACGTTGCTGAGCGACATGAAATGGAACGAGCATGGGAGGAGTGTGGTAGGGAAGTTGAATAGTCGACTTTGGTTTACTGGTGAGAATTCTAGGAAAGTGTGGTTCATGTAGGTTCGAACAGCACGCAAGTGTTACGGAGATGCTCAGGGAACTCAAGGCGACGTTCTTTTCGAGGAACACTGTTGAGAAAATTTAGAGACCCGGCATTTGAAACTGACTCCAGAACGATTTTGCTACCTGCAATATACATTGCCCAAAAGGACCACGAAGGTAAGATAACTGAAATTATGGATTATACAGAGGAATCTGGACAGTAATTGTTCCCTTGCTCCATTTTCTTGTGGAACATGAAAGGAAATAACTAGTAGTGGTACGGGGTGCCCTCCTTCACGCGCTGTACGGTGGATTGCGGAACGTCTACGTTGATGTAGATGTACTAACAGGCCGAACTTGGAGATTACACCCCTACACTATTCTCCACACCTACAGATTCCTGATCCGACCTGCCTTCTGCTATGCAAATATTCCGTGGATATCTGCCCCGCCAAAGTTCTGTAAGTCCCTGCAAATCTTTGAAAACCATGTGCTTCGTCTCACTTTCCACATCTCCGTACCTTCCCTCACTTGGATCCTCTACCATGTCATCAAATTCTACTCCTCCTCACCCACATTGAACACCTCGGCATCTTCTATACTATCTGCAAACCAGATTCCAATCACTCAGTTGTCTGCCATCTGATCATCAACTCTGGTATGCTGCTGCACCTTCACAGACACATCCCTCCGTCTTTACACCTACACACACTCCATATGTTATCCAAAAGCAACTTCAACCAACTCCCTTTCCCAAATAATGAGATTCACCCCGACATTTTTCCCTCCTACCAACTTTAACTCATCCCCACCCCTCCCAATCCGCATCAGGACTCCTCCCTCCTTTTTCCTCTCCAGCTACCCCTATTGATTTCCTCTTGCAACCACTGCCCTACCCACACAACACACTACTCCTCACCAACTGTCTTTCCCACCAAGTATATTTCCCATTATACACCTCAGCTCCTATCTCCCATCTGCATAGTTTGCCTGTCTAACAGACCCCAATCTTTCTACCCATACTCATCAACCCTATGGGACATACTCTCTCCTCTGGCAATAGTTCTCACCATAATGCAGGTCCTTCAATTGTGCAGTGTTTCAGTGGTTTTGTCGGAAGAATTTCACCTTCCTGCGATATATTTTTTAAATGTATATATTTTCATTTTTTTGAAGTGTCTGTCTTTGATTTTTAATTTAAAATAAAACATAGCCCCAAATTTTGTTTCCCTTTACCACTTTTTCTTAAGTTTCTTGGATGAAGGGCCGAGAACTGGACCTCTGACAGCCATATGGGGCGAGGCGGATGCAATATCAATAAAGAAGGAAAAAAGGGCAGACCTGTGGTTTGGCTGTGGCTAATGGATATTACTACCTGTTTTAATGCACACCCTCAATCCCATACATAAAATTAGTATAGTGAATTTCTTAAAGATAGAACCTGAAGCTTTTTTTCAGGCCCTGATCCACTGCATAAGTCCTATCAACAGGATCTGGTAGCTTAATTTCCCTGAGAAATTTATGTATAGTTTGTTGGTTATTTTAACTTAGGACAACTTTGAATTTCGTGCAGTTTTTCAATATAGGTTGAAGAATAAAGTGTGCTTCTTGAATTTTAAAATTTCCCTTCCGTTTTAACTTAGGTCACATGGGCTCTGAATGCAGTGCTATTACAAACAGAACACTAGCGGCGGGAATCGGAACTACTAATCCCGCACTTGGCGTTAGGCACCTGAATCTGCAGTATGCGCGCTCGTACTTGTGCGCTTAGCTCTCTTGCTGCTGAATGCGACTCAGTGCTCAGGGTCTCCGACAATCCAGTAATGCGGGTGAGTTGACTGTGCAAGCAGGCCGCTGACTGTGTGAATTTCTCGACCAGTTCGGTGATTGTGAACTTTGCGGTCTCAGAAAGGACGACTCCTGTTCTTTTTTTAAATTTATTTAAATGAAGATTTAATCATTCGTGTCCTACTCGCATTACACAGTGAAACTGGATTCAAGCTTAGTGTGGTGCTTTTTAACCTATGACATCAGAGGGGTGGGGGAAGTTATTAAGTTGTAATGCCAGATGGATGGGGGAATTACTTAAACTTAAGAGGAGTGACCTGCCAACGATGCCGGCTGTGCTTGTATGCTCAGGTTCAGTATCTGTATGTTGCACCAGTAATCTGATAACCTTGCAGGCTGGACCCCTGTAGCACCACATTTCAAAAGCTTTTATTCTCTTGCTCCGCGAACTGTTTATCGTCGACTTTTGACTTCCGTACTAAGCTGCACTCCAGAAAAATGTCTTCAGAACACACATCTAATCATTTAAACTTATGTTCAGTGTCAACAAATTTCTCTTTGTCAGAAATGTTTTCTTACTATAGCCAGTCTGCAGTTTATATGGTCTCTACCTTGGCCACTATTAGTTACTTTGCTACCCAACTAGCAAAACTCATCTAGTATATTTCGTTTTCAATTTCCTACTCTAATTCCCGTAACAACCCCGGATTTAACTCGACTTCATTCCGTCACACTTGTTTTACTTTTGTTGATGTTAATCTTGCAACCTCTATCCACGACAATATCCATTCTGACCAACTGTTGTTCCAAGTCCTTTCCAGTCACACTTTTACAGTGTCACCAGAAAACCGCGAAGTTTTTATTCTACTCACTGGAATTTAATTCACCTCAAAATGTCTCTTTGGTTTCCTTCACAGTTTCTTGAATGTACGGATTGAATAAGATGGGGAATAGGGTACAACCCTGCCTCACATCCTTCTCCACTTCTGTTTCTGTTTCATGTCGTACGACTTACATAGCTTCAGTCTAGTTGCTGAGTAACTTGTGGATAAACTTTCGCCTCCTGTATTTTATCCCTGTGATTTTCAAAATATCAAACTGTGTCAATAATTCATATTAGCAATTTGCAACCACGAATTGTTGGGTTGTTTGGGGAAGGGGACCAGACAGCGAGGTCATCGGTCTCATCGGATTAGGGAAGAATGGGGAAGGAAGGCGGCCGTGCCCTTTCAGAGGAACCATCCCGGCATTTGCCTGGAGTGATTTAGGGAAATCACGGAAAACCTAAATCAGGATAGCCGGAGGAGGGATTGAACCGTCGTCCTCCCGAATGCGAGTCCAGTGTCTAACCACTGCGCCACCTCGCTCGGTTGCAAGCACGATACATTAAACTGATGGTACAGCAATATTCGCGTCTGCCTGCACCAGCCTTCTTGTGGTCTGAGGGTGTTTGTCCTGTCTCATGTAGCTTGCAAATCTGGTTGAATAGCTTTGTTATAGCTGGCTTTCCCAAGGATCTCAGTAATTCTCATCGAATGTCGTTCACCTCAGAGGCCTTTTTATACTTGTGGCTTTCAGTGTTCTCTCAAATGATTTTCGCAGTATCATATCTTCCTTATCTTCGTTTACTTCCTCTTTCTTTCCTGTAATACGGTATCAAATTTAATTCCCTTTGTTAGCCTTTCTCTATATTCCCTCCATCTTTCGGCTTTCTCTTCTTAGTTTAGTACTGGCTTGTGATCTGAACTCTTGATATTCATACAAATCGTTCTCTTTTCTCCAAAGGTCTCTTTCATTTTCCTGTGGGTAGTAGCTATCTTTTCCCCTGTCAAGCAAGTTTCTACAAATGTGCAATTGTTCTCTGGATACGCGGTTGACCATTTTGCACTATCTGTCAATCTCGTTTTTAGACGTATTTATTCCCTTTTATCTGCTTCATTTGCGATATAGTATTATATCCGGGACTTCCAGCACAGCTGGCTGACCTGTGGTAACACTTTAAAATCTGGTAATGTGGCACGCATTGTGGTGTGTCGACACTCTTCTCGTTCATAGGTTTCAAATTACTCTTCTCTTTTTAAGCGACGTTTCACTGCAAACCATTACATGAGTGACGTCGCTAAACTTCACTTTTCATTACAGTTATGTTTGTCTCGAATGCCTTTACCAGAACCATTTATTTTCATTTGAAAACAACAGTATTTCAGTATCGCGGAATATAAAAACGTTCAAAGCACTGATCGTACAGCAGAATAGTCTCACTGGACAAAATTGTAATCACCCAACTTCGGGGAGCAGGCAGATGGTGTGGAATTAGATGGAACTAGTGCCGACTGTACGGAAACAGTGGATTGTGCCCATAGTATGTGCGGATGCAATACTGTGCAGTATGTGTATCGTTCGCAACGTATGGGTGCGCAAAGCCAGTGTCGCAGATTGACAATTTGGGTGCACCGCGGTAGTTCTCTGAATGAAATGGCGGATTTGCAGCGGTGTGTGGCTCCGCACTGTACTAACTGCTTACCGGTTACGGCAAAAATTCGGTTTTCACATCATAATGGCAGCTCAAAGATGATATATCGAAAAAATATGTGCCCTACTTTACTAATAAAAATTACGTCACTACGACGCAAATTGTTATTTTGGGACTCCTTTACGGGGATCAGCATCAAGACAAGTACGGTCATGTGTGAAATCAGTCATCTATTTCTGAATTGTTGTAAATTAAGTAACAAATTTCTTATAAACCTTCATCATCTTGGAAAGAATTTATATTGATGATAAACGGTGCAAAATAAAGAATTTTGTGGCACCAAGTATTGCAGTTAAACCACCTGAAAGAAACATACCCAACACGACTGGAAAAAAAAAAACTATTCCGCAAGTTGATGATTGTGATAAGTATTACACAATAAGTATTAACAGTTACAAAAATAATTGTTATCAGTGTTATTTCTCTGACGACGAGAATTTTTCATCTGGCTCACGTATTAAGCAGCTCTGTGCACAGGGTACCTTGGTCACTCATACCAATTGCTAACCCGCCCGTGCGTGTGAATAAAGTTAACTGAATCAGGACTAATTGTGATGCAGATACATATTTAAGACACAGTGCTGGAGTAAATGTACGCAACGGGATAATTAACACTACCATCAACGGAATGATTTACGCTATGATCGTGGCCCTAGAAGTGACTCTTAAGGCGGGGAATATTTAATTTATCACTGAAAAATATTAAATATTATCTTGGAGTCAGCGTATACTAGAATCAAGGCTTAGTTTTTGTGAGCTATCGATTGGCAAATTTACGCAGTGTGTATCGGAATCAGTTTATAATCATGTACCTGACTTATGAAATTTACCTCGGCCTGCCTACGCATCAAAGTACTGTGAATGTTTGTCTGACTGCAGAAACTAAGAAGCTCATGCAACTGAGAATCCGCTGATGAATATGACAAAGTTAATACAAACATAAATCTGAAACTATAGCTCGCGATGGTGCTAGCATGTCGAAGCTGCAAGCTATAGTCACCATTATCGGCAGTGCAATATGAGCAGGTCGGTGACGCCATGTCTGGCTGCCATCACCAACTTCGCTAGGACTGTTCTGTCGAGGGCTCGAAAACTAGCGACCACTCTGGTAATGGAGTCCGCTGTGCCAGTTGAGAGCGAAGCCTGCTGAGTACTGATGCATAAGAAGTCCTTCTTTCTCACCTGTAAAGAACTGACAGCACCCCTATTCCCACCAAGAATAACGGCAGCCAGTCCTCTTAAAGTTATATCGATCCACCAGTGGCATAACTGTTTCACTGCAACAAAATCTCCCGTCAAGAGAAGCGGAACATCAACCGTTTCACGGCTGTTAGGGCCGAGTGTCCACCTTGTCCGATCGACTTGCGGGGGCGAAGATATTGTGCGCTTGGCCGGCCGGAGGCCGACGCAGCCGGACGCCCGCTGTAGCATACAGCCATTGTAGGCTAATCGCACGTTCCAGCGTGTATAGAACCACTCTTCAATAAGATTCTTTGGAAAAGCAGTGTCACAGTGTATGGTCACAGTGGTTGTAGTTTCTGATAATCACGAAAGAGGGCTTCAGAACTATATTCCGTTCAACATAAGAGTAAAATTCATGTAAACGTTACACTATGTATTTTTCCGCGTTTTCTGGAACATCATTGGATTTCGATTCACATGGAGCGGAAGCCAAGCTGTCTCGAGTATAGTCAAGTACGATGACAGGGATACGTTACAAATGGTTCAAATGGCTCTGAGCCCTATGGGATTTAACATCTGAGGTCACCAGTCCACTGGAACTTAGAACTACTTAAACCTAACTAACCTAAAGACATCACACACTTCCATGCCCTAGGCAGGATTCGAACCTGCGACCGTAGCAGCAGCGCGGTTCCGGACTGAAGTGCCTAGAACCGCTCGGCCACAGCGGACGGCTGTTCAAACGTACATTAATGCTCTTCCCAACAGGCCTTCACACCTGCAGGGTGTAAATCTATCCCTGTACCTGTCAGGACGTTCTACCTGCTGGGCATACACGTACACCTGTAGCCATGTGGGTATCTTAACCACTGCACATATGCGTATGCCCATAACTGCAAACGGGTTAAAAACCAGTAATCTCGATTTCCTCCCCAACTTTCTAAAAACTTCGTGTTACACTCTCCTTGTCTCACACACATTTCACCAGTCGGTGCCCTCTCAAGCAGCAGTTAGCCTCGCATCACAGGTCATAGGAAAAGCTGAAAAACTGTGCGCGAAGTTTTCCATCATGTCTCAAATCTAATGTATCTTCTGAACCCATTGTATGTCAGAACTCTTCTCCCTTGTTTTTTCGACAGTCGGTAAATGTTTATCACTTGAATGCACTTTTCTTAGCAGTGCCCGGTCGCCTGCCCCCTGCTGGCAGAGTTCTGCCACCCTGAACGAATGTCCGTCCAAACTGGATATGTGCAGTAAATTGTGCAACAGGTCGGGCGCCATTATCACTCTAGCTGAGTTGGCTTTCCCAAGACAATATGAGGGCTGCTTCTACCTGTCATAGCCGAGCGGTCTAAGGTGCTTGAGTCATGGACTGTGCGGCTGGTCCCGGCAGAGGCTCGAGTCCTCCCCCGGGCGTGGGTGTGTGTGTTTGTCCTTAGGATAATTTTGGTTAAGTAGTGTGTAAGCTTAGGGACTGATAACCTTAGCAGTTAAGTCCCACAAGATTTCACACACCTTTTCTACCTGTCTATTCCGCCACTAGTGGTTCTGCGAAGGCCATATTCCCTAGGGCCACAGGATGTACTTTCGGCATGCCGCACTTGTGACTCTCCTGTCCCATATGCTCAGTGCTTCTCGGTTCTCAAGCTCATCCAGAAAAGCAGCTGATAGACACTGCGCCAAATTAATTTAAAAACTGTTAAAAAGAAGAAATTAAAACAGTGCATACTATAACTGTAATCTCATTAATCCATCTAAACGATTATATTGTCAGAGCCTTTCTAACTCCGTTCGCATACAGCTCATGGGCAGTGATAGTTGGAGATTTTACACTTTTCCTTTAGTCTCTTTCTTTGTTTCGTTAGTGACATGTGTCTATATTTTACTTCTTTCAAAGTGATATAATTGACAAAAGTAACCAGAAACGGATAAATTTATATTTATAAAGGGGCAGTGAACAGTTTACGAAACTTCAGTGTATACAGAACAACAAACAAAAAGTGCGTCTCATATCTCTGCTTGATCCGCACCATGGCGCAGTAGCAAGAACACTTAAAAACACCTACATACTTAAAAACGTGGAGGTGACGGAGGTCCTAAGTTTGAGTGTATAATTGGAAAGAAACTTTCCAGTGCAAGTATGATACCGAATAAATTACTGCACCATATTTCAACAAAAGACAAGCATTTCTAAGGAAACCATTTTTGACTATTTAAAAGAAATTCTAAGACAGAAGAATTAGTGGAGTTATTTGTTTACTAAGAAATGTATGACTGCTGATAAAGCTCAAGAAGCTCAGATTATTGAAAAAATACTTTACCTCATGTAGTTGCAGAAGTATGAACGTGGTGTGAAAAAAATTCCGTTGGTTGATAATACAGTTAGGTGACTTATTCAGAATATGCCTGAAAACACTGAATATTCTGCTGGAACACAAATTTTTGAAACAAATATAATGTTTGCAATTCAACAGGATGGATCCACCGATGTAAGTGGTGTAGCTCGGTTTTTCTTTTCTTCGTTTCATTAACGAAGGAAACATAGTTTAACAATATATCTGTTGCAATGAAATTTCTTTAACTGCTAATGGCAATGACATTTTTAAAGTAGTAAATGGATGCATGGAGATAATAAACTTTTTCGTGAATAAATTGCGTGAGCACATACACAGATGGCCCCCCCTTCGATACAGGTACCATAAAATGATTCCTCATATTGGCGAAACAACGACACGAAAACTTTTGTTTGCATTACGCTGAGGTGAAAAAAGTCATGGGATACCTCTTGATATCGTTTTGGACCTCCTTTTGGGCAGCATAGTACAGCAACCCAACGTCTATTTTACTCAACAAGTCGTTGGAAGCCGCCTGCAGAAACATTGAGCTATGCTGCCCCTATAGCCGTCCGTAATTCGGAAAGTGTTGCCGGTGCAGGGTTTTGTGCAAGACCTCTCGATTGTGACCCGTCAATTTTTGGTTGATTCATGGCATGCTGTTGCGTCACTCGCGTCCGTCGTCTGCCACTATAGCCCATTAACGCCAAATTTCGCCGCACTGTCCTAATGATTACTTTCGTCGTACGTCCAAAACTGATTTCTGTAGTTGTGGCTCTGAGCACTATGGGACTTAACTTCTATGGTCATCAGTCCCGTAGACCTTAGAACTACTTAAACCTAACTAACCTAAGGACATCACACACATCCATGCCCGAGGCAGGATTCGAACCTGCGACTGTAGCGGTCGCGCGGTTCCAGACTGTAGCGCCTAGAACCGCTCGGCCACCCCGGCCGGCTCTGCAGTTATTTCACTCAGTGTTGCTTGTCCGTTTGCACTGACAACTCTAAGCAAACGCCATTGCTCTTGGTCTTCATGTGCAGGCCGTCGGCTACTGCGTTGCCCGTTTGCGAAGTAATGCCAAAATTTCGGTATTTTCGGCACACTCTTGACACTGTGGATCTCGAAATATTGATTTCCCTAACCATTTCCGAAATGGATTGTCCCAAGCGTTTAGCTCCAACTACCACTCCCTGTCCAGAGTCTGTTAATTCCCGTTGTGCGGCCATAATCACGTCGGAAACATTTTCATATGAGTCATCTCAGTGCAAACAGCAGCTCCGCCAGTGCTCTGCCCTTTTATAGCTTTTGAGCACGAGGCTACAGCCACCTGTATACGTGGATATCGCTATCCCATGACTTCTGTTACCTCAGTGTAGACTCTGTTTTAATAATATTGATGAAAGAGTGCCTCTTGGAAATTGTATGTATTTGAATAGCGGCAAGGAGGGAAGGTTTACAAAACTTTGCTGTAGGTGATGTTACACTCATTTAGGCGAGTTTCTTGTCCGGTGACCTTACTCGCCCTTCTGTGGTTAATATCTTTAGTGCTTTTATGAATATCCAAGTTTAACGTATTGCGTCGATGTGCCCGAAATGCATCGTTGTCAAGGTAGATGGCGCTGACGAACGGCAGTTCCTCTGACCACGTGTATTGTGTTTTTTGTGTGTTGCTGACTGTGTAATTGACACAGCGTACTGGAAGCAGCAGGATGGTCCAGTATTTATATCCAGAACAATCGGAGATGGTGTTTGTGTACGGCCAAGCAGATGGAAACGGTCGAGATCCAGCACGGCTATACCAAAACAATTACTCTTACAGACACCAACCGCATCACACAACATTTCAATCCCTTTTCAGGCGTTTTTGTTATCATGAGTTCTTTCTGCCAGACAAACGTGCAGGGAGGCCAGGGAGGCGGTGGACTTCAATACACCAGATTTGGAGGACCGGGTCCCATAGGATATTGATCTCCAAACCTGATGTATGTACAGTCCGCCGCTTCTCTGGTCTCCTTACACGTTCGTCTGTCTTAAAGGACCCATGATCACCCGAACTCCCAGAAAGGGCTTCAAATGTTGTGTGATGTGGTAGCTGTCTGTGAGGGTACTTGTTTTGGTACAGCCGGGCTGCCTCTCGACCGTTTCCATGTGCTTGGCCGTACGCGAACACCATCTCGGCTTGTTACCGACATGAATACCGGACTATTCTGCTGCTTACAGTACGCGGCGTCAATCACTCAGCTTGCAACGCACAAGGAGCAGACGGCACGATTAGAGGAACTGTCATTCGTCACCGCCATCTACTGTGGCAACGGAGCGTTTTTGATACATGTTCATGGGACTTTTTCTCCTCCACTTCCAGTCAGGGATCCGCCCCTGCAGTTCGTCGGTTTTATTCATGTTCACCCTGGGTGTCTCTCATAAGAGTCAACATGCGCATTTGCTCTGGCGTTTCTGCAATCTCTTTTTGCAGTGTGTATCTGGAGTCAGCCCAAACAAATACTGCTCATCACGTCTTTCAGTGCGATATTCGTCTTATCAAAATATAACAACAGGGACAGTAAAACACAGTAAAAAATCTAAGGACCTGAGGGTGTCTATTATACCGCAGCGTCAACGAAAGTAAGGTTTTGGAAGCCTTGTTTCTGTAACCTTCGTGTGTTCCAGCCAAATATGAGCCCAGTTGTAGCAATTTAATTACTTTTTTCAGGATGTGTTTTGCGGGTTCGATGAATTCATTCTTTGTTGCCAAAGTAGCTCATACTGAATTCTCAAAATGCATTTTATGAAACACGAACTTCGTTTTCATGTTTCACTAATCTAAAAAATACATGTTTCTTTCATACTAAGCTTTCTTCGCACTACTGCATTATACCAGAATGTAGTTTTTAATATTCAGAGACCATTGTTGTTGTTGTGGTCTTCAGTCCAGAGACTGGTTTGATGCAGCTCTCCATGCTACTCTATCCTGTGCAAGCTTCTTCATCTCCCAGTACCTACTGCAAACTGCATCCTTCTGAATCTGTTTAGTCTATTCATCTCTTGGTCTCCCTCTAAGATTTTTATCCTCCACTCTGCCCTCCAATACTAAATTGGTGATACCTTGATGCCTCAGAATAAGTCCTACCATCCGATCTCTTCTTCAAGTCAAGTTGTGCCACAAATTTCTCTTCTCCCCAATTCATTTCAATACCTCCTCTTTAGTTATGTGATCTACCCATCTAATCTTCAGCATTCTTCTGTAGCACCACATTTCGGAAGCTTCTATTCTCTTCTTGTCTACACTATTTATCGTCCACGTTTCACTTCCATACTACCTTCGCAAACATACACCTGGCTAGTCAGGTTGGATTGTCAGTGCAACCTGTTGTCAGGTGCAGCAGGCTGACCGGCTTCCGTGAAGCTTGCCTGGCTTGCGGAAGCCCAAGTTCGCCTGCTGTAAGCACTGTGCTTCAGTACACGTGTACGTTTATGTCTCCGTTGCTGCAGGGTGAGCTGCGTTAATCGTTACGGCGGAGATAGGGGCAGGCAGGCTAAAGGGAGAATTTGTACGCCTCTGGAGCTATTCCATTAGCTCAGTGAGACCAGGCAATACCGTGGGGAATGGACATGCACACTCGCCGATGTTCAATTCGTGTTCGCGTCAACATTTGTTTTTTAATTCAGTTAAAGCATCCAACTGTACCTAGTTTACACCTTCACAGAGCGGTATCTTGTGTGTTTCTTTCTGCTACTGTTACCATTATTTGAACATTAAGACATAACATGAACTTCTTACAGACATAAACGACTTTGTTTAATCCATGACATAAATAAAGCCAATAAAAAATAATAATGGATACGGTGAAATCGTCTGTATCCACTGAGGTACAAACACACAACAGGTAAGCTACCCTAGGTTGCACGTATGCTGCGTATATTTGACGTCCAGGCTTATCTTCACAGAGTCTGTACGTACACGTACGAGCAACGTTGACTTCAGAGTAGATGTTCAAAGCGACCACCTTGCATTTGTAAACACTTCGCCACTCGCTGGATCATACTTTGCTGGATCCTACGCAACAGACCTGCATCCACCATTGCCGAAGCGGCATGCACGCGAGCTATTAGGTCGTGGACATCCACGGGTAGAGTAACATAAACTTGTTCCTTTAAGTGTCCCTACAAATTAAAGTTAGTGGATTAGGGTGTAGGGAAAACCGAGGCCAGAACATTGGATTTCCACGACCAGTCCATTTCCCAGGGAACGTTTCATTTAAATAGTTACGCACATTCATTCCAGCCCGCAGCTCGTGGTATTGTGTCTAGCGTTGCTGCCTCTTGATCACGGGGTCCCGGCTTCGATTCCCGGCCGGGTTGGGGATTTTCTCTGCCTGGGGGCTGGGTGTTTGTGTTGACCTCGTCATTTCATCATCACCATCATCATTCGTGACAGTGGATAGATTGGACTGTGTAAAAAATTAGACTGTGTCAGAAATCGAGACTTTGTACGGGCGCAGTTGAGCGCCTCACAAACCAATCATCATCATCATCACATTCATTCCAAAGTGTGGCAGTGCACCATTATCCGAAACTATAGCTGTCACCGAACACCAGGTGGAACGTCGTCTAACGCATTAGGCAAAGTATTGCATAGAAACATGCGATACAGGTGCGCATTCATCTTGTCCGGCAATAGACAAGGGCCCAAAACACACACCCCACGATTCCAGCCTCGAAGTTTATGTCAAAGCGTGCCTGAAAGCCACGTTCACGGATGACATGTGAGTTATCATCCGACCAAAAACGGCTGTCGTTGAGGTTGAAAATACCCTCGCGAATGAAGTTAGATTCGTCAGTTCATATCAGGTTATTTATAAAATGTTCGTTATCTCCACTTGCTGCAAACACCATTCACAAGACTGCGCTTACCGAATACGGTTTTTTGGGCGCTGTTGCTGAGTTAACGTATAATGATACGGGTGTAGTTCCTAATCGTGCAACACTTCAGTGATATCTGGAACTGCCTTCGCTGTATCATTGGTTCTTCGCCGAGGTCATTGGTGAACGTTTTCAAGAATTGAATCTTTCTTTTTTGTGGAGTACGTCTAGTCCTCGGACAACCTCTGTTCATTACTTGTGGACAAAGACTATCGGTTTTCTCAAGGTGTTGCTCCAAGCGACGAAAAGCGTTCTTATCGGGATGGTGCGTTTGAGGGTATTGTGTAGTACATGCACAAGCAGAAGCAGCAGCAGCTTAGTTATTGGATGCACTCAACAGCAAACGCTCCACCGGAAAGCAGCCCTACATGTACTTGACAGGACTAGATATAGCTGTGCATTTCACGGTTAATAGACACATGTATGAAGTTTGATGCATCCCACTGCCATGTGATAGGCTATTGTCATGTGACAAAATTGTGGGCTCTTGCCCTCTCATATCGTTTAGGGTGCCTAGGGGATACTGCGTACCCGGAATGCTGTACAACAATTCAAGCAAATGACATTTGTAGTTTCATTTCAGTAAAGCAGATTGACAGTTATATTGTATTGTATGTTAACCGGGGGCCTAGAAACGACGGAGAAGTCGTTTCACTGCCGTCTCTTCTCTTGCGTTCTGCATCTTCGTTCCGGCGCTTGTGGTTACGCCAGACGAAGATGATATCCTGCTTATGAACGACGAGTTCTATGGAACAGATGTCTAAAATATAAAAGAGGAACCTGACGAGGATCCAAACCGTAGCTCCATGGTGAATGTGGGTTGGATGTCCCAGCAGTCTAATGCTGCGACGGTTGGTGCGGTAGTGCGGGGTGATACGCATTATACGTTCCTCTGTACATTCGGATGCGCTGCACGATGTGAGAATCTTGCCAACTCCCCACTTTCATACATGTGTTTTCAAAATGCATCCGATCTGATTTTGCATTGTCTTGAATCGAGATGAGGAATCGCGTTCTGATCTCCAAGTGCGGCATTTTTTCTTCTATACTGAAAACGAATATGCACATTTTTCTCTTTGGTATCGCATAATGAAAGGAAAACGTCACGAGTTCCTGTTTGCCCCGACTGTCAAATAGATGTAAAAAAAAACAGCGCCTGTAGTTACATTGCGATCCTCCTCGACATGGCATAGAACAGGAAGAATGATAACGTCGGTACTGAGAACGAGTGCTGGATTAATAACCGATCATTTGGTACAGTTTCTAGTGTGGCCATATTTTTATGCCGTTTTTTTAAATTAATTTCGGCCATTTTCAGCTGTTTCCAGACTTCTTGTTTTGTTTTATGTATCCATTACTCTGAACAGTCAAGACAAGAAAACACGCAGAACAAAGCATTTTGTTTGTAACTGTCAGTGTAGGTTTTACCATATCACAAATAACTGGTTAGTTTGCACATGATGCAAACACTGTGTCTGGCATTGAGAAGAAACTAATATGGGGAAAGCAGCCTCCGATCGCCGTACACACCCCAGACGGTTGCTCCGACTGTGGCGGGCGGCTTATTGGTTAGCCAAACTCGATGAGTTAGATGTAAAAAAGTTCAAGAAAATCGTTGCACAGTTTAAGTGGATGTGTCAGTAGTTACTGAGAGATGCAGAAATTTTAAAGCTGTTTTAGTGGATGTTAACTAAAACCCGCCACATAAGTTTCAAAATATACGTAGATTTTTATTGCCGTATAGAAAATAATTCCACTGCAAAGGCTCTCGAAACGAATATTTTGAGATTACGGAAAACCGTTTCACAGTTCTTTATGCCTCACACCCTTGTGTCATTTGCAGCAACGTCTTTGCTCTTGTGAAGTCACATCAGCGCATCTGTTCATTTACGAAGCATGTCAGCTACGCGCGAAATAATTGACAGAGGGCTCCGTGTGCACCGAACAGCGCTAGAATTTGTTTCACGCGGCGGCCGCGCCTGCTGATTCGTCGACGCTTCGTAATCCGGGTCGAGGGGAGCGCTGCGGCTTCGGGTAACTTCGGCAAAGACCGGATCGTGTGTCGCCTCGCGCTTCCCCCACTCCTTCATTCCGCTCAGTGACGTAGGCTGTGCTTTTGGCTGGGGCAAGTAGAAGGGGGGTTTTAGTTTCCCACCAACCACCTACCGTATAGTACACGCCGCGGCAAAATTCGACGCGCCATGTGACAGCGGAATCCCGCTTCTGTCGAGACAGCGCGCCAACTAGCGGTTTAAACGCCGCTGCGGCATCCGGAGCGGGCAGGAGGCTATAACGTTCCCACATAAAGTGACCGCTTCGGAACTTTATATCGTAAATAGAAGGCAGGCGATTAGTACTACAAGTCGGACGAGAAACTAGGAACGACGTTCTTGTTTCCATACAAATCACGATTAAGATTCGAGTGCTTTTCTGAGGTTATTCTCGTAATAAAAAATGTGTAAATGGTAAGTGAAGTTTCTACGAAACATTCCTATCCGAAAACTGTTGCAATAGTTAACGTTAGGAAAACTTAGTTTGCAGCTATAGAAAAGTTACTGCTTTAAAAAGGAATTGTAACCCATGTGATGCGTTAGCAAATTTTTTCTGGTACTGCCGTAAATTTTCGAAACGGAATGTTGCATGTGAGTAGGCAGTGAAATAAGTATACTTTTAAGTAAATCTAAATTTATTTCTGCTCTTATTTCTTTGTAAGCAATTTTGTTTTGCGCCTTTCCATTTACGCTCTTTTTGTATTTCCTCAAAGCATGTCTTTTAGCGGCTTCTGTACTGTAGGAGAGGCGAATGGACGGTTGAATAACAGCCTCTCATCCCCGCTTTAATCGATACCTTATCTTGGCTTAATAGCGTCGCCGAGGCGGGCTATTCTTCCTTACCACGGGCACGCCCCCAGGC
Source organism: Schistocerca piceifrons (assembly GCF_021461385.2). Taxonomy (NCBI): domain Eukaryota; kingdom Metazoa; phylum Arthropoda; class Insecta; order Orthoptera; family Acrididae; genus Schistocerca; species Schistocerca piceifrons. Next base: position 732,013,217 of record NC_060149.1, on the reverse strand, counting down.
GCGCGAGCGGTCCGGGGCATCACAATGCCAACTCCCGGTTTCCAGCTCCCACTGTTTACGTCTGCCCCCTGACCTCTGCTGAATAAAGTCCGCCAGGGAGCAAATTTCCTGCTTCTTTCTGATGAGCAAACCGTCGCTACTGCCGTTCTCTCCAGACTCGAGCAACGAGAGTAGCTACAGCATCAAATACGCGAGACTTGAGAAAGTATGAACTCGAAGATAGATAGTATTCAACGGTGAGATGTTAATAAACAGTGATTTTGTACGTTCTCCTAAAGTTTCTACTTAGGATTCTTTCCCGTAGGTTTCTCAGTGAGCTAGAAAATTTCATATTTCCCTCTGCAGACAATAAGATATTATGCAGGAAGAGAAATTTTGATATCTGCAGTTTTAATTATGGAGGAAAGAAACGCTCACGTTTTCGGTACAATTTTGTAGACGCATCTAGAACTTCTCCGCATCTGTACCAATTTTAAGACGCAGAATCTGTCGGCGAGACAACAGACTTCCTATATCCCTTTGCAGTCAGGAAAGTATCGGGCAAGAAGACAAGTGGTACGAGTACAACTATGACTTGAATGCGGCCTAAATAAATGCTCATTCTGTAGTCATCATCCCATTAGTTCTTCTGAAGTGTTTCAAGGAGCGCCGTCTTTCATTAAAAGAGCAAATTTGTTTTCTTCGTGCAATAGGTAATCAATCGTTTTTCTGTTTGCCTCAATCACATAATGAGAATATTTGTGTTTGTAAAATTGCAGAAAGCTTTCATTATTGACTCTATGGGTATCCCGAAAAAGAAGAAAAAAAAGTAACTTGTCTTCTTTTAATTATTTAAGAAATAAGTATCCATTCTTCTGTCTCAGTTGTGTTTGTGATTTATTTTAGAACGTGTTCCTCTTTATAGAAAATTACACAATAGTCTAAAGGACTCAGTGCAAGACAGCAAAGCACAAATGTGTCGTGTTAGCGGGGTAAAAAAAAAAAAAAAAAAAAAAAAAAAAACTGATGAAATGAAACGGCCGTTCGCAAACATTACCAGCCGTTTTTCGTAAAATCCCAAACAGGATATTTAATTGTAATCGAAGAGCTCGAGCATTGCTTGGCACAAGTCGAAAAAGCATTTCTCCCAGCAAAATTTAAAGAAAAAATTATTACTATACACTGTTCGCAGAAAGGAATGATAATTAAATATGAACCTATTTTTTGAGCAACGCGTTCTCTATCTGAGCAAAACCGCTTGAAAATCTTAAAGTTTCAAACCAAAAAACGTTATTGTGAAATCCAAATAACCGAATTTCAAAAGTTCAATGCATTTTCTGAAAGTTAACCTGAGACTTCATTATGTGAGTAAAACGTGACGAGCGTTGACGAGACAGACATGGTTGCATGCAAAAGACTGTCTCTCTTAACATACGTAGGTAGGACTTCACTATACATTCAGCTATGCTTCGATGTGTTTTGAAATTATGAATAACAGGGAGAATTTAAACGGGTGTTACTGACTTTAAACGCAGAAGTTATTTGATATAAGTGTTATATAACTGCGTAAATTGACGTTATCGTGTTTGACGTTGATATATGCCTAATAATCTAATCAGACCAATAAAACTAATAGATACAAGAAAAGAGCTAAGCAGAATAAATGTGTATCATTGATACATAAAGTCATTTTTACGTAGCTGCTGACTCGTTTCTCTTTGTATTATCGATGAAAATAAATACGGATGATAGCTATGCTTTTACAATATATGACGTGGCCACTCGGAGATTAGGGCACATAGATTAATTTGGGCTTGTATGGAGGCTACTGTAGAGAAATAATTTCACATTTTAAATATTATATAAAACGAAATTAACGAGGATGTCTCGTGGCCCTCAAATGACTTAAAATAAAACTTACTCTAGCTATGACACTGCCAAAATATCGGTCATTTTTATTCGATGTTTTAGTCATTTATTTGGTTAACTTCATAATACTGTGTATATTTCTCAAGGTTCCTTAATGTAGAGTTATTGCGTTAGTAATAATATGCTCGGGTGTACGGTCAGGCCGTGGGAGCAAGAGATTCGAATCACCTCCAACAGTGACCGTTCGCACTTTACACGAAAGGTCACAGTGGTTGGCTCATCGGCGAGACGTCCGCTTGTTCGTTTGCTCGCAACGCCGTGCGTTGCCACGGAAACCGCTTCCAGCCTACGCACTAAAATATATCCCCACGTCCTCGGCAGCGATATGCTTTAGCTTGCTCGAGAATCAGCAAAACAGAACTACTCGCCACAACTTGTCTGCTGTGCTGGCCAAAAAAGAGAATTACATGCTTGTGCAACAGTCTTACGTAATAAGTGGAATAAACTATGTATTCATAGAAAGGAATCTCAATAACTGTAGCGGAACCACAAAGCTTACACAAAAATAGAGCTGTCGCTTTGTGTGTGCGTGTGTCGAATTCCCATTGCGAGCCCATACCCCGACAAACACATTGCAGTAGTGTCTGCGGACGTAATGAGATTCGTTCACTCGAAAAGTGAAGAGTAAACAACACTGATTCATAATACAGAAAAACGAAAAATATCTTAAATATGAATGGCAGAACCCGAAGTAATCAATGCTACAAATTTATTAACTGTCATACTTTTGAATCGTTAAATGCCACTATGTGGCTAGCGACAGATCTCGTATCTGATTCGATATGAAGGAACTGGTAATCTGCAATATTTAGTAGTGTTGCAAATTAAGTAGCTACTAAAGTTCAGCTCAAGAATCTGTCGTAGCCCGCAGAGATACGATTAGAGTGTCTTACGGGATAGCCAGAGTCATCACTAACTTAGCACAGATTTCTTCTCGCTATCATATTACTTCCTTCTGTAAAGAAAAAAAATGATGTGCTGTTGTAGCAGGTCTTATTTCCACGTCACTTCTAGTACTTGACCATGTGAGGTATGGGATCTGTCTGCGACCGAACTACGTAAGAGAAATCCTCATCAGAGTGGCGTAATACAGCATAAAGGGATAAAATATAATTTGAAGTTAAATAATCAAGAAATATTAACAATGAATTAGAAGCATTTTGAGCAGAAGACAATTTAAATATGTATAAAAAGGCGTAAAATGTGTTAATATATACCAAAAATGTTACTGTAAAATCTTTCAACAATTTCAACTTTGCTTGCTTTCAGATATTATATTTTATTTGCTTATTTACAGTGGTACAGGGCTCGGTTTGGTGCAGGTGCCGTACCTCACCTAATTCAGAATTCTTTCTTCGAATGTTACGCTATTATGAACCTCAGAGCTTCCTTTATTCGTTCCTGTTTTGTTATTAAATGATGCTACCGCAATCGATCAAGCTTATTTTTCGTTGTAGTTACAGAGTGCGAGAGTGTGAAAAGTATACTCCAGATTATAACAGTTAACGCAGAGAGAACGCGTTTAAAAATAACAGACAAGACGTGTAACACGTCAGACACTATCAGGACCCGGGACGGCCTTACGGTTACTGACGACATTACTTCAAATATTTAAGATCTGGTACAAGCCTCTTTGTTGACTTGCGAAGTTATGGCGTCAGAGCCGCGGCGTGTCACGAGCGGCGAGAGCAAGCGAGCCTTCGACATTGGTCTGGGACGCAGGCTCGCTGAAAGGCCACTTCGGGGCCATCGCTCGCTATTCAGCGCCTGGGCTGCCGGCAGAAACACGTTCTTCCTCGTGAAGCCCAGAAAATTGCTTCCGCGCCAGACAAAAGAACGCAGGGATGAAATTTAGTTTCGTTAAGCGACTTCTAACGCTCCAATGGGCGTTGCTTAAGAGGAAGGTATGGTCTGAGACAGGAATGGGACAAACAGAGTCCTAAGAAGAAATAATGTCCTGAGGGAGCAACAAGTATTGTAAGAAATCTTGGAGAAAATCAGGCATGTCCGACGTAACCTTCTAAGTATCTCGTGTTTTAGAAAATAATCCATCACACAAGACGTACAGAAAAACTGCAGTGTAATTTTTCATCAGCAGAGAAAGAACAGTTTTTTTATGAAGCTGGATTACATTTGACTTCTTCTTCGTTCCATTACCGCATAATAAACAGATACTCGTGGATATCGAACGTTTCAAAAACCAGAATATTTTTATGCTATAATTAATGTTCTCAGGTTTAAAATTTCATTGTAAAAATCAAAGTAAAGCAATCTTCAAAATTTTGGAAGAAACACAAAGTTACAACACAAATTTTCATTTAATGGTCAATACGTACACAATTAAATAAAGTAATGTGCAAGCTGTTATAGCTTAGCAACGTCAGAAGTTTCCGAGCAAATATCTGACTACTCAAAGCAGTTCAACTAAACAGTCTACCCCTGAGAGAACTCGAACAGCAATTCCATTCCTGAGAGTGATGGGTGGGAAGAGAAGTGCTGCTACGTGTTCGCTCACCCGACTGCAGCAGGGCGACTGTAAGACTTGGCGCCGCGAAACTTCTCCTCAGTTCCGTGTAAACAACCACATTCAGTCGTCTCACCGTTGTGGCGAAGAGGAGCAATCGGTCCAGGGCCCTTTTACGTCTTATTTGCACCAAAGTTGAGGCGGACAGGTCGTTTTCTCCCAACGAAAAGAGAAGAGTGGGGAAAATATAGGACACGTAATGATTTTAGGTTAGTGTATTTAGATAGTGTTATGCTCCGCCGTAAAGAAACGAACGTATTTCTATTTTTTGCAACATATTTTATGTTATTATTTAAAACTAAATCCTGCCGTTTTTTGTCATTTTACAGTACCGTAGTGAAATCTTAAAATTTGCATCTTCACAGAAACGTACAGGTTCCTTTATTTACAGTTGCAGAGTTTCGGCACTTTAGTTCGTATTGATCTGTGGTCATAAAGAAATTTCGCACACAATATTCCCCTAAATAGTCATTATTAATGAAAAAACAAATTATTGCAAGGTGCTTATAAAAAGTTCTTACCTTGTTTAAAATAATTTTTCAATCTTTTTTCTGCCTGGTTCTACTTTTTTGGATTTAGTGCCCATTTACCCTGAAATGCTCGAGTTTCACAGTATTCAGAGGTAGTTTGATACTATAGGATAAATTCCCTTGTCAGAATTATAATTACAGATGAATATTAGTTGTACGCCTTTTTATTCCTAGGAATTGTTTTATTTATTAATAATGAGAATACGAATTTTTATCCAGTTGAGTCAGGTGACATGCAATTCCCATTACACAGAAACATGTATTAATGATTGAATCTCAACAGGCACCACTTGATTTCTATTAATTAGGGTATAAAGAAAAACTTCGAAACATTGAACATTCTCCGTCCCTTTTTGAGTACGATGGTAGCCTGAGATGCTCTACCAAAGGCTGCAGGATTTTAGCAGTTTTGTTTCATATTTAATAATTCACTTGCAACCAGTGTTGTTACAAATAACACTGTTAATATATTTTGAAATTTCTTGATAGTAAGGTACTAGCAAGAAAAAGACATTACTTACGAAACTGTCGTAACCCAGCAACTCATTAACCACGGTAGCACAACACCGTGATGCAAATGTGATCTTGCAGGAGAATTTATGCCTCAAGACAGACACAGACGTTTATGACTTACCCCGACTCGCAACGGTTATCACCAGTTTCAGCAGCGGTCGTAAACCAAAGCGAGTTTCGGTAACGAGTGCTGCCATATACGAAAGCCTGTGCGACGGTTATTGTAATATTCATTAAATAGCAGTTCAGTCTCGTGATAGTAGTTAATAAAATACTCGCAGTAGCTGTATCATTATTTTCCATTACCTTCCATTACCACTCAGAGCCTCACGAGAGGTTTTACTGCTGAAGAGATAAGACTTATATATATATATATATTCGGTGTAAAGTTGCTGTTGAGTCCTTAACTTCCTTATATATATATATATATATATATATATATATATATATATATATATATATATATATATATATTCGGTGTAAAGTTGCTGTTGAGTCCTTAACTTCCTTAACTACAAAGCATTTTATAACAAGTACAATGTTTTCTTGTATTCCATAGAGGAAACAACAGTGTATGCATTCAATTTTCTGACAGGTGAATACAATACCAGATAAGTTATGTGAATTATTATCACCACCATCACCATCACCACCACTTCTACCATCAGCATTACCATCATCGTAGCTACAACTTCATTCATCCATAGGTGACAAATTCCATATATTTGCCAACAAGAGCTTCTCCATAATGCAGCAACATCTTAGTCCAGTTTCATGTAATTTCCTTAGTATCTTCCAGCACTCATTTCCAGTTCATATGCATGACACGTCTTATCAGCTAGTGTAATATTTGATCGTCACAACCAGAAAAAACGTCAAAAATGCTTTGTTACCAGAGTAAGTCTTGAACAGAAATATTCATTTAAGTTGTCTAGACGTGCAAATGTCGCTTCTAAGAAACCTCCATTCAAACATCAACGTTTGTCCCTTTCATTTCACAATAAGCAGTTAATTTAAAGTGAGGCGACAGAAGATATAGGATGGAGATATATACATATACAGATGACGGTGGTATCGGGTACACAAGGTGCATAAGGGCTGTGCATTGGTGGAGCTGTCACTTGTCCTCAGGTAATTCATGTGTAAAAGTTTCCGTCGTGATTATGGCCTCACGACGGGAATTAACAGAGTTTCAAACCAGAATTGGAGTTGGAGCTAATCGAACGGGATATTCCATTTCGGAATTTGTCAGGGGATTCAGTATTCCAAGATCCACAGTGTAAAGAGAGTGCTGAGAATACGAAAATTCAGACAGTACCTCTCAGCACGGACTACACAGTGGCCAACGGCCTTCACATAACGACCGAGAGAAGCAGCGTTTGCGTAGATTTGTTAGTGCTAACAGACAAGCAACACTGCGTGAAATAACCGCAGAAATCAATTATGACAGTGCGGAGAAATTTGGCGTTAATGGACTACGGCAGCAGACGTCCACGCGAGTGCCTTTGCTCTCAGCACGCCATCGCTTGCAGCGCCTCTCCTGGGCTCACGACATTATCGGTTGGACTCTAGACGACAGGAAAACCGTGACCTGGTCACATGTGTGCCACATTCAGCTGGTAGAAGCTGATAATGTGGTTCGGTGGGGCACACGCACCAAGAAGCCATGACTCCAAATTGTCAACAAGGCACTGTGCAAGCTGGAGGTGGTTCCATAATGTTGTGCGATGTTTAGAAAGGAATGGACTGGGTCTTCTGGTCTCACTGCACCGATCATTGGCTATAAATGGTTATGTTCGGCTACCTGGAGACCATTTGCAGCCAACAACGATAGAATTTTTATGGCTTACAATTATCTATGTCACCGGCCCACAATTGTTCGTCATTGGTTTGAAGAATATTCTAGACACTTCGAGCGATGCATTTGGCCAACCAGATCACCTGACATGAATCCCATTGAACATTTATCGGACATAATCGAGAAGTCATTTCGTGCACAAAATCCTGCACCGACAACACTTTCGCACTCACGGATTGGTATAGAGGCAGCATGGCTCAGTATTTCTGCACAGTCTTCCAACGACTTGTTGAGTGCATGCCACGTCGAGTTGCCGAACTACGTCAGGCAGGACGCGGTCCGACACGATAGTAGGAAGTATCTCATGGCTTTCGTCAGCCCCATGTGTAATGTAGACTTGCACATTTTTTTCCTCACAATTTACATTTATTAAAACAAAAAAAAAAACGTGAAACTCTATTATTTTTACTCCTGCCCTGTTCCCTCCACGGATTACGGGAACCACCTAGTATAAACAGTAGAAGGTACAGCAGAAAAAATGTCATTGGTGAAAAATTGAACAATAATGACAAGTTACAGACAAGTCGGTTTAAACCGAGGGCACTGGCCGTAATGGAAGTGAGAGATGCGATGCGGTAGGCATCTAAAGAGGAACGTGATAAAACACGAGTCGCGAAGAGCGGGGGAGGGAAAGTCACGTGGCTGACTGACAAAAGAACGCAGCTAGGAGGAGATTGGAGAATTTAGTTTACAGTCTGACAAAGAAGAATCGGCCCTGTACGTTAATTTTTGAGGGAGAAGTTGTGAGATTGACAAATGGAAGTGCTCCAGTTTTATTTTTAAATACAATGAGCCATAGAATTGTACGCAGAGTGCAGACTGCTTGTTCGGAGATGGACACGAGTACTATAGGAGTAGTTTGGGAATGTTTTCCTTTAATGGATGGGCACAGCTAATATAATAGATAGTTAGGAGACAATGAGAGAACAGATACTTGACCCCTGATGTGTGCTATTTGTGCTCATACACAGAGAAGAGCAGATAAAGTACACAGCGTATGATATTCATATATCTTGTCTGACTGCAACCAACCAAAGTGGGCGTATGAAACACTGACATAGATTTAATGTATACAAGAATTCATAATTAATTCTAATCGTCTATGGTTTTCATTACTCGTGCAGCGCAGTATAGGAGGTTCGGTAGAAAGAGTGGTAGCACATGTTTTCGTTTTACATCCTGCGGAAATATTGTCACTACATTTCCGATGGTATGCTATAATTACTTGATACTTGTTCACAGCCGGCCACGGTGGTCTCGCGGTTAAGGCGCTCAGTCCGGAACCGCGCGACTGCTGCGGTCGCAGGTTCGAATCCTGCCTCGGGCATGGATGTGTGTGATGTCCTTAGGTTAGTTAGGTTTAAGTAGTTCTAAGTTCTAGGGGACTGATGACCACAGATGTTAAGTCCCATAGTGCTCAGAGCCAATTGAACCATTTGAACTTATTCACATTTAGTTTACGTCCTGTGTTTTGCGTCAATTTGTACACTGAAGACATACAGTCATTGATCTGGTGGATGGCGGTACGGACATCTTCAGTAAAGATGGACGGCGGTGGACTAGAAACAATATTTACTGGAGGACAGAGCTGATGAGATGTGATTGACATGCAACAAATCCCTGCGGGACTCCTGAGACAATATGGTCTTAGGACGAATTTTTGTTTTTACATACGAAACGCTAGCGTAGAGTTCTTAAGCAGCCTTCAAACAACTCCTGGGAACTATATGAAAAATGAAGCAGATCCTTTTTTTATGAGCAGTCTGCAGAACTGAGCCAGTCTGAGTGACCGAGCGGTTCTGGGCGCTACAGTCTGGAACCGCGCGACCGCTACGGTCGCAGGTTCGAATCCTGCCTAGGGAATGGATGTGTGTGATGTCCTTAGGTTAGTTAGGTTTAAGTAGTTCTAAGTTCTAGGGGACTGATGCCCTCAGAAGTTAAGTCCCATAGTGCTCAGAGCCATTTGCACCATTTTCTGCAAAACTGAAAAGTCAGACGTTTTTCGGAAGCCTAATAAAGTCAATATTGTGACCTCGTGGCTGTTTATGGCATGTTTCAGATCAATTTAAATCGATTTAATTAGTGCAGCATTTATACTGCAGTGTTTGTGAAAATCTGATTGACATTGGTCATGTAAGTTGAATTTCTGTATCTATTCAGTCAGTTGCCTGTTAACAACATGGTCCAGGGCTTTAATCGAATGAGTAAGATGCTGATTGGCGGTTAATTATAAGGTGAAGATGGGAATAGGTCAGACTGTGCTACTTTCCCTTTGCGTTGGATATTTCTCATTGACAAGAAAAAAATTAAATTCGCCTGTCAAGACTGGTATTGAGATATGTGCAACGTTCTTGATCGTGATGATTTTATTAGTGTCGTCGCCTAATTGCTTCCGTTGCCGTAGTAAAAATGGTTCAAATGGCTCTAAGCGCTATGGTACTTAACGTGAGGTCATCAATCCCCTAGACATAGAACTACTTAAACCTGAAACTTCCTGGCAGATTAAAACTGTGTGCCCGACCGAGACTCGAACTCGGGACCTTTGCCTTTCGCGGGCAAGTGCTCTACCATCTGAGCTACCGAAGCACGACTCACGCCCGGTCTCACAGCTCAACTTCTGCCAATATCTCGTCTCCTACTTAAACCTAACTAACCTAAGGACATCACACACATCCATGCCCGAGGCAGGATTCGAACCTGCGACCGTAGCTGGCGCGTGGGTCCGGACTGAAGCGCCTAGAACCGCTCGCCCTCAGCGGCCGGCCGTTGCCGTAGTAATTAACCATACTTCAAAATGTCTGCTTGATTGAAAAGTAATTTAATTCAAGCAGTATATATTAACTGATGTGATCATATAATGACTAAGACAAATGTGATACGACTCATTTTTACGTTCATAGCAGCACTCACACTGCAGTCAGATGATACCTAGTTTCACACCAACTTATGACCATTCAATATTCGTGACATTATCCCAAGCAATTAAAAGATGACGCCTGAGATTCGAGGAAATATTAATCCTGTAGTTGCTATTCAGTTTCTGTCCCAATTTTTACTCTTCACTGTAGTTTTGGAGGACGGGCAACGCTGCACATTTAACAAAAATTTGTGGAGAAGTCATGTGGCATTTATGTACTCGAATTACTCGGTACATTAGCAATTCCCTTAAGAAACGTCTAAATGAACTCCCTCGTGTTGTTGCCTGGGAACTAGATTTGTAATCTCTAGGGAAATCTCCTTACCTTTAGTAACTGCAGCCCCTTCACACAATCCTAAAAGAAGATACCTTAAGAATCCGCAGCCTTTCTCTCTCCGTCTGTCACCGATCACAGTTATTTTGTAGTCACTTATTCATCAAAAATTTTCGTTGATGTTGGTGATTCAGATTTTATGCAGTTAGTAACTTTGTATCTTTATTAACGACTATATATATATATATATATATATATATATATATATATATATATGCGCAATGAAATCTGTAAAAAAACACTTTCTTTTGTTGGATCAAAGTATTATATGCCTATCATAGTTGCAGAAGATTCATTCGAACAGTATTTTGCGTGCTTCTGTTACCTTTCAGTTTCTTTCATAGGTAAGCTTGAAAGCTCCTCCAGGTCAATTCATGTTGTTCCACACAAAATGAAGCCTAATGTCATTGTCGATAACGACACTCATAAATTTTGGAACCTCTAGAAGTTAATTTCACTTCATCCGGTATTCATACGCCGTAGGCACGCAATTTTCTTTCCTTGTTGATTGCGTTGTACAACATTAAAAGGCGCTGAATATAAACAACCCCATTTTCTTATTTATTCCCCCATAATGGCTTCTGGTTATTTTATTCACTTTCAGAGTTCCTGTTTCGTTGAACGTGGGAGCCGGATAACTGGTCTTCTCTGATGTGTAATACCCTCATACATTTCGTGAGCTTTCATTCTAGAAAATGATACAGAGCAATGGTGTGGTCATCTAAAGTTTCATTCCATCTTACCAACTTATCCGTAGAGTACTGATCTGTCAGAAGAACCTCTACTTCCTGCATGTCATGGAATGTTTGCTGAGATCAGATATCATTAAAGTTACGTCTCTGTTTACGACCAGCGCAGTCTAGCCCAAGTGTAGAGACATGGAGACAAAAATTGCTCAAATGGTTCTGAGCACTATGCGACTTAACTTCTGAGGTCATCAGTCGCCTAGAACTTAGAACTAATTAAACCTAACTAACCTAAGGACAACACACACATCCATGCCCGAGGCAGGATTCGAACCTGCGGCCGTAGCGGTCGCTCGGTTCCAGACTGTAGCGCCTAGAACCGCACGGCCACAACGGCCGGCAGACATGGAGACACACTTGACCTACATGTTAACAGTAACTTCTTCTCAACAAAAGTGCTTAACATAATCTGTGTCACAATCAGCCTTGTTGAAGAACACGTACATCAGTCGCTAAGAACAAACATTTAAAATAGGCTACATTTTAATAACTGTCGTAGCATGTTCTAGAACAAGTATGTACGTGATAGAGCTTTTTTAATTAATGAGTTGAGAGGTACACGATTCAGTCACAATAGTATGACCACCGCCTATATTAGACGTCAGCGTGCAATAACCACTTACAGACGGCAGGTGGCAGCACTAGCAGTGGAGGGTATATAAAGCGTGTCGGGGTGGACGCGGAAAACTGTGCAGTATTGTCGTACATGGAAATGGAGTGATTTATCTGACGTCCAAAAGGACATGATCATTAGCTTTCAGGCCAAGCGTGGAAGCATTTCCGAAACGGTTAAGTTTGTAAACTGTTTGCGTGCCGCCGGGGTTAAAGTATCCCGTGCGTGGCAAAATGGCGCTGTTCAAAACTGGCGCCAAGGCAACTGTGTTGCCCAACGGGCCGTAGATGACGAGGGTGAATGACGGTCACGGAGATGAATACGGGCAAATAGACGTGCAACTTTTAAGCAACTGCCGGCCAGAGTGGCCGAGCGGTTCTAGGCGCTACAGTCTGGAACCGCGCGACCGCTGCGGTCGCAGGTTCGAATTCTGCCTCGGGCATGGATGTTTGTGATGTCCTTAGGTTAGTTAGGTTTAAGTAGTTCTGAGTTCTAGGGACTGATGACCTCAGCAGGTAAGTCCCATAGTGCTCAGAGCCATTTGAACCATTTTTAAGCAACTGACCGACCAGATGGACCGAGAGGCTACCAACAGTATATCCTCCACAACCGTTCAGCGGACGTTGCTGCGTGTAGGCCTCCCATGCACCCATTCAGAATGGTGTTTATCTGCGACAAAGGTTCAAATGGCTCTGAGCACTATGGGACTTAACACCTGAGGTCATCAGTCCCCTAGAAGTTAGAACTACTGAAACCTAACTAACCTAAGGACATCACACACATCCATGCCCGAGGCAGGATTCGAACCTGCGACCGCGTCAGTCGCGCGGTTCCAGACTGTAGCGCCTAGAACCGCTCAGCCACCCCAGCCGGATACCTGCGACAAAGGCTGGGATTTGCATGCCAAGACCGCAACTGGACGTCCACAGTGTGGCGACAAGAAGGTTTTTCAGATTAACCACGTTTTTCAGATTAATCACGTTCAGATAAATCACGCTCCATTGTACACATGGCATTTGCCGTGTACACTATGCAACGATTCTCGGAAGGGTCCAGGTCGGAGGATGGAGCATTAAGATCTCGGCCATGTTTTCGTGGCAGTCCGTTGGTAATCTTGTCATTCTGAAAATCACAATGGATCAGCACGATTATGAATCCGTTCTTGGGGATCATGCCCACCCTATATACAGTTTGTTTTTCCTCGACGCGGTGGCATCTGCCAGCAGGACAATGCAACGTTTCACAAAGCTTGTAGTCTGCATGAATGGTTCGAAGAGCTCGAGAATGAGTTTTCCGTACTCCCCTGTCTATCTGATTCCCTGGACAATACGTTCCTTTTGTTTCAGTGTTTCTTTTCAGTTTCGTTTCAACTTACTTAAAATTATTTTTCTAACGAGGCAGCAAGAAATATTTTTTATTTATCCTCCTCCATCTGAAGCAGTGCCTATGCTGAAAAAAAATCAAAATTCTTAAACGTGATTCATGTTAATTCAGTGATTACCACTTTCCGTTACTAAAGTTTGCCGAAAATCACGAGTTCAAACACAGTTATATAAAATCTGTGCCGTGTTTTGTTGCTTACTTGCAGTATCGCCTCGGAAGACTACATCTTTCTTACGTAAAATATCACCACGACAGCGATTGCATGGCGGTCACTCGTGCTACAGGAGAAGAGAACCAATAGAATAACACAACTTTTCTGATGAATCTATCATGGTTCCACGCTCTATGGTTTGCATCCAAGCAGTGCGGAACCGGTACTACCTATGATGTCCGTCACATGCAGCTCGGCTTCAGATCAGATTTCATCTGACCGGTTAGCATCGGTCCTTGATGCACCGTTGAGTCACTGTCTTATTCGCCAAACTTCGTTCCGTTCAGCCTAATCTACATTTATGTATTTATTCCACAAGTCACCAGTTACTGTCTTGCGGAATCTAGGTCAGTGCCACAGTCACTGTGTGCCCCATTTCTATATTTTCTACTTGCGAACGGTGCACAGGTAGAATGACGAAATTCTCTCGGCCACTACGTAGTATATTTCTTGGTAGTAAAAACCATTTATTTGGCTTTTATGAGAAAGTGGATTCTGTGAATTTCAAGAGAAATCCTTTTCTTGATGTCCATTTCTAGCGTTTTCTATGGGAGTTCGTAGATTTTATGTGTGACAATACTGCATTTACTAAATACAAAATTACGAATTAACTCCGTACACTGTAAGGCTTGCAGGGTATAGATGCATATGTTAAGACACTGGATCTACATTCGGGACGATCGTGGATCAAGACTTCATTCACTCACGCAGAGTTCAGTTTCCTGTAGTTTTCTTAAATGGATATGAGGAATATAAGGCCGATTCCATTCCCGCTTTGTCCCCTGGCCTCTTCGTAGAAGAAATATTAAATAGTAATCTTCCGTTTGTTACTAATTTATTCATCCCTTTATCTTTCTGTGGTCGAGCTTGCTGTGGAAAAAGGGAATTCTTTAAACGACGGGTTTCGGAGATAAGTTGCATTTCGTAAGAATTCTTCTGACGAACGGTTCGATTAATGTGGTCTTACATCACTTTGTACAACAACACCCTAATGTTTGACTGTAGTTACAAACCTAAAGAACTACTCCAGTACTGTGGACTCAGACAACATCTTTTCGTATATTCATTAGCCTTAAGTTCAATTTTTGTTGTATTGAGAGTCAGCAGCTAATTTTTCTCCGGAACACTTATAATGCGCAATATTTCCTAGACTTAAAAGTAGTTTCCTGCCACAACACCTGACTCTGTGTGATACTAGAGTATACTAGCCGCTTAGTCATTTACACGTGTCAGTGGTAGAACAGGTGTGGGGAAGGAGATCGGCTGTGTCGTTTTCAAAGGAAAGATTTCAGCATTTGTCTCTATTGATTTAGAGAAACCACGGAAATACAGAATATCTGAAGGATGGTGTTTCAGCCGAACTCCTTCAGAAAATGATTCCAGTATCTCGTAGCAGAACGTCGTTCCATATTTAAAGGAGAGTTCTGTTAAGTGTGTAAAGCTTCGTTGGGCAACTTGCATGTAAAGTAGGGGGAAGGTGTTATTTTAGACACGGTAGGATAGATAAATTGGAGATTAGGGCTTAACAACGGTAACTGTAAGTAGTATACTATACGTATCCGGTATCTGTGGACTACAGCTGCTACAGATCAGCACGATATTAGCACGCACCATCAGCCGCTATAAGCTGTTCTTTGTCTGCCGTATACGTGCGTATACGTTCGGAAGGAAATCAAAGGACATATCCTAATTATCATAGTGCCATTCTCGAAGTCAACCAAATTGTTCATCCGAATATTTGAAACTACGAAAGTTTTCTGATGCGTTAGGTTAATACGCCGAGCTCAAGAAATTAACCACGCGCCCTCTGAAACGAATGCCTTTGTGTGGACCACTGCACGGTCTCACTTCGTGGCTCATTTATAGCTGCAGTCAACATATTTTTATGGGAAATTATAGATAATTTTTACGAAGGCGCTACAGGAAATGTAATGTGAATTTAGGTAAAGCAGCAATCACTTAAGATAAAAATGGCTAGTGAGAGCGCTGTTGTGTACGAAATGACGAAAGCATTAGCCAGAGTCTTGTATCTGAGAGAATGCTGCACCTCACTCTTTGAAGGCAGCAAAACAAGCCCTGACGTGTACAACGTAATAAAGAGCCGGTCCAAGAGCTAATGGAGTTGCCGACGAGCAGCTGAGACCACTAATGAGAATGGTGGAGAAAATAGTGCACTTAATTGTACTGCCGTACCACTTAATTCCACATAACTCGTAGTTGAGGAAGGGAAGCACTGCGTCGAAATAACGAACAAGAAGCCTCCCGAGAATAGAATTAAAACCACATTTTTTTCACTGACCACACTAAATAATACTAAATGGTATAACCATGAAATTATTTTAAAACTAAATCAGACATGGAAAACTGTCCCTGTTATGTAAGTGTAAATATTACTTGCCTAATGTAAGTAATTGTGAAAAGGTCACTCATACACTGACGGAAAAAAATCACAACATGAAAAATAATTAAGGTTGTGTAATGAAAATTCGGAAATACATTTTTCTAGATAGCATATTTACGTCCGTAACATTGCGACATCACAGGTTAATGTAATCGTGAGATCAGCCATTTCAAATGTGATATGCTGGTACATTATGCAAGCATGTAGAAGAGCATGCATTGTGTTGTACAGGTGTCGGGTGTCAGTTTATGAGGTAGATTTCCGTGCCTGTTGCACTTCGTCGATCAATACATGAACGGTTAATGCTATTTGTGGATAATGCTAGAGGTGTCGTCCGACGGTGTCCGGGTGGCCGTGCGGTTCTAGGCGCTACAGTCTGGAACCGCGCGACCGCTGCGGTCGCAGGTTCGAATCCTGCGTCGGGCATGGATGTCTGTGATGTCCTTAGGTTAGTTAGGTTTAAGTAATTCGAAGTTCTAGGGGACTGATGACCTCAGAATTTAAGTGTTCAGAGCCATTTGAACCATTTCGAAGATGTCCCATACGTACTCGACTGAGACAGATCTCGTGATCGAGCAGGGCAAAGCAACATGTCGACACACTGTAGAGCATTTTGGGTTACAACAGCGGTGTGCGGGCGAGCGTTATCCCGTTGGACAACACTCCATGGAACGCTGTTGATGAATGGCAGTACGACAAGTTGAATTACCGAATTGATGTACAGATTTCCAGTCATGGTACGGGGGGGTAACCATGAGAGTGCTCCTGCTATCATACGAAATTGCACTGCGACCCATAATTGCAGATGGTTGCAGGCCCTCTATTTGCCTCCTCCCAACGACACACTGCCATCGGTGGCATCGAGGCAGAACCAGCTTTCATCAGAAAACACAACAGACCCCCACTCTGCCGTCGAATGAGCTCTCGCTTGACACCACTTGAAGTCGCTAATTGTGATGGTGTGGGGTCAGTGGAATACACGCTATAGGGCGTCTGGCTCGCAGCTATCCTTAAAGTAACCGAGTTGTAACAGTTTGTTCTGTCACTGTGGCGCCAATTGTTCCTCAAAATGCTGCTGCGGAAGCAATACGATGTGCCAAAGCCATACGCCGAACAGATCTTTCTTGGTGGTGTGCCACGTGGCCGTCCGAACCCAGGTCTTCTTGCGACCGTACATTCTCGTGATCACTGCTACCAGGAATCATGTACAGTGGCTACATGGTTGCTAAGTCTTCCTGCAACATTGCAGAAGGAACATCCAGCTTCCCGTAGCTCTACTACACGACCACATCCAAACTTAGCGAGGTGTTGATAATGGCGCCTTTGTCGCCTTAAAGGCTTTCTTGACTGGATCAGCTAACTACATCCACTCTCAGAGGTAACTAACGCTCAAAACTGTTACCGTATGTATTTAAAGCGAACGCTATTTGCATCCTCACAGTGGCGTTACTAGCACCGCTCTTATGCGACTAGCGTGAAATCTGAATATACATCATCTTTCCGATGTAGAAACACGCTTATCAAAGTTCATTTAGGTCGCCCAACTTCTGTTTTGTGTTGCAATTTTTTTCCCGTCAGTGTATGTTCTTCATGCCCCTTCACGATACAGTGACACTATTTTCAGCGTGAGAAACAATTGCAGTAACCAAGAACCAGTAACTACGTGTGCTTGTCGGCCCTTTTTCGAAAACCATGATGGCAAATATTCTGCATGAAGACCAATGCTGGTTTGAAGACACAGAATTAATTTCTAATTCCTATTAAGGAATCATCACTATATCAGTCGTACTGGGTTCGCTGTTTTCATGATTTGGCAGACTTATTTTTTTTATTTTTGTGGCCGTATGCCTTCGCTGCCTCTATAGCCGTCAGTTTACCAGAGGAAGTCGTGTGTGACATCTATTTGTGAGTCGTGTAAACTTCGTTCTGTGTGTTATCGTACTGTAATTATTTGTGTGCCTTATTTTTACAGGTGGAGATTGTAGAGTAACTCAGTATTTGCCTAAACAAGGAAAAACTGTCAAAACTCCACACTCAGACCAACGGTTGTTAATCAGCCACGTGGATTTGATAAGCGCGTAGTCCACCTTCCTGTCTTGTAAGCTTGCGCTCTCCGCGCTTTGTTTCTGTTTTTTTCGTATATGTGAGTTCTCGGCCCTGCTTCATCGAATTTAGACAAAGCATTTTCCAAACATAAAACAAATATTATATCTTTTTGCATCAAATTAAAAATGTGCTGCTTTTTCTGTAATTTTGCCTTTTCTCCTTTTCTTCTATCAAAAAGACAAACTGAGTAGTGCACATGTTACATCAAATTTGGGGCTACGTGTATGGAATGGAATGACAGAACGTAATATATACCTATAGTTGGAGCAGAAGAAAAAAGGATGGGTAAGGAAACTGTAAAATGAAATCGAATGATAAAATACAAGCCATCAGTAATCGGTACTGCATTTTGCGCTGGACTGGCATCAAAACAGGCGAGAATCCTCCCTCAGTTAAGACGAAAATTAAAAGGAGAGGGTATAACATCGGAGCACGGTGCATAGGGCTATAACGAAACTCTCGCATAGCTTCATCGTCTAGGAATGACTTCTTGTACTTACTTAGGTGTATCCTACGATAAATCATGCATTGTTCTGTTTTCGTCCATTAATTCTAATGATTCATCTGCATGGAGGGTCTTGAAGCACGCTACTTGAATGACTGGAGAGATGTTGTCTTTATTTTCGGTTACGGAGAACCTTGGAATGTCGTTCCTGCAAGTAGTTCCATAAATCCTAAGTCGCGTTAGGGCAGTCTTGTAACAACTGATGCGCTGCATGTGCACGAAGCCACGTCACAGCATTAGTTTTGGTACGCGTGTAGTATGTCTCATCCGGGAAAAATAGAGTCTTTGGTGCAACATGATTTGTGTCACTCAAAGGAAGTACGCCAACATATGCTCCACCAAACGCCATACTACCGCCAACGCGTCTCAACTGACGGTGTTCATTGTTGCGTTGAACTCCACAGCCAGCCCATGCACATTGTTGAATCCGCCATGTGGATTGCATATAACCTCTATCTGTACGCATGCTTGCCGTTAACCGTAATCAACCACATCTCAGGGATGGCGGTGTCCAGCGTAGCGTTCCGCCAGACGTTCGGGTGCTTCCTCTCCACCACGTTACTTGGCCGTCCGCGCTGTATGACACGATACACCATCCGTGATGTCGACAGTCGAATCGCTGGTAGGGCGACTCGGACGTAGCTGACATCTAGAAAGGAAGACACCGATGTAGAAGAGTGACGGGAGGAGGGGGCGAGGAGGTGGGGGCGTATTGCATCGTCACAGGCGGCGTGAGGGAGGGTAGTGCCAGTTCCTCTAATAACAAACCCGTCAAACTATCCGGACGGCGATTGCGTAATTGAACTAATAATGTCACGTAGAAGGAGATGTAATTAGATGAATAACGAACACTAACTTCACTTAACGAAGGTTTATTCAGCACTTGCACATGCAAGAGCGCGGAGCGAGCTGCCTCCGACCGGAACACATACGGTATATATACAGTTACTTAGCTTCTTCTGCGACAATATGCTTACAAATTGAGCGGCCGCCCTGTCATAAACATGGAAAAGGCCAAGCCCTCTCTAGTCCGGAGGAAGGGTGAGAGTTTCGTATTTGATCTAGAAAAGCATATCTGCAAAGGACCCAAAAGTTGTTAGTATACGACGAACTAGTAGCATCGTTATAAGTAGTATCTGTGCGGGATGTGTGACGCCAAATGTACGTTGACGTACTGAGTCCTTTGCAGGATATCCAGTACTCTCAGTTGGCTGTGGGAAATCCCTGTCCGGATATTTTGTGAAAGTCGTCGGTAGTTGTGAGCAGAGGTGCGTCGTATACCGCCAATGAAATCAGTGCAGAGTCATTTAATGGTTTCTCTGAGCTGTAGACACAGTTAACAGGCAGGTCAACCCCGATTATTATCGCATTGAGTTGGTGACGTTGATAAGACTACCCGAGGCCATGCCATATGCAGCGATCCAACCCAGTGCTTTGCCAGAGTCGTCGCCATTGCGAGTTAGAGGCACCAGGTCATCAGCATACGTTTGACACTGAGGGGACAAAAGCAGTTGCACACCGTCTAATAATGTGCAGGGCCTCTTTTGTCCTACGTAGTGCAGCATCTCGACGTGGCATGGACTCAGAAAGTCGTTGTTAAGTCCCCTCCAGAAATATTGCCGCTATAGCTGTCATAACTCCGAACGTGTTCCATGTGCAGGATGTCGTGCACGATCTGACCTCTCGACTATGTCCCATGAATGTTCAATGGCATTCATGCTGGACGATGTGGGTCGCCAAATCATTCGCTCGAACTGTCCAGAATATTCTTCAAACCAATTCCGAACCTCTGTGGCCTGGTTACATGACGCATTGTAATCCATAAGAATTCCATCGTTGTTTGGGAACCTGAAGTCCAGGAATGGCTCCATGTAGCCAAACATAGCCAGAGGATCCAGTCCATTCCACGTAAGCACAGCCCACACCAATATGGAGCCACCACCAACTTGCACACTTCCTTGTGGACAACTTGTTTCCATGGCTTCGTTGGGTCTGCGCCACACTCGAACACTACGATCAGCTCTTATCAAATGAAATCGGGACGCATCTAACCAGGTCGACAGATATGGTCACAAGCCCAGGGAGCGCTGCAGGTTATGTCGTGTTGGTGTCAGAGGCACTCGCATCGCTCATCTGCTGCCATAGCCCTTTAACGCCAAATTTCGCCGCACCGTCCTAACGGATAAGTTCGTCTTACATCCCACATTGATTTCTGTGGTTATTTCACACAGTGTTGCTTGTCTGTTAGAACTGACGACTCTGTTCCAGTGGTGGTGGTCTCCGCCGGTAAGTGAAGCCAGTCGGCCACTGCGTTGTCCGTGATGAGAGGTAATGCCTCAAATGCGGTGTTCTCGGTGCGTTCTTCACATTATGGATCTCGGAATACTGAGTTCCCTAACGATTTCCGAAATGGAATATTCCATGCTTCTAGATTCAACTACCATTCCGCGTTCAAAGTCTGTTACTTCCCGTCGTGTGGCCGTAATCGCGTCGGAAGCCTTTCCACATGAATCATCTGAGTACAAGTGACAGCTACGCCAATGTACTGCTCTTTAATGCCTTGTGTAGTCGACACTACAGACATATGTATACGTGCATTCCGCTATCCCTTGACTTTTGTCACCTAAGTGTACATCGGGATGTGTGATCTCGTAATGTCAGCCGTTCGGGATTAGCCTAGCGGTCTTAGGCGCTGCAGTCATGGACTGTGCGGCTGGTCCGGGCGGAGGTTCCAGTCCTCCCTCGGGCATGGGAGTGTGTGTTTGTCCTTAGGATAATTTAGGTTAAGTAGTGTGTAAGCTTAGGGACTGATGACCTTAGCAGTTAAGTCCCATAAGATTTCACACACATTTGAACATTGCGTAATGTCATGGGTGTCATTGTCATACCCGTTAGTCTTTGGCGTCGGCCGCATAATAGTGGTTCATGTGCCACAACATAGAGCAATGTAGACAGAGGGCGGCCTTGGTGTACCAATAGAGAAATCGTGAAGGGCGGCGTAGGTCATCCGTTGACAATCACCTTGGAGTTCACGCCACCGGAAGAGTCACATCGTGACAGTGATAAAAGGACATTCGTATCGCATATACTGGAGGACCGCTTCCAAATAGTCATGTTCCATACCATCGAAGGCTTGACTGGAATAAATTGACAGAAGCGCATCCTTGAGACGACATGCCCTCACCGATGTGATGAAGTCACGGTATTCACTGAGCGCTGATTGAATGTTTTTGTCACTTCCTAGTGACGTTTGATCGAGTGAGATAACCTAGTGTAATGTCTGCCGTATATGTGCCGCCAAAAATCTGGAAAAGGTCTTGTAACATAATTCAGGAGCGTTAGCTTGAGGTAATCTTGTATTCGTGAGCTACCGGAAGGTTTGTGAAGTGGTATAATCATCCCTTCCACAAAGGTGGCGGGGGAGCAGTACGACTGTACATTGCAATTCCTGACAGATGTCCATCCATCGGATGGCTAATACATGTTGAAAATTCCGGTAAAATTCTAAGGGAAGACCGTCGGGGCCCGGCGACTTGTAGCCCTCCCCCCTCCGTCCTTTACCAATGGCGTCAATTACTTCCTCGTCTGAAATTTTTTACAGGAAAGCCGCCTCCTTTGCCGTGGTGATGGTGTTGGAAATCTTTTGAGAGATATCTGCCAGTACCGTGGGATCGTGAGTCTGAGCTGAATAAAGCTGAGAATAATGGCCGTGCAACTAATGCCTATTTCGTGTTGTGAGGAGAGCCGACGACTGTCCTCCGTGTCGATTGAGTGTATGATCGCTCTTCGGCGTCGTTTACGTTCACGAAGTTCTTGGAACATAGAAGGGCGTTCACTTGCAACCCTGTCCTGCGTCCTCGATCGGACTACAACCCCTTCTACGTGGCGTCGCGTGTGAGCGATGATCTGAGCTGTAGCAAAGGGTACCGTTCGTCGTCCCGTAGATGGCGCCAAGGTATCAATCACATCCCGCAGTACTTCGTAGTACGAATCAAGAGTATTTCTGCGCCAAGCTGAGCGATTTCGACCATAATTTATCAATGTTCGTTGCAGGGTCGGTCTGGCGCAGTCAACTACAAGCTTTTCGTCGTGGAATATGTACGCAAGCAGACTGTACACTAATGTCAGGTATGCTCAGTGGCTTGGCGGCAGTCTGGTAAGCCAGGTGAGCGACGTTTAACTTCCTCGGACTGCGGCTTCTCCGTACTCGTGGTCGCCGAATGGTGATGGCACATACGTAAGCCGATTGGTCCGAGAAGAGAGCAGGCCACAGTTCCACATCCTGTATCTCGGCAGCGAGAGTACGTGAAACATAAATCTGCTCAACGCGACTGGAAGAGTGAGCGACTCGTGGAGTGTATGAATCCAGATCGATGGCCTTGAATATGTTCCCAGGTGTACGCCATCTGCAGGTCCCGGATTAGGTCTCGAATTCCGGGCATGGGTTATGTCGCGGGAGCTGATCTTTGGGTGTCAGGAGGCAACTGAAGTCACCCCCAAACATTAAATATTCGTGGCGGTCTTAGAAAAGTGATGCGACTTCTTCCGCGAAGAAACGTGAACGCTCGCGATGCCTGTCCTTTCCAGAGGGTGGTTAGATACTGATAACCCTTCAGCCTAGCACTGTCAGTGGCATTATTCGAGCACCATGGAGTTATTGAATATCGGCCGCCACTATTTCTTCCCGTAAAGGTATAGCGACATAACTGCCTGTGGTGGAGGCTTAGGACATGCTTTCGTCATAGTCGTACATGCCTGGGAAGTTGTCGACATATACTTCCTTGAGAAAAACTGTATCAATGGCAGCAGCGTTGAGCATGTTCTGAAGCAAGGACAACATAGTGCGCATCCGTGTAGTGTTGACATTAATAGTCGCAACACCATAAATTTGAAGTCTGTCGGCTCTCGTGTTCACCACGAGCACCACAATAAGAGATGTGGGCTCGTTGCGTCTGGGTGTCTCATCGTGGCCACCGAGAGTGCCAAGGAACTAACATTAATGGGGTGACATCCCTCGAATGGGGTCTGACACGACGTGCGATGAGTCTTCTTCAGAACCGACCGCACAATCGCCATGAGACACCGTCGAATGTTGACGACGTATCTCAGTTGCGGCTCTTGGCGCAGACTCCGCCGTCACTACGGACTGATAATTCGCGGCGGGTATCTCCTTGCGATTCTACCTTAGAGGGGGGTCGGAATGGCTGAAGTCGTCGTCAGTGCGATCTACGGATTGTGATGCTGCTACAACTTCTGTATCGCCGTCACCACTGTCAGACTGTGCACAGTGCTTTTCAGACGTTCGCAGCAGGAAGTCGTTTGACGGAGAATGCTGCCGGTTCTTGTGTCTTCGCGGAGAAGACTGTTTGCGGACATGTGTTTCAGGATCCGAATTGGGCTGGATCCCCTCGACCGTTCTCTTGTCAGGAAAAAAAGGCTGCGGTTGGTACCACCCGTGCGTCATTGTCCATCTTCTCATCTGTTCTCTCCTGTTCCGTGATGGGGGTGCCATCGTACTGGATAAGTGCAGTACTTCTGACTGCAGCGTCTTCCTCTATCGGGATCGCCTGTCTGATGTGTGTGGCTATATTCGCAACGGTTCGGCGGAGCTTTCACTGACACGCAATAACAATATTAGAAACACTGTTTCTGTTATTAGTAAAGCAATGAATTTGGTTCGTATGGAAGTTATAGTTGTGTTGTTAAATTCAATAAATGAATTGAAGTTAAACGACAGTCTACGATTGTAAGTATGAAAGACTGTGTTCTTTAGGTAAAAAATGAACTTATTGATCAACATTTTCCTCTTTTAGGTGAATGTATTTTGATCATCGTTATTCCAAAAGCTAGATTTCATCTCTGTAGAGAGACACTAGAATTTCTGAAAAATATATATTTACATCTGTTGTACCCCATCCACTACAGCAAAAAAGATTTTGTACAAAAATTGCTCTAAAAACTGTTCAACAGCGTAAATGTTTCAATAACTCCTACTTCGGTCCACATTGCCAAAGAAACTCTCTTGAAATTGTAAACATGCGTGAGTAAAGGCGTTTTTCAGCATTTTTGTTGCGAATGAGACAGATTCTCATATTTGTAACGTACGTTGATTAGTATTCGCCACTACAGCTCGTCTCTCCCCATATGAACCATGATTCTAGTTGAGGTAGAGTAGTATGCGAGATTCAGCAATACAGGTAGCCATACCGTAGCTGCAACCATAACGGAGGGTATATGTAGAGAGGCCATACTAAACTGTAGTTCCTGAAGAAGGGCAGAAGCCTTTCCAATAGTTCAACGAGCAACAGTCTGAACATCTGCTTGATGGGGCGTAGCAACATCAGCCGACATGTCCTTACAGATCCGCTACAGCAAATGATTGAGAATAAAGGAAAACTACAGCTGTTGTATTTGCCTAGAACACGCACTGTACCGTGTGGCTTAATGATAAAATATTAAGTATGTGAAAGGATCCCTTTTCAGATCTCTGGGCGAGGACTACTCAGGAAAATTATGTCATCTGGAAAAACAAAATTATCATTCTGTGGAACGAACTGTGATATGTTACATCCCATAATCTGATAGGTGGCTTAGAGAATTTAAATCTTATTCTTCCTGTTGGGTACCACAGCCGTATAAATATATAGGCATTGTATACGTTTCACCTCCACTGTTGTTTACATGTATTTACTTTACTTAAATACGCACAACTGGCCAGTTTTGGCCTTACATGTCTTTCTCGAGTGCTGTAATTGTCAACATGTCGTAATATACCCCGTCATTTAACAGCAGACATGGTTTTCAAGTGCGAAAATTAGCACTTACGGTGTTTAAGTACGTGTCAAGAGATTCTACTATCACTGTTATTATATTCAGTTAATGTTCTGTTTTAAATTTGACACTTGCACGTATATGTGCTCGCTTTCAGAACTGTCACTTCCGCTGTTAATAACAAGAAATACTACAAGCTAACACTAACAGCTTTTCAGAATGCCCTGCAAGGCTGAAATTGGCCAGCTGTAGTAAAATAAAGTAAATAGTGTAAATAACAGCCGAGGTGGAACCTGTACATTGTCTTTCTGCAGAAGATTTAAAAATGGAAATGGATAGGTTAAAGCTATATACACCGTGGAACGCGTATAAGTACAGATATTTCTGTTAACGACCGAGATCGGTGTGCTGAACAACATTACCTCAGTGTTTAATTCATTTGCAGTCTAAAAATTATAACTATTTCACAATTCATATGTTTCTAGGATCGGTAGTACAACTAAGTTTATGTGGCAAGAGCAAACCACTATTTTCCCCTGGGCAGCAGATCAAGTGTTGTGACGTGTTTATGGGGAGGCTGTTTGACGCCGAGAAAAAGGTAACCAACACCTCACATATGCACATATTAAGATACCACTTATAAAATTATCTGCATTTATGGCAGTTACAACCTATACAGTGGATGTCGGTGAATTACAGTGGCAGGATGAACACGACCTCTGGTCAGTTGAATACATAGCTACAAATAAAACATCAAATGGAGATTATGCACCAGTGGGTCTAATAAAGAATAAGGAAACACGAATGCGGATCAGCTACTATGAATACCACAGTGAATGCCTCATATTAACCTAGACAGACCGAAAGCCAGCAACCACCAGAGTAGTACAACTTTATATGCCTACTAGCTCCCCAGATGATGAAGATATCTATGATGAAACAAAAGAAATACTTACATAGTTAACGGAGGTAAAATTTTATTTGTGATGGGGGACCTAAATTAGATAGTAGAAAAAGGAAGAAAAGGACAAATAGTAGGAGAACACTGACTGGAGGAAAGGAATGAGAGGGAAAGCCGACAGCCAGAAGCATTGCAAACATTTTCTTTAAAATCGGGAAAGAAAGTTGCGTACATGGAACAGACATAGTGGCACTGGAAGGTTTCCGATATTATATAATGGTAAGATAATTATTTCGAAAACAGATTTTAAACTGCTACAAGTTTTCAGTGGCTATGAACTTCCGAAATGAAGACACTGGAGAAGTGTAGGAACTGTAGGAGATGAGAACTGGATTAGTTGAAAGAACCAGAAAATGTTGAGAGATTGGATTGAAGGATTAGGCAAAATGCAGTAAAACAGGGAAAAGGAATGCAATAAATGATGAATGGCTAGCTTTGAGACCTGAAATAGTGAAGGTAGCGCAGAATCAGGAAGGTAGAAAAACAAAGCCTAGGAGAAATCCCTGGACAATAGAGAAGATATTGGGTAGTGAATTTACTTGACGAAATGACAAACTAACCGGCCCAGTCGCATTAATGTGATAACAAAAATAGTGTAATAACCATTCACAGACGGAAGATGGCAGTACTAGCAGTGGAGGGTATACAAAGTGTGGCGGAAAACAGTATACCCATTGTCGTGATGTGGCAACTGAGCGATTTATCTTAAGTCCAAAAGGTCTTTGCCATTGGCTTTCGGGCTAAGGGTGGAACCGTTTCCGAAATGGCTACGTTTGTAAACCGTTCGCGTCCCATCGTGGTCAAAGTCAACGTTGCATAGCAAAATGGCGCCATCCAAAAGGGACGCCGAGCAACTGTGGTGCACCACGGGCCATAGATGACAGGGGTGAATGTCTGCAGCACAGATGTGTACTGGCGAATAGACGTACAGCGGTTGAGCAGCAGATGAACCAAGGGGCTACCAGCAGTGCCTCCTCAACGACCGTCCAGAGAACGTTGCTATGTATAAACCACCGCAGCAGGCGCCTGGTTCATGCAACTAAGCTGACTGCTGAATGAGATTTTCACTCTGCAGCGGAGTGTGCGCTGATATGAAACTTCCTGACAGATTGAAACTGTGTGCCGGACCGAGACTCGAACTCGGGACCTTTGCCTTTCGCGGGCAAGTGCTCCACCAACTGAGCTACCCACACAAGTTTTAATCTGTCAGGAAGTTTCATATCAGCGCACACTCCGCTGCAGAATGAAAATCTAATTCTGGAAACATCCCCTCGGCTGTGGCTAAGCCATGTCTCCGCAATATCCTTTGTTTCAGGAGTGCTAGTTCTGCAAGGTTCGCAGGAGAGCTTCTGTAAAGTTTGTAAGGTAGGAGACGAGGTACTGACAGAAGTAAAGCTGTGAGGACGGGGCGTGAGTCGTGCTTGGGTAGCTCAGTTGGTAGAGCACTTTCCCGCGAAAGGCAAAGGTCCCGAGTTCGAGTCTCGGTCCGGCACACAGTTTAATCTGCCAGAAAGTTTCAAGCTGACTGCTGTTCATCGACGACGAAGGCTGGAATTTGCACACCAGTACCGTAACTGGACGTTCACTGATAGGCCAGAGGTGGCTTTTTCAGATGAATCACGTATGTGCTCCATCGGACAGATGGCCGTCGCCGTATATGGCGCTGCAACAATCGTCGGAAGGATCCAGACCGGAAAAGAGAGCGTTAGGAGCTGGAGAACGTTTTCGTGAAATTCCATGGGTGATTTCGTCATTCTGGAGAGCACAGCGGATCAACACAAGCATTCATCTATCCTTGGGGGACCACGTCTACAGGTCCATGCATCTTCTTACTTTCTTGACACGATGGCATCTACCAGAACGACAACGCAACGTGGTTCACAGAGGAGCAGGATGAATTTACAGTACTCCGATGGCCATCAAATTCTCCGGATTTAAATCCAGTCGAGAATGTATGGGACCATCTCGAGTGGGCTGTTTGCACTATGGATCCTCAACCGAGAAATCTATCGCAGCTAGGCGTGGCACTGGAGTCGGCATGGATCCTCATCTCTGTCGGTACGTTTCAGAACTTCACTGACACTTTTCTCGCACGTCCGCACTGCTAAAGGTGGTTATCAGTCTGTTGAGACCATTAATGTTACTAGACCCTGTATAATAATGTAACATACGAAGCAGGCCAAAAGGAATGCAGAAATCCAAAAAAAATTAGGTTGTTGGGAAGTGTAGACTGTCTAAGCAGGAATGATTAGAGGAAAAATACGAGGGCGTGCTGAAAAGTAACGTCTTCAAACTTATTAAATAAAACAAACGTTATTAACATCTTCATTATTCATGTCTACATATATATTTCGCAACATTGTCACCCTGGCCACTAACAAATTTCTCCCAAAGAGAGACCATTTCGTTCATGCCGTCACTGTAGAATGTTGGACACTGTTGACGGAGCCGCAGTCTCTCCTCTGCTTGCAGTATAAAGCGAATATAAGTAAAGTAAATACCTAGACTAATAATGAATATTTAGATATTTTTTCAGGTATGTTGAAAATTCTCCCACAACACATTGTGTACAGCTTATTTTCCAAATCTGGTATCTGAGATACCAGCTCTATTACACATGGATGTATACAGCTTGAAAGCTTATTAAATTTATGTTGTAACAAAAGATTTCATTTTTAAAAACTAGTTAATGATGTTGGGTTATTTTGCAAAATTTCAAATTATTACAAAATATACAGTTTTCAAGAACATTAATTACATATGAACTTTTGTATGAAAAACATTTTTTATATGTCATTGTTTCGAAGATATTCCCTCAAAACTTAAAATGCCAAATTACCTTTCGGGTTGTAGTTACCCTTTAAAAGTGAAACTGGGCACAAAAAATGAAATACTTATTGCATTATTCTGTTCCCTCTACACACCCGCCAAGTTTCATAAAGGTCGTTTATTGACAATTGGGTATGTTTCGTTGTCAGTTCTGCTGCGTCAGAGTGTGGAGATGAAATGGCGCGGCAACTGGAAAAGTATTCCAAAGTTGAAGTACGTGGGACGTTACGATTCTTGTAGGCTAAATGTAGGCGAAATATCTAAATGAACACATATACATGGCTGTGTATGATCCAAGTGCAAGGTCGCGTCTAGCCGCAGTGAACTGGTGTCAGCAGTTTGGCCAAAGCCGCACTACGTGGCTGATGCTAATCGGGAAGGAATTCCATTCACATCGACCGCAAATGGCTATCTTCAGGCAGTCGATTAACTGGTTCTCAGTAGCCGCAGATTTCGATGATGAGGACCCCGCTGTCGTCTGGGAATAGAACGACTGGTAGATCGTAGCTACGATTCCCGGCAGGGACTTGTCGACTATGCTGGAAAGTTTGAAGTTACCTTGTATATTCAGTGATGAGGTAAAACAATTTGACTACCTGCTTAACAACATGTTGGTTCAGTTTTGGAACACAATACAGGGGCGGTTGTGCATGGCATGGATCCTACAAGTCTTTGGTTGGTTTCCGGAGGTATGTGGCACCATATGTCTACGTGTATTTTAAGCAATTCCATAAATTACGGGCCGGCGGTTTCTGAGCATAGAGCTAGTGGCTGATACAATTCCAAATGAGTGTCATCGTGTTCAGATCAGGCGAATACTTTACTCAAGACATCAACATCAGTTCAATATCATGCTCCTCAAACCACTGCAACACGATTCTGGCCCTGTGACAGGGGCAGTTATCCTGCTGGAAGATGCCATCTCCATTGGGCAAGACATCAAGCATGAACGGATGCATGTATTCCGCAGTAATGTCTTTGTATTCCAGAGATGTCATGGCGTGTTTGATAACTACCACATTTGTCCTTGAAACCCAGATGAATGCTATTAATATCGTTGAAAAACTTGTTCCACTGAATGTTTGCTCATATTTCGTAAATTAAAACGAAATGCAGAATTACAGCAGGAATGATTACCCGAACGTTATCGCACTACTCCTATGCCGTGAGTAAAAACACCACATTATAAAGCGACTGAAATTGAACCCTGTATAGGAGGACAGGCCAACGACCACCGCTGCCGGTCGCAGACTCGGAATGCAAATTTGTCTTGTTTACTGGCGCTTCCATTACCGCGGCACACACTGACCGAGGCGAGACCCGCCGTCTCGCTTCGTTTTAATTATTCAGTACGCTAGTTTCATGGAAGCCCATCAACTGACCGCCACTGCGTTCCTGTCTCCCATGAAACCACGAAGCGTCAGATTCAAAGAAGCCATCACATCGATAATGAAGCTACTACACGAAACAAAATTATTCACTCATCAATTACTGAACAAGGTACAAAGTTTAATTACACTGTAAGGAAAACAGTTACTACTTCGATAAGTGGAAAATCGGAATTGTAGATCTAGCTTTCTCTAAGCCTATCCTTAAATCTAATTAGGCTGGTTTTGGATTTGACGTATTTCTCATCTAATACGTTAACAGCCTCTAGCATAACACCTTCTGCAGAAGTGCTATAAGCATGACTTGGAGATATCTTCTTGTTGTAGGGTGTCCTGAATGCTACTAATTATACACAACTCGACACCTAAACCAAGCGAGGTGGCGCAGTGGTTGGCACAATGGACTCACATATGGGAGGTCGACGGTTCAAAGCCGCACCCGGCCATTCAGATTCAGGTTTTCCGTGATTTTTCTAAATCGCTCCAGGCAAATGTTGGGATGGTTCCTTTGAAATGGCACGGCCGATTTCCTTCCCCATCCTTGGCACAATCGAAGCATGTGTCCGTCTCTAATGCCTCGTTGTCGACGGGACGTTTAACCCAATCGTCCGTCTTCCTTCCTTCACCCAACACCTAAGAAACGTTATACACAAAAATTCTCAATCTCGGCGAGGTTTCGAGAGCTGGGCGAATAGCTTCATCGAATAAGTCAAACTAAGTCCATTCCAGAACCAGCAAACTACTGGTAGCGAAATAATCTATTACCATAAGAACATAAATAAATTAATACTATCGGTATTTCGATACAGTGTAGACAGCTGGAAAGCGGGTGGCGATTAATTTTAGTACGTCTGTTACTTTCTGAGCTGTACTGGTCACATCTTTCCTTCAAGGAACACCTTTTGATAGCTCTACTGTCGGCGCGCATTTATAGGTGCCACCTACCAAGTAAGTTGTCTCGGATCCGGGTGGGATGTTGTTGTCTCTATCTGCCCAAACCAGCCTAAGAGATAGGTATCCAGTCGCAGACAGAGCATTGACCTTCACACATTGCCATGTGCACAGTAATTTCACGATTGTTTCATAGCAGTTGTTAGTAACAATATAGAATTATTCGAAATTGATATTATAGCATTCAAGACATTTAGTGGACATTGAGATAAGACTGCGGACTGAAATGGTCACTAGAAACGTACTACAGTATATGAGGGTTGGATACAAAAGTGTGCTCAGACAGCCACGAATACACCGGTGACTTTTAAGAAAGTTTTATTTTTTATGTAGATTCATGCAGCGGAATAAGTTAGCTGTCAAACTACTCTATTGTGTAGATTTATTTATACGGAATTTTGAAGAAATCTTTTTTTTTCTATTTTTAAAATGTATATTCGAAGAAGATGCTACCACCATAAAATTATTTGCATTGGAACCGACACGAGCCAAAACTGTTCAAATTTAATAAGAAGTCTGCTCTTTAACTTTCAGTTGTTCGGACATGTATGACTGAGTTCGAAAACTGTCACTATTCTTTTGAAGATGGTCGATATTAAAGGACGTCCTGAAAGTGTAACGACGGATGGAAAACTAACAATACAGCACTAGACGATATGTAACTGAAGAGGTATGGAAAATCTGAGGCAGTACAGCACTGTTAGAAGAACAATTGTCTCTGATGAACTCTTACTGCAGTTCGTTACCGCTTTTGTTAAATGCCGACAAAAACTGCAGAAATTCGTAGCAATGTGCGATCAGTTCTACAAATGATACTGCAGTTTTTATCCGCCGATTTTTTTCTTTGGATGAGAAGTTGATCTACGATTTTACGCCGGAAACGGAATATCTTTCAAATCGGTGGGTGGAAATTGGCAACTCTGCCAATATTTTGGATTAAATGGGGCAAAAACTCTGTCATTTATCAGTGAAATTCTAGATGATAGTGTTTTGGGAATGGGCAAACTGACACATTTGATGTACTAATTGTTAGAAAGTACATCCCTACTCTGGCTTCACCTATTCCACTTCTAAGGAAATTTGGGGATGGAAAAACACTTCGAGTTGAATGAAGAAGCTGTGGCTCCCTAAAATGCGTCCAGCGGCATTAGCTGGGTATTTTGTAGAACTTTCAGAATGAAACTTGGAGAATTAACTGCAAAATCGTAATGTGTAGTGCAGTGGCCTTAAGTGAGACTATGTCGAAAAACAAATGCATGTGTTTGCACACAAAAAAGCGTTCAAAGCCAGACTCTGCACCTTACACAATATTCTCGTTAAGCAAAGCCAATCAACTATCAAAATGAAAACTGTGCACTAAAATGAACTTCATCGAGTGGTACAGTTCTGTTGCAAAAGTGAGGAATCCAAATTTGAATCTTGTTCTATCAGGGGAAGTTCATATCTTCTGTTCCTCCTGAATCAAAAAGTTTCCGTCATTAACCAAACAACATTGCTGTCCTTTTTTGCCTGTATTCATATTTATTCCAATTGAGAAACAACGGAATGAAGCTGCAGTTACTAGTTCACGGCCAGTTCTCTTCGTCAAGGTTTTCTATTGTACTTAAATATACCTGATACAAATCAGGATAGCCAGCCGGTGTGGCCGAGCAGTTCTAGGCGCTTCAGTCTGGAACCGCGCGACCGCTACGGGCGCAGGTTCGAATCCTGCGTCGGGCATGGATGTGTGTGATGTCCTTAGATTAGTTAGGTTTAAGTAGTCGTAAGTTCTAAGGGACTGATGACCTCGGATGTTAAGTCCCATAGTGCTCAGAGCCATTTCAACCATTTGAACCAAATCAGGATATCTAGAGGATCGCGTACCACAATTTGCGATTCCTGCTGAAATTTTATTTGTATTGTGTTGTGCATCTTGTGATTACGTGAAGAAATTTAGTTCAGTATATGTGCCTAGTGTAAAAACGTTATGTTTTAAGAATTTAATTACAGATAATCATCATTGTAATAAATTTGTAACATAATAAGTTACTTATTACTTTCAATTAGTAAAATACATGTGTGTGAAATGTTAAACTAAAAAACAGGAAAATAATGAATTTAAAACGTAATATATCAATTTAAAACATAAAAAATAAAACAGTGAATTAGAATAATTAGGGTCTTTTCGACATTTTAATTAGGTACGTTGAAAATACCGTGACAGCACATTACGTACAGCTTACTTTGCAGTAATGGTAGTTCACAAACCAGCATTACTACACATGATTAGATGAGGCGTAAAAGCCTCTTTAATTTATGTTATAACAAAAGTCTTTATATTTCAATGTTAATTAATGTTGGTGGAATATTCTGCTAAATTTCGGATTAATACAAAAGTCGGTTATACAGTTTTCGAGAATGTGATTTGCACTGCAAATATTATATGAAACTCATATTTTATGTATCATGGTGTCTAATATAGTCAGGGTATGATTTATCCCTTACAAGTGAAATCGGGAAAACCATACACATTGCCTTATTTTTTACCACTCTACATACCCGCCAAGTTTCATCGAGATCATTTTTCCAGTTCACTTACAACATCGTCACGAGACTGCCAGCTATCTTGTACATGTGGTCATTAGGAGGCATATACAGCTACAACCTTTGAAGTAGAGATCGTTATGGAGTGTATCGTCAAACTCCAAAATTACATGTCTAGAATCCAGTGATGGAAGAAATTTCCAGCAACAGTCTTGGATCAGCCGGAAAACAAAAGTGGCGACGTGTGGGTTTATGGTCACCAGGCAATACGAAACGTGATAGCTTGTATTCTAGGCAGCTGCACTTCAGTATTGTAGCTAATGGCGTACAAGGACTGACTGCATTCTTGCCAGGTATCCCCTTCCTCCTCCTCCCTTTGCTGTCACTGATGAAGTCACGCAATGTTGCCAGATTTCTCCCCACAGTATCCGCTACTATTTTGTGGGGAATATAGTGTGGGAGTATAGTAGTAAAGCATCCCAGCAGTCACTGGCAGCTGGAAAGATCAAGATGTTGGCATTGCAAATACAGTAACAGAGCTATTTATTCATTGTGTGATGGGTCAGGTTAGAATCTACAAAACCTGCCATCACATCACTAAGATACGGTTCCTGCATTACAGGCAAGGGGATTTATGCACAACAGGTGAACATATTTCAATGTTGTTCAAACTCTCAGGCTTGTCGAATTTCTGCAACTCCACACAGACGGTTGTTTTACTTCAAATATCCTGACACTTCCTATCGTGACCAGCAAAGGCCTGCTGCTTGAGCACCCTTATTGAAGAACTCATACCTGCACACATCAAGGTCCTATAGAAGCATTTAAGCTCACAAATAGATGTGCTACTATCTCACAAATCGAATATAAACATTAATAATTTTCACATATCACTCACACCTTCAGATATCTCAACTGTCACTATTTATAAATCCGCTGGAAATGTTAGAAGTCTTATATACAGCATGAAACATGATTTATTTGAGAAATCACTTAAAAATAAATGCTAGCCTGGACAATAGATCGCTTCCTGTTTCGCGAAGGATAACTAGAATTTAAGGTTATGTCTACTTTGATGATAAATTTCCACCATACAATGGCATACCTAGAGTGAAAAACGGCATTAGTTGACGAATAGTACTGTCGTCTATCAAAAAATTGTGTGGTCTGTGTGGTACAGCTTGTAGAGCATCTATGGTTTGAATCAACTACTGCTGCAACTAGCTGGGAAACTATTTCACTTTGTAGTATGAATCTGCTGCTGCTACTACCTTACCGAATTCGACATCGGACATAGTCTTTGAGCCTAAGGAATGAATGTACCACCACAACAACAACTACAACAACAATTAGTTATCTACCGACTGCACCACATCAGCGTTAAGTCTGTATAAACTATTACAGCGCATTAGCCTGCACAAGCACCCTTACAGTTTACTGTGGAATAAGAGTCATACCATGCTCCAGAGGCTCAAGGAGAATCCCTATTGATGTCTTGGCCTTTAAATTCGTCTAATCTGACTGCATCTGGGATGATATTAAACGTCAGCCTTACGCCCACAATTTACTGGAAATATGTAGACATGTAATGTCTGATACCTTTGGAAGCCTGGAAGAGTCCTTGTAGCATTTTTGCTCCATCGACAATTGTAATCAACCATGTAGATATAATATAAGTTGTAATTGCAGTAGGTCAAAACAGTTAGATAGATTTTTCCATACAGGTGAATGTATTTTTATTGACTGTGAATTTATCTCCTGCATTCTTAGGACGAAGCCCCACAGTGGAATGTAGATACCACTGTACATTTTGTACATGAAGCAAATTTGGCATTGGTGATTAAATTATTTTAGTCAGAACATCCATACGCCTCGCACTACCGAATGGGAACATTATTAAATGCAGCTACATTGTGTGTTCCTTGTCATGTAGGTTTCTCTATACTGTGCGGATGACCATACTACACTTAAGAGTATGTGTTCTGCAGACCAATGCAGGACTGCCCTGTTATCTTATTTCAACATATGGGCCAAAGGTCTGTTGGATTGCGTTAAACCATCATCCCCAAGTCCGCATTGTGAGTTCTGCATTCTCACCTTGTGTGCATTCAATGGATTCAACTGGAAGCTTTCTCATCTGGG
Organism: Schistocerca piceifrons; assembly: GCF_021461385.2. Taxonomy (NCBI): domain Eukaryota; kingdom Metazoa; phylum Arthropoda; class Insecta; order Orthoptera; family Acrididae; genus Schistocerca; species Schistocerca piceifrons. The sequence goes on along the minus strand of NC_060149.1, from coordinate 731,977,103 downwards.
CATTAATGGTCTACTGAATCAAAATTCCCTGTTTCAGTTCCATTCAACCTATCAAAGACTTGCCAGTCCATGTAACACAGAATTGTAATGCTGTCTTGGGTAAACAAAAGTTGGACCAACATGCTATTAAGTAGGCGCACCCAGTTTCAATAACTGTATTCGAATTCATGCACACAACTATAGTTCTATATCCTTAACATGGATCGACGGTGGGATTTTGTCATTATATTTTCCATTAAACGTATGAAGCCATACAATAACTATACAAAGGAAAACGAATGTGTGCCTCTGTATGAGTTCTGATTTCTCCTGTCTGCTTGGTCTTTACGTGATACATACGTTCGTGGCTGTAAATAGCTCTGCAGGCTGTTACAGTTGCTTGTTATGAAACTTTCTCAATAAGATTCCTCTGAAAGAAAGCCTGCGTGACCCCAGATTGTTTTGATGTCAAATCGCAGTCTACTGAACTTACATGAATCAATATAACAGTTTTACGGTATCTTTAAATAAATCCAAACACTTAAACGTATTTTTATCGATTAAACATCTTATAAAGTGGCACTAACTGTTCTAATATTCTTGTGCAGTACCAAACGACCTGCTGTTGATCAAAACATCTCTGTAGTGTTAGGAATGTGATGATGGACGTGATAGCCTGAAACCAGTTACGAAAATGAAATAAACATTTTAATAGTATTTGTGGCTGGCTGCATCATTTATCAACTATCGTTAATGGCCACAGAATTCACAAGATTTTCAACAATAATAAAATAACAATGTCATCGTTGTAGGCATCTGTATTTGTACCATTTTTGATGGTCGCATGTCGAGTTGTCACTTTGTATGAATGCCCTTTATGCACAGAGTGCTTTATACATGACTGGAGTATAGAACTTCAAACGATTTAGGAGGAACTGGTGTGGTATGCCATGAACAAGACTGTTTTTAATATCTATAACTGCCGAGCGGAGTGGACCTACCTTTTGAGGCGCCATGTCACGCATTGCGCGGCCCCTCCCGCCGGAGGTTCGAATCCTTCCTGGGGCATGGGTTTGTGTGTTGTACTTAGCATAAGTTAGTTTAAGTAGTATGTAAGTCTAGGGACCGATGACCTCAGCAGTTTGGTCCCTTAGGAATTCACACACTCATTTTTAGCTGCAATTCATTGCAAACATTAATGTTTAGTGGTGAATTTTAAAACATGGAACCTGAATCTTTTTTCGTTTCTTTGTTCCAGAGCCATTGCATAAGTTCTCACCCCAGAACAAATGTGCATCTGTGATTTTTTTGAATTTCCCCTGCAGAGGTTATATGCTGACTGTGGGTCATTCTGAGCTAAGGATAATTTTAAATGTCACACCATTTTTCAATGTGAGCTAAAGTGTATATGCTGCTTACATTTTCAAATTTCGCTGTCCTCTAACTTGGGTCATGTGAGCTGTAATATTGGATGAGATGTTGGAGTGACTACTGTGTCATCATAACTATCATAATAGTGGTGGAAATTGGAGCTACTGTACTGGCATTTTGAATTTCCTACAGTTTTTAATTCAGGTTAGTCTGCTCTGTATTGGTGTGGCAGGTTGTGATCTGCATCTCTTGCCAGACAATGAGTTTAACACTTACAGGTCAATGCACCATTTTTATACGGGGCATCGGCCTATAATGTGAGGGCGTTGTGGAAGGGGATAATCTGGCAATGTTGTTCCATCAGAAATTAATACTATCATAGGGGGATTGTGAAATCTGGCAGCAATGTGAACGGTCCTCGTATGCCTGTAGCTACACTACCCCCTTTGTCTCCTTGAATGAGCTCACTTGACGATTTTGACGTAGATCCGTCGATAACCTCACTGGCGCAATTCGAAAAACATGGGATGTACTATGCCATTTGTCGAAATAAATGGATAGCATTAACTAGTACTGTGTTTTGAAAGTCTCTTCGGGTTTACTGCCGGATACTAAAATCAACTCGATTCAATATTTCAGCGATCCAACTTTTCGACATCCTCAGGAAAACGCTGCTTCTGCTGCTGAGTCCCACAGAGAACTGATGGCAAGGCTGCAAATCGACGTCCTATATAGGCCTCAGTACCGTACACGGTGCATCACAGTTGCTGCCCTCCAAGACTGGACACGTGGCACCCTTAGTAGAACACCGACGCCAACGATATATCGCACTCAGAGACAATTTCGAACTCTCGGACTGGCCGCACCGAGGAACGTTCTGTTTAGATGCGGTTTAGTGATGGGTTCCACGTCCTGCTAACAGGAAACCCATTGTCTCTGTTAATCATATTATCCGCTAACCTAATTTCAATTGCCTCTTTATAAGCTCTATTCCAAAAACCGGAAATGTTGGCAACTATCACAGTTTCGTCAAATTTCGTACCATGTCCCGTTTAAGCATGTTCTGCTACTGCCGACTTTTCCTGCTGTTGCAACCTCGTATGACGGCGATGTTCCACGCATCTGTCATAAACTGTGGGAATCGAACGGCCGACTTAAGCCTTTACACACTGACATGGAATTTTGTATATATCAGGCTTCCTAAGCCCCAAATCATCTTTCACAGAGCCGAGTAGTGGCCTAATCTTGGCAGGTGGACGAAACAAACTCTTAATGTTAAAACTCCTTAAAATTCTTCCAGGCTTAAAACGAGAAGCCCCCAGCGTACGGAATAAAGACCACCGATCAATGCTTCTCTTCATGCGCCTCCGGTATAGCCCAGAGCATCTGCTTCTCAGAGTATCCGTTTTCCTTGAAAACATCCATCAAATGCGCAAGCTCTTGGGTTGAACTGTCCGCTTCGGAAATGGTATATGCTCTGCGTACCAGAGTCCTAAAGACACCACTGCATTGATATGGTGGATGACAACTCTCAGCATGCAGGTACAGACCAGTGGCATTGACTTTCGGTGACCATTATGTCCCAGAGAACCATCTTGTCTTTTTTTTTTTTTGTAAACTAAAGAATGGAAGCATCCCATCAGTTTTAACAACCACAGCTAATTTAATGCTGAGATTAAGGTAGTTGAAGTGGTACACAAATCTGTTGGGAGCGTCGCGTCCATGTGGCCAAACGATGAAGGTATCATCTACATACCTCCAGAAGCACTTTGGTTGCAAAGCCGAAGTCTCAGTGCCATATCTTCTAAGTTCTCCGTAAATAAACTGATGGATGACAAAGGACTGCCCATAGCAAATCCGACTTTTTATTCAAAAATGTTGCCGTTAAATGAAAAATATGTGGATGTCAGCACATGACGACAAAGCTTCACCAACTCTTCATCCAGTTTTTCACTAATCAAACTAAGGGACTCTTCCAGGGGACTCGTATAAACAGAGATACCACATCAAAACTCACTAGTAAATCTGTAGGATCCAGCGTCAAAGATTTCAATCGTTGAATAAAATCCATCGAATTGTAGATATGGTGTTCACACTTACCGACATATGGACTGAGAACAGATGTTAAATACTTCACAAGGTAAAAAGTGGGTGCACCCAAATTACTAACAATAGGGCTTAGAGGAAACCCTTTCTTGTGCAACTTATGCAGACCATACAACCTGGGTGGAGCGGCAGCATCAGAATGAAGTTTCTTACTTAAATCTTCGGACAACGAGCTCTTTTTCAAAAGTGAGTGTCTTGCGCTTAATCTTTTCTGTGGGGTCACTAGATAGTCTTCTGTAAGCCGTTTCGTTGAGTAGTAAATCCATTTTAAGGACGTAATCGTCCTATGTCATTGCAACCGTGGCATTCCCTTTGTCAGCTGGTAAAGCGGATATTTCATCATCATTTCTAAGGGAACTAATGGCTGCTCTCTGCGGAAGAGATGTTATCCCGCGGTGGCCGAGCTCGATCTAATGTGTGAGAGACTTCTTGCCTTATTTTTGCCTGGTGCTACTGAGCAGATAAATTCCGTGACAGGAAGTCTCTTTGGAGTGGGAACAAACTTTAAAGCTTTCTCCAACAGTGCCTCTGTGGGCCCATCCAACGCCTTGCTAGAAAGATTAACCACAGTGCGTCGAATTTTATTCCATTCTGCTGCTGTATGACGTGAACGTTGCATTGGAGAGCGATATGAAGTGGGATAAGCATGTAATGGCAGTTGTGGGGGAAGGCGGATAGTCGTCTTCGGTTCATTGGTAGAATTTTGGGAAGGAGACCGCTTATAAAACACTAATACGACCTAGTCTTGAGTACTGCTCGAGCGTTTGGGATCCCTATCAGGTGGGATTGAGGGAGGACATAGAAGAAATTCAGAGGAGGGCTGCTAGATTTGTTACTGGTAGGTTTGACCATCACGCGAGTGTTACGGAAATGCTTCAGGAACTCGGGTGGGAGTCTCTAGAGGAAAGGAGGCGTTGTTTTCGTGAACCGCTACTGAGGAAATTTAGAGAACCAGCATTTGAGGCTGACTGCAGTACAATTTTACTGCCGCCAACTTACATTTCGCGGAAAGACCACAAAGATAAGATAAGAGAGATTAGGGCTCGTACAGAGGCATATAGGCAGTCATTTTTCCCTCGTTCTGTTTGGAAGTGGAACAGGGAGAGAAGATGCTAGTTGTGGTACGAGGTACCCTCCGCCACGCACCGTATGGTGGATTGTGGAGTATGTATGTAGATGTAGATGTAGAAAGAAGCCGTTCAGATTCAAGGAGTTTCTGGTAACTGCACTCCTCTGTGCCCATTCCGATAGCGATCATGTGGAATCGTCAACCTACTGCCACACGTCTCTTGAAAGCCGCGATGACAAGTTCAACTGTAATTAAAATAAATCTTTGGAAAAAATATCCAGCTGTCTACGGGTATACACGAATACGCTCTCTCATCAGCGCTTGGCTGATACGATCCTTAATCCTATTAGCTCTTTGGCTATTAATAAAATGAACAAATCTGGCAAAATTAGGAACAATACCTTCGTCATGGCATCTCAGCAAGAATGCGAGTGTACTCAATAGCTTTCCTTTCTTCCTCCAAAGCTTATCTAACTTCTGTAAAAGTTTCACCGTCTCCTCAAAAAAAATGTTCAAATGTGTGTGAAATCTTGTGGGACTTAACTGCTAAGGTCATCAGTCCCTAAGCTTACACACCACTTAACCTAAATTACCCTAAGGACAAACACACACACCCATGCCCGAGGGAGGACTCGAACCTCCGCCGGGACCAGCCGCACAGTCCATGATTGCAGCGCCTAAGACCGCTCGGCTAATCTCGCGCGGCTCACCATCTTCTCACCATAGAGGTAATTGATGAGACTCCGTAGGCTTTCTTGGCATAATAAGAAGCAGCGTTCTCCTGAAGATGGCGAACAGTTGGATCGCCGAAATATTGAATCGAGCTCATTTTAGTATCTGGCAGAAAACCCGAAGAGACTTTCAGGACTTATTACGCCGTCAAGCCTACAGAGTCACATCTAGCACTGAGTTTGATTAACAGAAGCACTCTTCTGCCGAGATGCAGATCTCGAAAGTTTTATTATTGCATCAACATTTTTAAGACATGGAGTGGTATTCGTGATTACTCAAAGAATCTCGTTTCATGCCATCCGCCGTTGTGGGGAAAACTGCGACAGTTACCACTCTTTCGTCTTAGCACTCTATGGTGAGAGTGTTATGCGCCTGTTTATGTATGGTCAGTACACCACTGACTGAAAGCGAGTGTTTCAGTAAACACCTCCCTAAACAGATATTCCATAGTAAGAGAAGTAGCTTAAGCAAACATTTGGAACATTACTGAATAGCTACACATGCTTCGACGTGAGGCGAAAGTCACCGTATTTTTCTCCGGTCACAGTCTCCTGAATCGACAGTTAATATTCTTCTTTTTTAATTATTCGTTTTCGTAGAATGTCTACCTGTGCCCGTACTTGGAAGAATTTACGCTGTTTTTAAGGAAGCATGACTTTGTTTAATATTTTGTTTGACCTCATGCTTGCACCGGTCTGCCTCTACTTCAGTACTTTCACGTCTGCCGTGTTGTATCTCTGTCAAGTCCTGTGGTTTGCACAACACGTCGTAAGAGAAACACGTTCGTTGAGAATGGCCTATGCTTTGTTGTGCACCTTAAAAGCATTGCTGTTGTCTCACTCCTGTGTCCTTTCTTAATGAGGTATCTCTCCAGCACTCCAATTAACATCCAAGGCTAAGCAAGTGATGCATTCTCGGTTGTACAGTAGACGGCAGGTTGTTGGTCTTGTAACGTCTACACTCCGTCTAATGAGCTGAACGGCGACAGCCGTTAAATACTACAAGCTATGTCTTTCTATATTCCTCTCTATTATTGCCTGCAAACCATTTGTAACACGTAAATGTAATTATTCCCTCTCAGCTTAATGCATGGCACATCGTCACTTTATTTGTTATTGCAGTTGTCGCTGGTGGAATACGTGAGAGCGAAATTTCGTTAATTAAAAAATGGTTCAAATGGTTCTGAGCACTATGGGACTCAGCATCTGAGGTAATTAGTCCCCTAGACTTAGAACTACTTAACCTAAGGACATCACACACATCCATGCCCGAGGCAGGATTCGAACCTGCGACCGTGGCAGCAGCGCGGTTCCGGACTGGAGCGCCTAGAACCGCTCGGGCAACCGAAGCCAGCTTCGTTAATTAGTTTCCTCTTTCCATAATTGTAGCTGTTTCTTCGCAACACCTTTTTTTAATTTTTTTTCTGAAATTCCTCTAGATCGTTTGGTCCTAGATACATGATGAGATTATTGTCCAAATGAATCATTAGGTCACCGCAACAACCAACATTTTTCATCCGTTGCTGAGTAAATATCTCCACATTTTAGCATATTCACCTTTACATATCGAAATTTTTCTCACTCAATTCGCATTCGGAGCAGCATAGTTCGAATCACTCTCCAGCTACCCAGAATTAAATTTTCCGTTGCTTCGCTTAAGCTTTTAAGACAAATACCGAAATGGTTTCTCGGAAAATTACAAGGTCTATGCCCCCACATCCTTACCGTATCCGAATTCGTACTCTGTCTCTAATGAAGTCATCATCAACGGGACGCTAAGTAGTAATTTTCCCTATTTTGTGTAGAAGAATATAAAAAAAGTTTTTCATGTAAATTGTGTAAACCATATATTTAAATTTAAAACATGAACAGAAATTAGCATACGTTCTGTTTTTTCTTCTAACTACTGTGGATAATACTAAAAACGTGACTGCAATGTACTAAGAAAGCTTAGGAGTTAACGTTTCGTTGACTGTGTTGTCAATGGTAAAGAACCGTATGTTAGTACTTGACAAGGTTTGGACTCGAAATGAACCTTGTATTATCAAAGGAAAATGTACCAGCATTCGGCCTTAGCTATTTACGAATACTATGGAAACACAAATGTGAACTGCCGGACAAGAATCTGAACCCCATTCGCCCAGATGGCGTGCAACGATTAAGCACTAGCGTTAGCGCTGTTATTTCCTATTTGAGAAGTAGTATAAGGTTGAATAGAATAAACATTTTTATACTCTTCGTGTGTCGGACATAAATTTAAGAATCAGTATAACGAACTGTGAAAATTTCAGTAATATGTACCTCTGCCTCCCCCCCCCTCTCTCTCTCTCTCTCTCTCTCTCTCTCTCTCTCTCTCTATCTCTCTTGTGTATACACACACGCACGCACACACACACACACACACACACACACACACACACACACACACACACACACACACGCACGGAAAAAGAGAGAGAAAAAAGTATGGATGGTGTAACGGAGAAAGACTGAATTCAGTTGGGTCTATTTGGGCCTTGTCGGCGTGTATTTGAAGGTTTCCATATTTCATGAGCGCCTTGATTCTTGACGCATTTGCATTCCATCGCGCCTCCAAAACGTCGCTACCTCTCGCAGAGAGTCGGATGCTAACATGAGTTACGCTGACGACTGGGACTGAGATAATTCTCTCCTCATCATTCGTCCGATTGAATACAGTTACTTGTGTATTTTTTCAGATAAAAAATTACTTTGCCTGTTTCACACTAACAATACCGAAATGTTTATTGTGTGTAGTTACTCGTTTCATTTATTCTTCTTTATATATGTACGATTGAACATATTTTACACTGATCCTTGATGTAGCTAAAAGGCTTGTACTTTTACCTGCATCAAATGAACCCATGGACATTTGTAGTGAACATCAATCCCTTGGGCCAGTTATTCTGAAACTATTATCCCAATTCCAGTTTACTTACTTCGAGACGAAACCTTATCAGTATGCAAAGAGTCAGAATAGTGTGAAAAAAATCATCACGGTGAACTGCTCAAATGGACCAGCAGTTGTGGAGAGATTTAGTGATGTAAATACGTATTATTTGATGTTACAGTAGCAAAACAGCTGAAACCTGTACAGTGATACACATTTTCCAGGGAAAACGTAAAAACGTCTTCGAATAGCAAAAAGTGATTAACACTCCTTACAGGTTGTGAGCTCTCTTGGTGGAGCCGTGTGTATACACAACTTCCCCTACCCATAGACTATGCTTACACCAGTGTAGCACGTGAAAACGTACGTCGTTTGGTTTTATCCATGAAGGTTGAAATGACTCTGACTTCTGAGGTCATTAGTCCTCTAGAACTTAGAACTACTTAAACCTATCTAACCTAAGGACATCACACACATCCATGTCCGAGGCAGGATTCGAACCTGCGACCGTAGCGGTCACGCGGTTCCAGACTGTAGCGCCTAGAACCGCTCGGCCACATCGGCCGGCCCCATGAAGGCGCTAGACAGATTTTATTTGTCTCCTAACTGCTCTTCTTTTCTCAACGTCTCTATATATGGGTCCGCTAATTGCATATCGCGAAAAGAATAGGTGCTGCGTTACTGTGCTGTCGGTTTCACGGATGAAATCGGTAACATCAAATGTCAAAGTAATTTTTGGGCTATCCCAAGGGAGTCTGATATGGCAACTGTGAAAGACTGCGATCTAACGTACCATTCCCGCTGTGGACATTATTGGAGAACGATCAGAGTGGAAATGGACTTACATTTCAAGTAAAAATGTGCCAGTATTCTCCCGTAGCGATTAAGGAAGGCTACAGAAACCTAAATCTGAATGGTAGGACAAGAATTTAATACCCGTTCGTCCCGACAGCACCTACTGTTTGTTATTTCTTAATTGGAAATAAGCACAATGTTGGGTAGATACTAATACATTTTATCTGCTGGAAATAAATTTAAGGAAAATAGATTGTAAAAAATTTAAATATGCGTGTGTGTAGAGAGAGAGAGAGAGAGAGAGAGAGAGAGAGAGAGAGAGAGAGAGTGGGGGAGAGAGAGAGAGAGAGAGAGAGAGAGAGAGAGAGAGGGAAGATTAGTACGAAGGATTCAGGAGGGAGAGATTAGGTTCCTTAAGCGAATGCTCGGATGCTTCCTTTAAAAGGGCATTGGCTGGTTTCGTAGTCCAAACGAAGCTAGTCCTCTGTCTCTAACAATCTCGATGTTGACGAAAAATGAAACACTAATCTTTCTTAGTTCTCTCCTCCTTTCTTTGTATCCTCTCTTCCTACGTCTTTGATACTCTGTGTTCTAAGCGATATCTCAAGCCCATGTAAGCGAATACCAGTCTGGTACTTCTATGTGTTTCAGAAACTTCTGATTCGCAGACAGATTATTTTACAAGACTAAGTGAGAATACCTCGGTGTGTCAGTGAAAGTTTTTTTTTTTTTTTTTTTTTTTTTGGCTCATAGACACTTACTTATCGACTTAATCCGCTTGTGGGTCATTTCACTTATTCAATCGTTTGTTCCCTAGTTGATTTCGTCTTGAGGTTTGTGGTTGCTCTAACCCCATTATTTAATGCCTCATCAGTAATTTCTGTACATTTTGCAAGGTAATCAAGGAGCAGAATCCCTTTTAAATTACAGAAAATAACGGCTCTAAAAAGATGAAATCGACGTTTCTTTTGTTTACGCAAGACCACTGATTTCGAATTATTGCTTTAATTGTTCTTGTATTTGTTTAGTCTCATCCGCAGCATTAAGTTGATACACAAAGTAACTTGTCTTCTTTGTAAGCGATCTTAACTAAGAAATCCATTTTTGCGTTCTTTGTTGACATCATTCACTCATCTAGCACAAAAATATCATATAGTTACTTATGTACGTCTTTCTGATAGTCGTATGGGATCAGGTACTTCATACATCTAATTATCTGATACCATATTGTTTCTTTCTCGGTATTTTCATGTGTAGGTGTAGGCTTTGGATGACCATCTTCATTAAAAGATTTGATCACGTTTGAATCCAGTCACTCACTTGCACAATAGTAGAGGTGAAGCTCGTCTTTCGGTCTAGACTTTCACCAAATTTGTGTCAGTTTCCGTTGGCGACATACCTCGCAAAATGATGTACGTTACGACTGGATGGTAATACACGCCGTCTTTTTAAAAAGAAGAATACAATAGATTAGTGTGAAAAGCTGTATGAAAATTTACTCTACAAATGAGTTTGATACTTGATTTTCGATTCTGTACAGCAGGTTTCGACATAACAAAAGCAAACCTTCACTTATACCAACTGAATATCTTATTGCCGATGGAGAACTTCTTACCGGCCACAATACTTAACACTCTTTCCTTCAAAATAAAACTGTGGCAGAAAAAAAACGGGAAGAAGACTTCGATCAAGATTGCGTCATAAAGAAGGAAAAAGAAGGTAGCTGCTGAGCGATTCTAGGATGCGTGGATCACTGGACTAATACATTTTTCACTCTGTTTCTTTGTTTTTTTTTCTTTTGTGGAGTCGTCTCCTCCCTTCCACTTTCATTAATGATGAATCTTAGATCATTCCTAAAGAGAGGTTTGCGAGTGAGCCCCGTATCTCTATTGCGGTCCCAGTTTTGCTACGCGGCTCCCGTCAGAGCAATTTGCGACACTTCGCGGTCACTGCATTCTTCTCGTGGGGTCAGCGTGATATTAACCGCACAGTTCACAGCACTTCCCTTTGCCTGCCCCGTTTCAAGTAGCGCTTTATGTCAGCCTATATGCGCTACTCACTCATTTATTGATCGTTAACCCAGTAATAACGCACTGGCCTTCTCGTTTGTAAGTGAGGTATATTTGAGACCAGCGTCATTTGGGTTTTAAACGCTTTTTCACAATCACGTACATAGCTAACAAATTATTCCATTTATAAGAATTTCTTTATTTTTAACACCAAATAAATGGGTGAATTAGTCATGAAACGTAGTCAAGTGAAAAAAAAGCCACACACATAAACGTAGAGTAAGTACACGATATTGTATTCAATGATCGTCCCTTGAAGGTGTAACAGGTATCTGACGCCATTGAAATATAAAAAAAGAGTGTGGTATATTTTACCATAAGAAAGCTTGCAAGGTGGTAGCGGCATTTCTTGAACGTTGCTCATATGTAAATGTAAGTTTCTCAGGTTTCTCTTTCAGACAATTTGAAAAATAACACATGAAATTTTATACGCTGATTTGCTACTGTGATGAGAGGTAAGTTACTAAATTCACATCAGACACGAAATAATAGTCAAAGTATTCAGTGGAATGCTGCGCACTGTTCGTAAAATATTTCTTATTAAAAGTCATGTTCGGTTTCACGTCAATTGAAGACGCATCCACACGTAATAGGAATTCCTTTTAACAAGTCATGGTGGAAAGGTAACTGTCTTAGAGCCACTACCCATATCACTCACATCAAGTTACAAACAAATAACGCGCAAAAAGAGGCAGTCAACATCTATTTGTTTATAACTTGATGTGAATGATGGGGAGTGGCTGTAAGGCAATTACCTTTTCGCTATAACTTATTAAAAGAAGTATATATCAAGTGAGGATGCGTTTTAAATGTACGCGAAACCGGTCGTCATTTCTAGTAAAAAGTATTTTGCAGTCGGTACGGCTCATGTCATCCAAAATGTGGAAGTTTCGCTGCAGATGCAACTAATTTAAAATAACATTCAGTGATAGCCAGTGACTCCGTACTAAAAAGGTGAAGTCTGTATCACCTGTAACTAAGTTCGTGGATGGTTTTTTGTGGGAAGGGAAAGGGAACTATTCAAAGACTAAAACATTAACTGCCAAACAGAATGCGAGTCTTCTGGCCAAATTCAATGACAAATGGTTCAAATGGCTCTGAGCACTATGGGAATTAACATCTATGGTCATCAGTCCCCTAGAACTTAGAACTACTTAAACCTAACTAACCTAAGGACATCACACAACACCCAGTCATCACGAGGCAGAGAAAATCCCTGACCCCGCCGGGAATCGAACACGCCGGCCGAAGTGGCCGTGCGGTTCTAGGCGCTACAGTCTGGAGCCGAGCGACCGCTACGGTCGCAAGTTCGAATCCTGCCTCGGGCATGGATGTGTGTGATGTCCTTAGGTTAGTTAGGTTTAATTAGTTCTAAGTTCTAGGCGACTGATAACCTCAGAAGTTAAGTCGCATAGTGCTCAGAACCATTTGAACCATTTGATTTGAATCGAACACGGGAACCCGGGTGCGGGAAGCGAGAACGCTACCGCACGACCACGAGCTGCGGACAATTCAATGACAAAACACGAATAGAGAAGCCTATATTGCAAAAGAAACAGTAAACATCTTTCGTTAGGGCAATGAAAGGTACGTCTGATAACGCAAAAAGTAAGGAATTTAAAGTATAAATCATAGGAACATGAACGCTATTCATCAAACTTGCCATACCCAATGTCCATAAAATGTCTCCTCTAATGACATATCTGACGGGGAAACGGTTTTTCGTAGCCTATGTGAGTACACTGCATACCTTCCAGAATAGTACTTCTACACCGTTATCGCCAAATTAGAAAACACTGGATACTTTGCATTGACTTGAAACGGGAATACTAAGTATAGTTTTGAGCTGAAAAACAGCCGTTTACTGCCAGGCCTAAAACGTTTCATCACTGTCTCTTACAGTGCTTATGTTGCAGGATACTTATTGTTTCTTCCCCGGAAAAATTGGAAGCAGAGTTCAGTCAGCGAACTAACCGCTTTGCAGCTTGTACGTGCTGTGGAGAGCAGCTTAGTCCCTAACGCAGAGTACAGAAGCGTGATTGTGGCGGCTGTGAGCCGCGCATTGTTTCTCTTGGGGGCGAAATACGAGGCCTGGGCCGGGGTCAGTGGCGCCGATATAGCGCGCAGATTACAAACACTCACTCTCCCCTCCCCCCTACCCCCCCCCCTCTCTCTCTCTCTCTCTCTCTCTCTCTCTCTCTCTCGCAATTCATCTAGCTTTTGTTTTCGGTTGTCCAGCGTGTTTCGCAGTCATCCTTAGTAGTTCCAGGATTTTCCAGTTTCTCTCGACCTTCACTGAAGCCGTGGGCGATTTTCCCTTCCGAAGTACACTGACGGTATAAAAAATCACAACACCAATAAGGTGTAGTGTAATATAAATAGAAGCTGGTAGGCATGTTTCTACATATGTAAGATGATGTCTATTCAAATTTCGCGACTGCCGCATAAGAGTGCCTCTGTAGCGTCACTATGAGGATGCAAATCAGGTTTGCTTTGAGCAAACGTTGTAATGGTTGTCAGCGTTAGTTACCTTCGAGATTGACGTGGTGAGTTGATGTTAGCCAAGAACACCTTTAAGGCTACAAAGACATCATTATCAACAACTGTCTGAATTTGAACGAGGGCGTGTAATTGCGCTACGAGATGCTGGACGTTCCTTCTGTGATACTGCAGACTTGGTGGAATGTAGCCACTGTACGTGATTGCTGGCAGGGAAGATCACGAGAAAGTGCAGTCGCAAGAAGACTGGGTTCCGGACGGTTACGTGGCATTACGGACGGAGAAAGCCATTGTGTTCGGCGTATGGCTCTGGGTCATTGTACTGAACCTGCGACAACAGTTTCAGCAGCAGTTGGCACCGCAGTGACATAACCATATGTTACAAATCGGTTACTTGAAGGAGCTAGACGCCCTATGTCGTGCATTCCACTGACCCCATACCACCGCCATTTTCGACTTCAGTGGTATCGAGCGACAGCTGATTGAAGGACACGGTGGAGGTCTGCTGTGTTTTCTGATGAAAGCTAGTACTGCATCGGTGACATTTCTGGCCATATGTTAGTTAGGAGGGGGCCACTGGAGGTCTGTCTGCGTGCGAGACACACTGGACCTGCACTGGGAGTTACGGCCTGGGGTGCTATTTCGTATGACGCATCCTGATTGCAAGTTTTCACTCCTGTCTGATGACTCGACCTGTTGTACTGCCATTCATGAACAGCATTCCAAGGGGTGTTTTCCAACGCGATAACGGTCGCCCGCATAACATGGTCTACACAGTGTCGACGTTTGGTCTTGGCCTGATCGATCACGAGATCTGTCTGCAATCGAGTACATACGGGACATCATCCGGCACAACTCCATCGTCATCCACAAACTGTATTAACTGTTCCTGTATTGACTGACCCAAAGCATCAGGCATGAAACTTCGTCCCACAAACTGACAACCGTAACCTGTACAACACAATGCATGCACGTCTGCATGCTTGAATTCAACATTCTGATGGTGACACCGGTTACTAATGTACCAGCATTTTACATTTGCAATGGCTTATCTCGTGCTTACATTAACTTGTAATCTCGCGATGTTAATCACTTAAATATGTTACCTAGACAGATATATTCCCGAAATTTCATTAATCTACATTAATTATATTTTGGTGTTGCGACTTTTTTCTGTCAGTGTCTTACTGTGGGCCTTCTGTTGTACTAAATTCTTATAATACTTGAAATGATTAAATGTATACTGTGGTAACTGATTTGCATATATGAAAATTCAAATTAGATTTCAATTTTGATCCTACAGTTAATTCAGTAAATGGACACCCTATTCTGATATAAGGTTTCCATGGATTACTCCACAACACCTACGAAAATTTGACGACCTTCTAATATATATATATATGGGACCGAAAATTGAGAACCAGTTTGAGTGGCGCAGTGATTAGGGAAGGTTCATTCGCAAGTGGGTGGATTGGTGTGGTAATTCCACGTGCCTGGTCACCACCTTTATTGTCTGGCGTGGGGTGCTTTGTCGTTGAAGACCGATGACTTTTCTCATTCACTTACCGCATTCCTGATCCCAACCCAGGACTGTCTGTGCGTGGAACGGATGTAATATTTCCCATTTTCCGCACTCCTTTGAAAAGGATAAGAAAATAGTGAGCAATTAGTAGATTACCTTAATATGTAATAAATAGTTCAAATTATCGAATCGTGGTTTGTGGCTGATAATGTTACACCATCATTAGAATACTTACCTATATACTCATTTTTATTTGTCTGAACACTGAAGCAATGTTTAATTTTTAATGTAACAATGCGTCCTATTTCATTGTCTCGTTCGAACTGGAAACATGCCTTCGTACACAACGACTGTTTTCAAAAGTGTTCTGTAAATATAAGAAATGTGATGCGGCTGTCGGTGACCACTGCGTGTTTCTTGTAAACATAGTGCAACATGGCGGAAACTCCCCGATTGCACTTTTATTTAACATATTTTTTTATTATTTTTTCCAAAATATGTCTCTAATAAAACTCATAACTTGATGACAGAAACTGTGTTCAGGCGGGCAGTCTAGGACGGACCGGCACGCTCTTCAGTGATTAGTCAGAAAGCTTTAATGGTTCAAATGGCTCTGGGCACAAAGGAACTTAAATGCTGAGGTCATCAGTCACCTAGAACTTAGAACTACTTAAACCTAACTAACCTAAGGACATCACACACATCCATGCCCGAGGCAGGATTGGAACCTGCGACCGTAGCGGTCGCGCGGTTCCAGACTGTAGCGCCTAGAACCGCTCGGCCACCCCATCCGGCAAATCGTGGAAGCCACCCCGGCCGGCTCAGAAAGTTTTATTTCAGGATATTCTTCATTGAAGACTCATTTTTGAATGTCATTCTGTAGCGTGGCCTTCTTGTTTCTCTGTAGGCAACAAGGGCTTTATAGGACATAAGTATTTGAGAAAGGTATGGTATCCAACACATACAGACAGTTTTATATGTAACTAGTCTTTGTCCGCGACTTCGTCTGCGTGGATCTCGAACCCACATGAATTTGGAAAAATCTTGAAGCTTATTATCGATAAGACACGACGAAAACCTCTGAAGAAATGTGCGAAAATGACTTTTAGTGGCAACTCGACAAACTTATCAACGATAATATTTATACCGATTCAAGGATGAATTGAAGAATGCTGTAGATAAAGGGACTGAACTGTTAACATTGTTGTTATTGTGACAAAACATTCCAAAATACTACTTTTTACCGATTTCATAATTTCTGTCCTGCTTTCTTTAGTTCAGTTTTATAAAACTGTCCCGACTTTTTTCTTCCAATGTAATAAAATGATCCTTACTCGAAAGTGAGTCGATTCACATAAAAAATTGCCAATTTTACTCATTTTTATGGACAACTCACGATTAACCAAAAATGTGACAGTTTTCCTGTGCCTCCAGTGGATTCCGATTTTCCCGCATTGACCCAGTCGAAGTAAACACTCTGTAAATATAGATAACTCGGCTTTTAGGCTGCGTATCAGGATGAAACATGTAGCAGATTTTAAGTTAGACCTCGAACAATAAAACTGTGAATACCGCATCCAGCGTCGTGCAGTAGTTTTCGCGTGATGCACGTACAGACAAAGGGACAGACAGACTTACAGACAAACAAAGAAACAAACAAAAACACTAAAAACATTTGTTTTAGTTTCTATTGCTGTTATAAAGACCACTCATATTAAGTTTTCGTAAAGATCTCCTATGTACAGACATTTATAATTTAATTACATGTACAGATAGACAGTTCTAGTGGTTAATGAATAAGATTATGACACTAATGATGCACGATCTAAAATATGTCATTTCATCGGATTAGAGCACCCATTCATCAAAAATTAACTAATTTGAATATCTTATACTGTCACTGTGAACAGAGATGCAATATGGCTTTTCATATTAGCAAGGCGCAGTTTCAGTAATATATTTTCATGTTTCACACGCACTATGCTTTTTAATGAACTTCAGAATTTCTCCCTTTCCCTTGAGAGTTTCATTGGGCAAGGAAACTGGATAAGGTGGAGGTTGTACGATTGCCGCCGCGTGCCGCGTACTGTCACTGTGAACAGAGATGCAATATGGCTTTTCATATTAGCAAGGCGCAGTTTCAGTAATATATTTTCATGTTTCACACGCACTATGCTTTTTAATGAACTTCAGAATTTCTCCCTTTCCCTTGAGAGTTTCATTGGGCAAGGAAACTGGATAAGGTGGAGGTTGTACGATTGCCGCCGCGTGCCGCGTACCTCCCAGGAGAAAGCAGCGAGCTTCCAGAATACAAAGTCACAGCCGCCGGTAGCTTTGAATGCAAATACTCCAACGGCTTGGCACTGGCTCTGTCCCCTTCGTTATCTTGCCAAACTAAGTGAAGGCGCTCCCTGAGGCACCAGATTCAGTCCTTTTCACCATAGTTAAGTACTGACATTCACAAGTTGGAAGCCGTTGAGTGTACATTTTGTCTGAGGAGCATGATCTTTCGCGCGATTGAGCTATGGTCAATGCTGGATGTGGCTGAGAGCTGTATAAATTGCTAACTAACTCGCTCCACTACAGTTTTCTGATCTTTGAAGTTATCGCCTGTGTAATTTCTCTACCAGTTTTAACCTCTACATTAACGTACTGTCTCAAATGTCGTGTCTTACATTAATAAGAAGACTTCATGGTGCTACAGATTATTCTGAAGTATGATTGTACAAAAAAGAAAAAATAGTCACTTTCTGTGTCTGAGCTAGTACTCGTATTTGAATATTACATTTAATCTTTCCGTAACTACTTCACTGATTTTTCTTTCATGTCATGTGCAGTTTTTGGATATTCAATCTCACTCTTCAGTGCCCTTGTTCAATAATGTTTGGTTCGCAAGTTCACAATTTACACGTCGTAAAATATTATCTGTGTATAATATCTACCTATAAAACTGTTTAAGTTATAAAAATATGCTTAAAATCACCAAGGAGTATACACGCCATGTAGAAGTAAGTCAGCACACGTTATGAATGAGTAATTATAAAGAGAGTATCTCATGTAATGTGACAAGCTTTCCGTCGTAGCTACAGGTACATGCTACTAGATCTCACGCACGTATACGGATACAAAGTGCACTGCCCCTTTCTTATAGGAGTTGAAACATGGGCATTCATAACACAGTTTTGTATATTTGTGTAACAGGACGGGATACTTGGGAGTGGGGTCGTTTCCAGAGAGCCTATGGAATGCTTTCCAAAACCTTGTAGAGTTTATAGGTATTTCGCTTAGTTTAGTGCATGAATTGTGCAAGTCCCGACGTCGTTTAGCTTGTATGTAACTGGGAACTAGCCGCTAGAGCTGTCGGTGGCATGCAAGAGTGTCCCACTCATGAATATGAAGGAATTCTCCGACGGTATGCTAGGAGTAGTACAAGAACACGTGTAGAAAGAATGGGACGGTGATAGTAAATAGTTCGGAGTGGGATATGATTGGAAATTTCATCTGAATGGTGTGTTGTAGCAAATCAGCATAATGCTAGATGTCGTCTGGATTTTGACCGTTAGAGTCATAACTTTCGATTAGTGTATGGACTCAGGCACAGTATTCACTCCATCTGCGCAGGAATATGCTTGGATTTATAGGGATGGATGATAAGTAGTGGCACAGGTTCGTTTTCGTACATACTACGACGTCTAGAGGAGGACAGGTAGGGTCGGAGCTGGGACGTCTGTTGTGGTTAGCTTCAAGAGGTTGGGGGGGGGGGGAGAAGGGGAAATAATAGCGTCGGGGATAGTATCTGTAACAGGCTGGGTGTAGGCGGGGATTTCGTTGCCATTGCGAGTGCTATTAAAACGACGCCACCGCTGTTTTTGGGCAAGTGTGTGAGGTCACAGGTTAAGGTTGGCAGCGATTATGAATGTGGTACAGGTTCGGACTACGTAGTTTAGGAAATCATAAAGGATGGAATGCGAGAGCGGATGCAGATAGTGGCAAGGGCTAATGCGAGTTTTGGGAGAAAAATGTTGATGATGAGATGCTCAATTAGATGAGTTAGGAGTCGTTGTGAGGTGAGGGGGTGGAGGGGGAGAGGTAGAAGGGATAGTTCGGAGATGTGCAATGGCTGTTCCACCACCGACAATAGTTTAGGTATTATTAGTGCGATGCAAGATGTATGGAATGGTGAGGCTGGAGGAAGTTTTCATCGAGCAGGTAGTCATAGATTTTGTGTTGGTGCAGGGTATGGGTAGGTAGATGTTCACTGAGGTGGAAGGAGCGAACATTTTGGTATAGTAGCGCCATCATCAGTCAAACAGGGAGGTGTTTTAAGGTTTCCAGGTGATTACTAATGAAATGATTTTGATTTTGGGAATAGTTGTAATAATGAAATGATCTTGATTTTGGGAATAGTTGTAATAATGAAATGATCTTGATTTTGGGAATAGAAGATATGTATATTGAGATGGAAGATGGTATGGTTTGCGAGGGTTATTTACTGTACGATGTGGGGTCTTTCAAAAGAGTCTCTGTTTTGCGCGACAAAGGTCAGGAAACGGATAATATCTTCGATGGTGTGTACAGGAAGGAGGGAGTTGTTTATGTGGAGTTGCTTATCATCTACGCGTGTGAGGCCGGTGAGTTCACATTGTTAGGGAGCATTACGCAACAGCCCTGACATGGAAAAGTAACGTAATGTGGATTCCTTTCCTGCGGAACAGTTCAGCATGGCGTCGTCGTTCTACTCTCCACTGCATTCAGTGAACCCATACGCGAGATGCATATCAGCAGTGCATATCATCTGTATCACTGTACTACTATTCCTGTCGGAGAAATAAAAAGACCAACACAGGACCGAACAGTACATAATACGAACTTGAGAGCAAAGGGTAACGAGGGGGCAAAAGCTAGTCCTGTGAGTGAGTGAGATACGTCTCCAAACAAGACCCACAGCGCATACCGTCGACATTCGCGCTGTTTGCAGATATTGTCAGTTCAATACAGATACAAAGGTAAGTGGGGGTAAGAAATCAAACGAAATACAATAACTCTGTAACGAGCCATCGGAGACCGCGGATCCTTATACTAAAATACTAAGATAATATCCCTGAACAACTCCCGAAATTTTTCAGTGGCGTTCCAGTTCACCTTGTATGTTGCACACAGAATCGTCCTCGCGCAGTTTCATGGAACTTCCTAAGTCATTCATCACATAATTCACATATATTGTGACTACTGACGGCTCTATAACACCTCTCTGTACCCATAAAGAACTTGAGACAACCACAATGCAAGTCTCTCAACTTTCTTCAGCTATCATTAAAACACAAAAGATAATAAATTTTCTCCAAGAGATGCGTACTGTCGACAACTTACAATATCGTATATGTCATTCCAAACTCTTGAGTCCAACGTGATGAGACCAATCATTTTTTCTTTTCTTTTTTTTTTGCAGATAGAAACTGTCTACTTTCATTATGCCTCATTGTCGTGTCCATGGTGACTTACTACACAAGAAATATTTACTTTTACTTGAAAACGACTAAGGATACTTAGTTAAAGGAATATATAGTACAGGGCGAAAATACAGTTATTCAGCTCCCTGTGTAGGACCTTAATTTAAATCTCTGTAGATGTTTGAGAAGTGTTTTTACGGTGTACTGCAACAAATTTTACTTATTTATTATATTAATAAGTAATAAACTGAAGTGCGGAACAAGACGAAAAAGTATGTATTTAAGAGCAAACCACTCTTCAGCATATCCTGCCCAAAATGAGATTGTTGAACCCGTAGTTCTCTCGTCCCTGAACAAGTTTTTGGTGTATAAATACTACTGCAACGACAATTTCAATTTTCTACAGTTTCGCAAAGGTATACGGCATTTAGCTCCTTTCGCTAGATGTAATTTCTAGTCAACGAATGCATTTCCGCAGACTGGATAAACATCAGTGATCACTGGATGCGAGATGAAGTGGCGTATCTCTCCGTGCAGTGTGTGTCATTTCAGAACATCCGTTCCATTTCCTCGTCCAATTGCCGCCACTACCAGTCGGTGATACATGGTTGCTATCGTCAATCGTAACGTTATTTGCGAGGGCAGCGAGGTATCGGCAGTCAGATTTAGCGCCAATCGTTGGCGGTTAGCGAGAAAAAGATATAATGGCACATTAAGGCACATGATTACATACTGACCGCAAATAACAAAACATATATTCTGACAGTTGATTTCGACGCTTGCTGTCACAACGAGATCTTTGTAGTTGTGGTCCTGAAGCGCACCTGCGTTAAAATTTCAAAGCAGTACTCTATTTTTTTCCTTTAGCCTACAGAACATGAAAGAGTAATTATTTGAATATGATATGCTATAACAGTTGGATGGAACACGGGAACAGCTGTTGAGCACTGTCGTCCTGTTGAGGAAGTTGCATTCTGTTTCACGTGCATCTGTACGTGTTAGTACCGTACGGAGTGTCACAGACATTTTCCCTGACAATGTTACACCATGGATATATATTTTGTGTGCATTATGACACATAATCCCCGTAAAGTCAGTAAAATACCAAAGAACATTTTCCACAGATTTGTTTTTTATGTCATGCAGGTTCTGAGTTAAAATCATTTGATTTGTAAATTGCCAAGGGAGGCGAGATCAAATACAACATAGTTCGCGAAATGATGCCTGTTCCATGAGGGAGGGCTGACAAGTAACGCCTCTGAATTTTTTATTCTCTTTTCAATACAGTTTGAGATACGACGCGTGTTTCTTAAGTAAGTGCCGTTTTGAAATTAGCAAAAGACGTGCTAAGATATCTCAATCATCTTATTTTTACATGAAATCCTGTACCGTAATCTACTTTACTACGTAATTTCCGTCAATATTGAGGCACTTGTCATAACGTTGTACCAGTTTTTGAATACCCTCCTCACAGAAGTCTGCCGCCTGTCTTGTTAACCACTGCATCACCACTGTTTTGACTTCGTCACCGTCTTGAAGACGCTGACCACCCAGGTGTTTCTTCAAGTGCAAGAACAGATGGTAGTCACTGGGCACAAGATCGGGGCTGTACGGAGGATGATGTAGAGTTTCCCATCGAAAAGGTGTGATGAGATCTTTGGCTGATTCGCCACATGCGGACGGGCATTGTCTTGCACCAAACGATGCCCTTGCTCAACTTCCATGGACTGGTGCTTTGATTCTGGTGTGATGTAGGCCACCCATGTTTCATCGCCCGTAACAGTTTGGCTTAAGAAATCATCACCGTCGTTGTGGTACCGCTCAAGGAAAGTCAATGCACTGTCTAAACGTTTGGTTTTGTGCACATCCGTCAACATTTTCGGTACCTAACGTGCGCACAATTTTCGGTAATTCAAGTGCTCGGTCACAATGTCATACAAAACACTACGAGAAACATTATGAAAGTCATCCCACAAGGAGGAAATCGTAAAGCGTCTGTTTTCTCTCACCTTATTGTCCACTTCCTGCACCAAACTTTCATCAACGACAGAAGGACGCTCACTCCGTTGTTCATCATGCACACTTGTGCTGCTATCTTTAAATTCTCTCACCCACTTTCTTACCATTCCATCACTCATAATGTTTTCTCCGTAAGCTGCACAGATCTCACGATGAATAGCGATCGCTTTTAGGCCTTTAGCACTAAGAAATCTTATAACAACCCGTACTTCACAGTCGGTGGGACTCACGATTATCGGAGGCATCTTAAACGCTCAGTACACAACTTAAACAAGGAAGAATCAGACTGTAATGACGTCAGTGCTTTGATTAAGGCACAGGCTTTCATGTAAAAAAAAATTATTTAGATATCTTAGACCGTCTTTTTTAATTTCAAAACGGTACTTACTTAAAAAAACACGTCTCGTATTACATGCCGTGAATGTTACTCAACCGACTTTTTCGCTTTTCTGATGCGTCTCACAACCCGCTACCTCAACAAACTGTCGCGTGTAATTTGACTGTATGTAACATAATTATGTCGATGCGGAAAGGCTCTCAGGAAACTGAAATTAAAAATACGAACAGTTCTTCCACAAGTGGACCACCATCTTCTTCAGAGTGACAATGCCGAACCACACACGATCGCTGCGACATTTGCAACACTCCGAAGCCTTGCTTTCACTGTCATCGATCATCCATCATACAGTCCCGACTGGGCCTCATCCGACTTTGATCTGTTTACAAAACTGAAAGAACACCTTAGAGGACTTCACTGTGGTAGTGATGAAGCGGTGCAAGCGGAGATGAAGTTGTGGCCAGGCAATAAAGTCAAGCTTTCTCCAGTGACGGTGTCAACAATCCCATCTCTCGTTGGGAGAAATGTGTTCGCCGCCAGAGTGATTTTGTTAAGAAATTTAAATGTGACTTCAAGAATAAAGTTTGTATTATTTAAAAAGCTTTAAGAGTTTTCACATAAAAATTTGGAGACATTACTTTTCAGCAGCCCTCGTATTACTTAGGGAATAACTTCACAGCATTTCTAACTGTGGTTCAGAATCACTTGCATACTGGATTCGTTTATTAGCGCAGAATAGTTAAATTTTGGCGTAAATTGATTTCGCTATCTGAGTTTTTGAGACGGGTAGAAAATAAATGTGCCTCTGAAATATAACCCTCTTCGGGAACTGTAAAGGTCTGGTGCAACAAGAGGAAGCTGTGATAATAATAATAACTGAAATGCAGAACGAATCATTCACGCTGCAGCGGAGTATGTGCCGTTTTAGAAAAGTCCTGGTAAATTAAAACTGTTCACCGCAATGGGACTCGAACCCGGCAGCCTTGTCGTTCATGCGCAACTCCCTTACAGAGCTGTATTTTTTTTCTTTTTTAAATCTCGTTTCGTTCGATATTGTTCGTTGCATTTGTTCGGGGCGGACGTCCCATGACACCCGTTCAGATTCATCGATCATCCATTCACTCTGTTTTTTTTTTTAATTGCAGAGGGCAGTTAACCCTGTGACCGAACACGCTGAGCTACCGTGCAGGTAGAGCAATCCAGATACCATAGTGCCTTGCATACCGCGCGGGACTAGCATTCCTGAAAGAAAGGCACATATTTTTAAACTGTCAGGAAGTTTCGTGACAACACACAGTCCTCTACAGAAAGAAAGATTGATTTTGGAAGCCATTACTACTCTGTTGCTAAGTCATTTTTCCGCCATTTCCTTTCTCCCAGGAGTGCTAGTCCAGCAAGATGATACGCAGGCGAACGAACCTCTCTGAAGATTGGAATCAGGGAGAATGGTACTGCCGCAGGCGAAGCTGTAAGTGTGTGCCTGGTTAGGTAAGAGGAGAAGGGTTTTATTCGTGAAAATCAAGTGTCCAGTTTTAACTTGCCCGGCAATATCGTAAGAATAATTATTATGCCTTTTCAGAATTAATGCCGATGATGCTCTGTAAGCCTATATGTCACGTAAAAAAAATACGAAAAATTGGCGGAAAGACAATAAAATTATAAAGTGTAATATGTTGGTTCCATGTATATTCTAGAACTTTTGGTTTCAAAAGAATCTTAGGAACTAATGAACTATGCGGAACGTGGATTTCTTTAAATTTGGTACAGAATTCGTATTCTCCTCGGTATGGATTTCAAAAAGGCATGCGTTGCGAAACCCCAAGAAACAAAAAAATAATTTTCAATATTCCGGTTACTACTCACAAGTTCAGAAGAAACATTCTGCAGTTCGCATTTAGGAAAAAACGAGAAATCCTGACTCAGACGGGAAAGGGACACCTAGCCATTTCTATTCAACCTCAGCCTAAAGAAAATTGACGGGTTCTTTCTTTTAATGCAAAACCTTAAACGATCTCAGTATTAGGAAATAAGAATGATTAGGCTTACTCACACAGGCGATGCACATTCGTCAGCACCACGCAACATTTTCCGGAAGACTTGACGGGATTGGAAGAGGAAGAACGAAAATGAGATGGTACGATGGATTCAGCTACAGTGTGGCGTAACCGAACTCGAGTCACGAATGGAAGGATGAGGGATAGTAGTAAGGCCCCGTGGAGAAATTTTACAGAACGGACGCAACGCCTAAAGTAAATCCAAATATAACATTGTCGACACGGCTGGGTTCATTTTGTCCGCTTCAGGAAGACATCGAACAGAGGCTCCGTCAACCACGCGTTTGGTTTGTTCAATTAATCCATATAAATGCTTCTTCTTCAGCTCTGTCTCATGTGTGTTGTTCCCTAAAATCATGTGCATCTCACATTCCAACGTTGTTTATGTCTTAGTGTAGTGTGCGAGGACGGGTACTAACACTTCTAATGATGTTGCTAAATTCGTGCTGCTTGGACACCGTAACATCAAAAAAGCACACTCTTGTAGTCCTGCATTTAATTAAACGAAAGAACAAAGATATATTTCAAAGAGAATAAATAAAAATCTGGAAACATAGAGTTTCCTCGTGTTGTAGTTGACTAAGCAACAATGCCATTGGATGTTAAACGGACATCCAGACACTTGAAAATGTATAAACCAAATGCTACGCGGCAGCTAACGATTGTGGCGCGTAGATAATTTAAATCGGTTGTATTTTCTCTGAAATTCAATTTTTGTGGAATTGTGCGAAGGACACATTGAGTTTAAGAAACTGGACTTGCGTTTAGAAAATGTGAGAAAGCATTTCCACTGAACATTCATATTTACGTTTTCTGTTTCTTTAAATCACTTGTACATCACATTTACATCCGAACACATACTCCACAAGCCACCGTATGGTCTATGGTGGAGGGTATCGTGTACCACAACTGTTCACTCCCTTTCCTGTTCCACTCGCAAGCTGAGTGACGAAGAAACGGCTCTCTCTAAGCCTCCGTACGAGCCCTAATAGCCGGCCGCGGTGGTCTCGCGGTTAAGGCGCTCAGTCCGGAACCGCGCGACTGCTACGGTCGCAGGTTCGAATCCTGCCTCGGGCATGGATGTGTGTGATGTCCTTAGGTTAGTTAGGTTTAAGTAGTTCTAAGTTCTAGGGGACTGATGACCACAGATGTTAAGTCCCATAGTGCTCAGAGCCATTTTGAGCCCTAATATTTTTTAAGTTATCTTCGTGGTCCTTACGCGAAATATATGTTGGCGTCAGTAGAATCGAGCTGCAAATGCAGGTTCACCAAATTTTCTCCATAGTATTTCGGTAAAAGAACATCGTCTTCTCTCCAGGGATTCCCTCTCAGTAATACTCGCGCATTGATCGAACCTACTTGTAACAACTCTAGCAGCACGCCTGCTGGTGGCTTTGATGTCTTTCTTTAATTCTTCCTATCAGAGATCCCAAACACTGGAGCAGTACTCAAGAATGGTCGCAATGGTGTTCCGTACGTGGTTTCCTTTATAGATGAGCTACACATTCCGAAAACTTACCCAATAAACCGGAGTCGACTATTCGTCTTCCCTACTACCGTCCTTGTCTGCTCCTTCCTTTTCATATCACTTTGCAATATTATGCCTAGATATTTAATCGACGTGACTGTTTCAATCAGCACACCGCTAATACTACATTTTAACATTATGGATTGGCTTTCCTGTTCATCTGCATTAAATTGCATTTTTCTACACTTAGGGTAAGCTGCCATTCATCATACCAACTACAAATCCTGTCTATGCCATCCTGTATCCTTCTACAGTCAAGCAACGACGATTATTTCCCGTATACTGCAGCGTCGTCGGCAAACAATTGCAGATCGCTGCTCACCCTATACATCAAATCATTTATGTATATAGTGAGCTGTCCTGTCACATTTCCCTCGGCCCTGCTCGTCTCTGATGAACTCTTGCCGTCGAGTGCACCCCACTCGGTCCCATTACGTAAGAAGTCTACCAATCATTCACATATCTGGAAACCTTTTCCTTATGCTCGGATCTCCGTTAACAATGAATGTACGAATGATTCCTTCAATAACGCCACAGTGTGTTTCTACGCAATATGTGTGAGAGTAATATACTGGTCCCTGTCTAATTTGGAGTACCGAGTTTCAAATACCCTTCCATCCATAGAAAGTGGTGTTCTCCGTGGGTTTCGTACATAAAGTAAAACGAATGTCGTGGTGGTTGTAACTAGAAAACGGCCGATTTCTTCGTTTCAAATTCTTGACCAGTCCGCCCATGTTCTCTATCTCTATGATCTGTTGGTTGTGATGTGACATCGTTC
This sequence comes from Schistocerca piceifrons, assembly GCF_021461385.2. Classification (NCBI taxonomy): domain Eukaryota; kingdom Metazoa; phylum Arthropoda; class Insecta; order Orthoptera; family Acrididae; genus Schistocerca; species Schistocerca piceifrons. The sequence continues at coordinate 731,949,888 of NC_060149.1, read as the reverse complement.
TACCTTCGCTGGCTATTGACAGTAAGCTCTATTTACTTTCTGTTTGACTTAAGGTAGCGTGAGTCTGGCCGTGAGTCGTGCTCGGATAGTCAGTTTGTAAGGCGACCGTTCGCGATAAACGGGAAATCTGAGAGAACAGTCAGAAGAAAAGGCTGAATAAATAACGTACCCACTATATCCGTAGTCTAAAGAGTGACTTCGTGTGAAATATAATAAAACGTCCAAAAAATAGGGTCTCTTATCATGTAACAGCAAGAAGATGTTCTCTCTTAGATCTCCTCTCGATTCCGTATCACTGACAGGTAAAATTTTTTTTCTCGTTTGCACATTAACAGTAGTGGTGCACTTGACAGCACAAAACTTGTCGGCCAGCAATCGACACCATAGTTCAGGTCTTACACGACTCTGGCACGAACGAATGCTACGTATAAGTTTTCCATTTACATCGTTAACAGGTGAAAGAGGAAATATTGCTTCATAAATCACACGAAACCTGTTCTCACGTGTTATGTACATACTCCAAGAACATTAAAATATTTTTATGCAGATAGAACAAACTGCTATTTTCTGTAGCTGTAGTGCATACTAATGCATACTATATAACTAAATAGAAAACGTTCTGTCGGGGATCTTTGTCGCTGAATAGTCAGCGTTGAGACTTTCTTTGGGGAGGGTACGAGGCTAGGTTGAATTTTTTTCCGTTGCAGACGTATTCTTTTTGCTCGGCAATTGGGTATCTATGAGAAACAGCCGCCTTTAGATTCAGTTACTAAAAATGGTTCAAATGGCGCTGGGCACTATAGGACTTAACATCTGTGATCATCAGTCCCCTAGAACTTAGAACTACTTAAACCTAACTAACCTAAGGACATCACACACATCCATGCCCGAGGCAGGATTCGAACCTGCGACCGTAGCAGTCGCGCGGTTCCGGACTGCGCGCCTAGAACCGCTAGACCACCGCGGCCGGCCATTCAGTTACTATTCCACAGTAGGGGCGAGAGTGTTTTGACTGTAAATCAACTATACATGAAATGTTTCGGCAGTTGCGATTATGGACAGCAATCAGCTGTGTAATGGAATGTTGACAAAGAAAATTTGTTTTACTTTCTTCTATCAGACCACGACTGACGGCCAGACACAAACTTCCATGTGTCGTCAACCTTGTGTCTACAACCTGTAATATGCATCCATTATGTAATCAATACGATATTGTAGTGCCTATGTTGTTCAGAATTACGATGCAGTGTTCCTTCGGACATGCACGCATGTCCGAAGTAACAGGACGCAAACTTTTAGACACATGGTTGAAGACATATAGAAGTTTGGATGTGGCCGGGACTCGTGCTCCGATAGCCGACTTGTAAGGCCACCGCTCGTGATAAGCGGGATATCCGGGTTCGAGTCCCGCTCAGGCACAAAGTTTCATTGTTGTCATTCCATTCTACAGCTGATGGTTGTCCATCATCTATTCGCAACTGCGAATAGATTTCATGTATGTTTGAGTTACAAATAAAATGGCTCTGAGCACTATGGGACTTAACTGCTGTGGTCATCAGTACCTTAGAACTTAAAACTACTTAAACCTAACTAACCTAAGGACATCACAGATATCCATGCCCGAGGCAGGATTCGAACCTGCGACCGTAGTGGCCGCGCGGTTCCAGACTGTAGCGCCTAGAACCGCTCGGCAACTCCGGCCGGCGTTTGATTTACAGTCAAAACACTCTAAACACTCTCACTTCTACTGTGAGATACTGACTGAATGAAAATGGGGCTGTGTTTCATAGATACTCAGTCTTCGAACAAAAAGAATGTGTCATGAGAGGTATACGTCTCTTTCCGTACCCTGGTTCTGGGTACTAGTGTACGACACTAGGGCCGGCATTGCAAATAGTATCTACCTGCCAGCTTCCATTGGTCATAGGCTTTTCACTTTTAATGATGAAAAAGGGAAAGAGACATGTATCTTCTAAGTGCCCCAGCTGAAGAGAAGCCTAAAATGGTTTAAAAACTGTTTCAAAATGGTGGTTAATTGCAACTTACTGTATTTATAACCGTTTTGGTATTGTTTGCTTCACTCTGACTGATTGTCAGTGTTATCTTTTTAATTGTAACACGTGTTCGTAGGGTTCTTCCATTTAATGTGAAAAAATAACAGTGCAGTCCAAACTATTTTACTGACTATATTTTTGTAGCTGCGTATTTTTTTTAACAGATACGAGTTTTGCATCATATTCACATTTTTACAGACAACAAAGAACTTTATTTCCTGGTGGGAAAGAACAACAACGATGAGTTCATCCTCACATCTCAATGTTTCTTCATTACATTTAGATAATACATGACCTTTTTTTTGTAGCATTTAATTTTTATTTCGTCAGGAAACTGTTTTCGTCTTCTCTCAATAACTGCAAAGGACTTTGCCATTGACTTGTGTCGGAAACTTGTTGGCGATTGGAAAATTAATGTGCTGTTTTTCATAGTGGCGACAGACTATGAAGCAGAATAAATACTTTATATTATATTTAAGCAAATGACAGATGGAACTGCATAGAATACGCTTTTTGTCAAGGATGACTCCAGCCCCTAGGATGCCCAAGATATCATCGCTACAACGCTTCTTTTGTGTTAAATAATTCCTGATCGCTTAAAAATGGTCTAGTAGCGCAAAGTGTTCGGTATTCAAAATCTATTATGCAACTGGAGCTGTCATTTACTTAAACTGTTAACAAAAGTTGCGTGTATACTGCGTCCAAATTGAAGAACATACTGAAAAAAATATCAAATTTCTATATTGCGACACAATATCAATTTCACGGGGACGAAATGTGTGCATTCCCTTTCTTCATGTACTTCTGCCTGATATCATTCGCGTCGTTGTCATTCTGACCATATGAGGAAAAATTCTGCTAAATGTGTGAAACATCTTGACTCAATGCAGCTTTTATAGTTGAAACGCTTAATAAAATATGCAGCATGTGGCGTGGATCCTACATCTCATTTTCAAAAAATGATTTTGATATAAACAAGCCCGGAAGAAGCAATTCAAGTTCTTTTATCTGGAGCTTAAAATATTTCGATCTTACATAACAGTGTAACAGTGGAGTTTCTGCGTCGATCTATCGTTAAAAACTGTCGCTAGACTTCAGGTTTCGCATTCGGGAGAAGCAGGTTTCAAATCACCTTCAGCTCTCGAGCCAGATTTATATTTTTCGTGAATAACGCAAATACACGTATGTTCAGAAAAAAACAAATTCAGTCACCTCGGTAAACCGAATCCTGTTCCTAGTAGGCAAAGGGGCCACCATGGGCCCTGATAACATGTTCCATGCATGATGACATCGATGCGTAGAAGGCGTGAATGGCGTTCTGTGGTCTGGGCGGTGCGACCTGACCCATCTCGTCGTGTTGAACGACCTTCCGTGAACAATTCTGCACACACCTGAAACACATCGTCCCACACGAGCAGCAATTTATAGAATGGATGCATCACATTCTCTCATGCTAATAATGCGCCCTGATTCAAACTGCCTACGGGTCGCGCATATGTCTGCAAGGCATCCTGCACGTGTGCTCAAGTCACACTGATCCATTACCTTCGTTTTAAAGCGACAACGAGAGCCGCAGGCACATTTGACCTGTAGGTGGTGTTTCGCCGCGATATCGATATTGTCCCTGAACCCGCGGTCCGACATGGTTCAAATGTTAATCGTTTTGCAGAACATACTAATGTACATGTCACGTGAATATGAACGTCCTATATCTAGTCGTTCATGGTGTTCCGTTTTTACTGAAAATGAGTACGGAAATGAAGTCCCATGCTTCTTGACAGAGCGTAGGGGAACGAGACCCGCCCCGCCGTACTAGGCAACGTCCTAAAGGAGGTGGTTTGCCGTTGACTTCCTCCGACCGTAATAGGGATGAATGATGATGATGAAGGCGACACAACGACACCCACTCATCTCGATGAAGGTGGAAGTTCCTGACCTCTCTGAGAATCGAACTCGGGACCCCGTGCTCGGGAAGCGAGAAGTCTACCTCGAGACCACGAGCGGCGGACGAAAATGAGTATAGTTCCCTGAAAATAAATCAGTCCAAGTTTGGCCTCTATCTCTGATGAGAGTATAATCGACTAAACGTTGAATCATATTCTTAAATTACGAAGGTGAAATGTCGTGTAACAAAACAGGAGGAGAGAGCTCTATATGGGTATCGTTATTGTACGTCGCAAGAAACTGGAAGGTAGAAAATGTGCGTAGAGTGGGATTTTTATCCTAAACTCAGCAAACTTCCACAGACAGTGCGTACGTAATCAATTTCATTTAATTTCTTGTGTAGCATTGAGGTTCTGTAGCTCAAAGCTACAGAATCGAACAAGATAAGGAAATCTATCGTTAGTACGAACAACGGTTCAAAATGGTTCAAATGGCTCTGAGCGCGATGAGACATAACATCTGAGGAGGTCATCAGTCCCCTAGAACTTAGAACTGCTTAAAGCCAACTAACCTAAGGACATCACACACATCCATGCCCGAGGCAGGATTCGAACCTGCGACCGTAGCGGTCGCGCGGCTCGAGACTGTAGCGCCTAGATTTTCATACTTGGCTTCTAATGTTAAATACTTCTGAGAAAAATTTAACTAAACACGGCTTCCAATTGCATTTCAGCACGTCAGCTTCAAACAGTAGTATGTGACACAGAGATTCACACGACAACTGAGGTTGAAGGAGCCTTGGTTCACGTGGATTATTTTGCTCTTGGGCCTCCAGAAACAAAATGGGAGACTTATGCTGCAAAATTTCTTGCTAACCCTATCTAACAACAAGTGCAAAGTAGAAAGAATGGAGCTAAATGTCGATAATTCAAGTGTATGTATTCGTTAAAAAGCTCACAGCTTCTCGCTAAACAAAATACGACCTCGCTAAGAAACATACAAAGTGAAACACAGCCGTGTACTGACGTGCATTGTGCCTGAAAGAAATATAATGAAAATAGTACGCATTATGGCATATGGAAACATAAAAAGTCCCTATAATAGTTGTAGTGAACAGCAGTTGTCATCTGTGTACGGAATGGCATTCGTGCACATTATGCGTACCTTAAAGCCCACCGTTTACATAGGCGTGCCAGAAATTTTGAACAAGAAATTAATATTTTTCAATCTAGAGCATGTAATGGTACTTGAATTACGCAACCATTACGGCACCTCACCTGAACCTCTCGATACCAGCAATATTCTACTGTATTTCTGTAAAGTAGTTGACATATTTCTGAGACAACATTCAGATGTTTATATTGCAATGATATTATTCTTATGTGTATTCTTTCTTTTGTCACTATGATCTTTGACGTAACTCTGATTTTTGGGCGCGTAAGCGATAGTTAGATAGTTGTTGAGTTGTTAGAGAGTCGGACCTTCAGAAAGTCAAGTGTTGGACGTCATGTTGGAAAGACGCATAACGTAGTCCGCTTATAAAATGTGAACTTTAACAGTGACTGTGAGAGAGATGTTTTCAAGTATGTTTTGTATTGTGAAGTGATGTTTTGTGTGTCACCTGATAAAGCAATTAAAAGGAAGTGTAACTTAATTTCGGAGTGCTGATTATTTTTTTTACATCACCATTGTCCAGTAAAAGTGTAAGCTTCAAGAATGGTTTGTGAAGCCCATCTACAAAACTTTTGAATATAGCAGAATAAAACCTAGGCCTCTTTGCATCCGAGCTTGGAATCATATCCACCTAGATTTTCAACGATTGAGCCATGATTTTACGACGAGACCAGCGTGGGAAACACTAAAAGATGAGTGCCTAGTTTTTTCATTATTAAATGAAATGACTATTAACTGTGCTCTAATGACACCTGCCACATAATATGACTGTTGTTGCCCGATAATGCAGTATTTAGCAGCGTGAGCAACACCACAATCGTTATTAAAATTTTGACCTTTGTTGTGGTAGGGTTGTTAGAAGCACCAATTCGCGAATAATAAACTGTGATTTTAATTGGTACAAAATATGACGAGTGTGCATTGATGCGTTAATATAGTCAAATAGTCTAAGTACGCTATATTAATATACCCTGTTACTATGTGGAGTGCACTCTGCATACAGGTCAGCACAGTGACCAGCTTGACGAACACAAGTTCAGTAACTCACGTATCAAATTCTGATTTCATGTTAGCTAGTGTGGCTTTTATCCACTTCTGCCCCTCTCTTGCCAGGCAGTGTATCCTCTGTTGTCGACAACAACGTAGATAAAAATGGCCAGCTGTATTCCAAGGACACGATGGTTTAATGTTGAATTTCCGCTGAAAATCTCAGATTGGACGTTCGTGTTCCAAATACGCTGTGTGAAAACGGAGATGAGAGAACTACGCTGGCCAATGGTCTTGAAACTCCATGCTGTCGGTACCAATGACTAAATTCGCTGGTGATCCAGAGTCGCAACGATCATATGAAATTGTGAGAATAGTTGGCTATGATGACGTGATTATCATCGCATTCAGTTATATTCGTTTGAAAAGGCCATTGAACGTACTGGATGGAATAAGCGCAGAAGAATACTTTAACAGTGCTGGTTAATGACTTTGAAAAAAGACCAGAGGATATCAGGATGCCACACCGCCCACTCTTAAGACCGTACTTCGTGGTGATAAAGTGATAAAGTAACGGGGACTCCATTCTGCGGGTCAAAAGGTCAGATAAACCAAAAGAAACAGGAAGACAGAAGCGAGTCGTGGCAAGCGATTCGTGATGATTGCGCCCCTCTCAATGGAGAATTGAGTGAACTTTCGAGCTGCAGGCCATTTAAATGATGACAATAACAACTCAGAAACCCCGTATTCACTGCATTTTCCTCTGTAATTTCTTATCAAACCTACAGAAGAGTTGTCATTAAATTTGTCTCGTACAGATCTGTTATTATTATGAAAAATACCATAGTTGCATTGAAAAAGTTGACATATGTATCTTGGTAATTAATGGATTTGCGAAAACGTTTTGGTCTTTATTTTAGTAGCACCTGGCCAGTATTCATCCAGATAAAAAATTACAAGCATTTTCGAAGAGTCAAAAGTAGTTTTAGGCGAAAAACCTGGGCTCCTCACACTGAATGTATCATGGACAGTTACACTTCTCCAGCACATTGTAAGCACTCTGACGTAATGGTCTGTCTTCATATCATTTGGAGTCTTCATATCAGTCTTATACATGTTTCGATGGTGAACATGTTTGTGGTCTATTTTCTAGACGGCAGCGCGGAACTGTATCATAGACTTAGCTAAAATCGAGATACATGGCGTTACATTGCGTCCACCGTATACCTTCGAAACCCCGAGTACGAAAAGAGCAAACAGAGTTTCACACGATCGGTGCGCTAGTAGAAGTCGTGTTGGTTTCTATTGAGGAGTTATCTGATCTCCAAAATTTTCCTAAAACACGGACTCAGAGCGTGTTGCCCAATATGAGGTAAACATTCGTCAGGGACACAGATTCGTTTGCAACTACATCGATATTACATAAGCCACTTGAAGGTTAGCGGCGGAAGGTAATTCAGGTACAACTAATTCCCCTTTTCCCGTTCCACTCGCGAACGGCACTTGCGAAGATTCAAATGGTTCAAAATGGCTCTGAGCACTATGGGACTTAACTTCTGTGGTCATCAGTCCCCTAGAACTTAGAGCTGCTTAAACCTAACTAACCTAAGGACTCCACACACATCCATGACCGAGGCAGGATTCGAACCTGCGACCGTAGCGGTCGCGCGGTTCCAGACTGTAGCGCCTAGAACCGATCGGCCACCCCGGCCGGCACTTGCGAAGAATGGTTGTCGGTAAGCCTCTGCCTTAGCCGGAATTTCTTGAATTTTCTCGTTGTGGTCATATCATGAGACGCATCTTGAAGGAAGTAATATGTTATCCGACTCTTCGCGGACCGTACTGTCTCGGAATCCCAATAGCAAATCACTCCATGATACACAACGCCTCTGTTGCTGTTTCTGCCACTGGAGTCTGTTGAGCATCTCTGTAACGCTTTCGCACTGAGTAAACGATCCTGTTACGAAACGCACCGCCATTTGTTGTATCTTCCCTGTCTCTTCTATTAGTCCAACCTGGCACGAGTCCTAGTGTGGTGAGAAATATCCAAGAATCGGTCGAACTACTTCTTTGTAAGCCACTTCTTTCATGGGTGAGTTACATTTCCCCGATATTCATCCTATGAATCGCAGCCTATCATCTGATTTTCCTACTACACTACTGGCCATTAAAATTGCTACTCCACAAAGATGACGTGCTACAGACGCGAAATTTAACCGACAGGAAGAAGATGCTACGATATGCAATTGATTAGCTTTTCAGAGCATTCACACAAGGTTGGCGCCGGTGGCGACACCTACAACGTGCTGACACGAAGAAAGTTTCCAACCGATTTCTCATACACAAATAGCAGTTGACCGGCGTTGCCTGGTGAAACGTTGTTGTGATGCCTCGTGTAAGGAGGAGAAATGCGTACCATCACGCTTCCGACTTTGATAAAGGTCGTATTGTAGCCTATCGCTATTGCGGTTTATCGTATCGCGACATTGCTGCTCGCGTTGGTCGAAATCCAATGACTGTTAGCAGAATATGGAATCTGTGGGTTCAGGAGAGTAATACGGAACGCCGTGCTGGATCCCAACGGCCTCGTATCACTAGCAGTTGAGATGACAGGCAGCTTATCCGCATGGCTGTAACGGATCGTTCAGCCACGTCTCCATCCCTGAGTCAACAGATGGGGACGTTTGCAAGACAACAACCATCTGCACGAACAGTTCGACGACGTTTGTAGCAGCATGGGCTATCAGCTCGGAGACCATGGCTGCGATTACCCTTGACGCTACATCACAGACAGGAGCGCCTGCGATGGTGTACTCAACGAATGGCGAAATGCCATTTTTTCGGATGAATCCAGGATCTGTTTACAGCATCTTGATGGTCGCATCCGTGTTTCGCGACATCGCCGTGGACGCACATTGGAAGCGTGTTTTCTTCATCGCCATACTCGCGTATCACCCAGCGTGATGGTATGGGGTGCCATTGATTACCCGTCTCGGACACCTCTTGTTCGCATTGACGGCACTTTGAACAGTGGACGTTACATTTCAGATGTGTTACGACCCGTGGCTCTACCCTTCACTGGATCTCTGTGAAACCCTACATTTCAGCAGGATAATGCACGACCCCATGCTGCAGGTCCTTTACGGGCCTTTCTGGATACAGAAAATGAAGGACTGCTGCCGTGGCCAGCACATTCTCCAGATCTCTCACCAATTGAAAACGTCTGGTCAGTGGTGGCTGAGCAACTGGCTCGTCACAATACGCCAGTCACTACTCTTGATGAACTGTGGTATCGTGTTGAAGCTGCATGGGCAGCTGTACCTGTACACGCCATGCAAGCTCTGTTTGACTCAATGCCCACGCGTATCAAGGCCGTCAATACGGCCATAGGTGGTTGTTCTGGGTACTGACTCTCAGGATCTATGCACCCAAATTGCGTGAAAATGTAATCCTATGTCAGTTCTAGTATAATATATTTGTCCAATGAATACCCATTTATCATCTGCATTTCCTTTTTGTGTAGCAATTTTAATGGCCAGCAGTGTATTTGTTTTATGTGGTCATTCCAATTAAAGTCGCTCCGAATGGTTGTTCCTAGATATTTTACCGTCGATGCTGTTTCCAGCAATGTGTCCTCAATGTTGTACTTAATAAAGCTTTGATTACCAGCATCTGAAGCTGACTGCAGAACGATTCTACTGTCTCCAACATAAATTGCGCTTAAGGACTACGAACATAACATACGAGAAATTGAGGCTCATGCGGATGCGTGTAGATAGTCTGTTTCCCCTCGTTCTATTTTCGAGTGGAACTGGAAAGGAAATGACTAGTAGTGGTGTAGGGTACCCTACGTCTCGCACTGTATGGTGGATTGCGGAATGTGTATGTAGATGTACTTATAGTGGCTTTCTAACCTATGTTTGTGCAGTATATTAGATTTATTTACGTCCAGGGTCAACTGCCAGTCCCTGTGTTTTTCATTAATCCTCCGCAGGACCTTTTACAAATCGCTACAGTCTCTGGCGCTGCTATCTTCATATAGAGAACTGCATCACCTTCGAATATCCTTATACAGTTTCCGATATTTTCCACCAGATTATTTATCTATATTACAAACAGTAATGGTCCTATCACACTTCCTTGGGGTACTCCTGAAATTACCTTTCAATCCGTCGAATTTGTTTCGTTTAGAGCGTTGTTCTGTCTGCAAGAGAATCCTGAATCCAGACACAAATCTGGTGCTATACTCAGTAAGGGCGTATTTTTTCCACTAAACGGTAGTACAGGTGGTGTCAGATCCGTAGCTGTAGTCAAGGGACACGGTATCGAACTGAGCGCCATGTCTACAGCGCTGTGGATCTCATGGAGAAACAGAGCGAGCTGAGTTTCTCAAGATCTCTGTTTGCGGAATCCATGCTGATTTGTATAGAAGGGAATTCCTTACTCTAACAACGTCATAATACATTAGCATTAAACATATTTCATGATTCTAGAACAGGCTAGCGTCAATGATATAAGCCTATAATTATATGCATCTGTCCTGCGACCCTTCTTGAAAACGGGAATGACTTGCTGATTTTTCCTGTCGCTAGGTACCCTTCGTTGCTCCTGCAACCCACAGTAAACTACTGCTAGTGGGGAAACAAGTTCTTTCGCATAATCGCTGTAGAATCTTGCAGGTTTCTCACTTTCTCCTGATGTCTTTCACCTATAAAGCGATTGTAGTTGTTTTTCTATTCAGCGATCAGTTATCTCAATATCTGCCATCTCGCATCTCGGAGTTAGTACGATGGTGGAAGGGAGGGACCGTATTACGATCATCCGCGCTGCTATCCGTTGGATCTTCTCTATCTCTTCTATCAACCCTGTCTGATACGGAGCCCACACTGGTGAGCAGTATTCAAGTAGTGGGCGAACAAGTGTACTGTAACCCAGTTCCTTTGTTTCTAATTGCATTTCCTTAGGATTCTTCCAATGAATCTCTGTCTGGCATCTGCTTTACCGACGATCAACTGTATATGATCATTCCATTTTAAATCACTCCTAATGCGTACTCCCAGATAATTTATGGAATTAACTGCTTCCAGTTGCTGACCTGCTATATTGTAGCTAAATGGTAAGGGGTTTTTCTTTCCGTGTATTCGTAGCACATTACACTTGTTTACATTCTTGAAATTTCAATAGTAAACCCTTCCGTTTAGGTGCCAGATTGATCACTGAGTGATCGAACAGATTATTTCGATCCGCTTACTGATTTTACGTGAGAGTGCGACCACTTCGGGTTTTTAGTCAGGTTGGTTGATAAAATTTTACTTTCAAAGCCGATGAACGCTTCTCTCATTGCCCTCAGTACGCTTATTTTCCGTTAGTTCAGCGTTGGTTTGTCAGTTAGGTTTTGACTTCACTTGAAAACATACTTGTCTAAGGCATAGTGAACGATGCTTTTGAACTTTTCTGTATGTGCTCCACATCTTCGTCCTCTGCACTGAATATTTTATGTTGACTGATTACTAAGCCAAAGTATTTCCTACCGTGCTTACCTTTCCTTGTAATATTTAAAAGTTACAAACAAAAACTGTCTCGATCATAGACAATGGTGACCGGTTTCAGTCGATTTACAGGACATCTTCAGACTATTCGCTGAAACGGAAGAACATTTGGAGATTTAGACGAACATCTAATGACAAGAGTTAAAAGTTAAAACATACAAACGTAAGAAAAATTAAAAGAAAGAGTAAATGTATCCAGTGGTGGCAGCTGGATGTGGTGAACGTCTGTTGAGAGACGACCGTCAGCTGCTGGATATCGTGGAAACGTTGTGAGTTAAGCATGGGCTCCGGAATAACAGCCAGCACCGTGTTGATATGGAGTGGTAGACACGAAGAATCGTCAATAGTGGTGTATAAAACATGTTACATCGCCGACAAGGCAATGTAAAATGTGGCTGTAGTGACAACAATGTTGCGTCGAAATTTTCAATGACGACCAGTAAACCGTAGCTGGGCCTCATGAACAAATGAGCGTTGATGATAGTTGCTCAGTGGTAATGTTCACACAACAACAGACGCTAAACTTATAAAAAATAAAATATAAAAGAAACCACAATTATAGTCATCAACATAGCAAACATTTGTTGTTAGAAAATGGTGTGGCATTTTAATAAAGCCTTTTTCACGGTGGCTTGTGTGACCCTACATAGTCAGAGATAAAACTGCAGTAGTCTGGCTGCAGAGACATCAAGGTCAGCAGACAAAGAATGTAAAAAATAATATTGATGCTAATGCTACTAAATGGAACATCGTAGATGATTTAATTGGAGGGGTATAATATGTTACATAAAAGATGATAAAAGGATTGACAGAAATGCCGGAAGAGAAGTATGTAACTTACACGGTTTAAAAAAGGGGAAACGTCAGAGATTAAAACAGGACACGAAAGCGAAATTAAATTCTAGGAGCCCTGAAATGTGTCATACACGGTACCGTCGCAGAATCGTTTGAGCTTTTGGTTTAGACTTTCCATTCTGTTCCAAACAAGAGGAACGAAAACAACTCTGGGTACAACGCTACAGGTAGTGAGCTTTGACTGCACGCTATGTGCCAACTACTTTCACCAAATCAGCCAACCTCCTAAAGGAACAGACGATGGCCTCAGAACTCAAGCAGCAGGCGTCATTTCTGCCGACATGGGCCACGATTTGCAGCCTATTGCACTCAGTTGCCGGTAGAGACTCCCCCCCTTCCGTCAAATATATCGAGTACACACTGACGTTTTATTCTGACGTGCTTGCTATTTTCCTGAGGAGCTCCATATCCCGCATGACACTGGAGCTCCCAGTGACTAGTATACCCGCCCTCTGCAGGAGATTCAGCCACTGGCCCTACAGAAGAGACAGCCCGCACTGGCTCAAAAACATTATAAACGTTGGGTAGCACCTCGTACCTGTTGCTAAGACCTAAGAAGTCAGCCGTGCGACCTGCTCGTACTATTGCCTTTCGCTCAGGCACACTGGAACACACTGTGCGCCACTCACTCTCAAGTGAAGACCGACCGGTCAGATGTTGCGTATAGGAAGACGCAGCGACAATCAGGTCACCAGGGGATTCAAAGTGAACCAAAGTTGTAGAGATCGTCACTAGTGCCCCGATGTCGCTGCAGCTTTGAGAAGTAGCCGGAAGCCTGTCGACCGTAGCCAAGGCAGCTTCCAGCTGATTACGGTCAGAGGCCAGTTCTTGTATCCACACACAACAAGCACAGTTCCTATGCTATGGTACTGTGTACAAAAACTGTCTAAAATCAAAAAAATACAAAAAAAGCAGTCAGGACTAATTGAGGAGAACGTACAGACCGCCATAGAAGAGATAATTACCTGATTGTGGCGTTTCGGAGGTTGGGATGAAAACAAAATATAAAGGAGAACTATAAACAAACACTAAAATCTGATCTGCAGAGTTCACACTAAACAGTAAGATTTCAGGATTCGCAAGTTCTTAAAATAGAAATAAATTTCACTACTGAAAACAGATGTATCAACAAACTTCTTGGCAGATTAAAACTGTGTGCCGGACCGAAACTCGAACTCGGGATCTTTGCCTTTCGCGGGCAAGTGCTCTACCAACTGAGCTACCCAAGCACGACTCACGCCCCGTCCTCACAGCTTTACTTCTGCCAGTACCTCGTCTCCTACCTTCCAAACGGGGCGGGGCGTGAGTCGTGCTTGGGTAGCTCAGTTGGTAGAGCACTTGCCCGTGAAAGGCAAAGGTCCCGAGTTCGAGTCTCGGTCCGGCACACAGTTTTAATCTGCCAGGAAGTTTCATATCAGCGCACACTCAGCTGCAGAGTGAAAATCTCATTCTGGAGATGTATCAACAGTTACTCTCCACGTGAAACTCAGCACACACAAAAGCTACTTCATGAAATAAATACGCAAGATCCTAATGTAATTAAATACTAGACAATTAGATAAAAACACAGGTAAAATTCTCTTCTTGTCAGAAGATCGTAAAAAATTATAAAAAATGTCGAACTAAACTGAACGCTGTGCATTAACGCAAACTACTGGCGCTGACGCTGCTGGAGACTCCTCCCGCCTAGGCGACTGACCCTAGGTTATATGCATCTGTATCTGTCCTCTGACCCACTGAAAAGACTGCTGCTTTTTCCGATTGTATAGGTTACTCTGCTACTCGTGTATTTGCTTCCTTAATGTAACGCCCGTCTGAGCCATTCCGAAGAATCCTGCAATCACCACCCGATGGAGTGGGTACAACATACTGCAAAAAAGTTAATGAAGCCTCTGGTTTTGCCATTCCACTTTGCTCCAAACCAGGAGAGAACAGTCGATGCTGAGGACGGTGGTACAAGTCGCAAGCTGTGATTCAGCCTTATGTGCGACGCTATCTTCACAATTTCAGCCATTTGTCGAAGGAGCCTAGGGTGACCTCAGAACTCAGGCTACATGCGTTAGTGTTGCTGTCATATCCTACGACTTACAGCTAGATTCTCCAGGTTCGCTTGACGACCGCCTGTTGAGCCTCCTTCACATCTTGGACGATACCTCAATAGACGTACCAAGTCTGTACTGATCAACTTTTCCGACCTGGCTGTTTGATGGTCTCCAAGACACACTTTAAACTGGAGCTCCGTATGACTACTAAATCCTCTCCGTGTGAAATTCTTGACTTCGTTGCACAATCGGCCCTAACCCCAGTAGATGAAGTGAGTCGTACTACCACCACAGATAAAGACATCAGACTTGTTTTTAAGTCTGCCTCTACATCCGGGGTCGCCAAGGCAAACCTGTGTGCAGTGACGCTATACTACGAAGTATCCAGTTCGAATTCTTGTGATGGAAGTAATTACCACCAGCAGCATTTGGCCGCTAAGAAGAGGAGAACTGATGACGTTAAGTTCCTGATCACTAGACTTGGGTCCAATGATGTGGATTAAATTCCAAACCCCTTTGCAGTGTCACATGGAGTGTGTGCATATGACGCTGTTGATGGTCGTCCGTCAGTCGGATGTGGATTTTAAGTTCGGCAGCTCACTTGATCCTATTTGAGAAGAGTTGCCTTAGTGCCAACACTGGGCTCCACTCTCTCCCTTCTCTCATTACCATACAATATGAACATGACACCACGCTGTACACACATCCAATAGATTCACTTACGCTTAACACAAGTCTTAACACACCGCGAGAAAAAGATTCATTGCGTGTGGAGGAAGAAGTTCTTCTGCGATTGTGTGGCTGAACCTGCTCCTCCCAGTCTTCAATGCAACACTGCCGTATCCCTTTTTCTTTCATTACCTGTTTTTGTGTCATACCTGTAGATAAGGCATACAACACCCAACAGCCGTGCAGCTAATTCCCACAATCGCTTTCTGTTCAGAATACCACCGCGTCACTACCCACCACTCATTTTCTGAAGAAGACGAAACTTGAGTGTCTAGCGTATTGGAAGGCTCGGTGGAATTAGGGATCCCACGCGACGGTAGAAACCCCCGCGGTGCACAGTAGTTGCTGCAGAACCGAGAGCCGAGGCAGCACAGGATAGCAGCCTGAAGCCTGTCGAACGTGCCCAACACAGCTTCTTGCTGTTTGCAGCCCAATTCTCTCCACCTACAAGCAGTTAACACCATCCCTTTTCATATTACACATTCAGTTTAGGAACCTGAATAAATGTAATGAGCCGGCCGCGGTGGTCTAGTGGTTCTAGGCTCGCAGTCCGGAACCGCGCGACTGCTACGGTCGCAGGTTCGAATCCTGCCTCGGGCATGGATGTGTGTGATGTCCTTAGGTTAGTTAGGTTTAAGTAGTTCTAAGTTCTAGGGGACTGATGACCACAGTAGTTAAGTCCCATAGTGCTCAGAGCCATTTGAGCCAAATGTAATGACCTAACGACACGAAACTAAATGAGTAGACCAAACGCTTTGCGGAAACCGATCTCTATTTCTACTGTAGTAGGGGCTATTATACTTTATTACGGTAAAAGCTGAGCCACTAGTTACTGTGTTGGGTAGACGTAATTACTAAATTCACAGCGGAACAGTTGCTGAGTTTGCTGAAGGCAGTGGGGCTGCCGTCAAAACCACTAGGTCTGTAACAAATGTCGTGTAGGAATAAGTTAAGTGAAGCTAGGATGCTGCCAGTTGGTGTCAGGGTGTTTTCAGCAACTGAAATAATATAATGAATTAACAAGCAAACAGTTGCATATAAGAAATTTATTATTTGATTATATAATACTGTAGTTGATGAAGATAGATAAAATACTAAACTGAAATAATACAACAGCTTGTCAAAAAATTCACAGTCACGGCGACAAACCAAAGTTGATGTAATCAACGAAAAAAGGTGCGATAGTAATAAAAGCAATTGCAAGACAAACGAAGAATCGCTATCGATAAACAATTTAGGTGCATTCCTACATGCTTAGTGCACACATACCATCAGATCAATAGACCAGCTGTGTATGGCTTGGTATACTGCCATCATTAAAGAGCATTATAGGCTAGAGCAGTGGTTTACAGATTTTCGGGTGCACAAGTCTCTTGAGTCGAACATTAACATCCACGTCACATTCAGTGCATAACATCCGACACGACATGTGGAAAAAAATAAACTTAAGTTTCGAAAAAAACGAATAGGAGTAGTTATTTCTCTATTAATTGTTGACATCTTCTTTTTTTTGTGCATTTGTCCCACGTCTGTGCAGATTCGGCATGGTTATTAAAGGATGTGACATAGTTAATTTAAGGAGTAGCCAGATGCCCCTCCTGTAGCCACCCCGTTAACCCTCTGCCCCCCCTCCTCCCCCGCACCGCATCCCCTGCTGTTGGGGCGGAATATGTATAGCCCACTGCGTGTAGTGTGATTCATGTGAAAGTGTGTGAAAGGTTTCTAATTGTTTGCGA
Source organism: Schistocerca piceifrons (assembly GCF_021461385.2). NCBI lineage: Eukaryota > Metazoa > Arthropoda > Insecta > Orthoptera > Acrididae > Schistocerca > Schistocerca piceifrons. The sequence continues at coordinate 731,932,879 of NC_060149.1, read as the reverse complement.
ATCGTGTAACTGAGGCGAAACTTGGGTACCAGCCTGGTATTCACCTAGTCGAACGTGGGGAACTGCCTAAAAACCACATACAGGCTCTCCGGCACATCGACCCTCTTCGTTAATCCGCCAGAAGGGCCCGATCCGCAGCCGGCGGACCTCCTCGCACCGGAAGTGGCGTTTCCACCCGCAGGGCTGTCTGGGCGACTTTTTTTTTTTTTTGACATAACACATTTACTCAATTTTTAATGTTATTACATCTTATTCTTGCAACAAAGTAAAAGGGAAGATGAGCTCGATTCTTCATCAGCAGCTCCTCATATCTCGGCACAAGACTGAACATTGGTAGTCGAATCTCTTTCTCCACGTTACTTCGCGATCTATATTTTGTGTTGACAACCACCTATGGGAACTCGTGCTTCACCAATCCCCAAAACTCAACTAGTGATGTGGAAATGAACAACGTTATAGTTGTCTAGCTTCATCCAACTTAATAACGAAATCGCCGTTACGTTTGGGGTTTTCAGCCAATTGATTATTAATATTGTGAACCACACCGACGACTAATAGTGTTGTCTGACAAACGCACACTTGCCAGTTGGTTAAATGCCGACTTGTCTATCATAACAGGTACCATGTTCAGAGCAGCTGATAAAATAAGATCTTCGTCTGTAATGTGAGATATGTTGCTATCTGCTAAACGGCGGGCAACTTTGTAAGACAAAAGAAAGGCCTTTGTAGAAATTGTAGATTGTTTAGTGAAAACTTTTTTGTTCTCTCATTTGTTTTAACTTGTGGGAATTTTATTATCGTAGTTTGGTTACCAAACTTCTGTGATTTGATTCTAAGTAGCGTTTTATTAGCATCTTGGACTTCTTCGTTGCCAACATTAGGACACGTCAAACAGATATTCAAGTAACAGTTGTCAATACTTCTTGCATTTTCGTCTATTCTTGTCTTTAGTGCTGCATGATTCATTTGAAATATCACGTATTGTACTTTCATTTAAAAATTTATCCATCCTGTCAGAGACGTGCAGATGACAGAATGCAGACAACAGTTAAAAACAACATGCATTAGGGAAAACTAACCTTCGGACTAATTCTTGCTGAATAAAAAGAAATAAGTCGTATCACAGACCCTGTCTATAGGCTATATCTAGGCTATTATCCACTATGTACTTTCTCGCATGGCTTCAGAGTTATTAGTTCAACGAGTCTTTGTGGAGTTTGAGAAACAGGAGAGACTTGTTGCCAAATTGAAGCGTAGGGTCGAGTCGCGATTTGTGGGTCGTTACTCAGATGAAATACTGTTGCCCGCGAAAGGCGAGTATTCGTGTTTGAGTAGCAATCTGGCACGCAGTTGTAATTTCTCACGAATTTTCCCAACAGCGTGAACCCTGCGATATAGTGATACAGTTGTTCTTGAAATATATGGGCATTTCACTTTTAATCTAGCATCGGATAGTTTGATCACCGTATGTTAGAGATAATATTTTGATTTTCTGAATTCAGTCTGTTCGTGTAGAACTATTCAAATGCAGATTTAGATTTGGGGAGGGGGGGTTGTTTGGGGGAGGAGACCAGACAGCGAGGTCATCGGTCTCATCGGATTAGGTAAGGAGTGGGAAGGAAGTCGGCCGTGCCCTTTCAAAGGAACCATCCCGGCATTTGCCTGGAGCGATTTAGGGAAATCACGGAAAACCTAAATCAGGATGGCCGGACGCGGCATTGAACCGTCGTCCTCCCGAATGCGAATCCAGTGTGCTAGCCACTGCACCACCTCGCTAGGTACATGCAGATATAGAATTTAGCATCGCTATAGCTGAACGTCGGGTACTGTGTACGTTGCGTGTGTGCCCACAGCTAAATAATGCTTGTAACAGAGACGTCTTTTTGTAAGGTTATTCCCACCCTAAGGCAAATAGCGGAGAAGGGCGTGGGAAATGAAAAAGCAATTGTGAGAGAACAACACAGGTGATCAGACGCACCGCAGTGGGACGGAGGTCGTTGGAAGCCGTGCTGACTGGCGTAATTGGTGTCGCAGATGCAGTTAAGTTGCGGAAATGTTGTTCACTTAGGTGCTCAGAAGTTAATTTCACGTCATTTGAAGCTAATCTGTAAGTTCTACCACTAGAAAATTCGAAATCATCATCTTCAGTACCAACGCACACCTTGACAGCTGGTTACAGATAAAAATTGAACCGACGTGTTGAGGAACATCTTTCCCAGACGTGTAGCTAGTGAAGAGAAGTTCACCCATCAAAATCAACGCCCTATGTTAAGAAAGTGTTTTCATGAACGTACTAAAAGCAATCCGTTAAAAGGACGTGACCGGTTTCTTTCCTCATCCTTGTCCGTTTAGAGCTTTTTTCCGCATACAGCGACGTTGACGTCAAACCTGTTTTTCCTCTCTTTTTAAATGAGAGCGTAGCGTGTTGTAACGGGACGTACTGGGAAATTTACGTTCACCTTTAACTCTGTGCGCATTCTCCCAGTTCATTTAGTTCAAATGGTTCAAATGGCTCTGAGCACTATGGGACTTAATTTCTGCGGTCATCAGTCCCCTAGAACTTAGAACTCCTTAAACCTAACTAACCTAAGGACATCACACACACCCACGCCCGTGACAGGATTCGAACCTGCGACCGTAGCGGTCGCGCGCTTAAAGACTGTAGTGCCTAGAACCGCTCGGCCACCCCGGCCGGCGTTCATTTAGTGGAACTACATTTTGGCGTCTGAAATTACCTTTCAACTAGCTGATGCATTTCGAAGAAAGATGTCGTTTGACCTTTTATGTTGTTCAGAATGTGTCTAACCTATAACAAACTTACCTGCCTTCAGTCGTTAAAAGACCGGATTAATAAAGCCCTTCATACCTACACAACGTTTGAAGTACCTCATCAAGCCCAATTACCAATTCACTGTTGAACAGTTTCAGTTGGTTATTAGGATCACGCGTTTCAATCTGTAAAAACAGAATCCTCATAAGATCACTTTGTCTGCAGTCTAACTCTTCGTCTGTTCAGACCCCTTATTCTGAGGAAGGGCTAGAGGTGTAAAGTTGAAATTTATGTCAAATTCGAAGATCTGCGGTTCCTTGGCGTTGTAAAAATTTCAAGCTTCAAAGACAGTGCAATCTAAAGATAAGGCTATTTATGACAAATATTTTGATACCCACACCCTCACACATCAAACCCAATAAATGAACTCTCTACACACATAATTAAGTTTGTACAGAACCCTCAGAGCGCCAGTCCTACGCGAACTTTTCCGTTTTTTTATTCCGCTATCGTTTATTTAAATATCTACCATTTTGACGTTCGTGCGATGATTGGAAAGAGGAACTGTACAATTGATCTTCAGTGGCAAAACCGTTAGGGATGATCAAATTCAGAACTGCAGTCTTCCTTGTCATCTTCTATTTCGGTACCAGTATAGTCACTGAACGACCGAATAGGTGATTTTGTTCCGCGTACTGACTTTACATAAGGCGAAACCTTCTTAGGAATGTTACTCAGCTCCTTTGGCTAAATTTTACTTTCAAATTCACTGAATGCTACTCGTACTATTCCCCTTATTTCATTTTGGTTCTTGCAGCTTCTTTTATGAAACAGGTTTTGATTTCACTGAAGTCGGAGATGACGCAGTCCTCATCATTGTTACACGGCTCTTGAACGCCGAGGGTCTTTTCCATTCCTCACAACCATGCAGAGGTATACAGTGTAATGTACAATTCTTTTGACTGCCATCCATTTGTACTTCACATTTCCGTCCACAGAGTCTAGTATTTGACATTCTGCATTTTGCATCCTGTTACTCTTGCAAAACTAAAATATTTTCCGAAAAATTCAGGCCTGTTAGCTACGACGAGGTCAAACTGTTTTTCTCACGCGTCGGTTCTCTGTCTGTCCGAAGTACTGTTCCGACAAGACTAAAAATAATCTCTCATGAATTCTTGTCTCTGTGATCAGTGCTAATGGTATGACTCTCCCATTCTACAGATAGGAATTTGATGTTCTGATCAGGGAACGTACAATAGTTATCCACAAGGTTTCTCTGAACCGCTCAACCACATAAATCCTGACGCAGGTAATCTGCAAAAGAATACGATTACCATGTTTGACCCACGTTTGATGTTTAACTTTATCCAGAGTATTTCATATTTCGATTCTGATATAATACCGCCCGATAGTACTTAGTTCTTTACTGCCATAAATATGCTGCCCCACTGGAATTTAACCTATCCGGGTATTCCAATGTGAATAAAGGATTTAGTTTCGGTTTACTTAAAATTTCAACGAGTTTTATGTTGCAATTCCGAGATTTTTATGGCTAATCTGTCTTAGATTTATCCATACATTTCATTATTGACCCTAAGACGGGGTTCCTCTAACCTAAAGAAACCCTATGTGCACAGTACACATACTTTGCTACCAGAGTAGCCGCCTTAATCGTGCAATGCATGTCTTATCTTTTGAGGTGACCAATAAGTTAGACACCAGTTGGCGGAGGTAGAAGAATTCCCTTTCGAGATCGTCGCACAATCGTCTGAATTGTTGTTCAGGCCTTTCACTCGACTTCACACCAGACGACCGCCCTCGATGCTGGATAGGATGTAGTAAACAGTGAGCCATGCTTGCACGCCTCGTGCGATGCTAGTAGCCTTCATCAATCGAGACAACCGTCTAAACTCTGAAGGAACCGACAATGGCCTTCAGAACACAGACCGCAAGCGCTCTTCGCGTCAGCGTGGGGAAATACCCTACTGGCCATTAAAATTGCTACACCAAGAAGAAATGCAGATGATAAACGGGTATTCATTGGACAAATATATTATACTAGAACTGACATGTGATTACATTTTCACACAATTTGGGTGCATAGATCCTGAGAAACCAGCACCCAGAACAACCACCTCTGGCCGTAATAACGGCCTCGATACGCCTGGGCATTGAGTCAAACAGGACTTGAATGGCGTGTATAGGTACAGCTGCCCATGCAGGTTCAACACGATACCACAGTTCATCAAGAGTAGTGACTGGCGTATTGTGACGAGCCAGTTGCTCGGCCACCATTGACCAGACGTTTTCAATTGGCGAGGGATCTGGAGAATGTGCTGGCCACGGCAGCCGTCGAACATTTTCTGTATCCAGAAAGGCCCGTACAGGACCTGCAACATGCGGTCGTGCATTATCCTGCTGAAATGTAGAGTTTCGCAGGGATCGAATGAAGGGTAGAGCCACGGGCCGTAACACACCTGAAATGTAACGTCCACTGTTCAGAGTGCCGTCAACGCGAACAAGAGGTGACCGAGACGTGTAACCAATGGCACCCCATACCATCACGCCGGACGATACGCCAGTATGGCGATGACGAATACACGCTTCCATTATGCGTTCACCGCGATGTCGGCAAACACGGATGCGACCATCATGATACTGTAAACAGAACCAGGATTCATCCGAAAAAATGACGTTTTGCCATTCGTGCACCCAGGTTCGTCGTTGAGTACACAATCGCAGGCGCTCCTGTCTGTGATGCAGCGTCAAGGGTAACTGCAGCCATGGTCTCCGAGATGACAGTCCATGCTGCTGCAAACGTCGACGAACTGTTCGTGCAGATGGTTGTTGTCCTGCAAACGTCCCCATCTGTTGACTCAGGGATCGAGGCGTGGCTGCACGATCCGTTACAGCCATGCGGATAAGATGCCTCTCATCTCGACTGCTAGTGATACGAGGCCGTTGGGATCCAGCGCGGCGTTCCGTGTTACCCTCCTGATCCCACCGATTCCATATTCTGCTAACAGTCATTGGAACTCGACCAAAGCGAGCAGCAATGTCGCGATACGATAAACCGCAATCGCGATTGGCTACAGTCCGACCTTAATCAAAGTCGGAAACGTGATGGTACGCATTTCTTCTCCTTACACGAGGCATCACAGCAACGTTTCCCCAGGCAATGCCGGTCAACTGCTGTTTGTGTATGAGAAATCGGTTGGAAACTTTCCTCATCTCAGCACGTTGTAGGTGTCGCCACCGGCGCAATCCTTGTGTGAATGCTCTGAAAAGCTAATAATTTGCATATCACAGCATCTTATACCTGTCGGTTAAATTTCGCGTCTGTAGCGCGTCATCTTCATGGTGTAGCAATTTTAATGGTCAGTAGTGTATTTCCAGACCGTTTCACGCAGTGCGTTCAACAGGCGCACGTCTTAGACCACACTTCTCGGCTTCTGGTTCACACTGGCCTACGTTTCCAACCTGCCTTAAGTTTCCTGGAACGGTTTCATTAGGTGCCTATCGTTGGAGCTCCCAACGACCAACAGACGCTATATTCAGTGCTGGCTCATGTGTGTTACCCACTAAGGGCAGGGCCTCATACCTGTGGCTAAGTCTAACCTCATTCGCCATCCACCCACAGAAACATGATCGTACCACTCACCCTCGAGTGACGACAAACAATTCAAATGATGCGTATCAAGAGACGCAGTGACATGGGATTTTCTAGATGAGTTCAGTGGTACCAGAGGTGGTATCCCAACGTCGCTGCAACTTAAAGCAGCAGCCTGAAACTTGTCCAGTGTGGTCAATGGATTTTTTAACGTCTTCGAACAGACAGAACACCTTGTGGCTGCTCACAACGTACTTAGCCTCTAAATCATTTCCCACACCATGGCGTGGTGATACAGCAACAAGTATGTAGAATGAGGAGAAGAAAACAGTCTTCGCTGCGATGCAACCAAGCCTGTTTTCTTCTTCTCATTCCGCGTAGTTTTGATTCATCTCCTTCGACGTAAGAATTATACAAGCTATCGAAGCAATTTACTAACCAAATCACTCAAAGCCTAATTGAGAAAGAACAGACAGACAGTAACAAGAGATAAAGTTACCTTGTTGTGACCCTGCAGGTGGAGTAAATCAACATTATGAAAATAGCGATATTTATACAATATAAACGGAAAATAAAAAAGTTACATTAAAATAATAATGATAAAACCACTTGTATTTACGCTGTTCGAAAAGAGAAAATGGAGAAATTAATTTGTTGTATAAAAATCAAACCACAAGAGAAGGAAAGGTAAATCGAACACCTGCGTTCCTATTGATATTTTCAAAACACTGATGACCTTTGTAGCAGACGGTAAGTTCCTTACAGACTGCGAAAGAGAGACAGAAAACGAAACTGTAAGAAAGCCTAAATAATTTTAAAAAATTATCTTGAAACTGAAGGAGTATTTTTCTCAGAAACCTTCACCAACTTTGAATCACTTTCTGTTGGTGATCAACTGTCAAAAATAACTTTATGGGTGCGTGAAATTCCTTTATGTCTTTTGGACCGTTATGCGCCTAACACTAGTATTTTAAAATCTGTCTAAATGATACTAATAATTTGATGAAAATCTCATTTTACTTGCATTATTATCCGGTATGTACCTTCGTAACAGAAGCAAAATTATATTGTAATAAAAGTCATTTCTGTACCAGGTTGGTAAATATTTTCTTCGCCCTCGCAAACTTGTATTTGATATCCGTCCAGGAAGGTTGCTGGACTATTAATGACGTGATTTATAAATATGCGATTCAGGAAAGAAGATACATCCAAACAAAGAATGGAAAAGGAAGCAATCTACAGGGAACCAAACTGCGCTTTTCAGAGACCTCATAGTAACAGAAGTAACCATATTTTCCCTCTATATTAAGCAGAAAATTACAGTAGATCTGTTGCGGATGTAAAAGTTGGAGGTGGATGAATGATGAGTAACTTTATAACAAGCAACGCGCAGAGGCTGTGCGTACGGAGAATGCTCTCAGACAACTTTCTTGTTTTGCGTAACTGTCTAAATTTGTATTTATGTTGCTTGTAATGTGACACCGCGCGGCCTGACGCTTTTGTCCTCCACTGAAGCGTATGCAGAAGGCAACAAACTCATAACTAGCCGTGGCAGAAACACCTGCCCTTCCGGCCACGTGTCACCTAAGTTTCTCTGACAGCCTCCAAAATACTCATATTCGCGCTACCTGTCGCCAGGGTATATAAAGCAAACGTTATTAATATCTACCAGCTCGGAATGTATTTTGGGTACTGTGTCACGTACGTCACCGCTGCTGCTAACTGAAGTATCATTGTCGTTGCCGTTCGTCTGTTTCCTTACAGCGTTAATTTAACTAGGACATAATTATAGAAATATTTATTCGAGTGTTCCTTCTTCTTTTCAGTTAAGGCACTGACTTTTAGTAGTAACAGAGACAGTAGCGGTCGGTATCCTAAGAAAGGTGAGCGATGTTGAAATCAGAAGCATTTTACGACACAAGAGTCTAACGCTCTTTTACTGCAGATCTGTTTTCTTCTGTACTCCTTTTACTGATACATCGACAGGACTGTAATTACAAACGAACATATGGGTAGCTCTGTCATAACATCCATCCATCACAAACATATTTTCCGAGTTCTTTTCCCATTGACTTCACAATCTAAACGCCAGTCTAATGGGTAATACCTCATAAACAAACGGATCCATGGCGACAGCGTGCGACTCCAATGATAGCCTTCCCATGATTTAAAGCCACATATGGGACTCAGTCACTGCGGTATCTTGCTTTCGCGACATTATATATGTTCCTCGGTTTAATGTCTGAAGGTGAAAACCAGTCGAGAACCTTCAAAGAATAAAAGTCGCATAGCTATACCGTTAGATGCTCTCTTTGTCCTATGAAAATATAGCCGGCCAGAGTGGCCGATCGGTTCTAGGCGCTACAGTCTGGAACCGCGCGACCGCTACGGTCGCAGGTTCGAATCCCGCCTCGGGCATGGATGTATGTGATGTCCTTAGGTTAGTTAGGTTTAAGTAGTTCTAAGTTCTAGGGGACTGATGACCTCAGAAGTTAAGTCCCATAGTGCTCAGAGCCATCTGAACCATTTTTGAAAATATAATAGTGTTTGTGACATCATCCACCTTTGTAGCAAGGAACACTGACACACAAAAATGTGACGATGCTCCACCGGTATGAAGGTGATTCGAGTACCATGCGGTCGTAATATACGTAAAATCGGGTGGTCTTTATTGCCACAGTTCGCAGCAGTGTCCTGGATTCATTCTCTCTATAGTGTCTCACAGAATTACTTTAAATTGCATTTCCGACGGTTACCCGTCCGTCTGATGGAGACGATAAGGCCAGCGCCCTATTGTACTGCACCAGCCGATTAAGATATTTGCTGGGTCTGAGATCCATCCTCCACTCTCCTTTAATTTCTATCATCGCTCATCTCAAGATACGTAAGTTTCCACACAGTACAGTCATTCACACCACTAAATTCTGATGTCCTGTTAGCATCTGATTAACAGTTCATTGGCAAGTATCTGATTCAATTCACATCTTTAAATTCTCAAAGTCAATACAAATTAGCGATATGAAGTGGATGGAACACGTTAAATCTGTAATGGGTAAAGCGGATTCTGGAAAGTGTAATGCATCTGTAAACGAAATCCCACACAGGACGCTACTTCAGTCATATTGAGAGTATTATTCCAGCATTTTGATGGACATGATGGACGATACCGAAAGACTTTAGAGATCCGATGCGGTGGTCTTCACTGCCCAACGTAGATCTTACGAAAACGTGACTGCGATGCTGGAGGAAGTTAGATGGAAGCTGATGTTGCTCTCGGCAACTCCTGCTGGGTAAAATTAGAGAACCAGCGTCCAGCTGCTACTGACGTACATCTTCCGTACAGATCTTGAGAGACTTATAATAGATGCATGTAGAGTGCCATTTGTGCTTCACTCAATATTGAATGGAATACAAAAAAATGCTGATACACACACAAAGTGCCCTCTAGCATGCACTGTTCATTGTATTGCAGAGTATATTTGTAGATGTCTCATGTTTCTGAAAACGAATACATATAAATATAACATAAAAATTCAAATGGTTCAAATGGCTCTGAGTACTATGGGACTTAACATCTGAAGTCCTCAGTCCCCTAGAACTTAGAACTACTTAAACCTAACTAACCTAAGGACGTCACACACATCCATGCCCGAGGCAGGATTCGAACCTGCGACTGTAGCGGTCGCGCGGTTCCAGACTGAAGCGCCTAGAACCGCTCGGCCACTCCGGCCGGCAAATATAACATAAATGAACGTTATTCCACAGATGAGTTACATGAGAAGGAAAAAAATGATCTTGGCTAGAAAAAAGGAGGTGGTGTTAGAATACGGTGTGCTATCATCTGGAGGTCAAAGTGCCAAATCGTAGTCGGCAATGCACCTCGATAGCTCAGACGTTAGCGATGTCTTGCTACAGTCCACAATGATGAATCAGAGGCGCTCCTGAAGACCACCCCTCCTGTCTCAGCACTGCGGCGCCCTAGTACCAAGGTCAATATAGATCTGAGCTAGGAAGAGCTCTGCCCAGTTTGTGAGCTCAGCTTCAGCCGTCAGCATCGTCATCTAAGACCAACTAGTAGTTGAAGTCTCAGTGGAACGTGTAGTTCAGTTAATACGGAATGTTGTACTTCAAGAGCATCAAGTGATGCATTCATAGTCAATGACAGTTGCAAATATTCTATGCTGTCGTGTGACAGAGAACTGTCGCTAGTTACGTAAATCTTTTCATTCATTCACGTAATAAAGAGGACTAATATTTCATATATTATACTTACAGAGATTCATCTCTTAGAGCAATCAAAGAACGCACAGTTGTGCCCAGACGATTGTAATTTAGTCTGGGCACAAGATACAGTATATTCTGAATACGCCTCTTGTTTCCAGAGCAGCGTCTTCCTTCGCTGCGACCGAAATAAAGAGGAACCGGATGTTTGAGTGTGGATCCCCTGTAAGGGCTGTTCGCAGTCAGCACACAAAACGTGAGCAGCCGCCGACGCGTGTTCTGAGGCGCCTTACCACGGTCCGAGCGGCTCCCCCCGTCGGAGGTTCGAGTCCTCCCTCGGGCATGGGTGTGTGTGTTGTCCATACTGTAAGTTACTTTAAGTTAGATTCAGTAGTGTGTAGGCTTAGGGACCGATGATCTCTGCAGTTTGGTCCCATAAGCCCTTACCAAAAATTTCCAAATTTGTGAGCAGCGCCGGCATGAGTGGCCGAGCGCTTCTAGGCGCTTCAGTCTGGAACCGCGTGACCGCTACGGTCGCAGGTTCGAATCCTGCCTCGGCCATGGATGTGTGTGATGTCCTTAGTTTTAAGTAGTTCTATGTTCTAGGGGACTGGTGACCTCAGAAGTTAAGTCCCATAGTGCTCAGAGCCATTGAACCATTTTTGTGAGCAGCGGTTGTAAGAAATTCATGAGAAATAAGTTGCTGAACAATCAAATTCCAAATGTGTTTCGTAGGTGACATGTCGGGTGAACATTTAGGCAGTAGTATCTTCAAAGAAATCTTGCTCAAACATCGCCACATGTGGGCAAGTAGAATCCTGATGAAATGCGGGGTTAGTTGCCTGGAACAGGGTATACCTCTGCCCCAAAACCATGCATAATATAGAGGCTGCTTATAGAGACTTAGCAAGCTGCCTTAGGGAACACAGAGATTGTTTTGTAAATAAAATTCTGTTTATTACTATTTTGAGCCTCACATTGTGTGACCTGAGGCTCAAAAATAAATAAAATAAATAACTAGGGACCGAAATCGCCTCAGATCTATTGGCGCTCCAAACCAACGCCATTGGTAGGGGCCGCGAAGCTTAGGCTCCACAGCATCACTTCCAAGAAAGCCATATTTGTCCGAGTGTGTGCTGTTAGTGATTCCAGTTTGAGGCGCAAGCTGTGTCTGAACACCGAACAAGTCCTCATTCACGGCTTATCGAGAACACGAACAAACACTGAAAACGATCATTGGGAGTATTATTTATAAAAAAATGGCTCAAATGGCTCTGAGAACTATGAGACTTAACTTCTGAGCTCATCAGTCCCCTAGAACTTAGAATTACTTGAACCTAACTAACCTAAGGACATCACAGACATCCATGCCCGAGGCAGGATTCGAACCTGCGACCGTAGCGGTCTCGCGGTTCCAGACTGTAGTGCCTACAACCGCACGGCCACTCCGGCCGGCTATTGTTTATAATTAATGATATTCATAGGTAAGCAATCAGTACGTTTCACATGTCTCAGATAGAGCCAGAGGAGATAAAAGTACAGTTGTACAAATGTTTGAGGGCGAAAAGAACAGAACGTTCTCACTGCCCGATCTGAACAATCAAAGAATGAAAATCACATTTAATGCCAATAGTTACACTGAAAGGAAGGAATATTGTGTGTTTCAGATGTAACACCAGCTTTTCGTGGCTGTTGTAGTAAGAGTTCGGTTTTTGAGTAAAATATTGCAAATAAATATTTTTATAGTTTTGAATATACGTAGATTTTAAAGCTTTTTGAAAATTGTTGGTACCAGATCTTCAAGAAATATACGTACCAAAATCAGTGAAATTTCTTTGATAATTACAACCGCTATTTAAATCCATTGCAAACTGGTGACGTTATTTGCACTCCTAACCGCATCTTTAAATTCCTCCTAGAAGTCAGTCTTCAATGCCACTGTTTACACTTATTGAGGTAAATTTCAGAGCTCCTTTTCTACATAGCTGTACGGTTCCACTGCCGACGACTGAAGACCTGTCGATATGACCTACAGCCTAATCGGTCTGTCGTGTTCATTCTGCAAAATTACCCGTGTTACAATTAGAAGATGCTCCTTTGGCTACAATAATGGGAATCTTTTCTCATCACGATGGAGCCCTTGTGCCTTTTGAATGTGGATTATACGCTCATGAGACCTCATATTTGCCGAAACATTGTATTAACATTGGTAATGACATTCAACAGCAACGAAAGTCTGTAAGTCTGTAATTTTAGCATATGGAAAACATTGATATGTGTCTTCATATAATACGGGAGACGATAGACTAATTCGTAGTTCGCGTTGTTGTTTTGTTAAGACAATTGCAAGAAGACTGCGGCAGAACTGAACGTAACGCTGCCATGCTAACACTGTTTTGCACATTTGATTTTCATCATACACATATTTTAATAATTTAAATGAGTATATAAGAGAGGAAACTCATTGGGATCTTCATTTGTCATGCTATGACTCCTCCAAGCATTTACAATTCGTAATTCATTCGATACTACAACACCAAATGACAACAGTGAAGAGTTGAAAGGATTCAACAAAAAAGTTCATAGTTAACTGCGAGTAATGTAATCGTTTCAGAATGACTTCAGCAACAATATTTTCAGAATTATTTACTAATGTAAAATAAGATTTTATAAAGAAATCGTATAGTCACAAAATTTTTCTTTTTTACACTTTACCATAAGCCGGTTAGTTTTATCGATTTACTATTCATTCCTTAAAAATTACCTTTTGGGTATGTTAGGCCACAGTGCAACCCTCTTAACTAAAATTATTTCCTTAGTGTTTCGTTACACATAATCCTTCTGTCCTCAGCTTGTTTTTTACTAATGTTGTTTGCAGTCACATTACTTGACTAAATAATTATACATACCTCAAAATACTACAAGAATATCAAGAAGCTTCCTGAGGCGTAGCTGTTCAGGTATTTTAAGATAATTGCTCGTTACTCCTTGTGATTACACAACAGGTGGACGCAGTTTTTGTAGAAATATAAATTAAGGCAAAACGATGGAGATTGCAGATACTGTGGGCCACAGAAGGCGGATATTAAGCGTCTATTATCCTTCCGTTGAAATCCATGGGACATTTCTAAAACATGTCGGACTTTCTGCGACACAAAACAGCGCCTGAAGGTACACACTCAAATCCTTAATTACTTTTCATTCATTACTCGTACAAAATTAATTTAAAGATAATTAGAGGTCCGTTAGTCATCAAGCGCTTTTATAGAAAGCACTAAACGCAAAGTTCACACAACACAAAAAACTTAATGGATCCGAGCGAACGTCTGTAGCACCTGGTAACGTTATTTCCCCAGAAATATTACAGATTTCTCTTAATCTTCCATTCCTTAACGGAAAAAGCCTCCTCAGGAACTGCAGTAGTAGGGGCAAGCGAGATCTTCATTGAAGAAACAGTCTAAACAACAGCCAAGAATCAATTCCTCGACTATCTCAACATTGTAGTCTGTGTTCGATGTTAATGGGCTTCCTTCTCGATCAGCGTTACCCATGTCTTTGTGACCTACGTCAAATTATTTGCATCATTCCACGACGGCTGGACGAGACATTACATTAGTAGGGAGGCGAAGTATATACTTGCGCAGGGTGCGGCAGATAGGCAACGTGTCCTACATGATATATGACTCTAATGTAAACAGACCGCACCATTTCCCCCTTCGCTTCTTTCCCATTAAATCACTTGTGATTTTATGCAGTAATTTATTTAACCCAAAATTATGACGATAGATGTTATAGTATTAGGTGTTGATATTTATTTAGGATTTCTTTTATTACCCAATTGATTAGCCTTATTGCTACCAAGATGGCTGCCACTCTCTATATATGTCACCTTTACCTTTATCACTGTAATTTAATGCGGATTATCTGTCACAATCAAAACATAGCTGCCACTATATTTACATCATTCTTACCTCATTGCCTATTACTAATGACACAAAATGCCCGTTAGACTTTTTCTAGGATATCGTTAAATTAATTAGTATAATTTATGACACCATATGATGTCACAATCAAACATTGCTGCCTAGCAGAGGTGTCTCACTGTGACATTACGATGGATTTGTAAACGCAATGGGAAATTAAAAGAATCCAAAAATGTCTGTAGAAATGTTTCTTCACACCTGTATCCACGTCTACATAAAAATTTGAATGTTCGTTTCTTCCGAATTGTATGCCTCAGAAAGTTCTTCACCAGTTGCTTTGAAATTTTGACTCAATATTTCACTCCAGTGCACATATGATTTTATAGGCCATATAATGTATAAATATATAAGTAATAATTATTGTGTAAAATCGATAAAAATGTTAACGGTCGTTTTTACAAAATCGTAAATCTCCCATAGCTCCTCACCAATTACTTCGAAATTTTGACACATTGTTTCATTCAAATATGTACACATTTTATATGCCTACTGGAGTGCCGTATTGTGTGTGCCTACATATACATACAGTACAGAGTGTTTCTATAACAGCGTGCAAAAATGTAACAGGACATAGAGAATGCTCCACTGAATAATTTTAGATAGGGAATCTGCGGTCGGAGAGGTCCACATATGGAGATATGGAAGTAAAATTGTCTACTGCTTTGTCTAGCATTACTGTTTTCCAGCCTATCTACAATTAACATGCGTACAAGTTTACACGTACAGTGCTGTTTACTTACACGTACATTCCTTATTTCTTGCAAGGAAATGAGGACGACGGGCCTTATTACCAGAAAGCCATGACGCAGGTTTTTTTTTACTTTACATAAGGTGGCTCTGTTGTATTGTACTTACATTGTCCCATGACAGAACGTGCTATGAATCAACGACAGACTCTTTCATTACTCAGTGCTATTCAGAGACGTACAGTGCTATACGATGGAGCAGTATCTGTACAGTATTTCCTGGTCGCTGGGCTGGAAGGGGAGGTCCTATTCCATGGCCTGCGAGGTCACTTGACCTAAAACCTTGTGTATGATACGCCAGGGGATACGGAGATCAAATTAGTTGCCAGAATTGTAGCTGTCGGTAATGTGATTCGAAACACACCAGGATTACTTGTCAGCGTGCGTCAGAATCTTGTTCGCCGATATCTTGCTTGCATTGAGGTTGGTGGCCGTTGGTTTCAGAACATTTGGTAAGATAAAATACCAATGATACATTCATTGTGTCAGTGATGGTATCTGCAGTTAAGTAATGTAAATAAAAAAGTACACAGTAATGTGATTTTATTCCTGTTATCTCCTTAAACTGGCTTCTTCGACACCAGGTTCCCTACCTCAAATTGTTCAGTGGAGCATCCTCTATGTCCTGTTAAATTTTGCACGCCCTTACAAAAACATACTGTATGAAATAGCTGACGTAATAAGAATACCATAAGAAAGATTACGGCGTATTTTCCATGTCATATTACAGAGCTTTGCGTCAGGTTTACGGAAAAGTGAATTTCTGAACCATGTTTGGATCCCTTCGAAAAGGATCGTACTCAGATTCTTTGCAACAGATTTTGTTAACCATTCAACTCCGAAAGAATCAGCAGTCAAAGTATTCAGTAGAAGCCAATTGCCATGATAAGAAAAAACAGTATCATTTGCTAGTTCCTTCCTAGGTAAAGAAGGGGTTTTTGTTGATTACCTTGCAAAGAGCAAAAAAATAACTGAACTCTTCTTTATTATATATTTTTCAGAAGCCTGATTGCAATAAAAGTATCAACCGACAAAGTTGCATTGAAAATGGGAAAAATGTGGGGTTCAAGTAAGAAATGTATGACATCCTCCAAATTTATTACATTTGACACAGTCTTTCCATTCCCAGGATGAAACAAATTTGGCTGTAAGGTGCTTTGGTTCCATTGAAAAGATTGTGAAAACTGTATAACAAGTATTCTTCAGTACTATTGTACTTCACGGATGAACTCCGCTCTACGGAAAAACGTTCGACGCAGGCGTTGATTTAAAACGGCTGTATTTCATCAAGGAAGTGCGTTTTTACCCATGAGAAACAAGCTTTCGCTGCCAGCTTGAGAAACTTTCGTCTTTCTTCTAAGCTGAGGACATACTGTAAAGCCGATGTGACGCGCCGTGCTATTACTGGACCACTTCCCCAGGGTCCGTGTGTGGCGTCGACAGCCACTCAGTTGTGCTGCCCCTCATATATTTACAGAAGCTTTTGTTGTAGCCAAGTGGGCGCCAGCTACGTTGCTTGCAGTGCGTCTCCTTCAAATGTCTACTTTTCGTCCTCTTCAGTCGTTACCTCCAATACCACAAAGAACCTCGCCTGATTCGAAATACTGCGTGCTCTTCAGGCCTTTATTAATATGGCGTAAGCGACGTTGTTCAATACATACCAACGTATTTTATGTTGTACTATATCTTTTTTTCTGTGCCTTTACATCCATCTTCAGCAGTAGTCTGAAAGCTACGGTACAGTGTGCGGTGCAGACTACATAGTTTACCAGAATTATTTTCCTTCTACTGTTCCATTCATAGAAGACGGTTGTCGGTAGCTCTCTACGTAAGTTCGAATACCTACAGTGTTATCGTCATAGTCATTACGCGACTAGCTTGTTGGATGAGACAATAAGCATATTAACTCATACTGCATAGTTGGTTCTCGAAATTGGTAGAGTAATTTTCTGTTCCATGCACATAGTTAACGCATCATCGTAGTCAGTATATAAACACCATAGGAGTACAAGTTTATAAGCCTACTAGTTCTGTAGATCATAAAGAGATCGAAAGAACATACGATAAAATAAAGTAAATAATTCAGCTCGTTAAGGGAGATATACATTTAACTCTGATGGGGGATTGGAATTCGGCAGTAGGAAAAGGAAATGAAGGAAAATTAATAAGTGAACACGGATTGGTTCAAAGGAATGAAAGGGGAGCCGCTTGCTAGAGTTTTGCATAGAACACGATTTATTCATCGCTTACGCTTGATTTAATAACCATGAAAGATGATGTACAATTCGTAAGTGCAAGCTCAATTGCACCGATGGTTTCTAATGGCAACATCGACGAGATACTTTGTATCAGTTTGGTCCATATAATTTTGAACATGGCCAAGAGCCGAAAAGCGTTAAGATATTAGTAAATTATTTATCGTCCAGACAAACATATAATTAAGTTATATACTTGGAATGTCTAAAAAGTTCGGTGAATGCTATCAGACAACAAACAAAACAGAACATACAAACAATCGTTCTTTGTGGCCCTTTAAAATAGTCGCCACCCGCTGCAACACACTTTTGATAACGTTCGTACAGCTTGTGGAAACTATCAGCAAAGGCCTCCTGTGGAATCGATCGCAGAACGGCTGTCACATGATGTTTGATGACATTCATGTCCGCACAACATTCACCTTTCATGCCCGCCTTCAAGCGGGGAAACAGGAAGAAGTCCGCAGGAACCAGGTTAGGGGAGTCCGGAGGCTGTTCAAGAAAAGGCGCACACGGATCGCGCAGTGTGCACGGGCGTTGTTATGGGGAAGCATCAATTTTCCAGTCCCGTGCAACTCTGACCAAATCCGACAGATACGCTGCAGCAAACGGTTCAAAACGGACTGGTAAAATGCAGCATTAATGGTTTGACATTGTAGATGATGCCGTTGTTGTCGAAGAAATCGATCAACAGTGTTTCCACCTTGGATTTTTGCAGGCGGCTTTTTCTTGGCGGGGAAGACTGTGAACACCGTGACACCGATTGCCGTTTTGATTCCGGATAGAACTGGTAGCACCAGGTCTCATCTCACGTGGTGATGGTGTTCAGAAGCAATGGATCCTGGTCCCACATGGAAATGAAATCACCGGAAGTTTCCATCCGTTTTGCTTTCTGCTCGTCTGTGAGCTTGTGTGTCATATATCGGGAGCAGATCTTCCGCTTACCCAAATCATCGCGGACGATGGCGTGCACCGTGTCCTTTTAATGCCCAATTCCTCCGCAATCAGTGTGAGAGTACGTCGCCGATCTTGTGCCAGCATTTGTCCTACTTTCTCGATCTTTTCTGGGGTTCTGCTTGTCGATGGCCGACCTGAACGTGGCTCATCCTCAGTTATTTTCTTCCCTTCACGAAAGCGTTTAAACCATTCGTAAACACATTTTTCGCTCACGGCTTCCCTCCCGTACACCTGCACCAATATTCCGTGTGTCTCCGTTGCAGTCTTCCCCAAGTGGTAGCAGAACTTGATGTTCACTCGTTGCTCCATTGCGCTGTGAGACTTCTGACACTGACTACGTTCAGTTGGTCTCAGTCTGTTTACACATGCAGTGCATGTCGAGTATCGATTCTCCTCAAGTCCCTGAAGACCCATGCGCATGCACGCACACATGCGCCAAGTTGCCGTTCAGATATGACACCATTCGCCGAACATTTTAGACACACGACGTATGTACAGTTATTAGCGGTGCATCTCATTTGGCGTTATTGCAATATATTCCTTTGAAAGGTGAAAGGAATACATGGAAGGGTTGTACAAAGGAAGGAAACTGGAAGGCAGCATTATAGGAAGGGAACAGGAAGCAGACGAAGATGAGATAGGGAAATGATACTGCGTGAAGAATTTGATAGAGCACTGAAAAACCTAAGTTGAAATGGCGGTATTCCCTCACAATGAGATCATTGAGGGAACCAAACAAGACAAAAATATACCACCTGGTATTAAACTTAGCGGCGACAGGTGAAATACCCTCAGAATTCTAGATTAATGTTCAGTCTATATTCAAAAGAAGGCAAGTGTTGATAGATCTTGTTGAAATGAAATAACTGAACATATCTCAGAAATCTAGATTAATGTTCAGTCTATATTCAAAAGAAGGCAAGTGTTGATAGATCTTGTTGAAATGAAATAACTGAACATATATCAAATCCACTAACGAATGATCCGTACTACTACGACCACATGTCATAGCTGCCTGGTGTCCTCCCGTCTGTTGGTGGGCGTCTGTCACAGTGCGATAAACACTCAGCGTTAAAACAGTCCATTGTCGACGCTCACCTAACATTTGTCGACGATAGCCTCTATGTTACCATTTATGCAAGGATGTTGTAAATGATTTGATTTGAAAATGACTGTAGATGTTCTGACAATTACTGTGGGAGGCGTAGCCATCTGTGCTTTACTGTGTACACAGAATATAATAATGGATGTAACACGTGACCTACTGCTTCGAAATCTGAGAATGTACTGGACGTATACAGTTGAAATAGCAGCCTCACTGCTACATTTTGTAATGGATCGTGCAACAATAGCTATTTTCTTGAGTATCGTCACTTGGTTCAAATGGCTCTGAGCACTATGGAACTCAACTTCTCAGGTCATTAGTTCCCTAGAACTTAGAACTACTTAAACCTAACTAGCCTAAGGACATCACACACATCCGTGCCCGAGGCAGGATTCGAACCTGCGACCGTTGCGAGTATCGTAACTACCTCCTTGTTTTATCGGTAATAGTCTGTTAACAACTTTAATCACATGTTCGGGTTAATTATTATTTGTGAGCGTACCAGAAAAATCTGGTAAGTAAGTTTTTCCGTCAGGGGCTCTACGTGTGAACACCTTACGTGTTTATCAAACATGGATACCGGACGATCACAGTACGTGTTATGCAACACGGGCCACACCCTCGTGGGAATACTGGCGTCGTTTAGCTCCACTGTGGACTGGTAGTTCAGTAAGGTCAATGCTTCACCTGATTTAGCAAGCATACGGAAGTGTCAGAAAAAACTTGTAAGCGACTAAGTAACTAACTAGGTCTTAGCGCACGTAAAGCACTATAGCAAAACAATGTCCTGACCTAAAACAAAATAAATCATATCAAATACATTTCCTTAAGCTACACGATAAAGGTAGTGGGAGACGAGTTTGAGGACAGACTTGTTCTGCGTGTAACCCTGTTTTATTGCTGTTTGTGCTAAGGGCGTGTGAAATAGTGTTGTTTATATTATTACGGATAATTGGGGGAAAAGGATGTGATTCATGGCCGGCATGTCGTCTGCTTCTCTTAGAAAGTTTTAAGAACAACATTCGAACTAAAACGTTCCGAGCAGACAAATATTTCTTTTAGACCAGCATAGAATGAATACATATGTAAGGTATGCCGAAAGATTTTGATTTTTACAATGTGAAGTGATGTATAATAGGTTGGTCATGAACTGTTGCACATCATGTCTCTGTTCCTCGTTAGCTGAATCTCTGCGCTGGAAAAATCTTCAAGCGTGAGGTTGTGAGCCACCGTCTGAAGCTCAAGCATCCCCGTGATACGGTGACTTATCGACCTTGCTGTTTAATAGTTGATGAGCTCCATTAGACCGCTCCCTCAGCGCGCTGTAGGAAGTTACGGTGTCAGTCCTCGTTCAGTGCAGATGTCAGTCAAGAGGAGGAATGGAAACGAAACGGCGTTGATAAAGGTCTCTTAAAAATTGTAGCTAGTGGGCAATGAGGCAGCAGTACTGTGTCGGAAGGCGCAGTCGTCCGCCGCCGGTGGGCGGAGGTCCGCTGGTGAGGAGACGTGGCAGTAAAACTGGGTGAGTGACAGGGCGGCGACGCAGACACGCTCTCCATTGGCTTTTTGTCGATTCTGGTGCGTCAACACTGAGCTCGCTGCCCGCCGCGCCTCAGACTGGTTCTCATCGCCAACTGCCTTTCAACACAATAATTTCTAATGGGAAAACTGCGATATCCAGTAGCGTATTTGAAAGATTAATGGTATTAAATGAGATCTTGTTTGTGCTCATCCACGATTTCTTATTATTCCCGGGCATGATATATAGAGGATTACACGTATTGTGGGTCGCAAGCCCTCTAGTATCTCACTTTAGTTTTATTTAGAAGTACTTACGCCATTTCTGCTAGGAAGAAATTGTAGCTATAATATTTTAACTTTCACTATGCCCTAGTCAACTAGAACGCCAGGTAGAAACTTCGTGAAATGTTTATCGTGATGCTTGACGCCTCCTGCGTCAGGAATGAAAATTAAGGTTTATCTTCCTGTCGACGACGACGTCATTAGAGACGGGGTACAAGCTCGGGTCGACCCCAGATACGGAGGCGGTCTCAGAATACCGACATGATGTTTGTGGACCTAGTTAATGCTTTACAATGAAAGTAATTTACTTTCTCTGGGATTCGTAGGATTTAAGGAAGCTTCTGCCTTGCTTTGGAATAAAATCTTCACTAACAGCTCTTGAGAAACGAGAAAATTATTCAGAGTGTGTTAGTGTACTGACGAATATATACATAAATATTAGTTTCCATCAGACTTATTCAGAATACTGAGAAACTAAGAACTAAAATAACTGTCATGAAAGGTGAGTCCATATTAGCAAAATTATTCTCAGCAGCTGTTGATGAAGTTTTCAGTTTCCTATTAAAGAACGTGATGACACTGTACAGTTTGGCTGTTGTGCAGATGAATTTCAACAACAAATGAAGAACTGAATGGAGTAAATCTGAAAACTGATCATAATAGGAACTGAATATTGTATAATCAACACCTCTAAAAGTAGGTGCTACAATAAATTCGAAGAACGTCATGATGCGTTTTTGAGTTTAGGACAGTTGAAAACTACGACTGCATGTAAAGGGAAGTAAATTATAACAGCAGTAAAAAAGGACCAGAGTGTTTTTTGTAAACTACGAGGGTGGTTTGAGAAGTCTGCTAAATTTGCGTGAAACATTTTTGTTGCTCCTTCATGGTTGGTAAGCTTGATTATTCTAAGGAGCGTACGAAGAATTTCAACAATTTATAGCGTACGGTTCACTGTTGACAGTCGTCTGAAGTGGTCGGTATGTCGACTGCGACTGAAAATGGAGAAAACCTAGTATCGTGCCCTTATTAAACATTTTCATTTGAAGGGTTTCGCTGCCACACAAATCAAAACTGAATTGGATGAAGTTCACACGGACTCTGCATCATCACTGAAGACCATTTACTTTTGGATTAACGATTTTAAACGTGGATGGGGAACCACCGAAGACGAAACGGGCTCTCGCTGTCCAGTTGAGTTCATCGGTTGATAACAGCAATTTTAACTGATGAAAGCGACAGGGGCTTAAATATGAAACCATTCGAAACCTTCAGTGTAGAATGGTATGTTGAGAATTACAAGCAGATACTGCAAAACAAAAAGAAAAAATGTTAAGGAACTACTTGATGTAGAGCGTAATGAAAATTACGGATGGACGGTAAATGGACCAAACACGGATTAGCATGCGACAAGAGCGGAAACAAATGAAGGCATTACAGAGAAGAGGGTTCGCCATCAACAATGTTAATTGGGGGGGGGGGGGGCTTCGCACGTCTAAATAAAACAGACAATCGCAACATGTTCTATATTTTGCTCTTAAAATCCATAGTCTAGATCTGCGGGGCAATCACCGCATGTACGTCAAGGATTTCGTCGACGACGATGGGGTTTTACTCTTTTCGGTTTTCCCTGAGTCCACCACTTCAAGTCAGACCCTGGTAGGTTTTGCATTCAGATCGCCCAGTTTAATTACAATAGTGGATTTGGAACGATACGGGTGACATTAGGGAGCTAAAGTCATTCTCAGGCGTGATTATTAGGCACGAAAAATAATTAGAAAGCCGCATATTTGAATGAAGTCTTACAGATTACGCGGTAGATTATACATTGTATGCATATTCTATTGTGTACTTACCCTCTGTGTTTTGTGAACTTAAGGCTACGCCGGAGTTTCTTCATTTTCAAGACCATTATCTTCATTTTTGTTTTAACTGCTGATCAAATACACTAGCAGCTGGAGCTGCTCACATCGTGGAGCGGTACACTGTCTTTGAGAAACTGAAGTTACTCTTCAGATCTTCTCAGAAATTGCAAGACCTACTTGTGAGTTCCTTCCTGGGCCGCTAGAAGTTTGAAACCAACTTTAGGCTAAACTTTTCTCATTTTCTGTTGGTATCGCAGAGCTTGTTTTCCTTCTCAATAGCCGTACTGATTTCTAAAACACCCTCCATGTTCTCACGCTTTTCATTCCGCCGTGAACCTTCGTCTTTCAGCCCATCAGATACAGCGACGGGGCTTTGTGTTCACTCGCCTTATAGAGAAGTAGCGATGTCGATCCGCCTGAACTAAATGCTAGTATTAATATACATATCAGCCTTTCCACTTAAATCTAAATCTGAATGAAAGATTCGCTTCACAAATTCTGATGGGAATTTTATGCCATAACATATATATACAAAACAAATGCATTAACATCATGGAAAATAATAGTTGTGTTATTAGTCAGACCACGTCCATATATATATATATATATATATATATATATATATATATATATATATATATATATACTCCTGGAAATTGAAATAAGAACACCGTGAATTCATTGTCCCAGGAAGGGGAAACTTTATTGACACATTCCTGGGGTCAGATACATCACATGATCACACTGACAGAACCACAGGCACATAGACACAGGCAACAGAGCACGCACAATGTCGGCACTAGTACAGTGTATATCAACCTTTCGCAGCAATGCAGGCTGCTATTCTCCCATGGAGACGATCGTAGAGATGCTGGATGTAGTCCTGTGGAACGGCTTGCCATGCCATTTCCACCTGGCGCCTCAGTTGGACCAGCGTTCGTGCTGGACGTGCAGACCGCGTGAGACGACGCTTCATCCAGTCCCAAACATGCTCAATGGGGGACAGATCCGGAGATCTTGCTAGCCAGGGTAGTTGACTTACACCTTCTAGAGCACGTTGGGTGGCACGGGATACATGCGGACGTGCATTGTCCTGTTGGAACAGCAAGTTCCCATGCCGGTCTAGGAATGGTAGAACGATGGGTTCGATGACGGTTTGGATGTACCGTGCACTATTCAGTGTCCCCTCGACGATCACCAGTGGCGTACGGCCAGTGTAGGAGATCGCTCCCCACACCATGATGCTGGGTGTTGGCCCTGTGTGCCTCGGTCGTATGCAGTCCTGATTGTGGCGCTCACCTGCACGGCGCCAAACACGCTTACGACCATCATTGGCACCAAGGCAGAAGCGACTCTCATCGCTGAAGACGACACGTCTCCATTCGTCCCTCCATTCACGCCTGTCGCGACACCACTGGAGGCGGGCTGCACGATGTTGGGGCGTGAGCGGAAGACGGCCTAACGGTGTGCGGGACCGTAGCCCAGCTTCATGGAGACGGTTGCGAATGGTCCTCGCCGATACCCCAGGAGCAACAGTGTCCCTAATTTGCTGGGAAGTGGCGGTGCGGTCCCCTACGGCACTGCGTAGGATCCTACGGTCTTGGCGTGCATCCGTGCGTCGCTGCGGTCCGGTCCCAGGTCGACGGGCACGTGCACCTTCCGCCGACCACTGGCGACAACATCGATGTACTGTGGAGACCTCACGCCCCACGTGTTGAGCAATTCGGCGGTACGTCCACCCGGCCTCCCGCATGCCCACTATACGCCCTCGCTCAAAGTCCGTCAACTGCACATACGGTTCACGTCCACGCTGTCGCGGCATGCTACCAGTGTTAAAGACTGCGATGGAGCTCCGTATGCCACGGCAAACTGGCTGACACTGACGGCGGCGGTGCACAAATGCTGCGCAGCTAGCGCCATTCGACGGCCAACACCGCGGTTCCTGGTGTGTCCGCTGTGCCGTGCGTGTGATCATTGCTTGTACAGCCCTCTCGCAGTGTCCGGAGCAAGTATGGTGGGTCTGACACACCGGTGTCAATGTGTTCTTTTTTCCATTTCCAGGAGTATATATATATATATATATATATATATATATATATATATATATAGAGAGAGAGAGAGAGAGAGAGAGAGAGAGAGAGGGGGGGGAACAAATACCGAATGGGACAGTAATGAGCTTCATGATTCTGGATAGAAGTGTTCATTGCGTCTCTACCAGGTTTCGTTCCCTAATTTCATCTCCTTTCTCATTCATTAAATCAGAACACACAGCAATATGTTTCACGCACTCTCGTGCACATTGTTGCCTGCACAATAAGCTTATATGTTTGACACAGCATGTCATGCAGGCTATAAAACCAATTTTCAGAGATCTTTCTGCAACTGAACTTTTGAAGAAATGTCTCCATGGACGTACACAAAACCAAATGAGAGTGTGAATAATGTAATTTGGACCAGAATCCCATAAAATGTGTTTGTGGAAAATCATACTCTTCATTTTGGAGTATATGATGCCATTGCTACGTACAACAAAGGTAACATTATAAAGTGCAATGTGCTGCAGAAGTAGGATGTGATGCCCGGCGTCTCTGTCCAAATACGCTATTTAACAAGGGGAACTGATCAAAACTTTTGTCGTGCAAAATCTTTCGAGTGTCCGAAATTGATTAAATGTTAAGAAGTTAAATACTTGATCCCGTAATCACAAATTAATTTGTAAGTTTCCTTAATATAGTTTCAGGTCTGTCCACAGTATCTCACAGAATGAGGACAATTGACAGAATGACATCGCTGACTCCAATAGGAACGCTGTGTAGTGGAAATGGGTATTCTTTCATCCGAATAACTTATCAAGTAGTATTCCAGTACACGTGTAAACCAGATTACAGGTACATATCAGCCATTACTGCCAGATCAGGTCTTCACATCTACTGCTAGTTAAAAATCAGCTGTTTTACGATTGAGACACGTCGATCTGTCTTCCCGACATTTGTAAGATCTGAGTGAATTCTCCGTCTGAAATAACCGAGCTGCAGGCAGAATAATGAACATAAAAAGAAATTAAAAATTCGTATAAATGCCAGTAATTTTCGGAAACAGCATCAGTGAGACAGATCAAATATTCGCACAGAACTGTCAAAATAGTGGTACTTTCCAACAAAACATATTAGCTTCAATATATATCTTACATTTTAGTTCCGAATGCACACGCCAGTTTCATTCAATATTTCGTGCGTCTATTGTGAAACAGACTAACATGGAAGAGTAGAGAGGCCGGCCACGGTGGCCGTGCGGTTCTAGGCGCTGCAGTCCGGAACCACGGGACTGCTACGGTCGCAGGTTCGAATCCTGCCTCGGACATGGATGTGTTTGATGTCTTTAGGTTATTTAGGTTTAAGTAGTTCTAAGTTCTAGGGGACTGATGACCTTAGATGTGAAGTCCCATAGTGCTCAGAGCCATTTGAACCATTTTGAAGAGTGGAGATCATTTAGAACATCAATAATTGGGCTGAAAATTAGTTCTGCTTCTAACTTCATACTTGTACTGAACATGTCTTTTTTCTGCAGCACCATTGTCACTGGAAAATACGAGGTCGTGCTGAAACATAAAGTCACCAAATTTTTATATGACAATTCTTAAAACTTTTTAAATAAAACGAACGTCATTAACATTCTGCATCTTTATTCTTCATGTCTACATATTTATTTCTCACCATATTCACCCTGGCAACGAACAGATTCCCCCCAACGACAGACCATTTCCTTGATACCGTTACTGTATAATGTTTGACTTTGTTGACGGAGATACAGACTCACCTCTGCTCGCAGTTTCTGGCGGTACGTAGACGATACATTTGTGGTGTGGCCCCAAGGAATAGGGACATCAACTGTGTTTCTCCGGCAACTGAACTCCCTCTTTCCGAATATGCAGTTCACAGTGGAACTGGAAAAAAATTGCATTTCATCATTCCTGGTTATCGCGATCAAATGAAAAGCCTATGGTAAACTGGGACATAGTGTCTACCGCAAACCAGCTCACACGCAGCTATATTTGAAAGCCATAAGTTGTCATCACCTTGCACAACGCGGTAGTGTCTTACGCTCTGTGGTGCATAGAGCACATGTGGTCTCAGATGCCACAGTCTGTCTGCGGAGCTACAACACGTAAGAACAGTATTCCAACAGAATGGCTCTTCCGATAGACAGATACGCCATGCAGTCCATTCTAAGCAAATTCAAAGCAGGGATGTAAATGAAGATGTGGAGGCACCCATTGAAACAGCGTTCTTGCCCTATTTTGGCGGCATGTCTTCAAGAATAGAAAAAATCCTCAAATGGCACGACATCACGTGTGTTCATCGATCACCAGCAAAATTGAGGAATTTATTATGCTCGGTCAGAGACGACCTTGGTCTTAGGAAAGGTGGCGTGTGTAAGATCCCATGCCAATGTGGAAAATTTTATACTGGGTAGACATACCGAACTGTGCAACAACGTTGCCTCGAACACCATCGCCATACACGCCTGGGGTAACATGTAAATCAGCGATGGCGCAGCATTGCCTGGACATGGGGCATCGCATGTTTTACGAAAAAACTGAAATTTTATCCTCAGCGTCATCTTTCTAGGACTGTTAACAAGGCCATACATATCAATCTTATAAACAGGGATGCAGGTTTTCCATTAAGGGAACCCGGAACCTAAAAATGATGAAATTTTGGGTTTTCAGTTTATTGTGAAATAAAATACTACAGATCTTCCTCTTTAAAATGACATGTTAATCTTCCCTGTAGCTCAACTCCAAGTACGGAAAATATTATTTTCAATAATGTGCTGTAGAGGGCATGTTGCGACATTGAATTTCCATGGATACATGTTCATTGAAAGCATCGTTTTTCAAAACTTCCGGTCTTTCCAAAGACTTTATATTCTGTTGGCAACACGATTTGATAGGCAATTGTTTTGTCTGCGTATTGTAGTCTTTGGATACTGTTGTTTACATTGAGCATTTGGTGGTTATTGCACGATTTGTGTTGTATTTCTATTGCGTAACTGGAACTTATCAAATATGCCTCGATTTAGTAACAGAGTTTACAAGAGGAATAAGCCTCCTCCGAGGTACACTAGTGGAACTGTGACAATTTCTACGACCTTGGAAAATGATTCTGAAAATAGTGAGGTTATTCATGAAGTGAAATCTATTCCTGTCTCTAGCATAAGCAAGAAGTTGCATGGATCAACTGAAAAATACTGCAGTTTATTGGAGAAGTGTAGTGAGGATAATATGAACGAAATAATTAACATTTCATTGCTCTCAAAGGTGATTGAGAGTTCAGTACTGTGTAAGGAATGTTGCAAATTGAGTATGCCAGTAAATGTCAAGCGACACTTAGGACTTGCAGCAGAAATCTGTCTCCATTGTACTAGTTGTCATTACAGTGTTTCATTTTGGAACTCAGAATATGTCGAAATAGGTCAAGGTGAAACTGATAGTGAGAAAAGCAAGTACTATGGTGTAGATATTAGATGTGTTTATGCTCTAAGGTCAATCGGTAAGGGATACTCTGCTGATCAAATGTTTTGTGGTGTAATGAATCTACCACCACCACCAACGAAATTCTCAAAATATAACTCGGTTGTTGGATCCTGTGTTGAAGATATTGCCCAAGAATCCATGAAAGAAGCAGTGGAGGAGGCTGTGGCGGTGAATGAAGAAATCCCAGATGTTCAGAATCCACGGGACCTGACTGTCGCACTAGATGGTACGTGGCAGAAGCGCGGGCACACTTCACATAATGGGGTAATAACGGCAACAAGTGCTGATGCTACAAAAGTTATAGATGTTGTAATTAAATCGAAGCACTGTATGAGTCCTAAAAGAATGAAGGATGACCATGCAGAAAACCGTCGAAGGAATTACAGTGGGTCTAGTGGGGCCATGGAAGTTTCCGGTTTGAAAGACATTTTCAGTCGCTGTCTTCTGTGGTACAAGGTCAGATACCTACAGTTCCTGGATGATGGTGATTCGAAGTCTTTTGCTGCTGTATCTGAGGTGAAACCTTATGGAAATTATGTTACCATTACTAAACAGGAGTGCATAGGTCACGTTCAGAAACGTATGGGAACACGGCTGCGTCGACTGAAGACCACAATGAAAGGCCAAGTACTCAGTGATGGAAAACCTTTGAGTGGAGCTAAAAGATTGACAGACGAGGTAATCAACAGATTTCAGAGAGACTATGGACTGTCAATAAGACAAAATACTCACAGTGTTGATGCAATGGAAAAGGCTGTAATGGCAATTTACTACCACACCTTATCGACTGACGAGGAACCACTGCATGGACTATGCCCACAGGGACCCAATTCCTGGTGCAAGTACAACAAATATCAGGGATCTGAACGTGTATACAAGCATCATCACAGTCTACCAGAAACTGTCATGCATGCTATAAAACCAATTTTCATAGATCTTTCTGGAACTGAACTTTTGAAGAAATGTCTCCATGGACGTACACAAAACCAAATGAGAGTGTGAATAATGTAATTTGGACCAGAATCCCAAAACATGTGTTTGTGGAAATTCATACACTTCATTTTGGAGTATATGATGCCATTGCTACGTACAACAAAGGTAACATTATAAAGTGCAATGTGCTGCAGAAGTTGGATGTGATGCCCGGAATGTACATAGTGAGTGCAATGATGTCGATGGACAATGAGAGGAAACGGGATGCTGAAAGGAAAGAAAAGGAGTGTGAGAGGCAAGCCAGACAAAGAATGAAACGAGTGAAAAGAAGGCTAGATGGGGAGATGTCTAGTGACAACGAAAACCCCTCTTATGGTGCTGGACTCTACTAAAATGTTAGTGAAACTTTGAAACTCGTTTTTCACAAGTTCGCTTTTTTGCCATATAAGCAACATTTTCTGCTAAACTATTAGAGATAAAGACTTAAACATTTCAAGGAATGTAAACAGTGTCAATATACACCTTGTATCATAGCCTTTTTGTGATACATAATTGATAACAGATTTTATTTCAAAGATACTATGCCAAAAAATGTGTCAATTATTTTCAGTAACAAAATAATTACTATCTTCCCAAAAAACACCAATAAATTAAAATCCGTATGGTGCATGGTATTAAATGTATGTGATATTATACTGTAAAAGTTTCATCATTCTGGTGTTAATAGTTAATAAAATGTTCCTTACATTTAACATTGGAGGTATAGGACGTTCCGGGTCCCCTTAAGGAATCCAGCACTGGCTGCCATGAAATAAAATCAAAGAAAACAACAGCTTCTGATTCACGACTCGACGGAGCACACTGCTGAGATCTAACTCAGCTTTTAGCCCCGGGAGTGTCCGGCAGCACAGTCATTGCCCGCAGCGCACGCGCGGAAGGCAACGTCTTACCGGGCACCCGTATTGCCTGCTCCTGGCCTGATAAATTTCACGCCGCCGCGCGATTATCATCATCCCAGGCCGCCGCGAAGGCTGCGAGAGATGTCGCGCAAACTTCGACCGCACACTCTCGAGGCGATCACAAACATGTATCGCCTCTTCCGAGAATTGCAGCTCACACGACTATCCGAGAAAAAGCGTCCCCTCAACAGGGCGGGGCGCGAGATTCGGACCGCCATCGATGATCACCGTAATAGGGCCTGGGCTAGCCTTGTGGCCACCCTAAAGACGACAGATGGTAGTGCCTGGCCGACTGCCAAACACTTCCTTCTCCGCCACCAAAGAGTTCCGCCCTTCCAAGTGGGTGCTGACGTCGTCTGCGAGCCTGATGCTAAAGCCAGCATCCTCACAAACGCATTTGCGGACAACTTGGTTCAAATGGCTCTGAGCACTATAGGACTTAACTGGTGAGGTCATCAGTCCCCTAGAACTTAGAACTACTTAAACCTAACTAACCTAAGGACATCACAAACATCCATGCCCGAGGCAGGATTCGAACCTGCGACCGTAGCGGTCGTGCGGTTCCAGACTGTAGCGCCTAGAACAGCTCGGCCACCCCGGCCGGCGCGGACAACTTCCAACACGCCGAGGGCGTGGTCGATGTCGATCACGACCGTCTCTTTGAAGAACGCCTGCCGGTCTACCACGCCACCAGAGACGAAGACGACGTGATCGAGCCGATCACGGCCAAGGAAGTCGACCAGCAGACCCGCCGCCTCAACGCACCGAAGGTGTCTTCAACTGCCTATTGAAGGTACTCCCGCCGGAGATACATCAGTTCCCGGCTGACATCTTCAACAGCATTCTGCGGTCTGGGACCTTCCCTTCCTCGTGGAAACACGCGGAAGTGTTTGCCATCCCCCAAGAGCGGCAAGGACCTCCGCCAGGCAGCGCACTACCGGCCGATCAGCCTGCTCCCGTCCCTTTCTAAAGTATTTGAGCGTCTGTACGTGGAGCGGCTGCTACGCCACGTCACGGAACAATAGCTTATCCCTGAGGAGCAGTTGTGGTTCAGGAACGGCCATTCTACAATGCAGCAGCTATTGCGCTCGGTGGAGCAGGCGACGCGAGCGCTAGAGACGCGGGAGTACATAGGGGCGGTGCTTCTCGACGTCTCCAAACCCTTTGACTGCGTGTGGCACGACTGCCTCGTGCACAAACTCTTTTTACACGGGGTACCCACGTCGCACGCGGTCCTGCCGCGCTCGTATCTCCAGTGACACGCATTCAACGTCCGAGCAGATGGAGGAACATCCACCGACCGATAGATTCGTGCGGGGATGCAGCAGAGGTCGATTCTCGGGCCCTTGGGTACACTCTTTACACAGCCGACGCTCCGCAGGTGGCGCGCGTGGATTCAGCACTCTATTGACGACACTGCGTTGTTCACCAGCAGCATGAATGTGGCCGAAATGCGCAGCCTCCTCGAACTCGGATGTGACGTCGTAAGGTGCCTGGTCCACCAAATGGCGCCTGAAATTCAATGCCGCAAAGAGCCAGGCCGTCGTCTTCTCTAGGAAGATGCTACATCCAGACCTGCCGCCGATCACGATCATAGGTGACCCATCCCACGGTTGCTGATCGGAAAATACCTCGGGGTGACGCTGGAAAGGCATATGGCCTGCCTGCCTCACGTGTGTGACGTCAGGGAGCGAGCAGTGGGGCGTCTTCGTGCGCTACGCCCGCTGCTAAATCCCTCATCCAACCTCCCACCATGCCCTTGCCTCACCGAGTACGTGGCCCTCGTTCGGCCGGTGCTCGAATTTTTGGCCGTGGTGTGGGTAATGCAGCTGTGACGCTCCAGCGCGTCCAGAACAGGGTGCAGCGACTCGCGCTGCACAAGTCGCCTCGTTATTCAACGAGGCTTCTCTACGAGGCCACAGGCATCCCCCTCCTGCCGGATCGCTTCCGCCAGACCGCCAGTGTTCTGCAACAATGCAGAACACTCTGGCAGCCGTTTAATTCGTGGGCTGGGCCGCCAGGTCCACCACAGGCTGACAACTCGTTGGCCTGACATACTGCGGGAGCAGTGTCTGTCGCAGTGCCGATGCCGGCAACAAGAGCGTCTCTACGAAACGAGACGTTCACAGAGGCCAGTTCCGACTGTTAAGCCAACCTGTCAACCGATAGGTTTACGCAGGTACTGCAACTAGGCTGCTTACCCTGCCCCCACACCTGGCTGATGAGCGAGCGAGCGATTATCATCAGTCGCGTCTTGCTACAGTGACAGCAGCAACTACCACCACCTGAAGATGCTGAGCAGTTGCAGCGATGAAATATTGTGTGATTTACACAATACGATCCGGCAGCAGATACGAGGAAGTGTCTTTGCATCCTCCCTTAGCATTGCATCTATCTCGTTTCAGAAGTTTTCCTTTTGCGGTTCTGGTAGGCCATTCGGTCCGATATTTATCATTGTACCTAGTACCTCTGATTTCAACTTAATTTCATGTTTCACCGTCTCAGTGCACGTCAATCTATCTCCGGATAAGTGGAACACATCATGATATGCAGTACATAGTCGAGTAACCAAAGTCCTTTCTTCTTGGTTTAAGTGATCGTCTCGCACCATTTCTTTAGTCTGCCAACTCGCTATCTTGTCTCTTGGCCCACTGAAACTACACCACGTGTGCGGCGTTCCTCGCCTTCTCGTATCACAGGTACAACTTTGGGACATACCGACATAACTTCTTTTTCTGTGCTTTTCATAACACTCGTGACGAACGCGCATCTTTGGAGGATCAGCAAGGCTGCAGGTAAACGTACACCCGTTTGCAACTGCTGCTTCTCCACTATTCCTTCGGTCAGCTCTTTGTTCAGCACTTTAATCCTTAATATCTGTTCTTCTCCTGGGAATATTCGTGTAACGTCACACAGACACTCTTTCCTTTCCATCTGCTGCTAATCTTCATTCCTAGTTTCCTTAGATACCTGAATTCATGCTGATACCTCTGGTGTCGCATTTGCCCTCACGATCCGTTTCTCAAGGTGCGGTTCTCTCCCGGTCCACAAAATTCGACGGTTTGGCACCTATTCCACCCTTAACCGTACCGGTCTGCCCTTGACCCACAGCGTCTTCATTGCGTAATCTACGACTGCTCTTTAACTCCTGCAGAAGTCTCAGCCTAAGATTCCTTCATACGGGAAATCTAACAATCGGCATTGCTACCCACCGTATCCTTCAGTGCTGATTCCTTTATTACAACACCTTAGCGACACAAATTACTGTGAAAATCATGGTTCCCAATCCTCCCTGAGAGCACCTCGCATTTACGAAATGATTCCTCTTCTTGCAGTCTACTGAGTACAACTTTGCGGCACCGCTCTGCTGTGTATTCATGCCGTTCTTCTGTTTCCAGGTTTCTGAGTATTCGTATTCGCTAGTGTAGCATCGGCATTACACTGTTGGACAAAGTTTCCTGGTTCCTTACAAACGTAACATGCCCTTGAAGATCGCACCGATGGCACGCCGTCGATCGCTTGCTTCCAATTTCCCTGTGATGACCCCTACGTAGTGTTTCCTCTATCCTTCTCGTCGATGGTGTATGGTAGGATGTCCGTTTCTCTGCACCACTACCACTCGGCTGCGTGTCGTCTAGTTTCCTGATATGCTTCTCCTTAGTGCAACTGTTCGCATGATGACCTCCCCTCTTATCACCTAAAAGAGTAATCTCCCGGGTGTCTGTGTTTACCGAACTTTTCTTTATAAATAGTTCAGATGGCTCTGGGCACTATGCGACTTAACTTCTGAGGTCATCAGTCGCCTAGAACTTAGAACTAATTAAACCTAACTAACCTAAGGACATCACACACATCCATGCCCGAGGCAGGATTCGAACCTGCGACCGTAGCGGTCGCCCGGTTCCAGACTGTAGCGCCAAGAACCGCACGGTCACTCCGGCCGGCTTTCTTTACAAGATGCGATGGACCCTTCTTCTGATAATGCTAGATCTACTACATGTGCTAACGTTACATCCTCTCATCGAGCTCTGACCACTGTTTCGGTCCTCTCATCTTCGACTCCCTACATAAACACTGTTCGCGTCTGCTCCTCAATTAGGGCTTGGCTGCGCGAAACGCTTTTACCCTTATCACTCCCTGGACGGCTCCTCGAAATTGGTGTTGCAATGTGCCAACGAGACTCGCCCATTTGGACATACTTCCGGTCCTATTGTGTCTACTAGATAATAATAAACAAGCACGATAGTCCAAAGATCGTTTTTACTCATAGGTCTTCCATAAAATTCCTTTCACATCTGCCCAAGATGCTGTCAAATAACATACGAGTAGTTTACTCCAATCTGTACCCAAAATCCTTGTTTTCACAAATTTTAATGGCATATTATGGCTGTGGCTTGGCGTTAGTTCGAATGCTAGGTCACAGTTACCAACGAAGTCCCTAGAATTATCTTTATTTCCATCAAAAGCTCTCGGAATTAACTTAAATCCATCGGACAAGACTATATGGTCAACGGGAACCTCACTACCTCCCAGATTCATATTAAATGTTTTTCCGTCCTTTTTCGCAGCTCTAGACCTCGTTTTCATCCTACGTTGTGATTCACTCACTGTGTTTGTCGCTCAAGCGGCAGTGCTGTATTAATGTGTCGTGCAAAAGTGAGGTTGGAATCCGGCGTGGTCAGCACACACGTGCCGCTGAGTGCAGGTGTCGTAACTGATGTGAAGACGTCCTGTCTTGTTCACCGCTGCGGGCTGCTTGCTGCGGTCTTGTAGTTCGTCACGGGGCGGTGACTTCTTCTCGACTTTTTCTTCTTGCCTCGCTGCTGCTGTATGCAAAAAAGAACTGCTCTGCCTCGGCACTCTACCTGAGCTACTCGAAAGCTCAAGTCGGTGCGTCCTAAGACGGGGTTTCCTAGTTCTCCTAAGAGAAGATCCTATCTTCCATACTCTAAGGCACGTTACATCTTAGGAAAGGCACTCAGCCAGGAATTCAAGCCAGTATCCCACATATGACACCAGTTTTATTATTCGTAGCTCGACGTGAGTTACGACACACTTACTTTCAGAGCAGAGTTGACGAATGTTTTTGAGGTCACCGGTTTCTTCGTATGCGAGCGGCTGTGCAGGGGTGAAACGCCGACGGAGTCAAGCTAAGATTTTTCGAGTCTGTGTGGTTGGAGACAGTAAAGAATGACTCAGATGCTAGGCTAAGAAGGTAGATATGGAGATGATATGGAAATGAGACTCTGGGTTCGTTTACTGGTCTGCTTTCTTTCCTTCTTCACGTGTTAGCAAGGAACATGTAAAAGAGTACAGACATTGTTTTATAAAAACATGGATGAGGCCTTCTAGAATCTTCAGTCGGTTACCAGAAAAAATGGCCATCCCAGCCACAACTTCACTAAGATTCGGGAAACCAATAACTCCAGCCTAGAGGTACGTACAATCAAGCTTTGCAAGTCCTACCTAGTGCACAACGTTAATTGAGTCTGACTGATCACTTACATGGTATCTGTTGCAGGCTCGTTCATCCGAGGCGGCTGTCTCTGGAACATCTCTGTTCGCTGGTTCTCTCGAACTGTGCCGAACTCTGCCTTGCTTGGCGTTTAAGAGCGTCTACATATGGTGTTGAGGCTGTTTACGTACAGATGATACGTGACTGTGTCGCTTGTTTACCTCCAGTTCGCAATCAGTGAGCGTGAAGTCATTGGTTTCTCAATGAGTATGATCTCTTAATTGACTGACGAAAGCGGAATATTCATGATGTTTCTTTTTTCTTCTGGGAGAGGTTCTAGGCGCTTCAGTCCGGAATCGCGCTGCTGATACGGTCGCAGGTTCGAATCCTGCCTCGGGCATGGATGTGTGTGATGTCCTTAGGTTAGTTAGGTTTAAGTAGTTCTACGTCTATGGGACTGATGGCCTCAGATGTTAAGTCCCATAGTGCTTAAAGCTATTTGAACCATTTTTTTCTTCTGGCGACCTTTCATGATTCGGACATTGCAACTAGGGCCATAAGAGTAAGCGAAAGACATTAAATTGCTTGTAAATGATTGTTAATACGTCAATACCGTGATACTCTTCGTTTATTTAGAAAGAAGAAAAAATCCATCAAGAATCATTCAAGGGATTGACAGGTATTGAATAGCTCTAGGAAAAAAGAATCTGAAATCGAATTCATCTGTCGTAAATTATGGTATATTGTGTTTGTGATGTAAGCAGACTTTTCCTTAGTAATTGCTGTCTTCTTCTTCTCTTTCTTGTACCTTCTTCCTGCATCGGCACAGGGTCGGCATGGTTATTAATCTTATTTGGCGGTGTTAATTAAATGTTTGGCTACATGCTCTTTCTGTCGCCACCTCATAACCCCAACTGTTTACTCATGGGAAATTGAGCGCAAGTGTTAGTAAATGTGTGTGAATCGTGTATAAATGAGTACCAGCCCAGTATTCAAGTTGTGGTATGTGAAAAGCCGCCTAAAAACCACATCCGGGCTGAAGGGCACACGAACCCTCGACGTTAATCCACTAGGCGGATTCGATCTAGGGCTGGCGCACCTCCCTCCCAGAAGTGACACTTTAACACACCTTGCTGTTGGGGTGGGATTAGGTGTGGTTTGTTTTGTAAGGGATAAAAACGGGGAACGACGAATGATTCAAAAGTCTTCTGCGCCAAATGCGTGGCAAAATAAGAGGAATGGTACCTGTATTGAAGACACATCTGTGATGTTCCCACACTAGGGTTTACCACTGTGTACAGTACACTACTGGTCATCGAATATGTAGCTATCTTTTTCAGAGGAGCTGGTAGGGCGTTAGCTGGAATAAATTTTGTACTTATGCGTGAATTTTCTTAAGCATTGTACATCGTTTTCAAAGTATCAGTGTTTGTTGCAACTGGTTGATGGCTGTCTGTGGGACACACTCAAAGAAGCGCTGGTTTGTGTTAGGTTACGCTGCCAGAGCTGCAGTTAATATACTAAAATCGATTCTGAACTCCACCCAAGCTCTGTCCTGCTTCCATCATGCCGCATGGCAACAGAGAAGTGTCAGTGTATGGCCTGTGGCCTGGAGAGGTGGTGTGGGCCTGCCAGACTTGGCGGCAGCTGATCATTTAGCAGTCTGGACCCGGTTCTCAGTCAAATAATGGCATCGTCTCGTTCACTGCGTTGCTATCGTTGGCCGCACCGTCCCCAGGAGATAGTAAGACGCCCTGCCAAACGCTCTTGAGTCTGTCGGCTGGCCGAACCAATCACGACAGGCAAAGCTCCGATGGAAGAGTGGAGCACAGAAGAGCATAACAGCTCAAACCACAAGTAAATAATCCCAGACTGTTTAAACATCAAATAAAACACGTCCGACCTCAGTTAACTGCTGACTACATTTCAAATTATATAAAAGTGCCTGCTTCCCCCCTGATGTTGGTGGTAATTGCAAAACATAGTACATCATTGTTTTAAA
Source organism: Schistocerca piceifrons (assembly GCF_021461385.2). Classification (NCBI taxonomy): domain Eukaryota; kingdom Metazoa; phylum Arthropoda; class Insecta; order Orthoptera; family Acrididae; genus Schistocerca; species Schistocerca piceifrons. The sequence continues at coordinate 731,894,679 of NC_060149.1, read as the reverse complement.
ACATAAAGCCAGGGCCCTGCCTTGCGTTTTATACCTAGCACAGTACCTGGGATGCCCTGAGTGTAGTTTTTTTTAACATGATACTGGTATACACGTGTCAGGAACGCTGGATTTCCTTAAAATACACTCCTGGAAATGGAAAAAAGAACACATTGACACCGGTGTGTCAGACCCACCATACTTGCTCCGGACACTGCGAGAGGGCTGCACAAGCAATGATCACACGCACGGCACAGCGGACACACCAGGAACCGCGGTGTTGGCCGTCGAATGGCGCTAGCTGCGCAGCATTCGTGCACCGCCGCCGTCAGTGTCAGCCAGTTTGCCGTGGCATACGGAGCTCCATCGCAGTCTTTAACACTGGTAGCATGCCGCGACAGCGTGGACGTGAACCGTATGTGCAGTTGACGGACTTTGAGCGAGGGCGTATAGTGGGCATGCGGGAGGTCGGGTGGACGTACCGCCGAATTGCTCAACACGTGGGGCGTGAGGTCTCCACAGTACATCGATGTTGTCGCCAGTGGTCGGCGGAAGGTGCACGTGCCCGTCGACCTGGGACCGGACCGCAGCGACGCACGGATGCACGCCAAGACCGTAGGATCCTACGCAGTGCCGTAGGGGATCGCACCGCCACTTCCCAGCAAATTAGGGACACTGTTGCTCTTGGGGTATCGGCGAGGACCATTCGCAACCGTCTCCAAGAAGCTGGGCTACGGTCCCGCACACCGTTAGGCCGTCTTCCGCTCACGCCCCAACATCGTGCAGCCCGCCTCCAGTGGTGTCGCGACAGGCGTGAATGGAGGGACGAATGGAGACGTGTCGTCTTCAGCGATGAGAGTCGCTTCTGCCTTGGTGCCAATGATGGTCGTATGCGTGTTTGGCGCCGTGCAGGTGAGCACCACAATCAGGACTGCATACGACCGACGCACACAGGGCCAACACCCGGCATCATGGTGTGGGGAGCGATCTCCTACACTGGCCGTACACCACTGGTGATCGTCGAGGGGACACTGAATAGTGCACGGTACATCCAAACCGTCATAGAACCCATCGTTCTACCATTCCTAGACCGGCAAGGGAACTTGCTGTTCCAACAGGACAATGCACGTCCGCATGTATCCCGTGCCACCCAACGTGCTCTAGAAGGTGTAAGTCAACTACCCTGGCCAGCAAGATCTCCGGATCTGTCCTCCATTGAGCATGTTTGGGACTGGATGAAGCGTCGTCTCACGCGGTCTGCACGTCCAGCACGAACGCTGGTCCAACTGAGGCGCCAGGTGGAAATGGCATGGCAAGCCGTTCCACAGGACTACATCCAGCATCTCTACGATCGTCTCCATGGGAGAATAGCAGCCTGCATTGCTGCGAAAGGTGGATATACACTGTACTAGTGCCGACATTGTGCATGCTCTGTTGCCTGTGTCTATGTGCCTGTGGTTCTGTCAGTGTGATCATGTGATGTATCTGACCCCAGGAATGTGTCAGTAAAGTTCCCCCTTCCTGGGACAATGAATTCACGGTGTTCTTATTTCAATTTCCAGGAGTGTATCTACCATTGTTTTAAAGTGACATAACAGGGGCAGACTCATATGACAACACATAGTGGCAGCCATTTGGCCAGACGCCATCTTAGGGTCAACATGTTTGATTATGATATCACAGTTTCAGCCATACTGCATCTGCCATCTTGCGAACATCTGACAACCATGCACATTGTCCTAGTATCTCCACGCAACAGATTACCGTCCCATTCCATGTTCTTTTTAATTTCTCGCCATTTCTACCTCACCCAACTGACATAGAAGGGAAGGGGTGAGGAAGGGGGAGATCTGGCAACAATGTAGGCTATATCGAACGTACCGTTTTGCAATACTGACGCGGCAGAATTCATTTCCTCACCCTCGCTGTTTTCGACGACGGGCCTCACTGCCCTGGATTCTTAAACACTTATGTATGTGGGAGGGGTAGGTATCGACTTCCTGTGTGGACATCCTGAGTCAGGTTTTTGTGGTTTCGCCACATCGCTTAAAATAAGTGCTGCAATTCTTCCTGACTCACGCCTACAAACGGCCACATACGATTGCGTTTTCCATCCTTAAAAATTCCGAGTTTGTTGCCTGTTTTAAGAACATCGTGAGCTATATAGAATGTTAAACACTAACTTTCCTTCGTTCCAGAGGGTTGTTCCATATTAATATCAAATTGGCCGTTCCTTCTGGGCAGAAATCACAGCTAGTGGTCCAAATTTAACCCGAGAAAAAATACTGATTGATGTACAAGAAAATTTTATATGTCGCGTAAAATGTTGTAGAGTTTAGTAGCGAACAAGAAAGAATGTGATTTATCTCCAAAATGAAGTTGTGCCAAAGGTCAACAAGTTTGCACACGAGATATTATACTCATTCTGCTATTTATGGAGAAAAGTTTTGATGCGTGGCAGTGATACGAGCGCTCTGTTCGGAAAATATGGAAGGAGTCACTTTGCATAAATTTGACGAAACTGTCCTGGCATTCCACTAAAGTAATTCGGGGACCCACGGACTAAATCGGAGCCCGACGATCTGTGTCTGCTCATGTGGAATTGTAACAATGGGACTGCAAGGAAGCGGATAGCCTGGACGTTGTGGAAAAGGCGCGGTGCACCGGTATTGTGTGGCTGCGCCTTGGAATGAAAGCTCTGGGGATCGATCCCGGGGCAGCAGCAGCGCCCGCTGCAGCGAGCGACGTCCGCTTGCAAGTTTGCACCTTCTTGTGGCGTGCTCATTCTACAGGAAAGCAGGGCCCTCCGTGGAGCGACTATCCTTGACCACAAGAGAGCCGTATTTCAATTATAACTACAGAATTAACCGTGGTCTGTGTTGTTTCTATTTGGTTGCTGTGCCTAACAACGTACACTGAAGTGACAAAAGTCATAGGATAGCGATATGCACATATACAGTATCGCGTATTGGTGGAGCTGTCGTTTGTACTCAGGTGATTATTGCAAAAAGATGTCCGACGCGATTATGGCCACACGACGGGAACTAAGGCTCTGAACGCGGAATGATGGTTGGAGCAAGGCGCATGTGTCATTCCATTTCGGAAATCGGTAAGGAATCCAATATTCGGCGATCCATAGTGTCAAGAATGTGTCCAGAATACAGGCACTTGCTCTCACGACGGACAATGCAGTGGCCGACGCCTTCACTTAACGACGAACAGCAGTGGTGGTCACGAAGAGTTGTCAGTGTTAACAGACAAGCAACACTGCGTGAAATAACCGCAGAAAAAAAATCAATGTGGGACATATGACGAACGTACCCGTTGGGAGAGTGCGGCGAAATTTGGCGTCAATGGGCTATGGCAGTAGACGACCAACGAGAGTGCCTTTGCTAGCAGCACTACATCGCCTCTCCTTGATTGGTGACCATTTCGAATGAACCCAAGACACTGGAAAACCGTGGCCTGGTCAGATGAGTCCCTGTATCAGTTGGTAAGAGCTGATGATAGGTTTCGAGTATCGTGCAGACCGTACGAAGTCATGGACCCAAGTTGTCTACAAGGCGGTGTGCAAGCTGGTGATGGCTCCATAATGGTGTGGACTGTGCTTACTTGTAATGAACTGAGTCCTCTGTGTGTTCAGCTGCTTGGACACTATTTAAAACAATTCATGGACGTCATGTTATCAAACAACAATGTATGACAATCCGCCATGTCACCGAGCCACAATTATTCGCAACTGGTTTTAAAAACATTCTGGAAAGTTCGATGGCTCAAATGGCTCTGAGCACCATGGGACTCAACTGCTGTGGTCATCAGTCCCCTAGAACTTAGAACTACTTAAACCTAACTAACCTAAGGACATCACACACATCCATGCCCGAGGCAGGATACGAACCTGCGACCGTAGCAGTTGCACGGTTACGGACTGCGCGCCTAGAACCGCGAGACCACCGCGGCCGGCGGAAAGTTCGAGCGAATGGTTTGACCACCCAGATAGCCCGGCGTGAATCACATCGAACATTTATGGGACTTAATCAAGAGCTCAATTCGTGCGCAAACTCCTGCATTGGCAACAGTAATGGACTGCTGTAGAGGCAGCATGGCTCAATATTTCTGAAGGAGCCTTCCAACGACTTCTTCAGTCCTTGGCACGACGAGTTGCTGCACTACGCCGTGCAAAAAGAGTTCCTACACGATATTAGGATGTATCCCATGCGCTGGACTCGCATTCGGGGGGCCGACGGTTCAATCCCGCGTCCGGCCATTCTGATTTAGGTTTTCCGTGATTTCCCTAGATCGCTTCAGGCAAATGCTGGGAGGGTTCCTTTGAAAGGGCACGGCCGATTTCCTTCCCCATCCTTCCCTAATTCGAGCTTGTGCTCCGTGTCTAATGACCACGTTGTCGACGGGATCTTGAAAACTAATTTCCTCTTCCGAACCGCATGACTTTTGTCACCTGAGTGTATGCCTCTTCTTTAGCAGTGAAAACATAGACTTGAAGTGATATCCAGTGTTTGTTAATCCTTAGAACTGTTAAGGTTGCGCACCAGAGCCGTCATAAGAGAATAACTTATTATCTTTCTTAAAGACAATAGCATTTTGGTGAACCACTTTGGTGAAAGTACTGAGTATGAATGCGTGTTGCATGGAAAATCACTCGGACACTGTGGCTACAACACATGTAAGCTTGCCCCTGGAGTTCACCTTTACGCCACCCCGAGAAATGGAGGATAATTCTTTGAGAATGCCAGCTACTCGTACTGGCGAAGCGCGAAGGTACCAATCAAATAGATGTCGATAGAAGATACCGAAGAGACGACTCTAGACAGTATGAGACAGAAATATAGTCATAATGCCTAGCGTACTTCAGGTTTCTTACTGTAGGATAAGGATAGATCCGCGCGGCGACGCGACACACGAGCACTCGTATATTGTTGCACTGGCCAACTGGCTACAAACACTAACGTCAAGTAGTTAAAAACCTGCAGAATAGACTGGAGGTTTGTGACGAAAATGCGTTATTGTTACGGATGAAAGAGAATTTCAGCTACTTTGAATGAGTGTACTGTCATGTGTAACAACCAACTTTTCATATAGGTACGGTACAAAAGCGGTTCCTTTATTCAGCGGTAATCCCTTAGTTGCTTTTAACAATATTATTTCTACATATAAAACTCTCTTTCTCTAATTAATCGGTATGTACAATAGACAATACTATGAATAGTAATTATTGCCTTCTATTACATGTATTCGGGAAACTAATTCATGGCACGCACAGCCCCAAAAGTCAGCCCGATAACTGCCTTGAACGTGTATTGCTATCGACTCCGATTCCCACGTCAACTGCTTACGACGACACACACTTTGGAGTGCTAAATGGACTAATTTTTAAAAACTGCCAATCTCTACTAAATGATTCATAATTCTCGCATATATGAAGACGTCCAATGATTTCAGATTTTTAATTCATTTCGGAAAGTTACTTACGCCAAATACAGTTTTCGTAAGTATTCAAGAGATCAAAAGTGATCAACTTCCCCATTTTTATTTTACTGAAAACACCTAATGTCAGTTCGTTTCAAGAGGTGGCAAGCGCTACAGTTTTCTAATTATTTTTTAATATGAAATCAGGCAGTTAGATAAATTTTATCCTAGCGCATGCAGCCTCTAGATTCTTGAATTTTCACAAAATTCTGTTGTGTAAGAACTACACAATATGTGTGAATTCTGGCAACAGTTCATAAAAATGGCCCTTCAAATAACGATTAACTTCACTTACATTTTGCTTTGCAAAAAATGGATGAGAAATGAGATACGAGTATAGAATTATTTCATTTTATCTAGATTTCAAATTGTAGTTTTAATACATATATATCTTCAAGTGACAAGCATTCTCGAAGAAAATACTGTCGTTAGACTCTTTTAATATGTTTTCCGTCTTGGAGCTGGTTCATACAGAACTGCGGGACGAGTGTGAATGTGAATTTCTCAACATACTGTCTAGGTACTTGCGTAACGTGTCTTCTCCTGTTAGAGAAAAAAGCGGTGTATGTAGTAGCTTCCAGGTTGTTATGACTGGAGGAGACGGAGCTTTTTTTGCTGTTGACAAACAGTATTACGAAGCTGTGCAGAAGTGGGACTTGCGTGGGTATAGGACAATTCGTAGTTGTACGCAAACACTGCAAAGTGTGTTTGATTCAACAGATAGGTTTCCGATTATGTGTTTCATTTATTCTCCACGGATGGTCATAGGTAATACTTCGTGAACGATTCAAGGCATTGGAGCAGTATTATAGACAAATAATAAGAAACAAAATGGAAAATATTTTGTAGCATTTCAAATTTAGCGCATTACCTGACTAGATTTGCTGTAAACACAAACTGCACTACTCATTGCGGAAACTACTGAATGCCATTAAAGGTAAGAACGCAATTGCTCTTAAAGAATATCTTTGCATTAACTTCTTGAAACGCAAAAGCATAGAGACGGTTATTTATATTTCTAAATACTCAGTCTGTTGCTTACTAGACTACATTAAGCTATCCTGAACATCAGCTGTTCATACACTGACGGGAAAAAATCGAATCTTGAAATAGTAATTAATGTAGAGTAATTAAATTTCTGGAAACATATTTAAGTGATTAAACTTGCAATATCACGGGTTAATGCAAGCGCGAGTTACATTATTGCGGATGTGAAATGCTGTTACATTAATGACCGGTGTAACATCCAGAATGTTGAATGCAAACAAGCATGCGTTGTGTTTAGAGGTACCGGACGCAGTTTGTGGGATTTGGTTCCATGCCTGTTGCACTTGGCCAATACATACAGGGTCGGTTAATGCTGTTTGTGGACGACGCTGGAGTTGTTGCCGATGATGTCCCGTATGTGTTCGTTTGGAGACAAATTTGGTGATCGAGCAGGCCAAGGCAATATGTCGGCACTCTGTAGAGCACTTTGTGTTACAACAGTGGTATGTAGCTGAGCGTTATCCTGTTGGTAAACACACCCTGGAATGCTGTTCACGAATGGGAGCACAACAGGTCGGGATAACCACGAGAGTGCTCCTGTTGTCATATGAAATCGCAATGTAGACCATAACTCCAGATGTAGGTCGAGTGTGTCTAGCAGGAAGACACGTTGGGGTACAGGCCCTCAACTGGCCTCTTCCTGACCAACACACGGCATCAGTGGCACCGGGGCTGAACCAGCTTTCATCAGAAAACACAACAGGCCTCCATGCGGCCTCCAATGAACTCTCTCTTGACACCAGTGTAGTAACAAATGGCGGTGGTTTGGGGTCAGTGAAATGCACACTACAGGGCGCCGATTTGTTTCAATTCGTTGTGTCTCTTTGATGCCAGCTGCTGCGCAAATTGCTGCTGTAGATACAGTACGACGTGCCAGAACGAGACGCCGAACACGATGGTCTTATATCTCGCTAGTGCCACGTGGCCGTCCGGAGTCGGGTTTATTTATAAAACTCATGCGACCGTACATTCTCGTGACAACCGCTGCCAGCAATCAGGTATAGTGGTTACATTCCTGCCAAGTCTTTCTGCAATGTCGAAGAAGGGACATCCAGCTTCTCGTAGACCTATTACATGAACTCGTTAAAATTTAGTGAGGTGCTCATAATGGCGTCTTTGTCACCTTAAAGACAGTCATGACTAAAATCAGCTCACCATGTCCAGTTTGAAAGGTTACTAACGCTCAACATCGCTACAGCGTGCATTTAAAGCAAACCTGATTTTCATCCTCATTGTGGCGCTATTAGCAGCACTTTTATGCGACTGGCGCGAAATTTGAACAGACATGATGACCAGATTAAGATGTAGAAACACGTCTACTGTTTACATCACAGAACTCCTCCTTGATATTGTGATTTTTCCCGCCCGTGTATAATTGTTGTTGACACCGGTGACACTCCCTACCATCGAGTCCAAGAAATACTGAAAGTGTATTGGAGCCATCGTAAATTATGCCCACATCCAAGGCGTTCACATCTCTGTGGAGTCCAAGACGTGCTCAGTAGTAAGACAGGAAAGAAAGACGAGTTTAAAGTCCCGTCGATTACTAAGTCATTAGACACAGAGTACAAGCTCGGATTGGGGAAAAATAGTGTACAAAATTGGCCTTGCCCTTTACAAAGGTACCAACCCGGCGTTTGCTGTAAGCAATCTAGGGAATCGCAACAAAATCTAAATGTGAATAGGCTGTCGTTCCACCATCAGGCTGAAGCGTGTTCTGTTGGCAAGTTGGATGTGCTTTCTTGCGTGCTCGGACCATCAAATCAGATTGTATCAACGTTTAGGGCAACTCATCAGTTTGTACAAATTCTCCGTTCTTCGAGCATGAAGTGGTGGTGTTCGAGTGCCCCTACTAATCTTTGTGCCAAGTGGTGTGCTCTGAGTAGAGACACACAGCTGGATGGTGGCTTCTGCACCCCAAAGTGAGGAGGTGATTTTGATGGTATGAAAGAAAACATGAACAACTTTCAGCGTAGATGTTTTCCCAAACTCCACAGAATAAGCAGAAGCAATGAAAAATAAACACCTACATGTTTTACGTCCTCAAGGCTACGTTTTCAAAACTAATTCTGTTTATTAGCCGAGTCAAGCATTTCAAACAAGTAACAATTTGCTGATTATCTGAAAAATATCAGAAAAAGTGGATCCATGAAAGCCATTTTCATTCCAATTCGTCTCTCCAACTTTTGCCTGCAGTGGATTAAGTGGTAGCCGTACGACTTAAAATACCAAGTTTCCTTCTCAGAACATGAGTGCTACAAGAAAATGAAATGGAGTGATCTATGGCATTGCTGGCCGCGACGTCCCAACCGTGGAAGTTCAGGCGCCGAGTGCGAGTCTTCTTGCAGTCAATGTCACATTGGGCGACTCGAGTGCCGGTGATGAGGATGAAAGGATGATAAGGACAAACACAACACCCAGTCCACGACTGGAGAAAATTTCAAACCCAGCTGGGAATCGAACCCTGGCCCGCTGCATTTTTGTTTCTTTGTTTTGTTCGGTGTTGTTCGTTTCATTTGGTCTGGTCGGACTTCATATGACATCCGTTCAAGTTGATCGTTGATTCCTTTACTCAGTTTTTTTTATTAGAGAGGGCCACGGCCTCACTGACTGAACACGCTGACCTACCGTGCCGGCTTATTTATTTCTTTATTTTCTTTGTTCGTTGCATTTGATCGGAACGGACGCCCCATTACACCTGTTCAAGTCTATCGATGATCCATTCACTCGGTTTCTTTATTACAGAAAGCAGCTGACCCTCTGACCAAGCACGCAACAAAAAATGGTTCAAAAGGCTCTGAGCACTATGGGACTTAACTGCTGTGGTCATAAGTCCCCTAGAACTTAGAACTACTTAAACCTAACTAACCTAAGGAAATCACACACATCCATGCCCGAGGCAGGATTCGAACCTGCGACCGTAGCGGTCGTGCGGTTCCAGACTGTAGCGCCTTTAACCGCTCGCCCACTCCGGCCGGCAAGCACGCAACATCTGAGGTCATCTGTCCCCTAGACTTAGAACAACTTAAACCTAACTAACCTAAGGACATCACACACATCCATGCCCGAGGCAGGATTCAAACCTGCGACCGTAGCAGCAGCGCGGTTCCGGACTGAAGCGCCTAGAACCGTTCGACCACGGCGGCCGGCTGTTCATGTAGCGTTAATAGGATTAGATAGCTCAGTCAAATGACACAATGATGTAGAAGATGTCATAATATATTGGAAACTCAAAATAAACAAAACATGATAACAAAACATTGGACTGCTCAATTACAGGACGAATAGTAATTACATTGAATGGACACAATATGAATTTAATTCGTTTCACAATTATTAACGAGGGATCAGGACAGGGGCAACGGCCTTGCCGCAGTGGATACACCGGTTCCCATCGGATCACAGAAGTTAAGCGCTGTCGGGCGTGGTCGGCACCTGGATGGGTGACCATCCGGGCCGCCACGCACTGTTGCCTTTTTTCGAGGTGCACTCAGCCTTGTGATGCCAATTGAGGAGCTACTTGACCGAAAAGTAGCGGCTCCGGTCAAAGGAAACCATCATAACGACCGGGAGAGCGGTGTGCTGACCACACGCCCCTCCTATCCGCATCCTCAGCTGAGGATGACACTTCGGTCGGATGGTCCCGATGGGCCACTTGTGGCCTGAAGACGGAATGCTTTTTTTTTTACGAGGACAAGGAGATTGTAACCATCCAGACATTAGCTAGGAATGATTTGAGGTAACCATAGAAAACAAAATTGAAGACCGTTGTATTAGGACAAACGAGTCTAAATCCATATGATTTAAATTATAATACACTGCATCAATAACGTTTTTGATGAATGAAATAAAGCTTGTATCCAGTTTCTTCGAGCACCTGTAATTGTTCCCATGGCATTATAGAGCATCACAATAATTCTATAGACCTCGCATATGAGCAATATTGTATAGTTCTAAATCAGTTTTATTAAAATGTATCCCCATAGCACAGTTATGAAAAATTAAAGTGTTGTTGTAGGGTAAAGGAGTTTCCTAGAGGAAACAGTTTTGGGAGGTGCCTCGTTTTTTGCTAAAGGACGTCCTCACAATACGAAAATTCTCAGTAACGGTGCCTTTCATTGACTGTCTACTCCGGTACGTTTTATATACACTGAGGTGACAAAAGCCATCAGATACCTCCGAATATCTTGTCGGATCTCCTTTTGCCCGGTGTAGTGCAGCAGCTGAACGTAGCGTGGACTCAAAGAGTCATTCAAAGTCGACTGCAGAAATATTGAGCCATGCTGCCTCTATAGCTGTCCATTATAATGAAAGTGTTGCTGGTGCGGGATTTTGTGCGCAAGTTGACCTCTCGATTATGTCCCATTAATGTTCGATGGGATTCATATAAGGCGATCTGGGTGTGCAAATCATTCGTTAGAATTGTACGGAATGTTCTGCAAACCTATCGCCAACAACGCATCGTTGTTTGGAAACATGAAGTCCAAGAATGGCTGAAAATGGTCTCCAAGCAGCCAAACCATTTTAAACCAGAGGGACCAGTCCATTCCACGTAAACACAGCCCACACCATTATGGGGCCACCATCAGCTTTCACAATGGCTTCGTGGGGTCTGCGCCACACTCGAATCCATACCATCAGCTCTTACCAACTGAAATCGGGATTCACCTGTTCAGTCACGGTTTTCCAGTGTATAGGGTCCAACCGATGTGGCCAAGAACCCAGGAGAGGCGCTGCAGGCACTTGCGTCGGTCGTTTGCTGCCATAGCCCATTAGCGCCAAATTTGGCCTCACTGACCTAACGGATACGTTCGCCGTACGTCCTACATTAATTTCTGTGGTTACTTCACGCAGTGTTACTTTCTGTTAGCACTAAAAACTACACAAACATAGCTGCTTTCGGTCGTTAAGCGAAGACCGCTCGGCCACTGCGTTTTCTGTAGTGGGAGGTATTGTCTGAAAATTTGTATTCTCGGGACATTCTTACGTTGTGGATCTCGCAATATTGAATTCTCGAACGATATCAGAAATGGAATATCTCATGCGTCTAGCTCCAACTTCCATTCTGCATTCAAAGTCTTTTTAATACCCATTGTGCGGCCATAATATAGTTGGAAACCTTTTCACATGTATCACCTGAATACAAGTAACAGCTCCGTCAATGCACTGCCCTTGTACTACTTATGTACTCGATTCTACTGCCGTCTGTATACATGTATATCGCTATCCCATGTCTTTTCTCACCTCACTGTAAGATGACATTGTGAACCACATATTTCGTAAGGTAATGGATGTACTGTGATGACACTGAAATAATCCCAAATTAATCAAAGAGAGGCCTCGACGGATTCCTTTGAAGAAATCGTCCTCACATTGGGTTATGAACACACAGAGAAATCTAAAAAATTCTCAGATCTAATGACCAAAAGCAGTCTACAGCCTCTCTCGCCATCGCGGCTCTCCCGTGGACACTTTTAGGTCTTCCGTTCACCTTTCTGTACTAACACCCGTTTCACGTCATATTACTGTGGAAAGTTAGCTCCGAAACTTGGCCTTCATCATTGATTCCCGAAGATTTCTATCGCTGATGCCGAAACAAAATCTTGATGGCTTTTTCCTTTATGTAAAGTGCAAACTATCGCTAACAGAACTGCCAAATTTAAGTTTTCCCCATCTGTGGAGAAGGAAGGGTCCGATGTAGCATACGTCCTATACACACCGTGACCCACTATCGACGGCACTGAATTTTCGTCGTGTTATTAATACACACAGAGGTCTTTTTACCAATCGTTAAGGCTGCAGTTTACAGTGAAGGGCAATCTTAGCAAAATATAGGCCCCTTTACCCATTCCCCTGATGATATGCTTTCCAGATGTGTACGAAACGTTTGGTTTTCCAACATACTCCATAAATCTAAACAACTGCGGATATTTTAGTAAGATTCTCGCTTCTGGTTATTTGTGTTACTTATCCGCATCAGAGATGAGATGTCACTCACGACGTCAATGAGAAACTTTTATGATTCTTTCTGGCTTTGCTTGTTATAGCTCGTCTACAGTACGGTGTTCTATATCCAATCGAGCCACCACGTCAGCCGGAGTACACGCACGCGATACGGTCCGGGCTGGCCATGAACGCGCCCGCTTCAATTACTGGCGATTAACTGCGCGGGCACTTGGGCTCAGGGCGTGCCTGCTGGAGGCCCGTCTCGGCGAGAACGTCCACAAATATCTGACCTGCTCCCGGCCTCGCCTTTGCCCTTCTTGTGCGTCCTCTCCTTCTAGATGCAGGTAATACCATTATAATCTGGATAAGCATCTGGTCCCTATTCACCTCTCAGACGAAACAATAATCGTCACAGTATCAGCGATACATGTATGAGCAGAAGCAAATATTCATGCCACCGGAGAACAGAAACCTCGTCTTAAGTGGTAACGCAGACAATAGTTTTGCTAGTTTCAAGTGTAGTTTTTTTTAATTCTTCTCGCGAAATAAGTGTTTCGTATTTGTATCTCAAGAACGCCTCTGGACTTTACGCAAATTATTACATACCTGTCCGCTACCAAAATACATTCAGCCATGAAGACGAGGTACGAAACAAAGCCCCAGGAAAAGATAACGATCTCGGGCACCTATAAAATGATAGAAATGAATCGAAGAGGAACAATTACATTTGTCATTGTTTTAAATACGTATATCATAAAAAGTTAGAATATCGATGGATAGCGTCTTGATCTTTTGTATGTGATTTGTACGCGTTACTGGTTCGTCGAGGTCTTTGTGCCTCGTATGGAGGTAAAAGAAAGACCACTTGCCTATCCAGATTATACAGGGTGTTTCAGTAAAAGCGTTTAAAGCTGGAACTGTAAGTGTGAGCTGCTACACTGGACATAATGATACATTGAACATGTCTTCTGCGACATCAGCGTGAGGAGTTACGGACATATACCTGTTTGACAGGAATAAGATGTCCTGAGAGATTGCGTATTGCACGCTATGACAGGCACCGTTGCAACACAGGATGATACAATTAACGGCGCAGAGTTGGAACAGAGGATCTATCCAATCGTAACGGTTTCTTAAACTGCCGACAACAAATTTCGATGCAGATATTGCTACAGTCTACGAGATTCTGCTGCCCATGTTCGAATGTTGAATTGCGTGTTGCGTATTAGTTTTTCAAGCAGCAAGAATTCTGGCAAAGAGGTCCATGCCTGGGTTCAAAAGGGTCTCATACGCAAGCGATTTCATAGAGCAGCGTAGTAAATAATTCAGTAGGTTTAGATCGAGGCTCTTCCAGGTAGCAATCCAGTGGATCACGAAACGTAGCAATAATGAATGTAATACTGGGAACTATCCACTAGGCTGTGGCTAAGACATTTATCAGCAGTACTCTTCTTCGATTAGTGTTAGCTACGCAAGGTTTGCCGGATAGCTTTTGTGAAGTTTGGAAGGTAGGAGAGAGGTGCCAGTGGCAGTAAAGCTGTGAAATCAGGTTGTGAGCTCTATAAGCATAGCTCGGTAGGGCATTTACTCTCGAAGGGTAAAGGTTGCGGTCTCGAGTCTCGGCCCGGCACACTGTTTTAATCTGCCAGGATGATTGTGGACCGCTGCGATAAAGATTGTAGGTGCGCGGTCAATCTTTGACTTAAATGCAATGGTGCGTTCTCCAACCGCACAGTCAAAAGATGTTGCACGATCCGCGCGCTCAGATGGCTATTCAGGCTGACGTATAAGAGATATGGCTCAATTACACTATTTCGCAAATACCAGTGCAGATATTTACATAAAACTGTACATGTTCAAGTATTTCGACCGCATTGTTAGGTTAGTCTCATCCCAAATGTGAATCTTCCTCTTTTCTGAATGGCATGAGAGATGGACGTTAATCTAGTGATAAAGAGCATGAAGTGCAGATTGTCCATTATTGCAGAAACCAATGACACACATCATCATCCGCGATGTGAAGGAACTACACCCTCTAAATTCATTACACAAGCAGTTTCATGTACTCCTTTGGTGGAGTACACTTCGACAAGATCTGCTCCTGAAAGGCAGATCTAGAGAACATCATAGCTGATCTTTTCGTGATTATAACGAACCGTTCACCCATAACTGCCGATCCACAGTTTTGGAGAACGCCTGCTGGGATTTCAATAGCCGTGCAGGCTCTCTGTAGCAAGGGTGTAGCCAAATTCGTCTCTACCGTCCCACCCTACGAATGAAAGGAATTGCGTGAATTGTTTTCACACATACATATTTCGGCGCTTTAGCGAAGGCTAGACTGCCTCCGTGATCGTAGGTGCATCATAAATGGTTGGGTTGTTTGGGGGAAGAGACCAAACTACGAGGTCATCGGTCTCATCGGATTATGGAAGGACTGGGAAGGAAGTCGGCCGTGCCCTTTCAAAGGAACCATCCCGGCATTTGCCTGGAGCGATTTAGGGAAATCACGGAAAACCTAAATCAGGATGGCCGGACGCGGGATTGAACCGTCGTCCTCCCGAATGCGAGTCCAGTGTGCTAACCACTGCGCCACCTCGCTCGGTCCTGCATCATAAAGGCACGTGTTTATATCCATATTTTCTTTCGCTGGCCTCGCAAATGATATGTCATCCGTACCTTCGCCCAGTGTAACAGACTCTGTAGTTTCAGTTTTGCACTCTTTTTCTAAACAGACTGCACTGCAATTCCTGTACCTGTCATATTTAATAAAGCATTCTCGAATTTCTTGCTGCGTCAAGTAAATGGCGGAGATGATGGCGGTGATAGCCGAATGTTTGAGGCTTTACCTGTTTCCGACGCGGGAAGAAAACCGAGAATGTTTGATACGAGAATGTCGTCGCGAAAAACTTGGTTCTGATGTTGTGTCTGATGTTTTAGGTGGCGTGCAGAGAAGTGACGGCAGGTGGTTGGCCCGCGATCCGGGCGGCAGCAGCGGCAGCCGCGCTTGCGTCATGCACTGAACAATTCGTTCCCAGGCAGCCGGCGTCAGGCAATTGTGTGCGCCGCCCGCCAGGCCGCTCTTCACTCTTATGTAATTCGCCGTCAAGTTGGCAGCAGTACATCTGGAACCGAACGTGTGTTTACCAACGCTCCGCTGGACTCGGGCGAGTGTTTCCCGACCAGAGCGCTTCAGTCCGCCCGCGGTCGGCCGCCGCTGCGCGCGCTTCCGCCCGCGCCTCTGTCGACGCTCCGCGCCGCGTGCTCGCCATTACTACGGCCTTTCCTTCTCAATACACTCCGTTCCGAAGGTCCTACTTTTGACGGTCTGACCAGGTCTGTCGTTCCGCAAAAGTGCTAGAGACGACAAGATATTTTAAAACCTTTCTGGATATCCAGTGAATTTTGGTTGGTAGAGTGTTCTTCCTTCGTGTCTGTTATGAGTTGACAGTTTTGTCCTGTAGGTGCAGTCTTACGTTACGTCCGAGCCATAATTCGAGAACAAGAAAGTTATGAAAACGTTGTACAATTTCATATAATAGCTTATCTCACTACTACGACGATCGTGTGGGAAAGCACCCCTACATAGTGTCGTTTGGATGCCTTTTTAGAGAAGTTGTACATGTCCCTGCCTTCAGTAGAAAGGGGGAAATAATCGGAAGTAAGTATTTGTGTACTAGGTCGGAGTTGCAGAGTCTCTGTAACAGGACAATCGAGTAGTAGAGGTTCAACGGCAGCCGGTAGTGAGGTATACGTGTGACAAATGCAGGATGGGCACAGACGCTCAGTAGCGTAGTGTGAGTGTGAAGAGAAGCGAGCAGAATGTGCGGACCGCGAGTGCGCTGAGAGCGGCCATGAGCCGGCTGCAGGTGCCCGAGCTGCGCCTGCCGACGCAGGCGTACTCTGCCAGCGACGCGGAGTCGCAGCCAGCGACGCCGTCCCCCACGTCGCCGGACGCGTCGGCCAGCGCGTCGCCGTGCACGTCGCCGTCGCAGCAGCAGCACAGCATACCCGCGCCGCCGCTCACGCTGGCGCTGCCGCAGCACAACGCGTCGTCGCTGCTGGCGCCACCGCAATCTGCTGCGGGCGCCCCGCGTCGCAGGCACTCCTGGATCTGCAGGTTAGGCACGCTTCCGCCGCAGCGCTGTCCACCGTCCTTTTCTTTTAAAATAATCTTCGCGATTTTTCTGCTCTAAACAACATCCTTCAGTGACGTTCAGGAAAGCAAATCAGTGATAGCCACTTCCGTACATATAAATTATGTTGTGGACTTTCTTGTAACCAGACATCAAACTGGCGTCAGTGTATTATTTTCACACTCATGTATGTGGGCAAGGTGAATATGTTAAAAGTTTACGAGGAATCGTCCATACTCTTAAGCTCGAAATATACCGGGTGATCAAAAAGTCAGTTGTTGTTGTTGTTGTTGTTGTCATCAGTCCTGAGCGTGGTTTGGTGCAGCTCTCCATGCTACTCTATCCTGCGCAAGCTTCTTCATCTCCCAGTACCTACTGCAACCTACATCCTTCTGAATCTGCTTGGTGTATTCATCTCTTGGTCTCCCTCTACGATTTTTACCCTCCACGCTGCCCTCCAATACTAAATTGGTGATCCCTAGATGCCTCAGAACATGTCCTACCAACCGATCGCTTCTTCCAGTCAAGTTGTGCCACAAACTTTTCTTCTCGCCAATCCTATTCAATACTTCATTAGTTATGTGATCTACCCATCTATTCTTCAGCATTCTTCTGTAGTACCACATTTCGAAAGCTTATATTCTCTTCTTGCCCAAACTGTTTATCGTCCATATTTCACTTCCATACATGGCTACACTCCATACAAATACTTTCAGAAACGACTCCCTGAAACTTAAATCTGATGTTAACAAATTTCTCTTCTTCAGAAACGTTTTCCTTCGCATTGCCAGTCTACATTTTATATCCTCTCTACTTCGACCATCATCAGTTATTTTGCTCCCCAAATAGCAAAACTCCTTTACTACTTTAAGTGTCTCATTTCCTAATCTAATACCCTCAACATCACCCGACTTAATTCGACTACATTCCATTATCCTCGTTTTGCTTTTGTTGATGTTCATCTTATATCCTCCCTTCAAGACACTGTCCATTCCGTTCAACTGCTCTTCCAAGTCCATTGCTGTCTCTGACAAAATTACAATGCCATCGGCGAACCTCAAAGTTTTTATTTCTTCTCCATGGATTTAAAAAAAGTCAGTATAAATTTGAAAACTGAATAAATCACTGAATAATGTAGATAGAGAGGTACAAATTGACAGACATGCTTGGAATGACATGGGGTTTTATTAGAATCAAAAAATACAAACATTCAAAAAATGTCCGATAGATGGCGCTTCATCTGATCAGAAGAGCAGTAATTAGCACAACAAAGTAAGACAAAGCAAAGATTATGTTCTTTACAGGAAATGCTCAATATGTCCACCATCATTCCTCAACAATAGCTGTAGTCGAGGAATAATGTTGTGAACAGCACTGTAAAGCATGTCCGGAGTTATGGTGAGGCATTGGCGTCGGATGTTGTCTTTCAGCATCCCTAGAGATGTCGGTCGATCACGATACACTTGCGACTTCAGGTAACCCCAAAGCCAGTAATCGCACGGACTGAGGTCTGGGGACCTAGGAGGCCAAGAATGACGAAAGTGGCGGCCAAGCACACGATCATCACCAAACGACGCGCGCAAGAGATCTTTCACGCGTCTAGCAATATGGGCTGTTATTTTTTTTTTTTTTTGGTTCTAATAAAACCCCATGTCATTCCAAGCATGTGTTTCAATTTTTACCTGTCTGTCTACATTATTCCGTGGTTTATAAATTTTTCAAATTTATACTGGTTTTTTGATCACCCGGTGAGTTGGTAACACCTGTCGCTTGCCGTAATGGGAAGTTACGACAGCTGAACGTCCCATTTATTAACCAGTTACGCAACGAAGTATTTCTTTAGAAATACTAGGTAGTTAACGTTACAGCAGCCTCAACATGATAGGTGCTAGACGGCGATAAAATTGAATTTTCAGAGGAAGACATTCAGTTTGCGTGCGTAAATATAAAAAAACACAAATAAATAATAATTTAGCACTGTATTTTCGTTTTCTTCTTTCACCACATAATGATAGACTGATACAGGGCGTCCATATTAAATTTCCAGTTTCAAAACGCTGTATAAATAGAACCACTGCTGAGAATAACGTAAAATTTGAACGGCATGTTATTGAAGCAGACAGAAACGTCGTGGGAAAAAAAATTTACAAAGTTTTACCAATAGATGCCACTGTAAGCGTCTTAAAGTAAGTGGGATCGGCTACAAATGACAGATGAATCGCAATACGACAGCCATTGTTTGAGTTGCATATTACACCATCCGTATTGTTCAATGTGCATGCCTGCACAAGTTCGGCACTCAACAGTTGTGGCACCGTTAGTATGGTAAGCCCAGCCACCACGGCAAGGTCGTACCACATCGGATGAGCAAAACCATTTTTTTATTTTCTCAGGCAAAATAACATCGGTCTTTAGTTGTCCTTGGACCAAAAGCCGCATAAAAAGCAAAATTACATCGGTTTATTTCTGTCATGAGACTGGCGCAAGAAATGTTCAATACGCTGTCCACCCTTTCCTGTCATAAGCTGAAATCGAGAAACAGCATGTTTTTCACGACAGATCGGAGGACCTCGGCGGTCACATTCAGACTGTGCTGCCCTATGGGTGCCTTTGGTTCAGCTACGTTCGCAAATTCAGCACTGAACTCAACATATTTCAGATAACCCGGTAGCCAGAAATCACGCGGATTAAAATCGGGTGGTGTGTAAGTCCAGGCTGTAGGGAAATTACGGCTGATAATTCTAACATTTCCGAGGTGTCTCTATAGCAGCCACTCCACTGACTTTGCAGTGAGCGGAGGAGTGACTTCTTACACAAAAATAATCCTACCCACGCATTCACGTTGTTTAATGGTTGGAGTGACGTAGGTGTGCAAAAGAAAATGGTTCAAATGGCTCTGAGCACTATGGGACTTAACTGCTGTGGTCATCAGTCCCCTAGAACTTAGAACTACTTAAACCTAACTAACCTAAGGACATCACACACATCCATGCCCGAGGCAGGATTCGAACCTGCGACCGTAGCGGTCGTGCGGTTCTCGACTGTAGCGCCTAGAACCGCTCGGCCACACCGGCCGGCGTGCAAAAGACTCTCATAGTGTTTACCAGTAACGGTACAGGTAACAGGACGCTCAGCTCTCATCCCATCGGAAAACATACGATTCCGCCAACCCGGTCCCAAAATCACCTTTCCGGAATGAAGTGGTACCGGTTGATGTGCGTGCGGATTTTCCGTTTCCCATTTTCTGCGCTTCTGCGTATTGACATGTTTTTAGAGATGGATATGGTCCTCGTCTGTCCACAGAACGTTCTATGGCCATTCATTGTCTACTTCCTTGCAAGAAATTCCAGAGCGAACGTTTGTCTTCTTGGCAGTTCATTGGGAAGCCACTCCTGAACATGGTTGATTTTGTATGGATAGCAGTGCAGAATGTTTGGTAAGATTTGATGTACGTACATTGCTTGCAGCCATGTCCAACGTTCAGGCAATTTTGTTTACACACCCCCACTCGATACCTCCTGCAGTGCTGTGGTCACATCTTCGACAGACGTCGGATCAACTGCCTTCCTCCCACTGCTACATTATACTTCAAAAGAACCTGCCTTTTCCAAATTTGTAATAATTTTCTACAGACCCTTATGAAACATCGGAGCAATGTCTTTTATCATACGTTTGGGTGACCGGAACTCTTGCAGGGCTACTGGTGCACAGGCACCATTGTTGTAAGCGAGGTTTATCAATAGCTCGCGATCCTTCATGGACAGTCATGCTGGGCGCTTCGAACGCAAACAGGGAACAGCCTTGTGCCGACCGTCTGTTGGTGTGCATAGTCTGACGCTCACAGCATCATCTGATGATCACACTTCGGCAACTTTTTTTTATTCCTTGAAGTTTCCCCTTAGGTGAATAAAATGCTGTTCAAATTTGGCGTCATTCTGAGCAGTGGTTCTTTCTCCAGTGTTCTGAAACTGGAACTTTCAGAGCTCTGTAAGCAAGTGAACAAAATATTATGGAAAATGGATCAATCAGCTCCAAAGATAACATAGGCCTCCCGCTATTAATAAATGACACCCGTACGCAGCAAAAGCTGGAAATAAGGAAACAGCCGTTGCACAACACAAATAATTCGCATCATTTTGTGATTACAACCAAAATTCGTATATCAGGTGAACTCATGCCTACAGAATAGCGAGAGAATGATATATATCAATTACAAAAGCAACAATAAGACGTAAAAACCGAAGGTGAAGAATAGGTCGTCCACAAAATAATATTAGTTCGTATGTTAGCTGCTTCAAGACTTATTTGGTTAACAACTGTTAATTAGCTGCCACATTATATCGTCCCACTGGCTGCCTGCAACTAGACACTGAGATGCATTGCCAACATCTGTTCAATAACACGAACGAGCAAAGTGTGCGGACACTGAAAACTTCTCCTCCTGCTAGCGAAAGCCTCCGTTTACTTAATCGAAATACACTTAGTTTATGACTTAGCCCTATTTCAGAAGGATGCACATTTCATCGAGCAGCTTACATCCTTAAAGTGTAACAGGGGATGAACTTCACTTTTTCTGGTGCATGACCATCAGCTTCCATTTACTGCTTTGCCTGAAGTCTCGTTCCTGGCTCTAAGTAGTGTAATTAGAACCTATTCAGGTACATTGATTGATATGTCGTGTCTATGCTGGAAGGAGAAATTTCGAGGTTTCTGACGTGTAACGACAATCTAAAATTCTAAGGTCTGATACTGAATGAAGATCTTTCATGAGTCAAACACTTATTTATTTTCGATTTTGATTGGTGCTAGATGTTTTGAGCGAACGTCCTAAGCAGTAGGTGGTTGTACGCGAAATTAGGTTACACAGTTGCTATTTCTGTAGCCATTTGCCAGTTCACATCTACGGGATTACTCTGCTATTCACAATAAAGTGCCTGACAGAGGGTTCAATGAACCACCTTCAAGCTGTCTCTCTACCGTTCCACTCTCGAACGGCGCGCCAGGAAAACGAGCACGAGATTCCGATTGTGTCGGAGGTGCTGCAAACGATGTCCTAGACCATTTTCCATACTCCTGAAGAAAACAAACAGAGGAAATATGCATGTGCATGGCCTGCGTGCCTTTAAACACAGAAAGTGGCGCCCTTGTGGCACGTTGATGGATGAGACTTTCACACATGATGTCTGGGAGTCTCCAGACACGTCCTTCGTCTGGAATCTTATTGGCTGGAGTAGAAATGTCTTCAGTGATGAGTCCCGCTTCGAACTGACCCTAGTTGGCCGCGGTGGCCGTGCGGTTCTAGGCGCTGCAGTCCGGAACCGCGGGTTTGCTACGGTCGCAGGTTCGAATCCTGCCTCGGTCATGGATGTGTGTGATGTCCTTAAGGTTAGTTAGGTTTAGGCAGTTCTAAGTTCAGGGGGACTGATGACCTAAGGTGTTAAGTCCAATAGTGCTCAGAGCCATCACGAACTGACCCAGATGACTAGCGAAGACGTTTCTAGAGACGCTCTGCAGGGGTGTGGGATAACAAGCTGACTGTCACCCTGCCTCGTGATGACTGGGTGTTGTGTGATGTCCTTAGGTTAATTAGGTTTCAGTAGTTCTAAGTTCTAGGGGACTGATGACCATAGATGTTAAGTCCCATAGTGTTCAGAACCATTTGAACCATTTTTGACTGTCACCCGCCATACGACCCGACAACCAGGGGTGATGGCCTGGGGTGCCCTTTCTTTTCGTAGCAGGACCCCTTTGGCTGTCATCCGCGACGTCCTTATATCACAACGGGACGTTGACGATATTCTGCGCCCCGATTTGTTTTTCTTCATGGCAAACCATCCTGGGCTTACATTTCTGCAAGATATTGCCCGTCCATACTGATTGTAGTCGTGTTTACCAAACCCTGCTGTGGCCAGAAAGGTCGCCGGATTGCTCCCCAATTGAGAGCGTTTGAATTTTTGGAGCATTTTGGGCAGGACCCCTCTAACCAGCTCGGGATTTCGACGATCTAACGCTAAAATTGGGCAGAATTTGCCATGATATCCCTCAGGAGGACATCCATCATCTCTGTCAATAAATGCTAACCCGAATAACTGATTGCATAAGGACCAGATGTGGGCCAACTTGTTGTTTTGCTAAGTTTCTGAAACTCTTTCTGTAGAATAAATCAGCAAATTTTTCTGAAATTTTTAGTAAAGTAATAAGTCACTAGTTGTGTTTTACTGTAGATTTTCCGTTACAAACCACATTCAACAATGCGAATCCAAACGTCAATCCGTTTTGCATTTACTATAGAGAAATGCTGTTTGATAATAGAGTTAATAGGCTCTCATGGCTACAGTCTTCAGTAATGCGGACTCAGTCATTTAAAACACGGGCACTTAATCTCCACATTGTTTTCACTTTTTGCCTGTGAATATCGGTCTTCAACTAACCCCATAATTAGTGGAGAAAGACCGGATGATCATTCCGACGTAGGAAACGCAATAAATTTGAAATAACTGCGTATCTAAAATCATTATGTGTAGGCCACATGTTTATATGGTGTTTTACCTTTACTCAGTGTGCTCCCTGCCGCCGTTGGATAAGCAGCTGTAGCAGCAAGTCGTATACTCCTAGCTCACTCATTTCTTACATAGTTTAATTCTTAATTTCTTTGCGTGTTTTTGGTACTTGCATTGTTTAATTCATAAATTTCGGGCGTATTATAGTATTTGAGAGTTGTAGCATCGCGTTTTAGTACCTGAATAGTGTAAAATTGCGTAGTCTCCTTCCGCCGCCGAGCAGTGTGTCAGCAGTGCGCAAGTAGCAGCATTACTGCATTTACTAGGCAATCTTGTATTTTAATAACCGTTTAAATTTTGTGTCGATTTGTTTGCGCTCTCTGTAGATTAGTTCAGACGTTCTTTGCACAACAGTTTTTAGCATGGATAGGGACTGCAACTGCTGTGTTCGGATGCAGGCTGAGTTGGCATCCCTTCGCTCCCAGCTTCAGGCAGTGTTGGCTTCGGTCACACAGCTTGAGGCTGTTGCCAATGGGCATCACTGTGGGGGTCCGGATGGTGGTTTGTCGAGGACGGCCAACTCGTCCCACGCATCCCCCGATCGGACTACGACTCTGGTTGCCCGGGATACTGCCCGCATTGAGGCTGATCCCTCACCTGTGGTGGAGTGGGAGGTCGTCTCAAGGTGTGGCAGGGGGCGAAAGACATTCCGGAGGGCTGAACGGAAGGCCTCTCCAGTTTGTCTGACGAACAGGTTTCAGGCTCTGTCTCAGGCTGATACTGATCTTCGGCCTGACATGGCTGCTTGTCCTGTTCCAGAGGTTGCCCCTCAGTCTGCAAGATCCGGGCGGTCACAGAGGGTGGGCTTACTGGTAGTTGGGAGCTCCAACGTCAGGCGCGTAATGGGGCCCCTTAGGGATATGGCAGCAATAGAGGGGAAGAAAACCAATGTGCGCCCCGTGTGCATATCGGGGGGAGTCATTCCAGATGTGGAAAGGGTCTTTCCGGATGCCATGAAGGGTACAGGGTGCACCCATCTGCAGGTGGTCGCTCATGTCGGCACCAATGATGTGTGTCGCTATGGATCGGAGGAAATCCTCTCTGGCTTCCGGCGGCTATCTGATTTGGTGAAGACTGCCAGTCTCGCTAGCGGGATGAAAGCAGAGCTCACCATCTGCAGCATCGACGACAGGACTGACTGCGGACCTTTGGTACAGAGCCGAGTGGAAGGTCTGAATCAGAGGCTGAGACGGTTCTGCGACCGCGTGGGCTGCAGATTCCTCGACTTGCGCCATAGGGTGGTGGGGTTTCGGGTTCCGCTGGATAGGTCAGGGGTCCACTACACGCAACAAGCGGCTACACGGGTAGCAGGGGTTGTGTGGCGTGGGCTGGGCGGTTTTTTAGGTTAGATGGCAAGTACAGGAAGGGCAACAGCCTCAACGGGTGCGGGACAAAGTCAGGACATGCGGGGACCATGCAGCAATCGGTATTATAATTGTAAACTGTCGAAGCTGCATTGGTAAAGTACCGGAACTTCAAGCGCTGATAGAAAGCACCGAAGCTGAAATCGTTATAGGTACAGAAAGTTGGCTGAAGCCAGAGATAAATTCTGCCGAAATTTTTACAAAGGCACAGACGGTGTTTAGAAAGGATAGATTGCATGCAACCGGTGGTGGCGTGTTTCTCGCTGTTAGTAGTAGTTTATCCTGTAGTGAAGTAGAAGTGAATAGTTCCTGTGAATTATTATTGGTGGAGGTTACACTCAACAACCGAGCTAGGTTAATAATTGGCTCCTTTTACCGACCTCCCGACTCAGCAGCATTAGTGGCAGAACAACTGAGAGAAAATTTGGAATACATTTCACATAAATTTTCTCCGCATGTTATAGTCTTAGGTGGAGATTTCAATTTACCAGATATAGACTGGGACACTCAGATGTTTAGGACGGGTGGTAGAGACAGAGCATCGAGTGACATTATACTGAGTGCACTATCCGAAAATTACCTCGAGCAATTAAACAGAGAACCGACTCGTGGAGATAACATCCTGGACCTACTGATAACAAACAAACCCGAACTTTTCGACTCTGTAAGCGCAGAACAGGGAATCAGTGATCATAAGGCCGTTGCAGCATCCCTGAATATGGAAGTTAATAGGAATATAAAAAAGGGAGGAAGGTTTATCTGTTTAGCAAGAGTAATAGAAGGCAGATTTCAGACTACCTAACAGATCAAAACGAAAATTTCTGTTCCGACACTGACAATGTTGAGTGTTTATGGAAAAAGTTCAAGGCAATTGTAAAATGCGTTTTAGACAGGTACGTACCGAGTAAAACTGTGAGGGACGGGAAAAACCCACCGTGGTACAACAACAAAGTTAGGAAACTACTGCGAAAGCAAAGAGAGCTTCACTCCAAGTTTAAACGCAGCCAAAACCTCTCAGACAAACAGAAGCTAAACGACGTCAAAGTTAGCGTAAGGAGGGCTATGCGTGAAGCGTTCAGTGAATTAGAAAGTAAAGTTCTATGTACCGACTTGACAGAAAATCCTAGGAAGTTCTGGTCTTACGGTAAATCATAAGTGTCTCGAAACAGCATATCCAGACACTCCGGGATGATGATGGCATTGAAACAGAGAATGACACGCGTAAGGCTGAAATACTAAACACCTTCTTCCAAAGCTGTTTCACAGAGGAAGACCGCACTGCAGTTCCTTCTCTAAATCCTCGCACAAACGAAAACATGGCTGACATCGAAATAAGTGTCCAAGGAATAGAAAAGCAACTGGAATCACTCAACAGAGGAAAGTCCACTGGACCTGACGGGATACCAATTCGATTCTACACAGAGTACGCGAAAGAACTTGCCCCCCTTCTAACAGCCGTGTACCGCAAGCCTCTAGAGGAACGGAAGGTTCCAAATGATTGGAAAAGAGCACAGGTAGTCCCAGTCCTCAAGAAGGGTCGTTGAGCAGATGCGCAAAACTATAGACCTATATCTCTGACGTCGATCTGTTGTAGAATTTTAGAACATGCTTTTTGCTCGAGTATCATGTCGTTTTAGGAAACCCAGAATCTACTATGTAGGAATCAACATGGATTCCGGAAACAGCGATCGTGTGAGACCCAACTCGCTTTATTTGTTCATGAGACCCAGAAAATATTAGATACAGGCTCCCAGGTAGATGCTATTTTTCTTGACTTCCGGAAGGCGTTCGATACGGTTGCGCACTGTCGCCTGATAAACAACGTAAGAGCCTACGGAATATCAGACCAGCTGTGTGGCTGGATTGAAGAGTTTTTAGCAAACAGAACACAGCATGTTGTTCTTAATGGAGAGACGTCTACAGACGTTAAAGTAACCTCTGGCGTGCCACAGGGGAGTGTTATGGGACCATTGCTTTTCACAATATATATAAATGACCTAGTAGATAGTGTCGGAAGTTCCATGCGGCTTTTCGTGGATGATGCTGTAGTATACAGAGAAGTTGCAGCATTAGAAAATTGTAGCGAAATGCAGGAAGATCTGCAGCGGATAGGCACTTGGTGCAGGGAGTGGCAACTGACGCTTAACATAGACAAATGTAAAGTATTGCGAATACATAGAAAGAGGAATCCTTTATTGCATGATTATATGATAGCGGAACAAACACTGGTAGCAGTTACTTCTGTAAATTATCTGGGAGTATGCGTGCGTAACGATTTGAAGTGGAATGATCATATAAAATTAATTGTTGGTAAGGCGCTTACCAGGTTGAGATTCATTGGGAGAGTCCTTAGAAAATGTAGTCCATCAACAAAGGAGGTGGCTTACTAAACACTCTTTCGACCTATACTTGAGTACTGCTCATCAGTGTGGGATCCGTACCAGATCGGGCTGACGAAGGAGATAGAGAAGATCCAAAGAAGAGCGGCGCGTTTCGTCACAGGGTTATTTGGTAACCGTGATAGCGTTACGGAGATGTTTAACAAACTCAAGTGGCAGACTCTGCAAGAGAGGCGCTCTGCATCGCGGTGTAGCTTGCTCACCAGGTTTCGAGAGGGTGCGTTTCTGGATGAGGTATCGAATATATTGCTTCCCCCTACTTATAGCTCCCGAGGAGATCACGAATGTAAAATTAGAGAGATTAGAGCGCGCACGGAGGCTTTCAGACAGTCGTTCTTCCCGCGAACCATACGCGACTGGAACAGGAAAGGGAGGTAATGACAGTGGCACGTAAAGTGCCCACCGCCACACACCGTTGGGTGGCTTGCTGAGTATAAATGTAGATGTAGATGTTTTACCCTCCTATACCATTTTACATCATGAGATTTTCTGCAGTTTTACAGCTTCGACTAATTTTATCGATATCCAAATGACTATCTCATTCATACTTCTCTGACCGTATCAATCGCCACCCGTGTTTATTCAGGTCACAAAGCCTGTTTTGTAGCTGCTGTTTAGACAAAGGCTACCGTGTTCTCGGTTCTGTGAGGGATAATCCTCCCCTCGTTGGTTTTTCCACTATGGGTGTCCCCGATTTACCTCTACAGTTACCTACGATTCTGCCCCAGCTGGCAGATGTTACAACACATCCCATGGAAAATAAATTGATCATAGAGGGAAAGCTACTGTAGAACGATAAACTAAGCTTCTCGTATACTATCTGGAATAATAGGCATTGCTCCATTAAAAGCTATGTGACCTTGGCTCGGACATTATTGACAAGAGCATAATTATATACGGATTGAACAGCCACTATTAGTTTATACATGCAGTCCAAGATGGATGTACCCCATGCCTACGACAGGAATGCTGTGTCTGGCTAGGGCCTCGCTGTTTGACAGGCGCCACTTAAGGTTATTTAAGGAAGTGATATACTTCTGTCCCACTGTTGCTTAACTATCATGTGCTGTATTGGGCTCCTTTGGCTCCCCTGCGATGTGTTCGGGCCGGTATCTGTTACATCAGAGGTATCGTTGGCAATTAAAATCGTATTTCCTCCTCAACAAGTAATGTAATTACAGTTTTTGTATTACTAATCTATTTAGTACAACTGTTGAGCATTACGTCCAAGAACTTGTGAAATTTGGCACATCCCACTTAGGGGGCTAACAACTCTTCTTGTGAGCACGTGCGTGTCGAGCATGGGGCCCAAAGCCATAACAGAACTATCTTCCCTGGCTTCACTCTTTTCTCAGGGTTCATTTACAGGATAGATTCATTGTTGACAACCTAGCTTGCTCGTAGAACAGCGAAGATGGCTTTTCCCTCTTTTTTTTATTTACTTGACACCACTTTTCTAGGTTAACTGATATTTGGTCACAACATCCGGGTTTTTCCTCCGCCTTTAAAATATTTTTTACAGAAGTGCGTCTCGTGCAGGGAAGGTCGCCAAATACCTAGCGTGGTGGTTAGTCCATTTGGGAGATGGGCAGATACACGTACGGCTCCCTGCGCAGCCAGAGACCGTGAGTCCCTTGCAATCTCTTTAAACGGAACTGTATGCTTCAGTGCAAATTGTTAACGCCCCAAGTTGTTTCCCTCGTTGGCCATGCCGTGGGAGGAAAGTAAAACCGAGAGAACTGGAGAAACTCACTCTACTCAGTTCCCAGTTTACACCCCGGCTGATGAAGAATCCTAATGTATTACGTCAATGATCTTTCCAGAAAATGTCGGAAATTTATTTGGAGATATCTCTTCGCTAGTAACATGTAAGGTAGTTCTGCCTTAATTAAGAAAAGAAACTAATGTTAGGCAGTCCAGGGCGTTAATTTCTTGCTTAACTTGAAGACGTACCTGTTACTGTAACTTACTGTAAAAGCCTAAAGAAAGTACAGGATTTAATTTTCACCGGGACTTAATACTGCATAAGGATGAGGAATTAAGTGAAAACTTGGGAGAAGCGGTGGGTCCACTTTCTACGTCATGTACGTCGACACCCGCAAGATAGCAAGGTGACACCAGAGCGTTCACCCTCTATTTTGAAGGGTGTTAATTCCTGAGAAAGTCAAAATCATGGTCTAGTATTGCGATGTAAATCCACATTTTCCGCCCCTCCTGTAGCACTTTAAATGGCAACGTTTCATGCATATGTCTTCCAGTTGTACGAATAAGCCAGTCTGTGGAGGCTGTTCTCCTTGTAAGCAACCGACATTCTGTGTCAGTTTGGAGACGGTCACCCTGCCGAATCCTCGAAGAGTGCTAACCTAACTAAGGAATATAATATCCAGGGACATAACGCCTGCAATTGGCATTCGTATTGTGAAGCTGGAAAAAGGTCAGTGGTGTTGACCTAGGTCGTGGGCAGTACCTCGAGTACTTACACCAGACATTCCCTCAACGTCGACCTCTGATAACCGTGCAAGTACATTAGGGTACGGGGGAGACAGGCCCACTCCTCTTGTGATTCCTACAGCAGTAAATTCAGGGATCTCGACTCCATGCACCCAGCCAGAGAAGGAACATCTTCTGGCATCTACCGGTGACAAGGGAACCCTCTCCCCGGAAATCTACAGGCTACTGACCCGACACTGGCCCAGGACTGCCCGCTCCTCTTAAGCTTCTACTCCCTCAACGGATAAACCGTCACAGGAGCCTCGACCCTCTAAAGTAATTAAGAAAAAAAAGAAGATATCTCAAGAGAAGCCTTCAGTGGTGATCCCAGAGGCGCCAACCCCGCCCCCTCCTCCTGTTGTTCCACCCACAACCAGTGACAGGGAGTGATTATCTGTATTCTGCCAGTTTGTTATGCGTCACGTCATGAAGACGCTCATACACTACTGTAAGACGCATAATTTCGAATCGTTTAGGCTCTCATGTACGGCTCCATCTACATCACTAGTAGGCAGTGCGCTTCCAAGTGCTTGGCAGAGGGTTCGGAGAACCAATTTCACACTACTTATCAACCGATTCACTCTCGAATAGCACGTATGGTCATTTCTCCCTATGTAGGTGGGAGTCAACAAAATATTTTCGCATGGAAAGTTTCTGACTGAGACTTTGTGAGAAATTCTTGTAGCAATGAAAAACGCTTCTGTTTTAATGGTAGGTGCACCAGCTGACGTGTGAAATCCGTGACGCTCTCCAGTCCTATCTGGTAAGAATTCTATACGACACAGCAATATTTCAGCAGAAGACGGACAAGCGTAGAGTAGGTAGACTCTTTTACTGAATTGTTGCATCTTCGAAGTGTTCTGCAAATAAAACGCTGTCCTTGATTCGCCTTCTCCACAAAATGTTTTATGTTCCAATTTAGGTAGTTCGTAATTGTAATCCCTAGGTATTTAACTGGCTCGAATACCTTTCAATTTGTATTATTTATCGCGTAACCGAAATTTGACGGATTATTTGAAGTAATCATATAGAATACCTCATACATTTTATTTTTCGGGGTCAATTTTCAATTTCCGTGCCATATAAATACCTGACTTAAATCCCTTTGCAATTCGTTTTGAACTTCTGATGAGTTTATTTACGGTAAAAGACAGCATCATCAGCAAACTGTTTAACAGTTCTGTTCAAATTGTCTCCCAAATCGTTTACCAAAATTAGAAACAGCTGAGGAGATATAACACATCCATGCGGAATGCCAGATATCGCGTCTGCTTCACTCGATAGCTGCACGCGAATTAGTACGAACTGTGCCATTTCTTACAGGAAATCACGAATGCAGTCGCGCAGCTGAGAAGATACTCCACAGGCACTCAGTTTTGTTAGTGGCCGCTTGTGAGGAATCATTTGGACATCCTCTATCGATAGCACTCACTACATCGTGAGAATAAAGAGATAGTTGTGTTTCACAACAACGGTGTTCTCTGAATCTGTGTTGGATATTTGTGAATTACCTCGAAGGAAAACGATTTATTCACAATGTGCAAACACAGTATATGGTCCAACACCCTACTGCAAATCAAAGGTCTACGATATGGGTCTGTAATTCAGCGGATTACTCCTATTTTCTTCCCTGAGTATTGGTGTGACCTGTGCAATTTTCCAGTTTTTAGGTACAGATCTTTCGACGAGCGAGTGATTGCATATGATTGCTAAGTGTGGAGCTTTTGTATCAGCATGCTCTGAAGGGAACATGACTGGTATATAGTCAGGACCGGAGGCCTTGCCTTTATTAAATGGCTTACGTTGCGTCGCTACACTGACGGTATCTACTTCTAAGTTGCTAATGTTGACAGCTGTTGTTGTTGATTTGAATTGTGGAATACTTACTGCATATTCTTCGGTGAAGAAATTTCGGGAATCTGCGTTTAGTAACAGCGCTTTACTGGGGAAGTCGTCGATAACATTACCATTGAATGGAGACTGTATCTTAGGAAACTGACAAGTGAATTTTTTTTCTGCATCAAGTATTGCTGTTTTGTTTTGCCGAACGGCTTAATTTTATTACTCATGCATTATGTGATCAAAAGTATCCGGACACCTGGCTGAAAGTGACTTCCAAGTTCGTGGCGCCCTCCATCTGTAATAGTGGAATTCAATATGGTGTAGGCCACCCTTAGCCTTGATGACAGCTTCCACTCTCGCAAGCATACGTTCAGTCACGTGCTGGAAGGTTTCTTAGGGAATGGCAGCCCATTGTTCACGGAGTGCTGCACTGAGGAGAGGTATCGATGTCGTTGGGTGAGGCCTGGAACGAAGCCAGCGTTCCAAAACATCCCAAAGGTGCTCTATTGGATTCAGGTCAGGACTCTGTGCAGGCCAGTTCCATTACAGGGATGTTATTGTCGTGTAACCACTCCGTCACAGGCAGTGCATTATGACCAGGTGCTCGATCGTGTTGAAAGATGCAATCGCTGTCCCCCAATTTCGCTTCGACAATGGGAAGCAAGAAGGTGCTTAAAACATCAGTGTAGGCCTGTGCTGTGATAGTGCCACGCAAAACAACGAGGGGTGCAAGCCCCCTCCATGAAACACCATAACACCACCGCCTCCGAATTTTACTGTTGGCACTACACACGCTGGCAGATGGCGTTCACCGGGCATTCGCCATAGCCACAACCTGCCATCGGATCGCCACATTGTGTACCGTGATTCGTCACTCCACACAACGTTTTTCCATTGCTGAATCGTCCATTGTTTACGCTCCTTACACCAAGTGAGGCGTCGTTTGACATTTACCGGCGTGATGTGTGACTTATGAGCAGTCGCTCGGCCATGATATCCAAGTTTTCTCACCTCCCGCCTAACTGTCAGAGTACTTTCAGTGGATCCTGATGCAGTTCGAAATTCCTGTGTGATGGTCTGGATAGATGTTTGCCTATTACACATTACGACCCTCTTCAACTGTCGACGGTCTCTGTCAGTCAACAGACCAGGTGGCCTGAACGCTTTTGTGCTGTACGTGTCCCTTCACGTTTCCACTTCACTATCACATCGGAAACAATGGACCTAGGGATGTTTAGGAGTGTGGAAATCTCGCGTAAAGACGTATAATACAAGTGACACCCAGTCACCTGACCACGTTCAAAGTCCGTGAGTTCCGCGGAGCGCCCCATTCTGCTCTCTCATAATGTCTAATGGCTGCTGAGGTAGCTGATATGGAGTACATGGCAGTAGATGGCAGCAAAATGCACCCAATATGAAAAACGTATGTTTTGGGGGTGTCCGGATACTTTTGATCACATAGTATAAGTTATCTGTCCCTCTTTGGTGTAACATCACACTACCGCACAGTTTACTGCGTTGTGATACATCCTGGGGTGGGGAGATGTATAGAACGGTGTATGTCCAAAAATGGAGTGTACCTCGTTGTGTATGTGATCATCATTTGTGTGTCCGAAACGATGACGGCAGTTATTCGTCTTCACACATTACCAGAGAACTTCCTGCTGTCGATTATGTGTTCGCATTACTTGTACTTTAACGAAGGTTTTCTCCATTAACGTCAGTTAATTACCGCTAGTCCAATTAAATATATAATAGAAGCAACAATAGGTCGTGTTAATTAACGCATGATCAAGAAGTAGATCTGCATAGGAAAATGAACTCAGCTGCATCATTGTTGTTGACTAAAGAGGACACTCGGACCAACAGCTTCCACTACTGAACAGATATTTTTAGAAATGAGCCTACTGTTTATCTATCTCTTTCCTGTGTTAATCATATATAAACCTATGTTGGCGGATTCAGTTTTCTTCGATGCCAGTGCTATTTATCTGAAGCTTCTACTTTACAGATACGTGGACTGAAATGTGTGACTCTGCATCTTCATCTCTAGTCACTGTGTATGTCACAGCCTGCCACGGTCGATATGATTTCTGTTTTACTTAGCTTACAAAATGGCTCTGAGCACTATGGGACTCAACATCTTAGGTCATAAGTCCCCTAGAACGTAGAACTACTTAAACCTAACTAACCTAAGGACATCACACACACCCATGCCCGAGGCAGGATTCGAACCTGCGACCGCAGCAGTCCCGAGGTTCCGTACTGCAGCGCCAGAACCGCACGGCCATCGCGGCCGGCCACTTAGCTTACATATAGATTTAGTAAATAGCTGTCCTTGGAGGCTGAATTCGCGCTGAATCAGGTGCCAGACTTTTTTTAACGAGCAGTAGTATTACGGACGCTGTCAGAGTTGGGAACTTTGGCATTTGGCCCCTTTTCTTCTTTTGCAGTGTACTTGTGAATCTTTTTCTACACCACTTACTAGCGATACGCTAATAAGAATCTGAAAATAGGCACAACAGTCCAACTTAATATAACAAAAAGGTCGGTTTTTCCTCTAGTCTTCTGCCTGTCGTTGCTGGCAACATTGTAAGATATTTATCCATTCAACATTGTACTGCTATATTTTCTCAGTATTCCGTGATGGTGTTGTTACAAGTAAAAAAGGAAAAAGAGAAGAAACTTTAATTACGGGTGTCCTCTGCGCGTCTAAATTTCGTCTTTGAGAATAAGTGAAACGACTTCATAAATAAAAACGATAGCTGTAATCCAGTTAGTGACAAGGAAGTGTCAGAAGATATAACAAATCAGAGCGTATGAAATTTTATGATTACAACACAACAAGTAAATATGTAACAAATGTACGAGACTGCTTTAAACAAGATATTAACAAATATTCGAGGTTCCTTTAAAAGTGATACTGTACTGTGTATATCACACGCCATTTCAGCTGTGTTTAACGCTAAGGAAAATTTATCATTCTTATTTAAGCTGACTGAAGAAAATATGGTTTTGACCTTGCGCTTTTACTTTTACCAATGGCAGATACTATGGGCGGTCCAGGAGCACCTTAGTTAGTTAGTTACATATTCCACAGATCGTTTGAACGAATCATTTATCAAAATGATGTGGAAGGAGTCAATTTACAGGATATGTACATATGGTTAGTGTTAACCTCCTTGAAGAGTTGTCTACAAGACGACCGCAGGTGAACACTTATTGTTCTTACTGCCCACTTTTTTGCAACCAATACTCTCTTTCTAAGTGGTGAGTTACCTCACGAAATTAATCCATAAGACATTATTGAGTGGAAATATGCAACATATGTAAGAAGGTTGATTCGTTTGTTTCTAAAACTAGCGATTTATGACTAGTACAAGTAAATAAACTTAGCTGCTTGAGTAGCTCAGTAATATGCAGCCGTCCGCTTCAGTCCGGAATCGCGCTGCTGCTACGGTCGCAGGTTCGAATCCTGCTTCGGGCATGGATGTGTATGATGTCCTTAGGTTAGTTAGGTTTAAGTAGTTCTAAGTTCTAGGAGACTGATGACCTGAGATGTTAAGTCCCATAGTGTTTCGAGCCATCTGAACCATTTAAGTAATATGCTTCCTCCAGTAATAGGCTTCATCCACATGTACACCCAAATATTTGGAGCATTTTGCCCTATTTAATGAGTCGTTTTCATGTGTTGCATCAGTTGTTATTATGAATCAGCTTGTTGTACAGAGTCGAATATAGTGTGCTTTCTTAAAATTTAGGGAGAGTCCACTTTCAGAGAACTACTTAATAATTCTTTTAAAAAAACCATCGTTAGCCATCTCTTCTGTTGCTTTCTTTCTGATTGTATTTTTTTAACACTGGCATGGTCTGCAAAGAGTACTAATTCTGCTTCTTGAATGTTATGTAGAAGCCGGCCGGGGTGGCCGAGCAGTGCTAGGCGCTACAGTCTGGAACCGCGCGACTGCTACGGCCGCAGGTTCGAATCCTGCCTCGGACATGGATGTGTGTGATGTCCTTAGGTTAGTTAAGTTAAAGTAGTTCTCAGTTCTAGGGGACTGATGACCTCAGATGTGAAGTCCCATAGTGCTCAGAGCCATTTGAACCATTTGTTATGTAGAAGGTCAGGAGGAGGAGGAGGAGGAGATTAGTGTCTAACGTCCCGTCGAGAACGGGTCGTTAGAGCCGGAGCACAAGCTCGGAGTAGGGGAAGAAAGGAGAAGGAATTCGACCGTACTTTTTCAAAGGAATCGACCCGGTATTTGCCTAAAGCGATTTACGGAAATCGCGGTAAACGTAAATCTGGATGGCCGGACAGGGGTTTGACCGTTGTCCTTCCGTATGCGAGTCCACACTGTGCTAACTACTGCTCTACCTCCCCCGATAAGTGGAAGATCATTCACGTGCATAAGGGACATGAGTGGGCACAAAATTGAACCCCACTCCGCCAGTCACTAAAATTTTCAATTTTTTCAGACATTGTATGAATTGAGCAGGACTCACAGCCAGACCCAAACTTGCATATATCATTAATCATGCGTCCTCCTACACTCTTAAATCCATTACGTATATTCCCGTTCGGGGGAGACATTTTACTTGAAAGTCGGTTGCCCGCTGTCGGCGGATAAATACATTTCAGTGCTTGTATTGTCTCGAATTTGCCTTCTGCTTAATTATGATTCAAACCAGTTACATGTAACTTAAATTCCATAAAATGTAAGTTAATCTAAGAGTGTAAAATAATCTACACAATCAAACGCTTTGAAAAGCCAAAAAAGAAAAAAAATCTGACAAATGGGGATATTTTATTATTTAAGGACTGCTGTATTTGGTAGGTGAATGTATAAATAGCATTCTCAGTCGAGAAAACCTTCAGGAATCCAAGGGTATCGTAAGTAAATTGTTTCTACTTAGGTGTGGGACTACTCTAGAGTACATTACTTTTTCGAATATTATGGCAAAAGATGTCAGTAAGGAAACTGGACGATGATTATTTAAGTGTTTGCTGTCACCTTTCCTATAAAAAGATTTATCAATTGCATACTGTAATACATCTGAAAAAATTCCCCTTGTCAGTACGTAAATCTCTTATGATATTACTTATTAAATTAGAACTACTTTTCGTAATTACGTTTGAAATTGCAACAACATGTTATGAACTTAGTTATTTAGAATTCTATTAAACTCGTTCAAGGTTGCTGGTAAAAGCTACGTGGAAGGAAATTTTTAATATGATATCGTGTTACCTCAAGTGAACCATTTAATACTACTTTTGCTGCTACATTTAGAATGTGGTTGTTAAAAGTACTCAAAACATTTGAACCGTGAATCACAACATTGTAATTTAGTTTAATTCTTATATCTGTCCTGTCTCCTGTCTGACAATATCCTATGTACATGAAATATTTTCGCAGTTGCGAATATGGACAACCATCAGCTGTATAATGGAATGACGACAGCAAAAATTTGTGCCGGGCCGGGACGCGAACCGGGATTTCCCGCTTATCGCAAGCGGTCGCCCAGCATTTGGCTATCCGAGCACAACTCACGGACAGACCAAAACTTCCATTTGGTGTCAACCATGTGCCTACAGACTGTACTCGTACATCGATTATATATATTCCCGTACTGGGGAGACATTTTACTTGAAAGTCGTTTGACCGGTTGACTGATATTTCAGTGCCTCTGTTATTCCGAATTACGATGCATGCATGTCCGAAGGAACTTTACATTGTAATTCAGAATAACACAGGCACTGCAATATCTTATGTATTCCGTATAGTTTGTGTCTCAATATTTGCTTTATTAATTTTTGTGTTGACGTGCGTACTTCTCGCGTTTTTACGGACTTTCTTAAAATATTAAATTAGTTTTGTAGTATGAAAGTAACATCGGATCTTGACATATTCTGGCCTATATATAAATATCCCGCTTCATCTTAGGTGAGATTTTAATTCTCTTAATTATCCATGGCTTGCTTGTTTCCTTGCAACCAGTTTTCTGAATAGTTTTTAGGAAAGCTACTTTCAAATACTGTCACAAATTTATTGTGAAATCAGTTGAATTTAATGTTAGCATCTCTTTCTACATGGACCTCAACCTCTTTTAACTTACCCTTAAAGTGCTTTGCCATGTTCTCATTCATAATTTTCACTGCTTTGTGTGAACCCACCTCTGAAATGTAAGGTCCTATACTGTTTATCTCCATTAAAGGTGCCTCGTTGCCAGATAGACCATCAACTATTTGGTACACATTAATTATTTGAACCTAAGCAGTATGTTAAAAATGTTATTAATGAGGGTCCTCTGCCTCTCTGTACACGTGTTGGAAAATTAACCACCGAAATTAGATTGAAAAAACAAACAATGATTACAGTTCATTTTTCCTGTGTGTATCTGCACTGAAATCTCCAGAAGCTACTAAGAGTTCCTTATTGTCTGGCAGGTAGCTCAATAATGCATCTAGATGTCACGTAAGGGGTGGAAGTTTTCTAGAGAGAATATGTAGACTGTTACAACTACCACAGAAGTTTTCTGCCGTAATAACTCAAACAACTCAGAAGCACGCGCTTCTAGTTCCTTCTATACTAAAAAAAAGTTGGTTTACTATATTTGACTTCGTGCGTCACTTGTACATATCCACGTTAAAGCGAAACGTTACAACGATGGACTTCTGTTATATTAAGCGAGAAGCCGTGAATCTTATTTATAATTTCTGATTTCTTTCATGGAATGCAATTGCTTTAAACTTTTCTCCTTTAGCGCCTGCATACTGTAAACAGTGACGTTATAAACTCAGTCTTCATCCATCATCATGATGGATCTTCCATACCAATGAGGCAGATTCATCACAGAGCTTTAATTTGGCTAATCAGTTACATACAAAATGCGAATTTCTGATGTTCCTCTGTTATACTGTAATTAGAGCTCCAACAGCGCATAATCTGATCATGATGATGATGATGATGAAGTCCCATACTCCGTGACGGACCGTAGGGGAACGATGCGGGAGACTCGCACCGCCGTACTAGGCAAGGTCCTAGTGGAGGTGGTTTGCCATTACCTTCCTCCAATCATAGGCACTAGTATTATTATTTGTCTTGCTATTAGACTGAAGACCACAACAACAACATTACTTCCTTTATTTTTTGAAGGCATAGGAATTGCACAGGAATATTTAATTTGATACTGTTATCTCATGAGCTGCAACTTTGATACATACGTAACGCCAATCTACCGAAAAAATCTAGCGCATTTTCACTTGTAGCGTCATTTTGTTAGTAGAGTGACTGTTGAGTATTGTGGCTGTGAATTGAATCACGTGAAGATTGTAACGACGAGCCACTTTATATAGCTTTACTAGCTGAATACCTGGCTTTGTCCGGCTACGTATTTATTTCAGTCCATTTCCTCCCTCCTTTCCCCTCTCCACCTTCCCCCCTCTTTTCATCCATGTCATCCTCTACGCCTTTCTCTGTCCATTTCCTTTGCCTGCAATCTTCCTCTCCACCACCGCCTCCCTCCTATCTCTTTCTCTTTCCCTGTCCATCTTCTCTTCCCCACCTTTTCTCATCATCACAAAGTTGTAACACCCATTCCAGTAGCAGGCTGGTGGTTCTTACACCTCCCGCCCCCCCCCCCCCCCCAAGTATTACTTTCTAGATAGTAAGTAATACATGCACCAAGTTTGGTTGAAATCGATGCAGGGGTTTAGGAGCAGCTTTTTACCCGCGGCTTTGCCACAGTACGCACGTGTCACGTATATTTAACATATTTCACATATATTTGTACATCTAGTGAATTTCACTCGCCCTGCAGTTTTGTTTTGCAAGCAGCTCGTTCTCTGTAACGTCATGTCTCCTAAACTATTTGTCGTACAAGACATAATTTTCAGTTACATTCAATGTCATATGTGAATATTATCTGCAAAATGTGTCGTAAATACAGTTAGTACTAAAGAGGTAATAAATTAAAACGTCATGCTGCAGCAGCAGTTTTACTGCAAGAACGGCGAAAATGTAACAAGCGATAATTATTTTTCCTTTCATCATTTTTTTGGGGGTAGTCAGTGAGAAAAAGTTTCGCAAAGGTTTGAAACCAAGTTTCAAGTTTGTTGCAAGTCATTAAGTAGTCTCATTCTCAAATACTAGAGGAATAAAGTCCGGGTATTGGCGTGTCGTGAGCTGTACTTATTTTTCACTCCCACCCCTTTGATAGGTACGTGGTTCCTACCCCCACACCGATTCTCTGCAGACAGTAAGTGACGCGTGTAGCAAGTTTAACTGAACTCGGTGCAGTGGTTTAGGAGGAGATGTGGAACATACATTCATACATTTTCATGATACGTATGGATTTATATCAAGATACGTTCCAGGTTTTCACCTACCTTCAACTGGCTTCGTGCAATCAGATGTAAACATATCTTCGATTGCATTTTTAATGATATTGCTTTCTTATGAAGAATGACAATTTATCACTCTAACCTGTAATACGAGTCACATTGTAACAGTTAAATTACAATAAAAGTGTATTAACTTTCATGATGCTGTCAATAACTGATCGTTGCAGTCATCAGGTGATGTTATATGTATTGTAACATTGTGTGCAGTGCAACATTAGCCAAGTAATTTGCTTAAACTTGCGAATAGATGGGAAACAAAAAGGGAAGTAAGCAGCCAGTTTGTCCGCAGCTCGTGGTCGTGCGGTAGCGTTCTCGCTTCCCACGCCCGGGTTCCCGGGTTCGATTCCCGGCGGGGTCAGGGA
This sequence comes from Schistocerca piceifrons, assembly GCF_021461385.2. NCBI lineage: Eukaryota > Metazoa > Arthropoda > Insecta > Orthoptera > Acrididae > Schistocerca > Schistocerca piceifrons. The sequence continues at coordinate 731,854,669 of NC_060149.1, read as the reverse complement.
TTTTCTCTGCCTCGTGATGACTGGGTGTTGTGTGACGTTAGGTTTAAGTAGTTCTAAGTTCTAGGGGACTGATGACCATTGATGTTAAGTCCCATAGTGCTCAGAGCCATTTGAACCATTTGAAGCAGCCAGTTTTCCTTATGACTGAATATTATCTTCAAATTCTGTTGAGCTATGTATTTTAAGACATATGGGTCTTGCACAAGCACGGGGGCGTGGCCGTGGTGGTCTAGTGGGTGGAGCACTGGACCCCGGTTCTGGAGGTTTTAGGTTCAGTCTCCTGTACGCGTGGGAGATTTTCTTTGTTCCATTCCCTCCAACAAATGAGAGCTGCGTATCTTTTCCGGGGTGTGGGGGTAGCCGGCCGGGGTGGCCGTGCGGTTCTAAGCGCTTCAGTTTGGAACCGCGTGACCGCTACGGTCGCAGGTTCGAATCCTGCCTCGGGCATGGATGTTTGTGCTGCCCTTAGGTTAGTTAGGTTTAAGTAGTTCTAAGTTCTAGGGGACTGATGACCTGAGTAGTTAAGTCCCATAGTGCTCAGAGCCATTTGAACCATTTTTTGTGTGGGGGTAGAAGGCGGCTGAGATACTGGGTCCATCCTCCTCCTCCTCCTCCTCCTCCTCCTCCTCGTGCCGCGGTGACAAACGTACGCAAAGCCACCTACAGCCGGGCCAGTAGTCCAGTCACACCCTGCCACACATACATTACTTTACCTTCGCAACAAATATCTGAATATAAAAAATGAAACTATTTATAGTATTGTATTCATCGTTTGGCTAATGAATGAAGATATGTTCGTACTGTGAGTTAGCTTACTTTTGATGATTATCCAGTCCATTAGCAGCTTAGCTGACCTTCTGTCTAAGATATTTTTCCACTGTTCAGGATCATCATCAAAAGTTTGCTTTTAAAATAATATAGCACAGAATAAGTACTCACGGGCATCAGAAACACAGGCCACATTGTGGAGGGCCCCCTTTTACGCCGATGACGGCGGCGATATGTCATAACACAGACTCCACCAAAAGCGTTGGGGAGGCGTCTTGTTCCATAGCCACTCAGTCACAGCCAGATATTCACGGATGTTGCTTGGAGTGGAGCCTGAGATGTCCTCAATAGGAGAGAGTCCAGCTGACTTAAGTGAGAAACACAAAAAACCATATGTTGAGGATTGTTTCTCAAGGAGCACTGACGTAGCCAAGGACAGAGTAGAGGTATGCATAGTTTTGCGAAAGTCACAAGTCACTTGAGATGCGTGAGATCAGACAGTTGGATCCTGTATCGGTGTTTGAAAATGGCAGACTTTACGGAGCATCTTTTCGCTGCCACACGAGAATATCTTCAACACCTTCCTAAGTAGTTGTCAAGCAGAACGCATCGCCTCATGTGATTTCGGTCGTACGCTTCCTCTTAGCGCGGTTCGAGTGTCCAGTGGAATATCTACAGCCATGCTCTGTAAAGTGGGTGAGCGGAGGGAAAAGTAATGGGAGAGGGGTTCTTTACGCCATAACGAGGAAGTAGTTGTTGTCCAGCAATGAACTCATAAGGGATTTATTGCACTGAGATCCATTTATCCGGTGGCAGAATCCACAAGAGTCCATGGCAACTCTTTTCATAAAACCGGAAGCCCACTGCGGTTGATGCTGGCTGCGGCTATTTTGCTATATCGAGGAACTCCTCGTATGCCAGTGATACGTCGCCATGTGTTAAATCTTACGCTGTGCGACATCGGAGATGGGGTGTCCCATAACGTTCGGCATTGAAGTTCTTGCCCGTTGTTACACATTCTGCGCTTGACCGTCACGTCGATAGGCATAACATTATCGTTTCATATTCGAATGATGTAACACGCCGTATTACACTACTGGCCATTAAAATTGCTACACCAAGAAGAAATGCAGATGATAAACGGGTATTCATTGCACAAATATATTATACTACAACTGACATGTGATTACACTTTCACGCAATTTGGATGCATAGATCCTGACAAATCAGTACCCAGAACAACCACCTCTGGCCGTAATAACGGCCTTCATACGCCTGGGCATTGAGTCAAACAGAGCTTGGATGGCATGTACAGATACAGCTGCCCATGCAGCTTCAACAAGATACCACAGTTCATCAAGAGTAGTGACTGGCGTATTGTGACGAGCCAGTTGCTCGGCCACCATTGACCAGACGTTTTCAATTGGTGAGAGACCTGGACAATGTGCTGGCGAGGGCAGCAGTCGAACATTTTCTCAATCCAGAAAGCTCCGTACAGGACCTGCTACATGCGGTCGTTCATTATCCTGCTGAAATGTAGGGTTTCACAGGGATCGAATGAAGGGTAGAGCCACGGGTCATGACACATCTGAAATGTAACGTCCACTGTTGAAAGTGCCGTCAATGCGAACTAGAGGTGACCGAGATGTGTAGCCAATGGCACCCCATACCATCACGCCGGGTGATACACCAGTATGGCGATGGCAAATACACTCTTCCAAGTGCGTTCACCACGATGTCTTCAAACTTGGATGCGACCATCATGATGCTGTAAACAGAACCTGGATTCATCCGAAAAAATGACGTTTTGCTATTCGTGCACCCAGGTTCGCCGGTGAGTACACCATCGCAGGCGCCCCAGTCTGTGATGCAGCGTCAAGGGTAACCGCAGCCATGGTCTCCAAACTGAAAGTCCATGCTGCTGCAAACGTCGTCGAACTGTTCGTGCAGATGGTTGTTGTCCTTGAAACGTCCCCATCTGTTGACTGAGGGTTCGAGACGTGGCTGCACGATCCGTTACAGCCATGCGGATAAAATGCCTGTCATCTCGACTGCTAGTGATACGAGGCCGTTGGGATCCACACGGCGTTCCGTATTACCCTCCTGAACCCACCGATTCCACATTCTGTTAACAGTCATTGGATCTGGACCAACGCGAGCAGCAGTGTCGCGATACGATAAACCGCAATCGCGATAGGCTACAATCCGACCTTTATCATAGTCGGAAACGTGATGGAACGCATTTCTCCTCCTTACACGAGGCGTCATAACAACGTTCCACCAGGCAACGCCGATCAACTGCTGTTTGTGTATGAGAAATCGGTTGGAAACTTTCTTCATGTCAGCACGTTGTAGGTGTCGCCACCGGCGCCAACCTTGTATGAATGCTTTGAAAAGCTAATCATTTGCATATCACAGCATCTTCTTCCTGTCGGTTAAATTTCGCGTATGTAGTACGTCATCTTCGGTGTGTAGCAATTTTAATGGCCAGTAGTGTATTTCTTACGCGCTGCAATCACGACCTTCCTTTACCCCGCACAGCAGCTACTTCCAAGTCAATTAACTCTGAATGTGTACAGCTACATTCTTCAACTGATCCTCATGTAGGTCTCAAGAAGCAATAACAAACGTAACACTTTTATGTAACACTAAGACTTCCTTTTACGTTATCTACTGTGGACGCCGGATATCATTATATACAGTGTTTTGTGACGTTAGGCCAACGGGCACAGGATGGATCGTAATGTATGTAGTAGAAGAGTTCGTTATCAATGATTGTTACGGCGCATTATGCCGGACTCAATACCGATTGTTCATGTAGGAATAGTGTTTTCAGACACGTTTTCTGAATCAGAAATGTTGCTTTTCTTCTTGAGAACGCCGTATTCCTACTTCATAATAAGAAATATTTGCTGTAACGTGTGTAGGGAAATTCCGGTTAAGAAACACATACTGTCATCTCAAGGAAGAATGACTCAATCGTTCATCATTATAGTCTTAACACCGTAGTCTTTCCTGTTAAAGTTGTTATGGTGTTTATCAATCTCGATAGCCTCTCTATAGATGCGTGCATAATAATGCCAGGTTTTTGATATGACGCTCGTCTCGCTGAATTTTATTTCATGATCACCTTCCTGGTAAACATTTTCCGCTACGGCCGATTTATCCATGTGACCCAGGCAGCAATTCCTCTTATGTTCAACAAGACGGATGTTCACACTTCTCTTTGTGGTACCGATATAAACCTGTCCACAACTGCAAGGAATTTTATATACCCGCGGTGTAGTCAAATGGTGTCGTGCATCTTTTGCCGATCTTAAATATTCCTTTATTTTCCTGGTGGGTCTGAAAATAGTTTCCACCCCATACTTGCTTAAAACTTTCCCAATGCGATCTGTGACCTTACTAATGAACAGAAGAAAAACTTTGCCCTTGGGCGACTGTTGTTCGTCGTTGCTCCTGATTCTCTGCCTAGAGCGAAGTGCTCGATCTATATCATTGCTAGAATAGCCATTCTTCACGAAAGTTGACCGTAGATGTTCAATCTCATCTTTTAAATAAACGGGTTCACAAATTTTGTACGCCCTGTCTACCAAGGTTTTCATTACACCTCTTTTTTTTGTCTAGGATGGTGGTTTGAATATTTATGCAGATAACGATCAGTATGTGTGGCCTTTCTATACACCTTACGGCCCAACGTTCGATCCCGTCGTTTAATCACAGACACATCCAGGAAATTCAATAGCCCATTCGTTTCCGTCTCCGTAGTAAATTGGATTTTCGGATTAATGCTTCGACCACGGCCTATCAGCCCGGAAGTTTTAAGTGAAGAAATGTGACGGAGTTTCATAATTTCTAAACAGTCTGATGTCAATACCAAAGGAAAAACAAGGAATGCAGAATTATTAGGGCTTAACATGTCATCTATGAGGAGGTCATTAGAGTTGCAGCACATCGATAATAAAGGGGAAGGCAAACCACCTGGACATTTTCATTCGTAGATTTAGAGAAACCACAGAAGCCTAGATCTCGAGTACCAGTCGATAGAGGAACCCCCACTAACCCTAATGTTACCTCATTGTTGTCTTAAAACTGTGTAGCCTTTCTCGATAGCAGAAACAAACAGCTGACCTCATGCGAACTTTTGAAAAATATTTTGTTTTATTTTGAAAAATAAAATTTTGGAAGAATTTTAATTTTACCATTCTATAATATTCAAAATTTCCAACGTAAATTTTTAGGCTTTTTCCAGTCTGGTCATTCAGTTGAAATTGACGTGCTGAGAGACGGTGCACGTGCTGTGTATACTGGGCTAATGATTTTCGGGAATTGTTGGCCGTTGCGGTTGTGGCGCCGTAGCGTGGTGTAACATCACTTGACGCTCATATTTGTGGCTACGTTGGCAGACACAATGACGCTGCCACTAGGCTCACCAGTTCATTCATATTTTGACGATACTGGTCGCTGATGCATACTGAATGTAGATTACGATGCAAATTTCCTCTGTGCATAGTAGGGCCCGAGGGGAAAAGAAATATCGCGAACTGAACAGTTACGAGTCGTCTGATTTCAGAACGTGGTATGTACTGCCACTGCGTTAGCTGGTTTACACGAATCAGCAGTTAATATAGCGCTAATAGCTTTCAGCGCAAGAAAATAAAAATCGATGTTTTTTATATGCACACCCTGAAAAAAAGTGAAGTACACATAAGACATGGTCGCCTGTCAATGTAACGTAGTATACGTCATCAACGAATACGTAAGTGATTAGAGTTTGTCTGTAACAGACAGCACGGCCACCAGAGTGCTTTAGCGTTGTTCGAGTTTAGGTGTTGTTACTAGGCCTCTTAGGATATAACAGGGGGCGCAGCAGGGAGGAAGAATTTTTCTTCTTTCTACTCATCATTACTAAACCTTTCATTCTAACAAATTTCTTGTGATCCATACAAAGTGGCAATCTACGGTACTGGGCAGGAGTATTTCTAAACACTATGGTTCTTACAAATTACTTATTCAACTGTTTATGCAAGTCTTACATTGGACCAGAGTTTCACATATACAATACTACAGTAGTTTAGGAAATGACAATGATCTTAATGGGATAAATAGTAGTCAAATGGTATTGATAGAACTGAAATGACTTAATATCGGACCACGAACGTTAATACTAGCGGTGGTACTACTACTAATAATATCACTACTACTACTACTGCTGCTGCTGCTGCTGCTGCTTTTGTCAATAATCTTGAGAACAATACCGATAGTAGCAGATACAAAATGCAATTATGACTGCACAAAAATGATATTTTTTGAGCAATCACGTTCTGTGGGAGAGAAATGTGGGTTGATTGCACCACCTAAGAGATTTGGGGAATGAGGAAGCACTGGTTGGACACATCAGAGGCAACTACCATGCTACCTGTCTATGTGTCGGGTGCACACAAGGGATTTTAGATTGGGTGACTCCACACACAACCCAGATAACGATAGCTGTAGGAAACCCAGAACTATCAGTGTAACATCCAAAGAAACACTCGCAACAGATGCGAGTATTAAAATACTAGAGGTTAACTCCCGAAGCATTCGAAACTAAGTACCGGAGTTTGTAGCGCTCCTAAAAGGTAGTGAAGGTTACGTAATACCACGCCCAGAAAGCTGGTTATAATCTGAAGTTGACGATGAGATTTTTGGGGAAAATTTAAGCGCATACTGAAAGGATAGGCTAATGTGAAATGCAAATGGTGTATTTGTCGCAGTAGACAAGGAGATACCTCATCATGTTTGAGAGCAGAATATTTTATAAGATTCTACAACAAATGGATGTCAAGGATATTGGACAGTAGTTGTATGGATCACTTCTACAGTCCTTTTGGTTGACGGGTGTGACCTGTGCTGTTTTCCAAATACTGGCTACGGCTTTTTGTGCGTGGGATCAACGATAGATAGTTTCGTTCTGACAAGGGTCTCAGTAATTCTGACGGGCTATCATTTACTCCAGATCTCTAGTTTCGACATACGTCTTTTAGTGCCCTGTAAAGTACTCCCACAGTGCAGTATTTCCCATCTTATCGTCATCTACTTCATCTTCCTTTTCCATAACACTGCCTTCAAATTTGATAGCTTTGTGTAACCCTTCTGCATATTCCTTCTTCATTTCAGCTTTTCCATCTTACCGGCTTGCCTCACGAGCTCTTGATATGTGTGCAGCTGCTTCCCTTTTTTCCACAGGTTTTCTTAATTTTCATACAGTTGCCATTTATCTTTAACATAGTCATGTATGCTTGCACAGCTTAGCATTTCTCCTCTATTAGTTCCTGCTTTTCCACTTTGCAGTCCATGTCAGTCTCATTTTTGGGCGCCTGTATTACCTCTTTTATGTATATATTCTCGGCATCCATTACTATCTCGTGTATTATCTATGCATTTCTACTGTGCTTTGTGTATTTTTTTCTCCTATTGGATCGTCTGCTGCCTTCACTATTTCATCTCTCAAAAAGTTACTCATTCATATTCTATTTTATTCCTTTTTCCTCTTTCAGACGATCGTTTCCTAATGGTCGATTTGAAACTGCCAACAATATCTGGTTCTTTAAATTTATCCAGGTCCCATTTTCTTAATTTCATACCTTTTTATTAAAATTATTCACTTTTAATCTGCAGTTCATAACGAATAATTTATAGTCAGAGTGTGCATCTGCCCTGTGAATATTTTTTATTTGAAACATGGTTTCGGAATCGGAATCTTTTCATTATACACTGTCCGCTGTCTACACTGTCCACACATTAATGTGACTCCTGCCTGAAGCCTGTATACCCGTCTTTTGCAACGCGGAGTCTAGTGCCGTGACAAGCTGCTCTAGGTTTCTCGGTTTAGGATCAATGGCGCGATCAGCCCAATCGAGGCGGTTCCACATATTCTAGATTGGATTTAAATCCGGGGAGTTTGGTGACCAGGAGAGTACAGTAAACTCATTTTGGTGCTCTTCAAACCACGTGCATACATTGAGAGCTGTGTGACACTTTAGGTTGTCTCGCTGGTAGATTGCTATCATGCCAAGGAGAAACAAACTTCAAGAAGGGGTGGACATGGTCCCAAGGATAGATGCATACTTGCGTTGATTCATTGTGCCCTCCAGAATGACGAGATAACGCATGGAATACCACGAAAACATTCACCAGGCCATAAGGCTCCCTCCACGTTTGATTTCGGTCGTTTCGCGCCATACTCGCCAACGGCCATAAGTACGATGGAAGATAAAACGTGATTCATTAGAAAAGACTATCTGCCGCCAATCAGTGAACATCCAGCTGTGGTACTGTCGTGCAAATTCCAGCCTTCGTCGGCAACGAACAGCGGTCAGCATGGGTGCAGGAACGAGGCGCCTGGTACGGAAGGCTGTACGCAGAAACGTTCGCTGAACGGTCGTTTAGAAGAGTGTGTTGGTGGTAGCCCCTTTGTCCATCTACATCATACTCCGCAAGCCACCTAATGGTGTGTGGCGGAGGGTACTTTCTGTACCATTATATGATCCCTCCAACTCTGTTCAACTCGCGAACAGTGCGTGGGAAGAATGATTGTCGCTAAGTCTCTGTATTGCCTCTAATTTCTCGAATTTTCTCATCGTGGTCAGTACGCGTGATGTTTGTGGGGGGAAGTAATATGTTGTATGACTCCTCCTGAAAAGTGCTGTCCCGAAATTTCAATATGTTGTGTACATAGTTCCGCGTAGTCAGCGCGTAGACAACTTTCCCACTAGAGCGCGCCCCGCTAAGCACAACAGCGCAGGCGTAGCGCTCGTCCGTCTCCGCGCTACGAGATGGCGCTGCCAAAGACGGACCAAATTCTGCTTCCGCCGATCTGCGTATTAATATGTAACGCAGCCAGTGAGATTGCTGCTAACGTAGAACCTTTTCTCCTCGCGGATCACACTCGCGCAGTGATACCTGAACGCTCGAAGTATTATAACGAGTGTACAGACCTCCGATTAAGCAGTCTGCATCAGTCTGCATTACTTTGCATTAGTCTGTAGTCAAGTGTCAGTCTGCGCCTAATAAGATTATCATATTCCTGTACATAGCCATGAAGACAAATGTATAGACACTTTGTCAAGTATCAGAGATATCTGAGAATAAGATTAACGTACCAAGACCAAAGGAACTTCAGATTGTCAATTGTAAACAGCATCCAGAATCAAGTTACGTAATGTCCATATTTTTTATTATTTTAATAAATGTGTGTGAAAATTAATCAAGTTCTGTTTAAAGTTGGTCACCGTCAATCTGCTACTCTAAGTGTGCAAGTGGCATGTCTATCGTCTGACCTAACGGCAGAAGATAAACACGCCACGATAAGACCACGAGACATATTGCTGACACTCGCCTACTTCGCTAGAGCGACAAGTCAAATAATCTGATGGTGTGTGTACCGAAGGTCTTACAGTACGCACACCACACAATAGTAAATCTCTCCATGGTGCACAACGTGTCTCTTGTAACGTCTGACAGTGGAGCTTGATTAGCATCTCCATAACGCTCTCTCGCCAGCTAAACAATCCCGTGACGAAACGCGCCGCTCTTCGTTGGATCTTCTCTATCTCCTCTATGAGTCCTACCTGATAGGGATCCCAGATAGATCAACAATACTGAAGAATCGGGCGAACAAGCGCCTTATAAGCCACTTCTTTCGTGGGTGAGTTACATTTCCTTAAGATTCTTCCGATGAATCTGAGTCTTGTGTCTGCTTTTCCCACTATCTGTTTTATATGGTCATTCCAGTTAAGGTCGCTCTGGATAGTTACGCCTAGTATTTTACCGCAGACGCTGTCTCCAGCTGTTAGTCATCAGTAGTGGAGCTGTACAGTAGTGGATTTCTTTTCCTATGTATCTTCAATATGTTACATTTATTTACGTTCGGGGTCAACTGCCAGAGTCTGCACCATTCATCAATTCACTGCCGGTCGTTCTGCAGTTTTTTCCTATCTTCTGTCGTTGCTACTTTGGTATAAACAAATGCATTATCTGCTAATAGCCTAACCGAGCATCCGAAGCTTTCTACTAGATCGTTTATATACAGGGTGTTACAAAAAGGTACCGCCAAACTTTCAGGAAATATTCCTCACACACAAAGAAAGAAAATATGTTATGTGGGCATGTGTCCGGAAACGCTTACTTTCCATGTTAGAGCTCATTTTATTACTTCTCTTCAAATCACATTAATCATGGAATGTAAACACACAGCAACAGAATGTACCAGCGTGACTTCAAACACTTTGTTACAGGAAATGTTCAAAATGTCCTCCGTTAGCGAGGATACATGCATCCACCCTCCGTCGCATGGAATCCCTGATGCGCTGATGCAGCCCTGGAGAATGGCGTATTGTATCACAGCTATCCACAATACGAGCACGAAGAGTCTCTACAGTTGGTACCGGGGTTGCGTAGACAAGAGTTTTCAAATGCCCCATAAATGAAAGTCAAGGGGGTTGAGGTCAGGAGAGCGTGGAGGCCATGGAATTGGTCCGCCTCTACCAACCCATCGGTCACCGAATCTGTTGTTGAGAAGCGTACGAACACTTTGACTGAAAGGTGCAGGAGCTCCATCCTGCATGAACCACATGTTGTGTCGTACTTGTAAAGGCACATGTTCTAGCAGCACAGGTAGAGTATCCCGTATGAAATCATGGCGGTGAATCGAGGAAGTACAGTACATACTGACGAGACTAAAATGAGCTCTAACATGGAAATTAAGCGTTTCCGGACACATGTCCACATAACATCTTTTCTTTATTTGTGTGTGAGGAATGTTTCCTGAAAGTTTGGCCGTACCTTTTTGTAACACCCTGTATATTGTGAACAACAACGGTCCTGTCACACTTCCCTTTGGTAGTCCGGATATTATCTTTACATATGTTGATTTAGTTCCGTTAAGAGCGACGCGTTGAGTTAAATCTGCATGAATGTCTTGAATCCAATCTCAGGTCTACTCCGATACTCCGTAAGCTCGTATTTTTTTGTCATTAAACGGCAATGCGGGACGGTGTCAAATGCCTTACTGAAATCAAGGAACACGGCGTCAACCTGAGCGCCGTTGTCCACTGCGCTGTGGATCTCACGGAGGAACAGAGCGAGCTGAGTTTCGCAGGATCTCTGTTTGCGGAACCCACGTCGGTTTTTATAGAGGAGATCTTCATTTTCCAAGAACGTCATAATTCTAGAGCATAAAACATGTTCCATAATTCTACAACAGATTATCAACGATATAGGTATATAATTGTGTGGATCTGTCTTACGGCCTTTCTTAAAAACGAAAATGACCTGCGCTTTTTTCCCGTCGTTAGGTACCTTTCGTTGCTGATCTAGGCGATCAGTTACTAACACGTGCATGTCTATTCAGCACTCGTTCATCCCTGTCATCCATAACCCGTGGTGCACCACAGTTACCTCGGCGCCGATTTTGGAAAGCGCTATTTTACTATGCATGGTATATTCTAACCATGGCGGCACGCGAACAAACATAGCTGTATCGGAAATGCTTCCAACATTGGCCCGAAAGCCAATGATCATGCACTTTTGAACGTCACATAAATCTCTCCGTTTCCACACCAGGACAACGACTGTACAGTTTTCCGTGTCCCCTCGACACGTTTTGTATACCCTCCACTGCTGGTGCTGCCAACTGCCATCTTTGGGTGGTTACTGCACGTTGACGTCGAACGTAGGTCCTAGTCACATTAATGTGACTGGACCGTGTATAATCTATCTCAAACTAACGGGTATCTCCAGGCCTTTTCTACATAGGCAACCTTCTTTCGTGACTCTGAAATGAAATATTTTGTATGACTAAACTGTGCTCTGTGTAAAATTCTACCAGGCTGTGTCCTCTTACATTGCTTGTCGCCAGTCCATATCCTCCTGCTATTTTTCCATCTCTTCCTTTTCCAGTTACCGAATTCCAGTCTTCCATTACGTTTTAATGTTTGTCTCCTTAACGAAGTGAATAATTTACTTTGTTTCGTCGTCCATCCTACCATACTAATATTATAAATGCGAAAGTAACTCTCTCTGTGACGTTTTCAAGGCTACACTGGAGAACCGATTTTGATGTAATTTGGTATAGAGATAGCTTAGACCTCGAGGAAGATCGTAGGCTATTTTAGAAAGCGTGTAGTACAAGACACTTATTCACCTGACAAATATTACGCGAGTTAGGGAAAATATTTACTCTTTGCAAAAGCAGTTTACTCTTTTAGTTTCGAACTGTATCATATTTCTGAAAATGCTTTTATTAGTTGATGAGCCCACGTAATACGACTCTACATAAGTGCTTATACAATCATCAACTTTTCTAATCTATACTTTCCTACTAACACGATTAAATGTAAGAGTAACTGTGTCCGTTACGTTTTGACAACTAAGGCGGTGAAACTGTTTCGATTAAATTTGGTATCTAGATAGCTTTAACCTCCGAAGAAGAAGATAGGCTTGTTTGGAAAGTAAATAAATAAATAAAAATCAGAATGGAACATCTCTTTTTACACTAGCGAACATAAAACCATGTGTCCGCAAGATAAGGCTCAATGCGTTCGTATAATTGATTCGCCTCTATGGGCAACGAATCCACCACCTTTAGTGGGGATGCACAGCTACTTTCGACCTCCGACGTTAATCTCGGAGTAGCGAGCGTGGCGGACACGGACAGGTATGGCCTGAGGGTAGGGGGCGCTAGGTGGCAATGTGGGTCGGCCAGGAGGTGTGCCGAGATAGTCCGCTCGCTTGCGATGAGCGCTGTGTCCGCATGGCGCAGTGGTTAACGCAACGCCCAGAAAGCACGAAATCCAGAGTTCAAATTCCGGTCTGGTACGCACTTTCACTCGTCGCCGTTGATTCCGCACAAAGTTTCGATGCACCTCACATCAGTAGTTCTTACCCGTTTCTTTCCTTTCTTACCCTCCTACACGCCGCCCCTCCCCCACCCCTTCTGTTTACATAAGACTATAAATCCTTCATTGTCAGCGTAGCTTGTTAGCCTAAGTATACTCTTATTACTATAGTAGTTGTTCGTTTTGTGCTTGTCTTGGCTATGGTAATGAATGCGGTTATTAATCTTGTAATGTTGTTGCATTAATTTGTTCTGAAAGCGGTGCTGATATTCAAGACCATAACAGTGGGTTAAAAGCTGTGAGCTATCTGAGGAAGTTAACCTTGCATTACTGCGCAGCTGTTTCACCAGGTATCCAGTCTAACTTACCAAATTCCCAACCAGACTAACATTAATCATAATCTTTTAGTACTCATCTTACGATAACCGGTGATATATATATAAGACGATTTTTAAAAAAAAAGAAATAAATCAGTTTTTATTTGGACATTTATTTTAACATTGATCATTGTTCCGTCAAAATTTCAACATATCAAACTTGATTCACAACTAAACTGGTGCCTTATTTAGGATTGTGAAAATGTGAGTTTGTAATCTTACGGAACACATCAAATAGGGAGCCAAGATTGGGAGACTTCATACAACACTGCATTCATAAAATAACACACGAAGAACATTGAAACATATCCAAGAGGAAATCAACCAGAACCAACCGATTCAATTTTCACCCAAAGAAGTTACGTTCGTGGCGCAATCCTGTACGTCATGAAATTACCACATACTGGTATACTAAATTCATACTAACTCTCTGTGAAATCTTCCCGAAAAGAAGAGCTGAGGGCTACTTTGATGCTTACACCACATGCTTCACGTGGTCAACATGGTTTACACAAAGAGTGTAACTCCACAATAATTTTGATAGTTAAAATAAATTACATCGAAACGTAATTTACAAAAGAAAAACCTCGAACTGGTTACTATCGTCTTACTATTAACCTGATGGGTCAAACAATTGTATAAGCGCGTGGTACTGGTCTCACAAAGTACACCCCACCTGGGTTGAACATAAAGAAAAGTTGCTATATTGAAAAATATTGTCAAGACGAGACGTTATAATCTCACGCACATTCACATTTAAGATTGATGATCTTAGAGTTACTGATCAACAAGTGGTTCCACTTTACTCACAAAATAGTGACAAACCAACTACCGGAAGATATTCTAATCTTCACACTCGAATTACACTGCGTTGCAATTTAGGATAACATTAGATATTTTAGAGCTAAACCTGAAATAAAGGTGATTAAATTTTCAGTCAGGCTGAACTTAAGAAATCCATTGTCCTACGGACTTAGCAGACACGCGCTTAGCCGGAGATCTTACCACTTCAGACGCTCGCCGCGGACCGACTGACCTGGGCCCCTACCGAGCGTGCTCAACAGATACAAACGGAAGTGACCAGAGAGGCAGCTTCCTATACCAACATGACAAGGGACAGATAGGACCATACTAAGAATAGAAACCTCTCTGCTTTTAGAAAGCATAGCTGCCTGTTCCGACGTTGGTCCTGCTACTCTCTAGCAGACAGGCTTGTCTGCTACCATCAAGCATGCAACTAGAAATACGTTTGCTCATTCATCCTCTCACACAGAAGGGAAGGGGAATGACAGTATCTTATCATATATAGTATATAAAAGAAAGCGGATGTAGGTTCCGTATGAGACTGTGTGACATGAATTACATATAAACTGTGTTTTAAAGTGTAGTAGTGTGACAGATCGTTCTTGTTTATGTGTAAAAGTAAAACGTTCCACTGCTTAGTCTCCTCCCAGATTGTCAGAAACACCACAGTAAATTTAGAAGAGGAATTTTGCTGTAAATGACAACAGATTTAAGAAATTAACATGAAAGGAAGCCAACAGAGACCTTTAAGTCTCTTTGTAGTATTTCACCCACGTTGCCATTTTCTTATTCATTATTTGTTCCACACCTGAATTAGCTCTCTTTGATATTGTGTTGGTAATATTGTATTTATCTCAACAGAAGTCTTACTCTTCGTGCCATTGCACTTCACTGATTCCCATCATGTCTATGTTCGACCCATCCATTCCCCTTTTCTAAGTCTCTAACCCAACAACTTCATTAAGTGATCTTATAATCCACGCTCCGACCCATAGGACGCCAGATTTTTTCTAATGACGACATCTTCCTATGTAGTCCTTATCCGGAGATCCAGATGTAGAATTATTTTATCTCAAAAATATTTTACTCAAGTAGATGCCACCATTATTAAATCATACAACAGAGCTGTTAGCCTTTGAGAAATATAAAGGCTGTAATTTTCCCTTCCTTCCTTCATCCGCTTGCAATACGAATATTGCAAGGTAATATTGTCTTATGTTATAAGGTCAGATGAATCAACCAGACTGTGAAATGGAACTAGATGGTTTATTTAGTTAGATATCAGTGTTACGTTTGTTGTGTGCGGTCTGTAACCCTTCTTTGTTCGATGTCAGTAAATTGAAGTACAAGTATTCCCTACGGTGCCGTCCTAGCTGTTTACTGAGGTGGACCAGCTACTCAGTTCCATCTAACCGTGCTGCAGCAGCCTCGAATCCGTTTGCTTGGATGGATGCTAAAAGAGAGCGTTAATTGTCTTTCAAACTACATGAATGACGTAAACGACTGAACTTTAAGCCCTATGTATTAACACTTTCTCTTAAAAAAACATCGTGTCTCAGTGTACAATTTCATATACAACGCGGATTGACAGATCTTTTTTGAAACTGATGTAGGCAGGATAAAATGAAGACAAGAATTATTCTTTACAAGAGGCAGTTCGACGATCATTTTTCTATTCACGGTGTTCATTGTTGCCAAGACCTTCTCTTCTCCTCCTTGTGTTCTGAACACATTCAAACCACGACGTCAAAAAACAAGAGGTCCCAGACAGGAGGTGGAGAATCTCACGCGCTGTCCCGCATTGTAGAAGTGATGGATACAAGAAAATCTCTGTCTGCACATGTCGTAACAATATTTCCCACAGCGGGATGTCCCTACACTTACGACGGAACGTCACGAACATCTTTCGTTGTCACGGAAGCTTGGAAGTGGAACGTGTCATTTCATAAAAATGTCATGTCGTACTTCAACTGTTACCTCTTCAACTACTGAAATGGCATCTGTCCCTCTTCAGGAACCATAGGTTAGTCTGGCCTCTCTACAGACACTCCACCGATGTGATTATAGCTATGATACGGCCATCTGTACTTTGAGGCACGGAAGTGCCTCAATTGCGGCATGTTTCACGGTTCGTGGGGAGCGCCTATTCACACGGGACTCGAAATCGTTGCCATAGTTTGACAGGTTTTCTCATTGGTTGATTTCTCAGCCTGCGTAAGCAATTATTAGCTGGTTGAATCGTATACTGCATTGGTCATCTTACCTGGATGACGCCTATCTCTCTACTACAAGTGGATTGTCAGTTTCTTCACGCGTAGGAGTGTGCCTTCGCGCACGCACGTCGTCCCGTTAGTGCTGTCAGCGGCGTTGGCACGGAGCCTTAGTTACCCAGCCAGCTGGCGTGGGCGCCGTGTCCCTCGTATCGTGCCGTCCCGTCACGTTACCTTGCACTTGCTCTTCCCCGCCTCCCACTCGTCCCACCCTCATGTTCATTATCCACACTCTTTGCTGAACAGCGATTTGTAACTATCATGAATATCGCACTTAGTTCGAATCGTTGTCTCCCACCATGAATCGTTTTTTTTATAATCTTGTACTTAGACTTTGCTCTCCCTCCCTCCCTCGCCAGTCCTTTGAGGTTTAAAGTGTTCCCATAACTGCCAAGCTATCCTGCTAAAATCGTAGTTTGCTTTCTTCTTCGTTAGAAAATATACTATTGAGATCTCAAGCAGCAGTAACCTTCCTGGCAGTAGCAAATCTACGTAACTGGCTGCCAACTTCCACCTGACAGCAAACTCTTTTTAATAATCATTACGACAAGTTTTCCCAGCACATTCATTGTTTCAGTAGTCCTTTTATGTATGGGTTCGCAGTCATTGTGAACCTGTTAAAAGAAGTCATTTTCCAACGCAGACATGTTCATTCATTTTGAAATAAATACTGTATTTCATTATGTAGCAATTAGCTAAGTTCATAGTCATTGCATAGAAACATGCTAATATGCTGCGACAAATAGTTCCTCAATAATGTGGACACTGTCTTTTCTTATTTGAGAAATCTCGCGCATAAGGGAATAACAGTGGTGCCGTCCCTTATGTAACATACGCACCTCAGAACATTAAGTAGTTAGGAACCTTTTAGTTTCACTTTCTTTCAGTAATGATCTCTTTTGACTTTTGTTTTAAATACTGCGCGTTTCTTAATGAAAAAAAACGAAAGTTATTAAATGTAGACAAATGAGATTTCGGGAATATATTAATCTAGGTAACCCCTTGAACCATGGACATAGCCGTTGGCGGGGAGGCTTGCGTGCCTCAGCGATACAAATAGCCTTACCGTAGGTGCAACCACAATGGAGGGGTATCTGTTGAGAGGCCAGACAAACGTGTGTTTCCTGAACAGGGGCAACATTCTTTTTAGTAGTTGAAGGGGCAACAGTCTAGATGATTGACTGATCTAGCCTTGTAACATTAACCAAAACGGCCTTGCAGTGCTGGTACTGCGAACGGCGGAAAGCAAGGGGAAACTACAGCCGTAGTTTTTCCCAAGGGCATGCAGCTTCACTGTATGGTTAAGTCATGATAGCGACCTCTTGGGTAAAATATTCCGGAGGTAAAATAGTCCCCATTCGGATCTCTGGGCGGGGACTACTCAGGAGGACGTCGTTATCAGGAGAAAGAAAACTGGCGTTCTACGGATAGGAGTGTGGAATATAAGGTCTTTTAATCGGGCAGGTACGTTAGAAAATTTAAAAAGGGAAATGGATAGGTTAAAGTTAGATACAGTGGGAATTAGTGAAGTTCGGTGACAGGAGGAACAACACTTGTAGTCAGGTGAATACAGGGTTATAAGTACAAAAACAAATAGGGGTAATGCAGGAGTAGTTTTAATAATGAATAAAAAAACAGGAATGCGGGTAAGCTACTACAAACAGCATAGTGAACGTATTATTGTGGCCAAGATGCATACGAAGCTCACGCCTACCACTGTAGTACAAGTTTATATGCCAACTAGCTCCGCAGATGACGAAGAGATTGATGAAATGTATGATGAGATAAAAGAAATTATTTAGATAGTGAAAGGAGACGAAAATTTAATAGTCATGGGTGATTAGAATTCGATAGTAGGAAAAGGAAGAGAAGGAAACGTAGTAGGTGAATATGGAATGGGGGTAAGGTATGAAAGAGGGAGCCGTCTGGTAGAATCTTGCATAGATCATAACTTAATCATAGCTAACACTTGGTTCAAGAATCATGAAAGAAGGTTGTATATATTGAAGAACCCTGGAGATACTGGAAGATTTCAGATAGATTATATAATGGTAAGACAGAGATTTAGGAACCAGGTTTTAAATTGTAAGACATTTCCAGGGGCAGATGTGGACTCTGACCACAATCTGTTGGTTATGAACAGTAGATTAAAACTGGAGGAACTGAAAAAAAGTGGGAATTTAAGGAGGTGGGACCTGGATAAATTGAAAGAACCAGAGGTTCTAGAGATCTTCAGAGAGAACATTAGGGAACGATTGACAAGAAGAGGGGACATAAATACAGTCGAAGAACAATGGGTGGCTTTGAGAGATGAAATAGTGAAAGCTGCAGGGAATCAAGAAGGTAAAAAAACGAGGGCTAGTAGAAATCCTTGGGTTACAGCAGAGATACTGAATTTACTTGATGAAAGGAGATAATATACAAATGCAGTAAATGAAGCAGGCAAAAAGGAATACGAACGTCACAAAAATGGGATCAATAGGAAGTGCAAAATGGCTAAGCACGGATGGCTAAAGGACAAATGTAAGGATGTAGAGGCATATATCACTACGGGGAAGATACATACTGCCTACAGGAAAATTAAAGAGACCTTTGGAGAAAAGAGAACCAATTGTATGAATATCATGAGCTCAGATGGGAAACCAGTTTTAAACAAAGAAGAGAAAGCAGAAAGGTGAAAGGAGTATATAAAGGGTCTATACAAGGTCGATGTACTTGAGGGCAATATTATGGAAGTGGGAGAGGACGTAGGTGAAGATGAAATGGGAAATATGGTACTGCGGGAAGAATTTGACAGAGCACTGGAAGACGTAAATCGAAACAAGGCTCCGGCAGTAGACAACATACCATTAGAACTGCTGACAGCCTTGGGGGAGCTAGCCCTGACAGAACTCTACCGTCTGGTGAGGAAGACGAATGAGACAAACGAAATACCTCCATATTTCAATAAGAATTCCAATCTCAAAGAAAGCAGGTGTCGACTGACGTGAAAATTACAGAACTGTCAGTTTAATAAGTCACGAATGCAAAATACTGCCACAAATTCCTTACAGACGAGTGGAAAAACTGGTAGAAGTCGACCTTGGGGAAGATCAGTTTGGATCCGGTAACAATGTTGGAACACGTGAGGCAATACTGACCATACGACTCATGTTAGAAGAGATATTAAGGAACGACAAACCTACGTTTCTAGCATTTGTAGGCTCAGAAAGAGCTTTTGACAATGTTGACTGGAATACTCTCTTTCAAGTTCTGAAGGTGACAGGGGTCAAATACAGGGAGCGAAAGGCTGTTTACATTTGTACAGAAAGCAGATGGCAGTTATAAGTGTCGAGGGGTATGACAGGGAAGCACTGGTTGGAAAGGGACTGAGACAGGGTTGTAGCCTATCTCTGATGTTATTCAATCTATACTTTGAGCAAGCAGTAAAGGAAACAAAAGAAAAATGGGGGGTAGGAATTATAATCCATGGACAAGAAATAAAAACTTTGAGGTGTGCCGATGACATTATAATTCTGTCAGAGACAGCAAAGGACCTGGAAAAGCAGCTGAACGGAATGGACAGTGTCTTGAAAGGAGGATATAAGATGAACATCAACAAAAGCAAAACGAGGGTAAATGGAATGTAGTCGAATTAAATCAGGTGATGCTGAGGGAGTTAGATTAGGAAATGAGACGCTTAAAGTAGTAAATGAGTTTTGCCATTTGGGAAGCAAAATAACTGATGATGGTCTAAGTAGAGAGGATATAAAATGTAGTCTGGCAATGGCAAGGAAAGCGTTTCTTAAGAAGAGAAATTAGTTAACATCGAGTATAGATTTAAGTGTCAGGAAGTCTCTTCTGAAAGTGTTTGTGTGGGGTGTAGCCATGTATGGATGTGAAATGTGGACGATAAATAGTTTAGACAAGAAGAGAATAGCTTTAGAAATGTGGTGCTACAGAAGAATGCAGATGATAAGATGGGTAGATGACGTAACTAATGAGGAGGTACAGAATAAAATTGGGGAGAAGAGGAATTTGTGGAACGACTTGTCTAGAAGAAGGGATCGGTTGGTAGAACATGTTCTGAGGCGCCAAGGGATGACTAATTTTGTATTGGAGGCGAGCGTGGAGGGTAATCGTAGAGGGAGACCAAGAGATGGATACACTAAGCTAACTCAGAAGGATGTAGGATGCAGTAGTTCCTTGGAAATAAAGAAGCTTGCACTGGATAGTGTAGCATGGAGAACTGCGTCGAACCAGTCTTTGGACTGTAGACCGCATTAATAACATTAATGTAGGTAACGTTTTTGAGTTATTAATGTTGCAAGATCACAGGTTAATACAAGCGTGATATAACCCATTGCAAATGTGAAATGTTCCTACATTACTAATCGGTGTAACCGTCAGAATGTTGAATGCTAGCATGCGAACGTGCATGCATTGTGTTGTACAGGCGCCGAATGCCAGTTTGGATGTAGAACCATGTCTGCTGTAGTTGGTCGGCCAAAACAGGGTCGGCTAATGTTGGTTGTCGATGACGCTGGAGTTGTTGCCCGATCATGTTCCACATGTACTCGATTGGAAACAGATCTGGTGATCGAGCAGGTCAACTCCGGTGTTGGTCCAGTATGTCTAGCACGCCGACGAGATCGTTAGAGGCCCTCAACTGGCGTCGTCCTAACCAACACATGGCCATCACTCGCATTGAGGCTGAACCACATTTCTTCAGAAAATACAATAGACCTCTTCCCTGCCTTCGAATGACCTCTCGCTTGACAACAATGAAGTCGCAAATAGCTTTGCTTTGGGATCAGTGAAATGCACGCTACAGGGCGTCTGGCTCGGAGCTGTCCTTGAAGTAACTGGTATGTTACAGTTCGTTGTGTTACTGTGGTGCCAACTTTTGCTCTGATTGCTGCTGCAGATGTAGACCATTGCGCCAGAGCCATATACCGAACACAATGGTCTTCCCTCTTGGTTGTGTCACGTGGTCGTCCGGAGAATAGTGTTCTTGCGACCGTACATTCTCGTGACCACGGGTGCTAGCAGTCATTTACAGTAGCTCCATCCTGCCAAGTCTTTCTGCAGTATTGTATAGGGGACATCCAGCTTCTCGTTATTGATTTGTTGGTTGATTTGGAGGAGGGGACCAAACGACGAGGTCAAGGGTCCCATCAGGGAAGGATGGGGAAGGAAGTCAGCCATGCCCTTTCAAAGGAACCATCATGACACTTGCCTGAAACGACTTGGGGAAATCAGGGAAAACCTAAATCAGGATGGCCGGTGGCTTTAAACCGTCGTCCTCCCGAATTTGGGTCCTCGTGCTAACCACTGCTCCACCTCGCTCTTTAAGGGTTTGTGTTATATCGTACTTCGCACATGAGTGGTTCGGTTTTCCGGGATTTTATCAATGGATAGGATGCTAAATTGTGACATTACTCATACCACATAAGAATCTATGTAACATTGATAAATTACATTTCTTCGTGTTCTGAAACAGTCACTTCTGTGTTCAGTGATCATGTTCGTATAGTTAAAAATTTATGGAAGCAAATTCAAATGGCTCTGAGCACTATGGGACTTATCTTCTGAGGTCATCAGTCCCCTAGAACTTAGAACTATTTAAACCTAGCTAACCTAAGGACATCACACACAGCCATGCCCGAGGCAGGATTTGAACCTGCGACCGTAGCAGTCGCGCGTTTCCGGACTGAAGCGCCTAGAACCGCTTGGCCACCGCGGCCGGCTTATGGAAGCAGTAGAGTATAAAGCATTAACTAAATCTCGGGTCAATCCAACACTTATCAGTAACTAAGTGAAAGCAACTAGACATAAGAAACTCTCTTATCAATTAAGTCTTCATACAGTTGTTGGTATTTACAGTTTTAACACATTTCGGAGCCACCATAGTTACAATATTAATGAAAGCAAATTCGTGTAGCAAATGGCCACCGCATACGAAGTTTTCGTACCGGTACTTTCATGAGTCACGCCAAGTTTAATAAAAGTTTTTCTGGAACTATATTTTCCTAAGGGCCGTTATTAATTATTTCCTAACTCTGAGACATTTTCTCTTGCAGGTCAAACAGTCTTTTCCTACAGTTACTTTTCTTCCTACATTAGCAACAAATTTATTTCTGAATAAAGTAATTTGAAGCTCAACTGCGCGACAACTAATCAACAAGTTTTGATAAAATTTCAGTTAATTCGCACATTCAATAAAATTGTTTTACAATCAAAGATTACATTTGCGAAAAGTGATGGTTTCTTTTGCTTTATAGAGTTATGCATGTATAATGTACTTGAATTCAGGTGCATATCTAACAGTGCAAAATAAACGAACAAAATGTTATAATACGTGATTACAATGACTTGCTGCCTTTCGCCACGAAACTTTTTGGTGCGCCCTAGTTGGTTTTAGAAAGGGAAAGAGTTAGACTGAACAGCTATGACGGGTAGTCACAATGTTTTAAATATCACCTCGAAAAAATCAAATGTGTAATGTTTGTTTGTTTCCAGGTACATGCCCGCAGTTGGTGTTCGCATTGATATCTCCTCGCTCTGATGCCTGTAGAGAGGCCAAAATAAAATGGCGCTGCCCATTGACGAAGTATTATGCGGTAATCCGATTTCGGCGTCGACGGTAATGTTGCAGCTACGTAAAATACTACAGATGATTTCTTTAGCCGTCTTGATTGGCCTTTCACAGCTCAAACATTCCCGCTGCTGCCGAAAATAAATTAAAGCGCGATAATACATTTCATCATTTTGTTTTGGGACCTCTATCTGCGTGATACGATACTATGGCACTTGGACTTCAAAGTGCACCAGAACTGTAGAAATGTACCCGAAAACAAATAAAAAATTAATTACATTACGTCGTTATTCGAGGTGATCATTGAAATTTACGACTGTCGCTTGTAGTTATGCTACAGTTGTTGTTGTTGTGGTCTTCAGTCCTAAGATTGGTTTGATGCAGCTCTCCATGCTACTCTATCCTGTGCAAGCTCCTTCATCTCCCAGTACTTACTGCAACCTAAATCCTTCTGAATCTGCTTAGAGTATTCATCTTTTGGTCTTCCTCTACGATTTTTATCCTCCACACTGCCCTCCAATGCTAAATTTGTGATCTCCTGATGCCGCAGAACATGTCCTACCAACCGGTCCCTTCTTCTTGTCAAGTTGTGCCATAAACTCCTATTCTCCCCTATTCTGTTCAATACTTCCTCATTAGTTACGTGATCTACCCATCTAATCTTCAGCATTCTTCTGTAGTACCACATTTCGAAAGCTTCTATTCTCTCTCTGTCCAAACTATTTATCGTCCATGTTTCACTTCCATACATGGCTACACTCCATACAAATAATTTCAGAAACGACTTCCTGACACTTAAATCTGTACTCGATGTTAACAAATTTCTCTTCTTCAGAAACGCTTTCCTTTCCATTGCCAGTCTACATTTTATATCCTCTTTGTTTCGACCATCACCAGTTATTTTGCTCCCCAAATGGCAAAACTCCTTTACTACTTTAAGTGTCTCATTTCCTAATCTAATACCCTCAACATCACCCGACTTAATTCGACTACATTCCATTATCCTCGTTTTGCTTTTGTTGATGTTCATCTTATATCGTCCTTTCAAAACACTGTCCATTCCGCTCAACTGCTCTTCCAAGTCCTTTGCTGTCTCTGACAGAATTACAATGTCATCGGCGAACCTCCAAGTTTTTATTTCTTCTCTGTGGATTTTAATACCTACTCCGAATTTTTCTTCTGTTTCCTTTACTGCTTGCTCAATATACAGGTTGAATAACATCGGGGAGAGGCTACAACCCTGTCTCACTTCCTTCCCAACCACTGCTTCCCTTTCATGCCCCTCGACTCTTACAACTGCCATCTGGTTTCTGTACAACTTGTAAATAGCCTTTCGCTCCCTGTATTTTATCCCTGCCACCTTTAGAATTTGAAAGAGAGTATTCCAGTCAACATTGTCAAAAGCTTTCTCTTAGTCTACAAATGCTAAAAACGTAGGTTTGCCTTTCCTTAATCTTTCTTCTAAGATAAGGCGTAAGGTCAGTATTGCCTCACGTGTTCCAACATTTCTACGGAATCCAAACTGATCTAACCCGAGGTCGACTTCTACCAGTTTTTCCATTCGTCTATAAAGAATTCGCTTTAGTGTTTTGCAGCTGTGACTTATTAAACTGATAGTTCGGTAATTTTCACATCTGTCAACACCTTCTTTCTTTGGGATTGGAATTATGCTACAGTATGAGTAAGGAATCATGCATAAACTCGAATCTGATGCATGGATAGTTTTAATCTAAGAGCGCATGCATGTGTGAATCTATGCGACAGAAGCTGTGTATACAACTTCTGTCACATAGAGTGCTTCTCAAACTGTACATCAACGTACCAAGGGTATGAGCTATGCAGGGATGGTGAAGGGGGAGGGGGAGGAGAGCGCAGCTGGTATTACATTCGCTATAAATGGCGAAATAGTTTTGAGAGCCCACGAAAAATATTTGTGGGTACATTCACCAACAGCCAGTATCCATTAAACGTTCCGCCTTTCTTCAGACTAATACTGAAATGAGGGGGCAGGATGCGAATTCGGCTTGTGAGAATAATTTTTTTTTAGTGAACGGCGGAGGCGGCCAGCTGCCCCCTCTGTCTCCGCGTTACGTACACCCTTCAATTTGCATCGCTGGAGTAATGGCTGTACCGGTCAGCTGCCGAGGAGGCGAGACATATCGATCAGAGGTGGAAGTATGTTTAAAATCTACGTGCAGCTGGGCGAGGGCGCACTCGCTTTGAAGTTGCAGTGGCTTTGAAGCTGTGATCGCTACACGCGCGGACGCGCACCCACCTCTCCAAGGACGCCTGCGCTGGTGGTCGCCGCTCGCCGCTCTATCTTCCAGTCTCAAACGAAACTCTTCCGTAACATCAAAACCTCGCTTTCCCCTTTGATCTGTCTCTCTAACTTTCATCGTAACGGTGGCCGATCTCCGCCAGAAACAATCTGGCAGCTTCTTGCGGCACGACAATGCCATACACAATACAACGGATCCGACAGTATCAGATTGTCTTAGTAATTATTGGTAGCAAATTCCAACAAAGTGAACTTCGGTTCTCGCCAGCGTGGCATCTGTATGTTCAGTTACACGATGAAGAGTGAGGCGGAGAAATAACCACAGAGTATTACAAAGCACTTTCCCCCACTACATCGTTTCATGATCAGATAGTTAACTGCCAATTTAGAACCAGAATAAAATTGCATTTTCATTCAAAGCTGTTTAAGCTGTTTCACTTGTCGCGTCCTGACAGTTTATTTCTGTGGTGACGCATGAGTTTCGTCACTTTTACATTGACATGTTTCTTAGCGGGAACAATTGTGGTGTATGTTATCCGATGTTGTGGTTGTTGTTGTTGTTGTTGTTGTTATTGACAGTGGTCGTTATTATAATTCTCCATCATCACACGTGCTGTTCATACACGTGCATCCTACAGATGGTATCTACACTGATGAGCCAAAGCATTATGGCCACCTGGTTATTAGCGTGTTGGTCCACCTGCGGATGCTGTACAGCAGCTACTGCGCGTAGCATGGTTTCGACAAACCCTTGGTAGATTTCCGGAGTTATGTGGTAGCAGATGCTTACGCACAGGTCACGCACTCCCCGTAAATTACGGATCCTTGGTCTGGTGGCGTGGAACTGGTGTCACATACTGACTCAAATGTGTTCCATCGCGTTCATATCGCACTAACTTCGTGTTCATGAAATCCGCGTGACTTCGTTATGATGCTCATCAAGTCACTCTAGCACGATACTGGTCTTGTGCTACAGACAGTTGTCCTCCTCGAAGATGTCATCGTCGTCGGTGAAGACACAGAACATGAAGGGATGCAGGTGATCCGTAGTAGTGTTCACGTAGCCTAAAGCTGCCATGGTGGCTTCGATTACTATCGCAGCTCCCAAGGAAGCCCAGGTGAACGTCCCTCATAGCATGATACTGCTCTCACCACCTTGCGTCCATGAAGCGGTGCATGATTCCAACCGCCTCTATTGGGTAACGGAATATCTGGACACGACCGTCGACCTAGTGTAACAAGAAACATGATTCATCCGATAAGGTTTGAAGTCTTCACCGATCCATGATCCAATCTCGATGATCCCGAGCCCACTGCAACCGTAGTTAACGATGTCGTTGGATCGTAGGGCTGCGGAGCCCCTTGTTCAACACTTTACGCTGAACGGTGTGCTCCTAAATATTTGTGCGTTTACCAGCTGTGTACTCTGTCGACCGAGAGGGATAGCGCAATGTTAGAACTCTGGACTCGCATCGGTAGAACACCTTCCGGCCATCCTGATTCAGTTTTCTCGTGATTTTCCTAAATCGGTAAGTCAAGTGCCCGGATAGTTTCTTCGAAAGAGCACGGTGGATTTCCTTATCCATCCTACCTAAATCAGAGCTTGTGCTATGTCTCTAGCGACCTTGTTGTCGACGGGAAATTAAACACCACTATTTCTCCCTTTTTCCTTCTGTCGTCAGATCTGCCACAGACCGTCGCCTATCCTGCTTTACATTGCATGCAAGCCTCAGATTTGCACGTCTGTGATGACACTCGGACGTTCATCATCTTGAAATGATAATTAAGTCAAGACCTTAAGCTGCCGACAGGTGTTGATATACATGAACGGGGACAGTTGAAAATGTATGCCCCGACCGGGACTCGAACACGGGATCTCCTGCTTACATGGCAGACGCCATCTGAGCCAACGAGGACACGGAAGATAGTCCGACCGCAGGGATTTATCCCTTGCAAGCTCCCCGTGAGACCCACATTCCCAACTTAATGTCCACACATTACATTCGTAGTGCCCTGCGCATTACACTCATCACTCGCGGCAGACAATCTTACCCAGTCCCGTAAGAGATCGGGCAATGCGTGTGCATCCAGCACAGAAGGAGGTCAATGGCCGATTAGCCTTAACTGTATGAAGATGGTATCTGTTCTTTCGGACATGTCCGGACATGTCATATAGTTCATCATCTTGTAGCCTGTTAGTGGTTTCACCGTCCTTCAGTCACTTTCCATAAACACTCACGATAGTGGAACGTGAAAAGCCGATGTGCTTCTTCGAAGCATATACGCTAGTTACCTGGCCACTGAACCCAACACTATGCTTTGCCAAACTCCGTTATATCAGGATAAATCGCCGTCAGTGGCCCATATTGTCGAAAGAGAAATACCCCATTCGGCCGCTTACATGAATGGCTTGCAGCAGAAAGGCAACTAATCAAAAGTTTATATATTTCAGTTCTTTGACAATTATGACTCTGAGTGGGTAAATGCATTGTTTACAGCAAAAAGGAAACCTGTTTTCACGTTAACACGGGTCTAGCCGTTAATTTTGTGTTCATTCGAGGTGCTCAACTAATACGGGAGCTGTTGGTAGGAAGAGGGAAGATACTATACAGTGGGTGACGTTTTGAACTCGTAAAACATTTCTCAAAAAACGATAACCAGTTTTCCATTGTTCAAATGAAAGATTCTTTTATCGACTACCGTTCCTGATGACATTCATGATATAAAAGAACTTGCCTGTGCAATGATTCGTATGGCAAAGTCGTTCCGACACCTGAAAATGGTTCTCACTGTTTCAAAATACCACGAGATAAACTTTTCATTTGAAAATCAGCATAATTTTACATGAAACATTAATATTTCTTGTTCGGCGATGGACAATTTTAGGCTGGGAAAAACTGTACAACTTTTGGAGCTCCCTGCAAAGTATGCATACGTATCTGTACTGCTTATGAATAACAACAAAATGGCTGACATCAAGAAATCTTTGGTCTACATCCCTCAAGACGAGATGCAGTTTTCGAATTGTCACATCATCGCCGGCTACAACGGCATCTCGTGATGTAGATGAAGATAACTAATATAACCGTAAGAACGTCGAATATTATTCAGAAATATGTAACAAACACTGTTTAGTACAATATAAGACGTTTATGTGTACAGTTGTATTTTAAAACAAGGTACTAATCCCAAAAATTAATTTGAAAATCAGTTCTACCGCAGAAATTGAACATGTCCATCACCAACAAAGTCGTCCCCCTCTTTCCCCCTTACATCATACTTGACTTTCGTCTGTGTATAATAAACAAGTATACCTACGTCAAGAAACCAGAAATACGTCAGGAGAAAAATTGCATGCAGCCGGCTTTATTCAGTTTTTGTCTCTACTGTAAAAGTGGGAAATGTGGACACGTTGGCTTTTTGCAGTTCGTGGTTCATATACAGCGACGCTAGTAGCGCCACTATGAGGGTGCAAATCGGCTTTGCTGTAACGCTCGTCAGCGTTAGTTACCTTTGAGATTCGACATAGTCTACATCTACATTTATACTCCGCAAGCCACCCAACGGTGTGTGGCGGAGGGCACTTCGCATGCCACTGTCATTACCTCCCTTTCCTGTTCCAGTCTCGTATGGTTCGCGGGAAGAACGACTGCCGGAAAGCCTCCGTGCGCGCTCGAATCTCTCTAATTTTACATTCGTGATCTCCTCGGGACGTATAAGTAGGGGGAAGCAATATATTGGATACCTCATCCAGAAACGCACCCTCTCGAAACCTGGACAACAAGCTACACCGCGATGCAGAGCGCCTCTGTTGCAGAGTCTACCACCTGAGTTTGCTAAACATCTCCGTAACGCTATCATACTTACCAAATGACCCTGTGACTAAACGCGCCGCTCTTCTTTGCATCTTCTCTATCTCCTCTGTCAACCCTCCTAACTGAAATGAGAGTTCATTCTATTAGATAAGACGGAACCTATGAAATAAAACAAGATCTTCTCTAAACGATCTGCACTGTATTATCACTCTAGCAGGGGATATGCTGCTACCCATACCTGCCCAAACGTGTAGTTTCTGATGAGAAAGCAGATACCTGACGAAAGTCTGTGTGTCTCCTTTGCCGGCCGTTGTGGCCGAGCGGTTCTAGGCGCTTCAGTCCGGAACCGCGCTGCTACTACGGTCGCAGGTTCGAATCCTGCCTCGGGCATGGATGTGTGTGATGTCCTTAGGTTAGTTAGGTTTAAGTATTTCTAAGTCAAGGGGACTGATGACCTCAGATGTTGAGTCCCATAGTGCTCAGAGCCATTTGAACCATTTTATATGTCTCCTTTCATTCAGACAGAACATTCTCTCACTAGTAGCTAGCGCAAGCAAAGAACTTACGACCTGCTGCCCAAAGAACCGGAACTTTAACCAGTTCGAATGTCTTTAATTAGTTCATCAGTTCAGTATGCTCACTATAAACTATATACTTCACCACTATTCTGTAATCTGAAGTTTCTGAAATACGGTTACACTGTAGACCATGCTGAATTTCATTCCGTCGGAGAAAGTCACATTTCTTCGAAAGCTCCTCAGTTTCTGAATTACTCAGCGTCTCAGGAAAAAGAAAATTAGAAAATTTTCAGAAGACTGCTAGAACACCGGGCTATACATCGTCGCCTTACTGAAGGCCAATTTCCACCAGAGCAGTCCGCGCGAAAATGAAGTGGATGGAGACACGCTATACGACCGTACGCGTCAAGTGTAGTGTCACGGCCTGTCGATGTCAAACTTTCCTGCACGCCTCATATCGCTCTCCGAATGATTGCGCCGCCAATCACAGAAAGTGCTGGGACTGACGTCGGGTGTAGGTCCAACTGCCACACGACTTGTCAGGGAAGGGCTGGAGTGGACATGCCAGCTGCCATAAAATTCTTTTCAAGCAATTTCATGGAAAATGTTTTCTAAAAAAAGTGTGATTCCTTCGCATGGCGCACCTGTAGTGGCGTTGCAATCATCCTAAAGTTACTTCTATGGTGGGGGGAGGGGGGGGGGGGTCGAGCAGATACTACTACACACAAAAAATATTAGATCGCTTTATTAAAACTTGAACAAGACTGAGAACTTGGAAAGAATCCAGGTCAACAGGCATGTCACTGTGTCTAAGTTACTGTCTGAACCGTAAAACTTAACACTTGGTTCGATAAAGAATGATAGTCCTATCACAGTATACAACTGGCTACTTTTGATAGTCTGGCCTTTAATACAACTCGAGCTTCTGGATGTGAAGTACGACGATACTGTCACCGTAAACGTTGGTTAACGAGAGGGTAGAGCAGCGCTGCGCTCTGACCGTAAGTAATCATCCAGCAGCGGTGGTGTACGGAACCTCATGAAACCGTCTCTTTGCCGACGTATCTCATTCGTTGTTGTGTCAGGCAGCGATTTTCTTTACTTGCGGTTCAGCCGTTAGGTACCAACTTTGACATCGGACCTTGTTCTTCGCATGATGCCACAACTTTTCCATATTTTGTCTCGTTAATGGATTTGGTTTGTCTTAGATATTCGTCATAGATTCCATGTTGCTTCGAAATTAACGTAACCCGTTCCACGAAATTTTATGAGTTAGCAGTGAAATCATCACATTTCATGTACTTCGCGTTTGGTTCACTTTAGTTCAGACATTGCTGTGTATGCAATGTGGATATCTTACCGAAATTGTATTTGAAGTTGGGAACAGAACGATATCCGTCTCCACTTCCCAGATTCTGGCTTGTATGAATTGCATTCGAATGGTACGAAGTGCTTCCAGCTCCTCTCGAGCGCAACGTAAATCACCTATTCATAAAACTCTTCGTATTTCAAAGTTATTCAAGGTATCCAAAAAACGTTTGCAGCAATTGATAGCATGCAAAGAGGCACGGTTTTTTATATGATTAATACATGAAACTTTTTGTGTGTTGAGCCATAGAGGTAACTACAGTTTTTTCCGTGGATCGATGTACCTTATTAACCATATTTTATAGATCATGAAGGAATTACAGGAAGATGGAACACATTAGTATGTACGATAACTTATGTAGGCTCACTGAAGTTAAACTTTAAACAGTTTGCTAATATCCCATAAGATGTAATAGCTAAGTAATTATAAGTTCCAAGTACTTTATTTTGGATTAAGACTTTTGTTTATTTTTTACGTTTTCGAATACTTTAAACGTACATGTAATAGCGTCAGCTCACCAGCTAGTCTTTCCAGCACCGCTGTTGAAATATCCTCTGACATTCTAGCTCCTTCATTTTGCTGGAACATCGTACAAACCTGGTAGCATCCTCCTTTGAAAGACCTTAGGCCCAAGTATCATCCGTAATACCCTGTAGATCGTAACAATATCGACAAGCTCTGGAGAACAATGCATCAGACTAGGTGAGCATTCTCACACAGCCCAGTCTTCCGAGTAGTTCTGGGCCACAATATTCAAAATAATTACTCTTGCCGTTTCCAGTTCAGCTGGAATGATACAACAGTCGACTCGACATATGGTAGACAAAATACTGGATTTATTTTTTGATTTACCTGATTACCCGAGACTGATTGTAATTTAACATAATTTCATACAAAATTAGTGCATCCTTTAATCGACCTGTATGTGGGCATAAGATATGTGGAGTTAGTGGAAAAATCCGTTCTGCACCAAATACGTATGATAGCACATTGTCGCATTCGCCGATCTGAATAATGATACGTTTACCATCGATGGCTCCTACACTGTTCGAGAAGTGTTGGTGCATTCGAAAGTCACGGGTAATACGTTCAAATGGTTCAAATGGCTCTGAGCACTATGAGACTTAACATCTGAGGTCATCAGGCCCCTAGAACTTAGAACTACTTAAACCTAACCAACCTAAGGACATCACACACATCCATGCAGGAGGCAGGAGTCGAACCTGCGACCTTAGCAGTCGCGCGGTTCCGGACTGAAGCGCCTACAACCTGGTAGTACGTAAATATTCACTGTTTGTTGACTAAGAAAAGAACTGGTGATACCCATATAGTCTGATATGTCTTACAGAAAATGCCAACATGGTAATTCAGCATCATTATTTTCTGACAGTCGACATACGCAAATTTTTTAGCATTATAAAACTGTCTGCAATGAATAAAAGAGACGTATACAAAATATACACCAAAAGTGATATTTACTAGAGATTATATTAAAAACAAATATTTCACAAGAATTACGCTACTGACTTAGTTAACCAAAGGCGTTGTTAGCATCGTCAACCAGAAACATTTACATTTACATTTATACTCCGCAAGCCACCCAACGGTGTGTGGCGGAGTGCACTTTACGTGCCACTGTCATTACCTTCCTTTTCTGTTACAATCGCGTATGGTTCGCGGGAAGAACGACTGTCTGAAAGCCACCGTGCGCGCTCGATTCTCTCTAATTTTACATTCGTGATCTCCTCGGGAGCTATAAGTAGGGGGAAGCAATATATTCGATACCTCATCCAGAAACGCACCCTCTAGAAACCTGGACAGCAAGCTACGCCGCGATGCAGAGCGCCTCTCTTGAAGAGTCTGCCACTTGAGTTTGTTAAACATCTCCGTAACGCTATCACGGTTACCAAATAACCCTGTGACGAAACGCGCAGCTCTTCTTTGGATCTTCTCTATCTCCTCCGTCAACCCGATCTGGTACGGATCCCACACTGATGAGCAATACTCAAGTATAGGTCGAACGAGTGTTTTGTAAGCCACCTTCTTTGTTGATGGACTACATTTTCTAAGGACTCTCCCAATGAATCTCAACCTGGTCCCCGCCTTACCAACAATTAATTTTATATGATCATTCCACTTCAAATCGTTCCGCACGCATACTCCCAGATATTTTACAAAAGTAACTGCTACCACTGTTTGTTCCGCTATCATATAATCATACAATAATGGATCCTTCTTTCTATGTATTCGCAATACATTACATTTGTCTATGTTAAGGGTCAGTTGCCACTCCCTGCACCAAGTGCTTATCCGCTGCAGATCTTCCTGCATTTCGCTACAATTTTCTAATGCTGCAACTTCTCTGTATACTACAGCATCATCCGCGAAAAGCCACATGGAACTTCCGACACTATCTACTAGGTCATTTATATATATTGTGAATAGCAATGGTCCCTTAACACTCCCCTGTGGCACGCCAGAGGTTACTTTAACGTCTGTAGACGTCTCTCCATTGAGAACAACATGCTGTGCTCTGTTTGCTAAAAACTCTTCAATCCAGCCACACAGCTGGTCTGATATTCCGTAGGCTCTTACTTTGTTTATCAGGCGACACTGCGGAACTGTATTGAATGCTTTCAGGAAGTCAAGAAAATGGCATTTACCTGGGAGCCTGTATCTAATATTTTCTGGGTCTCATGAACAAATAAAGCGAGTTGGGTCTCACACGATCGCTGTTTTCGGAATCCATGTTGATTCCTACAGAGTAGATTCTGGGTTTCCAAAAACGACATGATACTCGAGCAAAAAACATGTTCTAAAATTCTACAACAGATCGACGTCAGAGATATAGGTCTATAGTTTTGCGCATCTGCTCGACGACCCTGCTTGAAGACTGGGACTACCTGTGCTCTTTTCCAATCATTTGGAACCTTCCGTTCCTCTAGAGACTTTCGGTACACGGCTGTTAGAAGGGGGGCAAGTTCTTTCGCGTACTCTGTGTAGAATCGAATTGGTATCCCGTCAGGTCCAGTGGACTTTCCTCTGTTGAGTGATTACAGTTGCTTTTCCATTCCTTGGACACTTATTTCGATGTCAGCCATTTTTTTGTTTGTGCGAGGATTTAGAGAAGGAACTGCAGTGCGGTCTTCCTCTGTGAAACAGCTTTGGAAAAAGGTGTTTAGTATTTCAGCTTTACGCGTGTCATCCTCTGTTTCAATGCCATCATCATCCCGGAGTGTCTGGATATGCTGTTTCGAGCCACTTGCTGATTTAACGTAAGACCAGAACTTCCTAGGACTTTCTGTCAAGTCGGTACATAGAATTTTACTTTCTAATTCACTGAACGCTTCACGCATAGCCCTCCTTACGCTAACTTTGACATCGTTCAGCTTCTGTTTGTCTGAGAGGTTTTGGCTGCGTTTACACTTGGAGTGAAGCTCTCTTTGCTTTCGCAGTAGTTTCCTAACTTTGTTGTTGAACCACGGTGGGTTTTTCCCGTCCCTCACAGTTTTACTCGACACGTACCTGTCTAAAACGCATTTTACGATTTCCTTGAACTTTTTCCATAAACACTCAACATTGTCCGTGTCGGAACAGAAATTTTCGTTTTGATCTGTTAGGTAGTCTGAAATCTGCCTTCTATTACTCTTGCTAAACAGATAAACCTTCCTCCATTTTTTTTATATTCCTATTTACTTCCATATTCAGGGATGCTGCAACAGCCGTTTGATCACTGATTCCCTGTTCTGCACTTACAGAGTCGAAAAGTTCGGGTCTGTTTGTTATCAGTAGGTCCAGGATGTTATCTCCACGAGTCGGTTCTCTTTTTAATTGCTCGAGGTAATTTTCGGATGTGCACTCAGTATAATGTCACTCGATGCTCTGTCCCTACCACCCGTCCTAAACATCTGAGTGTCCCAGTTTATATCTGGTAAATTGAAATCTCCACCTAAGACTATAGCATGCTGAGAAAATTTATGTGAAATGTATTCCAAATTTTCTCTCAGTTGTTCTGCCACTAATGGTGCTGAGTCGGGAGGTCGGTAAAAGGAGCCAACTATTAACCTAGCTCGGTTGTTGAGTGTAACCTCCACCCATAATAATTCACAGGAACTATTCACTTCTACTTCACTACAGGATAAACTACTACTAACAGCGAGAAACACGCCACCACCGGTTGCATGCAATCTATCCTTTCTAAACACCGTCTGTGCCTTTGTAAAAATTTCGGCAGAATTTATCTCTGGCTTCAGCCAGCTTTCTGTACCTATAACGATTTCAGCTTCGGTGCTTTCTATCAGCGCTTGAAGTTCCGGTACTTTACCAATGCAGCTTCGACAGTTTACAATTACAATACCGATTGCTGTTTGGCCCCCGCATGTCCTGACTTTGCCCCGCACCGTTTGAGGCTGCTGCCCTTTCTATACTTGCCCGAGGCCATCTAACCTAAAAACCCGCCCAGTCCACGCCACACAACCCCTGCTACCCGTGTAGCCGCTTGCCTGCTTGGTTCATCTCACTATTTGTTTGTTGTGAAATTCAAATGGTTCGCCGGCCAGTGTGGCCGAGCGGTTCTAGGAGCTTCAGTGTGGAACCGCGCGACCGCTACGGCCTCAGGTTTGAATCCTTCCTCCGGCATGGATGTGTGTGATGTCCTTAGGTTAGTTAGGTTTAAGTAGTTCTAAGTTCTATGGAACTGATGACCTCAGATGTTAAGTCCCATAGTGCTCAGAGCCATTTGAGCAATTTCAAGTGGAAGGAGGTACACTGCTCGTGTTGTCTGTAGTTTAACCATGCCTAGACGGCCAATACCGCTGTTCTATCACGTCCGCTTTGTTACTTTGTGCCAGGAAAGGCTTTCAACAAGGGAAGTGTCCAGGCGTCTCGGGGTGAACCAAAGCGATGATTTTTGGACATGGAGGAGATGCAGAGAGACATGAACTGTCTATGACGTGCCACGCTCAGGCCGCCCAAGGATGACCGATAACTACGAATTTTTGCTCGGAGGAACCCTGACAGCAACGCCACCATGTTGAATAATGTTTTTGTGGCAACCACAGAACGTCGTGTTACGACTCAAACTGTGCGCAAGAGGCTGCATGACGCGCAACTTGACTCCCGACGTCCATGGCGAGGTCTATCTTTGCAACCACGACACCATGCAGCGCGGTGCAGATGGGCCCAAAAACATGCCGAATGGACAGCTCAGTATTGGCATCACGTTCTCTTCACCGATGAGGGTCGTATATGCCTTCAACCAGACAATCGCCGTAACGGGTGTACGATACGCGAATGCCATCCTCCGACCAATAGTGCAGCCATATCGGCAGCATATTGGCGAGGCATTCGACTTCATGGACGAAAATTCGCGCCCCCATGGTGCACGACTCAAACTGTGCGCAAGAGGCTGCATGACGCGCAACTTGACTCCCGACGTCCATGGCGAGGTCTATCTTTGCAACCACGACACCATGCAGCGCGGTGCAGATGGGCCCAACAACATGCCGAATGGACAGCTCAGTATTGGCATCACGTTCTCTTCACCGATGAGGGTCGTATATGCCTTCAACCAGACAATCGCCGTAACGGGTGTACGATACGCGAATGCCATCCTCCGACCAATAGTGCAGCCATGTCGGCAGCATATTGGCGAGGCATTCAACTTCATGGACGAAAATTCGCGCCCCCATGGTGCACATCTTATGAATCACTTCCTTCAGTATAACGACACAGCTCGACTAGAGTGGCCAGCATGTACTCCAGACATGAACCCTATCGAACATGCCTGGGATAGATTGAAAAGGGCTGTTAATGGACGACGTGGCCCACCAACCACTATGATGGGTCTACGCGGAAACGCCGTTGAGGAGTGGGACAATCTCCACCAACAGTGCCTTGATGAATTTGTGGATGTTACGCCAGGACGAATACAGTCATGCATCAATGCAAGAGGACGTGCTACTTGGTATTAGAGGTACCAGCGTGTACAGCAG
The DNA here is from genome assembly GCF_021461385.2 of Schistocerca piceifrons. Classification (NCBI taxonomy): domain Eukaryota; kingdom Metazoa; phylum Arthropoda; class Insecta; order Orthoptera; family Acrididae; genus Schistocerca; species Schistocerca piceifrons. The sequence goes on along the minus strand of NC_060149.1, from coordinate 731,818,021 downwards.
TCTGGATCACCACCTCTGAAGGTCCCATTGTATGGTGGTACAACATGCAATGAGTGGTTTTCATGAGCAGTATAAAAGGCGGAAATGATGTTTATGTTGATCTGTATTCCAATTTTCTGTACAGGTTCCGAAACTCTCAGAACCGAGGTGATTCAAAACTTTTTTTGATGTGCGTATGTTCCGTGTTTTCTCCAGAATCTAACATTGTCTCCATGTTCTTTTGGATAACTCCTCCACTCTTGTATATGTAATTTCCACGTCCCAACGTTTTCTTCTTGCAGAGTTGTGGCTTACCACGTGACCTCTTGACATTCATATAGCTGCTTATATTTCTTTCGAAGTTTTATTCCTATAGGCAGTATCTATTGTTCCATAGTCAATCATGCGTTTACAGCTTTCGATATTTCCTTCTGCCATTCTTGCTTTGCTATTTTCCACTTTCTATCTGTCTCCTTTTGTCAGACGTCTCAATTCACTTTTTCTTCCTAACGAGTTTGAGGTAAGGTGCCTTAGTCCGTAGAAGACAGGGTCGAAAGGTATAAGCGGAAATCTACTCAATGTCTGCCTTAACCTCTCTCGCAACGCTCAAAGTAAGAGCTCCAACATCTACACATTGATCATGAGGCACAGAATTCCCGTTGATGGCTGCCCAGTACCCTCAGATATTTTTTTCTGTTGGTGGACTAGTAACGGCCCACGTAACTTCATGTCAGAGAGTCCGAAAATCATAAGTCTACGACACAGAAATAATAAATTCCATGTAGCTGCAAAAGGTTCACAATTTGCTGCAGTTACTCAGAATGGCGTCCACCAGCGGCAATGTAGGCATGGGATAGTCTCACCCCCGGTGTCATTTGAACAGTTTGATAGAGAGCGAGAATCTCAGCAGGAATTCCTCTTCAATCTCGACATGCGTTTCGTACCCAACACCTTTCATATGGCTACGTGAGAAGAAATAATGTTGGGCGAGATCAGGTGAACGTGCTGGCATCGAAACAAGGCCACCTCTGTGTATCAGCTTTTCATGGAATATTTGATCCAGGTGTTCACGGACCCTCAGCCCAAATTGAGGTTGGTGTCCGTCATGTTGGTACCACATCCTTTGACGAATGACAAGTGGGACATGTTCCAGGAACCTGGGTACCATGTCTCAGATAAACACTGTGTGCAAAGGCGTATTTAAGTGGGAAGGAAGACGAAACGGGCCTAGTACGTAATCATTAACTATGCCTGCCAATATGTTGACTGATAATCTATGCTGACTACTCATCATAACTATGGCGTATGGATTGTCATCTGCTCTAACATGCCTATTGCGACTATTTAGCATTCGGTCTCTGGCGAAGGACACTTCATCCATGAAAAGTACATACGCAGGACAGTGAGGATCGAATGAAAGTCGCTGTAAGGAATCATTGGCTGAACACGATGTGAAGCCCGAAGTCAGCAGGACTTTCTGTAGAAGGCACGGGTGGACCTGCATTTCCTGTAATACTCACCACACAGTACTCTGTGAAAATTTCATTTTACGTGCAAATGATCCAGCGCTGATTCCAGGTCCTTCATCCACTGTAACAAGGACTGCATCTTCCAAGACAGGAGTCCTTGTAGTTTGTCGTCGTCCTCTGTCGTTGTACTGTGGTACCAATTCCCCTGTTTCACCTAATCGTTGGAACAGTCTTGGAAACATGGTATGAGCAGGATGTCTTCTACGCGGATATTTGGTTCTGCAAACCTTTCCGTTTCTCTGCTGCTTCCATTTGCTTATCCAGACACGAAAATCATGTCTGCAAGTCCTGTCAACTGGTACAACTCAATTTGGTTAGGGTTGATTGGCGTTAGTACTTCAACTTGTTAACACAGACTGCGGTTTACTACGGTATAGACGTTTTACACCAGGATTGCTCACGTCTAAATCTACATCTACATCTACATCTACATACACATACCTACTCCGCAAGTCGCAGTATAGATCTCGGCGGAGGGTACTTAGTGCTACTAGAAATTTGTCTCAGTCATCTTGTCTTCTCCTACAGTCACTCAAGGACGACACCTTCCCACACACCACAGCATCATCAGCAAAGATCCGCAGATTGCTGCTCACCCTGTCCTTCAGATCTTTTACGTGTATAGACAGTAACAAAATGGTTCAAATGGCTCTGAGCACTATGGGACTTAACATCTGAGGTCATCAGTCCCCTAGAACTTAGATCTACTTAAACCTAACTAAGCTAAGGACATCACACACATCCATGCCCGAGGCAGGATTCGAACCTGCGACCGTAGCGGTCAGACAGTAACAGTGGTCCTATCACATTATTGGCGATAGCCTTTTGTCTGGTGAACACTCGCCGTCGAGGAAAAGTTACTGCTTTTTTTTTTTTTTTTTTTTTTTTTTTTTTTTTTTTTTTTTTTTTTTTTTTTTTTTACTTAAATAGTTCTCGAGAATATTTGTGTTTCAAGTCTCCTCGGGACAACAAATAAGTGAAATCGATCTTAAATTACTGAATGAAAGTTTAGAGAGAACTCTTCTGTTCTATGGAACAGGAGGAGTCGTAACATTAACAACGGAACTCTGGCATCTGTTAAGAGTTGGATATTTCACGGAAAATGAGATCCTTAACAGTTCATGCGTAGCATACTGGTTATCAGCGAAATGAGGAAACTGACTGATGGGATGAGTTTCGACATAAGCTCTTTGCTGGAGCCGTAAACTAGGAAATGCAGCATGCAAGTGATGCCAGAAACTGCAATTCATCAGCAATAAGGATCCTTTGACAAGCACTGAGGGATGTACAAATAACACACTTCGGTGATAAGCATGCCCTTGACGAATTATCTCATTTCGTAATACAGGTCTTTGTAGATATGAACCCTCTTTACAGCTATGAGACTAGTATTCATATAAATATCTAATATATGATGGATGACAATGACAAATCAGCTTTATGGAAAAACAGAGCGCCGGATACTCGTGGCCTTGAGTTGCAAGACATGAGTATTGAGATGAAAATATTGGCATTACTATGATGAATAATCATGCCTATAGATCTGTACAAAGTAGCTATGTGACATAATATCTAACAAGAAATGACCACAACTTGATTCATTTCACTCTAAATAAGGAGACAGCAGCTGCAATGCAAGTTCAAAATATTCCCATAAAATATTAAGAAATTTAAAAGGTCATGTGGACGTTGCTCTGGAGACAACAAAATCTAGGGAAACGTTGAGGATAAAGCAATAAAGATGACGAAGCTTTTAACTGAAGCTATTAATATAGCAGATACTTGTGACAGGGATTCATGCTTCCAGAAACTACCCCACTCACCTGAGGAGAATGGTTCACAGAGCGTATCAGAATTATTTCATCCAGATAACAGGACAGTATTACTTACTAATAACTGAAAGTTAATAGACACGTTCAAAACCAAATTATATGAGTTAAAATTGACTAGCTAGAATCAGTTCATTTGCAACCTGCTGTAGATTGAGCCATGGGGCGCACCATATGAATTGGTAATCCAGAAGATACAGTCGACGAAAGTTCTGTCGACATTTGGTCAAATGGCTACAGGTTGGTTTGGTCAAATGGCTCGTTGAGTGAGAATAGGAGTATACAGGATGACTTGGATAGAATTTCTGTTTGGTGTGATGAATTGTAGCTTTCTCTAAATGTGGAAAAATGCAACTTAATTCAGATGAGTAGAAAAAAAACAACCCTGCATTGTCCGAATATAGCGTTAGTGGTGAACTGCTTAACACAGTCACATTGATTAAGTATTTAGGTTTAACGTTGCAAAGAATTATGGAATTGAACGAGAATGTATGGTCGGTACTAGTGAAGGCGAATGGCCGATTTCGTTGTATAGGGAGAAATCTAGGAAAGAGTGGTGCATCTTTAAAGGAGACCGTATACAGAACACTGGTCAAGTGTTTTGGAACCCCACTAGGCCGGTTTAAAGGAAGACACAATAAATCAAAGGCTTGCTGCTAGATTTGTTACCGCTAGGTTCGATTACCTCACGAGTGTTACAGAAAAGCCCAGTGAACTCGAAAGGGAATGCCTGGAGGGGACACGATCTTCATTTGCGAAGCGCTATTGAGAGAGAGTTGAGAACCAGCATTTACGACATACTACAGAAAGATTCTACTACATCAAGCTCCACTAACACGTGATAAGAGAAGCTGGTGCGTTTACGAGAGTATATAGGCAATCGCTTTCCATCGTTCAATTTGCGAGGGGATCAGAAGAAGAATGTCTAGCTGTGGTTCAAAATAACCTACGCCATGCACTGCATGGCGGCAACGGCGTGTATATGCAGATCATTACGAGGCTGCAACTGAATGACGTGTTGGACAATTTCTGTCTGTTATTGTGAATGGTGACAAAAGGTCCTAGAGATATATCCATATGACATTCCTGTTTAGATATCCAGATACAAGGGCAGTCAAATGAAAATGAGATAAATTGAAAAAAGTAAGTAAACAGGTTATTACTTCAAAAGGAATCGGCATAAGTGTTAATAGCTTTATCCCACTGTGAAATAAAACGGTCCCTGCCTTGATGGGGAAATGTTTGTGGTTGCCTTCGGATCCATAATTGTACTCGCCCACATGTTGCCATGGTAGTATCGAGTACGCTGCAGAACTTTCACTAGGAAGCCCTTGCACGTACTCCGTACAGTCCCAATGACTCCCCATGCAATTACCTTTTTTTGGCATACTGAAGAAAGACATTGCTGACGGTCGATTTTCTTCGATTTAATGCTGCGTACGATAACGGTTTCGTGGGAAACCGCGAACATTCTTCCAAGAGGCCACTGATCACCTTGTCTCACAGTGGGATAAATGTATTAACACTCTGCCGTCCGGTGACACCACAGTGGTGTCGTGCGCGACATAGCGGTCAACGGCCGGCGACACCACGGTGGTGTCGTGTGCATAGTATTGCACAGTGGCCGGCGACAGCACTTTAGTATCTTTTGCATTCTGTTGGTGTTTTGTTTAGATAACAGTAAGTTACACACGTCAACAAGTCTTTTTGTTTTTATAAGTACTTGTGCCCTTTCATGATGGCAGACGAAAGAGACGATACGGTTATTTACGATGAATGCGCGGAAGAAAACTTGGAGGTTGCCACTACATCGTGTACGTCTCATCATGACCCGGTTGACAGACTTCCCGGTCACATAAAGAAACACCAACTAATAGGCCTACGTATTTCCGAAACGAATAAACGAAAACGAAGAAACTGCCATGTAGTTGCAAAAACAAAAAACAAAAAAAAAACAAAAAAAAACAAAAAACAACGAAATTAATGTGTAAGTCTTGTGGAGTTGAGTTACATCTTGGAGACTGTTTTGCTGCATATAATATGGAAGAGAAATACTGCGTACCAAAGACAATGCAAATAAACAAATATATGAAACGAACAAATTTTGTATTTGTTTTAGTATGTATATCTTCCAAATTTCATGAAAGCAGCGGAACAGGGTTGAGAACGTACGAGAACTAACGATGAGATTAGTAAAACGTAACAATTTATAATCTCCCGATAATATCAAGAACGGCCGGCGACAAGCCAAGTAATACGAATTAGAGTTTCCGGCGCCAAGCGAATAAATTTGTACGAGACGTGCCGACGGCAAAGTGTTAACAGTTAAGGTGATCACCTTTGAAATAATAAACAGTTTATTTACTCTTTTCCATCTGTCACGTTTTCTTCTGACTGCCCCTTATATTTAGGTACAGACATTGCTCTCTCTTTTACGTAGTTAATGAGTACCTTGCCCAAGTAAAATTTCCAAATATACAGAAATCTACCTGTGAAAAAGGTAGGAAACGAGGTTTGTTATATCCTTATAGCCTCACCTCAATTATAATTCTAGCAGCTATACTTAAAAATCGTGCCTGTGTAGTCATGAAATACACATTCTGCTCTGATAGAAGGAAACACTTACAGGTAACTGATAACCACGCATGCTAAATGTTCAAAATACGTAGCAGCACATCTCCCTCAAGGATAGAATGAATTATTGAGTTTAGTGCATAATACCAGTTTTATCTAACAAATGAATTTTAATTACTGCTTACATATTACAACTGTTGGATTTTAATTCGAATTGTATTCGATGGAAGACTTTCAATAATTCGGAAGTGAACAATTTTCGGCCATAGCCAGTTAGTCCAAATAGTTTCGAGACTGGGTTAGTAAACAACAGAATAAAGTGAAGAAGGTGGTTTTAATGCTTTGTGTGTTCTACACAGTCTCTTTCCATCTGAGTACAATGAATTGAACGTTCTTACATTCACGTGACCCTGTCAGAACAGTCCTTCTTTGGGATGTTGTTCAATTGGCGCGTCATTTTAGCTTGAATGTCGGTTACGCCGGCAAAGAGTTGACCTTTCATGTGAATTTCTGCATGTTGTCGGACTGTGGTAAGTTCGCACTAATAAGACCAAGTCTCGTCATCCGTGGTGATTTGTCCGCGTTTTGCATTTCAGTATAGTCGAGGCATCCATCCACTCTTCGTTATTTGTGTTCGGGAGTCAAAATGTTGGAACAAACTTTGCACCCACGTTTCTCTTCTTCAAAACATTCTGGAGAATTTATTGAGCATTTGATTTTGGGAACTTGCTTCATTGCGATTTATGACACGTTCACTACTTACACTGCCTGCTTGCAACTGACAGGTCGAATTCACATCTGTTGTTCACAGTTGTCAGATCAGGCTGCCACTGTAGTTACTACACCAACATTATTTATACGCCAGGAATAAAATCCTTCGTGGAACACTTAGGACAGACGTTGTATGTTTATATGGTCTTTTTAAAGTTATGCAGAAATATGTAAAAACTCTTCATGTCTAGTTCTGTGTTATATTATATTGCGACGTTAGGATAAAAGTAGATGGCTGAAGTTGTTGATGGCAGACGAGATCAATTATGCGTCTTAAGTGGTAATCAATGGATACGCTGTTTCTTGTGGCTATCTCGTTGATTTCACAAAATACTCTTAGTAATCTTCTAGCTCATGAGCTCCCATGAGCACCTGCAGAAATAATAAATTTTAAATTGGAAACTAACTGTTTATAGGGCCTCCAAATGCGTTGTTAGATTTTCAAGTGTTGGCTACGCTGCAGTCTAGGGCCCAACCAACACATCTGTCACATTAACCCTAAAAATTTCATTCACAAATTTCAAATAAAAGCAGGAGGAGTAGTGTTTAACGTCCCATCGAAAACGAGGTCATTAGAGATTAGGGATTAGGGAAGAATGGGGAAGAAAATCGGCCGTGCCCTTTCAAAGGAACCATCCCGGCATTTGCCGGAAACAATTTAGGGAAATCACGGAAAACCTAAAGCAGAATGGTCGGAGACGGATTTGAACCGTCGTCCTCTCAAATCCAGTGTGCTAACCACTGCGCCACCTCGCTCGGTAAATAAATGCAGGCAGGAATTTTCTGTGGAAATAACATTCACTATTGACAGCGTTTTTATATTTTATCTGAGTTTATTCGATTGCTTTAACATTTATCACAAGTTAATAATTGTTTAACATTTAATTAATTAATATCGGAGCGAATGAAACGTGCATAAAGTTCGTGAAAATTAAGGAAAATAATAAAATTAAAGTTTTTTAGCGCAAGTTTAAAGTTCCTCAACTACGAACTAACTACATTATCAGTACAGATCACACGCAAAAAACGACAGTCAAGTTTTAAAGTTCACACTAGTTCGCTTAAGGCGAAATATTCAGTCCCTGTGTACTTTGTGTGAACCTGATGTCACTCATGCTAAATGTGATGCAAGTGTTCAGACGGAAGTATGTTACAGAATTGTAACCCTTAAGACAAACGTGAGAATATTTCAGACGAAGCGTGAAGAAGGTGGAAGACATGGCAGAATTTATTACCATACTCAAGAAAAGAAACTGTCTAAAAGAGAGTTTCGAACGTGTGCGTCAGGAACATTTTAGTGATTTAACGTTAGATTTTCTTGTTACATTGTTGAAAAACAATGATGCTAAAAAGCAACTATTGTTGAAAAACAATTATGCTAAAAAGCAACCAACACGGGTATAGTGAATTAACTGAATAATTTGTCCTCATTCTGCTCTTGTGACATTTTCTTTGAATTCAAAGTATTTTTATGGCAGACTTATTAAATCTGTGTGTGGATTATTCGCAGAACAAGCTGATGTGCCCGGCAAAGCACATACGCTAGTATCTGCAGTTGACTCTGAAGACGTGTGTGAATCACTGTTAATACGATGGATTGCTACTATGTATCTTCATATTACATTAAAAGCACACACAAAGAAAGCAATAACTGCTGCACAGAGGAGCTATTCTGATATAACGACATTGATAATTATTAGGCAAGCTAATTACATTTGCCAAGGTGTGGCATGTTTTAAATATACACTGTAGAGCCAAAAAAGTGGTACACCTGCCTAATATCGTGTAGAACGTCGTGATCACGCAGAAGTGGCGCAACACAATGTGACATTTGTTGCGGCGTAAAGTCAAGCGTCGGCACGCCAGTCGGGAACGACAGTGGAGAGAAGGCTGTGAGAAGAAGTCAGCCAGTCATACGCTGACCGGACCTCTCTCCAGGACGACAACACGACAGCAGCGGCCCCTATGTGAAGAGGAAATAAGGGCCGCGACCGACTGGGGACGCCCAGTTCAATAACATCGTCAACGCTAGGCGCTTCACTTGTACTTTCTATGTACCACAGACTTAGGATTATCTGTACTGAAGAAGATTGATTATTTCGTGTATCTTCCTTTGCTTGCGACACATCTGTGTCATTGCAAAAGTTAAGTATTGTAACTTTCTTATTGTAATAAAACACATTAATACGACTATTTTATTGTTTATCCATCGAATCCTAGACACTACAGCATTAAATCGACTAATGTCTGAAGTAGTGCTGGAGGAAATTGACACCATGAACCCTGCAGGGCTGTCCGAAAATCCGTAAGAGTACGAGGGCGTGGAGATCTCTTCTCAACAGCACGTTACAAGGCATCCCAGATATGCTCAATAATGATCATGTCTGGAGAGTTTGGTGGCCATCGGAAGTGTTCAAATTCGGAAGTGGGTTCCTGGAGCCACTACGCAGAAATTTTGGACGTGTAGAGTACCGCATTGTCCCGTAGGAATCTCCCAAGTCCGTCATAATGCACAATGGACATGAACGGATGCAGGTGATCAGACAGGATGCTTATGTACGTGTCACCAGCCAGAGTCGTATAGAGAGGTATCAGGGGTCCCGTATCATTCCAACTGCACACACGCCACACCATTACTGAGCCTCCAGCAGCTTGAACAGTCCCCTGCTGACATGCAGGGTCCATGGATTCATGAGGTTCCCTCCATACCCGTTGTAAGGTGCCTCTTACGTAAGAAAGACATTTTTTACTAGTTTTAATAAATTATTGTCTCTTATTGATGTATTCACGATAGTTAGGAAGTGCTGTAGTCCGTAGCCGGCCATGAGTCGAAGAGCATTTCCCACACTGGCTGGCTAGGTGAAGAAGCGACCATATGTCTCGCCTAGTGGGGTGGGGCTCGGCCCTGGACCGTAGCAACAAGCGTCAGCCTAGGAAATATACATGCCGGGAAGTACCGTCTTCTTGGCGCCAAAGTCACCGATTTTGTTTATTTATATTTAATAATTAAAGTCATTTATGACAACATGAACACTAGGAGGAGCCTCTGGATGTTTAAAACTATTTATCATAACTTTGCCTCGTTAATATTCACACCCGTTCATTAATAAATGCATGCAGGGTCCATGGATTGATCGGCAATCCACGAACTGTGACGAAACTAGTAAGAGATACGGACTGCGCGTCAAAGTCGGCAGTCGGCGTTAAGAGCTCTTCCTGTCTTGTTCGAGGGTATCCATGCTCTCTGTTAAGAGTAGTTTGTGACATGAGTGTTTCATTATTGATCTAATAGGAATAAAAGTGATATTACGGCATTCTGAATGTTAATTTCGAGTAAATAGATACCCCAAAGTTGATCGACAGCAATTTCAAATAAATAGCTTCCACCGACAGAGACATCCAATGCGCCAATGAAGAATCTGCACGGGACGACATTTACGAGAGCTGCACCGCGCATAGGTAAGAGGAAATCCGACGACACGACCCACCAAGGTGGATCAAGAAAGGTCCGACTTGCACTCGCAAATTCCGGGTGGAAATGCTGACCAGTTATACTGTACGTCACAGATACCACCCTCTACGGACTCGCGGCTGAGTAATAACAGTATCAGTTTAGAAGCGAGGGGATCTTGCACCGTACACGCCCATCCGCTCGATACAGTTTGAAGCGAGACTCTTCCGCCGAAGCAAAATGTTTCCAGTCATCAACAATCCAAAGTCGGTGTTGACGGGCCCGGGCGAGGCGTAAAGCTTTGTGTCGCGCAGTCTCAAGGGTACACGAGTGAGCCTTCTGCTCCGAAGCCCATATCGATGACTTACCGTTGAATGGTTAGCAAGCTGACACTTCTTAATGGCCCAGCATTGAAATCTGCAGCAGTTTGCGGAAGGGTTGCACTTCTGTCACCTTGCAGGGCACACAGTTTTAATCTGCCAGGAAGTTTCATATCAGCGCACACTCCGCTTCAGAGTGAAAATCTCATTCTGGAAACATCCCCCAGGCTGTGGCTAAGCCATGTCTCCGCTATATCCTTTCTTTCAGGAGTGCAAGTTCTGCAAGGTTCGCAGGAGAGCTTCTGTAAAGTTTGGAAGGTAGGAGACGAGATACTGGCAGAAGTAAAGCTGTGAGTACCGGGCGTGAGTTGTGCTTCGGTAGCTCAGATGGTAGAGCACTTGCCCGTGAAAGGCAAAGGTCCCGAGTTCGAGTCTCGGTCGGGCACACAGTTTTAATCTGTCACAAAGATTCAATTGTATTTTTATTAGTAACTAAAGATAGATAGAAAACATTTTAACAATCCCGGTAGTTGAAAAAAATAAAACTCAAAGGACTCTAAGTGATCGTGAATGCACAATCATCGAAGCAGCAGGGGTTTCATTAAAAAGAATCTTGTAACAGACCTCACACAGTACTCCGTCACTGGATGGGAAAAAGAAAATGAAATTTTCTTATTGTCTTATTGAGAGAGGCATCTTGATGGGCAAGAAGGAATACGGGAAGGGTTCAGAACGTGTCTAAGAGCGAGAAACGTCTCTTTTATTGCAGTAGTGGTCTATGAAAATCACGAAAAACTATTCGTAAAGCAGGAAACAAAGTTATGAGTCATCTCCTTTGATTTACCTTTGCACTAATTCTCTCTGGGCATCCAGAAATGATGCAGCCTCCTTGCGCTTACGTAAAAATTTAATGTTGTGCAATCTGTATTAAACGGTACACGTTTTATTGCTACACATTTCTAGCTGCTCGCCCACGCTCAGTAAATCGGTATCACTGGGAACTTAAGCTCTTATTCTTCTTCTTCTTCTTCTTCTTCTTCTTCTTCTCATAACGAAGTTACACTTCACCTCAGCACCGTAATTAATCGCTTCCTGTGCGAAATTTAATAAATATCTCTCCCGAGTTCTGGCGGCTGTCTGGCAGCAAGGCCATGAAGCTACATCAGTAAAACTTCCGCGTCCATTTACATGTATAAGTGACACATAAAGATGGTTTTATTAAAAGAATCTTACACACTTCATCCTGTCGTTTCCCAAATAGAAAACAGGAGCTACGTATCAAAAGGGAAACGAGCCATCGTTTATAAATAGCTAACCCATCACATCTTCACGTCTACGCTTTAGCTTTAGAACTAGTAGTAAAAGAGGATTTAGTTATAAAAGTCAGTCAGCAAATTTTTGTCACCAGGTGAATTGTTGGTCATGGCGATATGGTGTGAGAAACACTTACTTAATTCCGTTTCGAGCGGTTCTAGGCGCTACAGTCTGGAACCGTGCGACCGCTACGGCCGCAAGTTCGAATCCTGTCTCGGGCATGGATGTGTGTGATGTCCTCAGGTTAGTTAGGTTTAAGTAGTTCTAAGCTCTAGGGGACTGATGACCTCAGAAGTTAAGTCCCATAGTGTTCAGAGCCATTTGAACCATTTTTTAAATTCCGTTTAAAGATACGAAGTTCCATTTTTTGTATATCCAGAAATTTAAATTTCACGCTAACGTGACCAGAAACAACTGAATTCAGAATACTGTGAAATAGACTGTGACATAATCGGAATTACTTCATTTCGGATGGAAGCTGTTCGCAAGCTCTGATTTCTGTTTCTGTGAGTCAGAGGAACACTACAGAATAAACAATACTCCCCCCTACTCTTTCTCTGAATTTGAATCGATATTCTGTTACTCGAACAAAGGCGACATGGATGATACTTCGTAATATACTCTCAGATAAAAATATCAAACATCTACTTCTAATACTACTGAATACTTTCAGAGATCAGTTATTAGGACTTCCAGCAACAGTTTAACAATCCACTCACGTTTACAAAAAACAGAGCACCTTGAACAACTAGAGATAGGACGTTCATGTTCACAGGACATGTACATTAGTATGTTTTGCAAAAATGGTTAGCCTTTCGGTCACCTCGGTCCAGCATGTGTCCTGTTGCCTTGTGGGCACAGGGTCCGCCATGGGCCCTGATAACTTGTTCCATGCATGATGGTATCGATGCATATAAGGCGCGAATGGCGTCCTGTGGTTTAGCCACCCATGCTGCATTTACACAGTTCCAAAGTTCATCTGTGGTGGGTGGCAGTGGGTCACAGGGCTGCACCCCTCGTTTCAGCATATACCACACATTTTCGACTGGCGACAAGTCTGGTGGTCTGGCGGGTCAGTGCAAAAGGCTGATATCCTTTGACACCAAAAAGGCACGTGTTCGTCCAGCAAAATGTGATCATGCATTGTCTTGCTGAAAAATGGGGTTTGGAGTGTTGTACAGAAACGGCATGGCTGGAGGTTGCAGGATTTCATTCACGTGGGTCACACTGGTGACAGTGCCATGGACACGCACCAACTGTGATTTGTGGTTGTATCCAGTAGCACCCCACACCATAAGCCCTTGAGTTGGCACTGTACGTCTTGTACGAGTGCAGTCACTGTGATGTCACAACCAAAGCCGTGCATCACGCCACATTTACCCACACAAGCCCGACTGCGGCCGACCACTCCGTCCTCTCGCCAACACCAGAGGATGCCGAGCTGAAGTATACCGGCAACGGAATGCGCGAACCGCGATGCGCCGTCGAGGCCCGCTGCTCGTCGGGTACCCGACCGACCCTGGGTGTCAACAAGGCTCGGTGCAACCGGGATACAAGAAGGCTCCACACAAGTGCAGAATGCAGAATTGCTTTCTGAATCGTCTGCACTCCTTTGAGAATCGTCAAGGTTTGATGTGCTACGTACAGGGCATTCTTGATCCTGTACAAAGAAAAATAACGCGTAATGTAAATTGAAGGATGTAACATTAAAAAGTAGTTACTGTCACGTGGAAGTAATGGAATTTAAAGTAAATGGTTTAATAGCCCTAATGCTTTTATAATGCTTTACATTTCACCAGTACCACATCAAAAGGGCCGATGAAGCTTTCGCATCGTGTATAGGTCTGGTATGCAATATGAAAGTATTTTACACTTTTCTGTTAATCTAAAAGTTTTCGTTATGGAACTGACTGGCTCAACCCTTCCTTGGAATTCGTTGAGGAGGACCTGCCTGCTTTGCCTATGACGTAACTTTGAAATCAGGAACCACAAAAGGTAAAGACAGTTTCAAATTACTTTCGCTGTGAAGTTTGTTTCTGGTTCAAATGGTTCATATGGCGCTGAGCACTATGGGACTTAACATCTGCCCGCATCTCGTGGTCGTGCGGTAGCGTTCTCGCTTTCCACGCCCGGGTTCCCGGGTTCGATTCCCGGCGGGGTCAGGGATTTTCTCTGCCTCGTGATGGCTGGGTGTTGTGTGCCGTCCTTAGGTTAGTTAGGTTTAAGTAGTTCTAGGTTCTAGGGGACTGATGACCACAGTAGTTAAGTCCCATAGTGCTCAGAGCCATTTGAACCATTTTGAACTTAACATCTGGGGTCATCAGTCCCCTAGAACTTAGAACTACTTAAACCTAACTAACCTAAGGGCATCACACACATCCATGCCCAAGACAGGATTCCAACCTGCGACCGTAGCGGTCGCGCGGTTCCAGACTGTAGCGCCTAGAACCGCTCGGCCACGCGGCCGGGTTTATTTCTGGATTTATTTTTTTATATGCGTGTAAGAAGGAAAAGCCTTTTCGCACAGATATGTGGACGAGACAGGTAATATGCTTGCTGCCGCTTTATTTGATAACTTTGGAAACTCTGTCTTTAAGCTCAACCAGAAACGTACGACAAAGATTTATTTTCTGTATCTGTTACTGGACTCGAGTACCTGCTCGTTTCAAATTACACTTCATGTGAATTCCAAAATTATTGTCCTTTTCAAGCGATTGGAAATTCAGTTATTACTAGATAAAGCAGGGAAATACTATCTGAAGTTTTTCCAAAGCACTCCAAATGTTCCTTAATTTAATTCTTGACATTTTCGTCCGAAGTAAGATGAATTTCTAGCAGGACATCCTGAAGAGTATCGAAGTCCTCAATTTGATTGAAATTCAGACTGATTTCCGAAACTAAAAGGCTTTTAATGAACGATTCACACGGTCTTACACAGTACACAGGTTTGTGTTTGGGCTGTGAAGTAATAAATTTCAACTGCCGATTTTTTAACATTATTTATGTGAAATAAGCTACAGTCGGAAGGCAGACTTTGCCTAGAGAAAGGTGTACCTGGAGAGAAAAAGATGAATTTATACAATATGAGACAGGTCTGCTGTGATATAACGACCTTACATCCGTGTTAGTCAATAAAAACTTTTAAATACTTACTTTATTATTACAGAAATTCCTTAATTAGTAGGATGACTACTTTCACAACATCGTAAGCTACAGAGATTTTGCAGGCCGCGGTGGTCTAGCGGTTCTAGGCGCGCAGTCCGGAACCGCGGGACTGCTACGGTCGCAGGTTCGAATCCTGCCTCGGGCATGTATGTGTGTGATGTCCTTAGGTTAGTTAGGTTTAAGTAGTTCTAATTTCTAGGGGACTGATGACCACAGATGTTAAGTCCCATAGTGCTCAGAGCCATTTGAACCATTTTTACAGAAATTTTTCGCATTCACCTAACAATAAGCTGATTTTATTCGTGGGTTGACTGCAAAGTAATGCCTCCACCTTCGTAACCCTTCAACAGTTAGCAACATTGGTATGCAGCACGTACTGGCTTGTTCGGTAGCCTCTTCTCTACAGCTCCAGTTGGCAACGTGCAGTCATCGAATTCTTAACAGCAGAAGGTATCACCCCAAAGGAGATTCATCAGAGAATGAAAGCAGTTTATGGTGGTTGTGTTAATGTGAGTACTGTGCGTCGTTGCGTGAGTAAGTTTAAAGATGATGAGGCGAAAACAACCGGCCCCTCGTGACAAACAAAGAGTTGGACGTCCTGTGACAGCAACCACCGAGTTCCACAAGCAAAATATTGACAGATTGATTCAGGACGATCGTCGTATCACTCAGAAAGAAATTGAAAGCACAATCGGCATTTCACAGAAAGCCGGCCAGAGTGGCCGAGCGGTTCTAGGTTCTACAGTCTGCTACGGTCGCAGGTTCGAATCCTGCCTCGGGCATGGATGTGTGTGATGTCCTTAGGTTAGTTAGGTTTAATTAGTTCTAAGTTCTAGGCGACTGATGACCTCCGAAGTTAAGTCGCATAGTGCTCAGAGCCATTTGAACCATTTTTTTACTTTTCATGCAACCCTCGTAATTACCATCTTATTGCTGAAGTTACGGCCATCAGTTATTTTAATGTATGACCGGAGGAGAAGTACTGGGTCAGTGAAGACTGTGCGAAGTAGAAAACTGCAATGGGCAACAGAAAATTCGTTTCGCGTCCGCAACAGTGTGGCGCCTGGCGGGCGACTTGACAAGCTGGCGAGCCGCATGGGCGCCGGGGCGCACTCGGGCGCTGGCGGGGCAGCGCACGGCCTCGCCCGACCGGGCAGCGGGTGTTGGGTCTCGCCCGGCAGAACAACAAGAAAAGAGAGGCGCAACTCTCTTGTTAAAAGAGGGAAACACAGATCGATAGCAGCGCCTCTAGTGGTATGGAGATGAACTAAAAAAGGAAAACATTGCGGGTTGCATCCCTCCTGGCTTATGTACGTTGCATGTTTTTTCATTCTAATTTTCCTATCTTAGTTTTCTGCGGAGCTGTGTAAATATTTTGGCTAGCATCTTAATAAAGTAATTTAAACACAGCTATATCACATTGCAATACAGCATTGACAAACCTATTATTTAGGAATATTTGTAGTCCAGTATAGCTGCTATAATTTTATTTAGCTTCAGTTATTTATTCTACAAGCTTGTTTCGACTTACTGTCAGTTTCAGATGTTGCGTCTAGTTCTTATGCCGCACAAAACATCCTTGAGCTTTTACATGTTGATAGAAATCAATATAAGTGTGTCAGTTTAGTACTCTATTTTTGGAATTTTCGTCTGACAGTCGCTGCTTCTATGATGGTTTCTTGAGCAGCGACTGTCAGATGGAAACGTCAAAAATAGACTTGGAAACTGACACAATGATATTGATTTCTATCAACATATAAAAGCTCCAGGACGTTTTGTGCGTCATAAGACTAAACGCAACGTCTGAAACTAAGTGTAAGCCGAAACAAGCTTGTAGTCTAAATAACTGTCACAAGCTACATAAAAATGTAGCAGCTAAATTGGACTATAAATATTCCTGAATAATGTCATACTTTGACGTCTCACAAAGTGCGGGGTCAATGAAAAAAAAAACCTATTATCAAGAGAATTATCGGCAGTTAAAGAGATTCAATTAAGAAATCTGTATCACAGTCTTAAATGATGAAGAATTCTAAAATTTGTTACAACTATGTTTCAGGACTGTAATTTCTGAGTAATTGCCCAGGAAACTTGCATTACAGACCATTAATTTCTTAAAAAGTGTTCCTACATCTTAAGATTATAAGTGCAACACCAAAAAGACATCAATATTAAGTACCAAAAATAGGAAAGGTGGATAAAAACAGCGAAATGAAAACAAAATTTACTTTTTATTTCGCAAGCACACGATAAAACATTTCTTTTAACTGTTATAAAGCCTTAAACGTTTTACTCATTTTCTGCTTAACAACATTAAATCTTTTATTACCGACGGTGTGTTTCCAATCTCGCACATACTTGTAAATCAAAAGAGATACACACTTCTGGTATTGGCACATATATAGTAAAGATTTTCCATGGCATCACTTGAGCCTGGTAGGCCTAATTCACTATTAACACCAGTTTCACTTGATCCACTTCAAGTACTAACAGCTGCATGAGAACTACTTGTCACAGCACAACTAAAGCTTTGCAGTTCATTAACACCAGTTTCACTTCTGGTATTAGCAGCTGTATAACGAACACTTGCATAGCACCACTAGTGCTCTGTAGGCCTAATTCACTATTAACAACAGTTTCACCTGATTCACTACCGATATTAGCAATTTCACAAGGAACACCTGCCCCATGTTTTGGAAACTTACCCCTGTTCAGCCTTTGTCTAGTTGTATTCATAAAATTTTCTTCGAAAAAATGATATTCACAAACAAAATAAGTAGCACAGTTGACATCAGGTGACTGTTTACAAACACTTTTCCACTTCAGAAGCAACTGTTGATGTTGTTTTGGAAACCTGTAGAAATGCTTGTTGCTAACTTTCTCCGTTGAACCCACGTAATATCCAGATGAACAGCTGGAGAATTTACAGTAGTATTTCAACCTCAATTTGCTGTGTTGAATATTCTGAAAACAACACAAAATTCTTCATTTAATAAAACTACTACTGACATATCAAAGTGATTTGAATAAAAAAACGGAAACCACACAGCTGAATTCACGATAGAAGAGAATACATTTCATTTATAGGCTACGAGATTATTTACTGAAACTTAATTGTCTTACCTTAGGATTAATTCTGGACAGTTTTTCAGCAGGAAATCTCTTCAATTCCACGGTGAGCTTCATGAAATTTAAAGTAAAAATGATTATAATGAAAATCAGTAGTATGTAAATATGAAAGAAATACAAAGACGACTGAAACCATAGATCAGCACAGAGCAAGACGATAGAATATCAACAACCGTCATTGGACAGTTGTCATTGGTCAATTCCAGCTTGGTTTGACCCCTAGCGCCTCTAGTGGTCTGGAAGGAACTACGTGGGTTGTTGCCTCTTCTCCCATAGCTTTCACCCCCGTAGTCGAGGCTACTGTCCCGAGCGGGCCGCGTAGGCTCAGTGCACGCCTCTGGTCACAACCCCTGTCTGCGGCCAACCAAAATTTGTCCGAAAACACTATCTGATACCGTTCCTGTCTCCAGTGACATCGTCCCACACACTTTTGCTGTCTAGCATGTTTCTGCACGTTCGTCAGAGGCGGAGAAGTGGACGACGCGCACGTTACCCGTGCCGTAATAAACGGCGACGGACAGTCACTGCTGATAGTATACGGTGTGTCACAGTGTTCCACTGTTGTGCCAGAGCCGAGGAGGTCGCAGATCGTCCTGGAATGCCATTCAGATGAGGTGTCGGTCTTCTCCGGGGGTGGTCTGGGTGGCGGGACCTGACCCATCTTGTTGTGTTCTACGGCCTTCCGTGAACCATTCTGCACACAGCCATTGCACTGCAGAAACACTTTGTTCCACACGAGCAGTAGTTTCCCGGATGGATACATTACAATTTCTCATGGCAAAAATGCGCCCTCTTCCAAACTCATTGATTTGACGGTCTGGTTGGCGCATACGTCGACGAGGCATCGTGCACGTCTGCTCAAGTCACATCCATCCATTACCTTTTGTTTATAGACACAATGAGAGCCCAGGCGCCGCGCGGGTTTAGCCGAGCAGTCTCAGGCGCTGCAGTCATGGACTGTGCGGCTGATCCCGGCTGAGGTTAGATCCTCCCTCGGGCATGGGTGTGTGTGTTTGTCCTTAGGATAATTTAGGTTAAGTAATGTGTAATCTTAGGTACTGATGACCTTATCAGTTAAGTCGAATAAGATTTCACACACATTTGAACATTTTGAGAGCCGCAGGCACATTTGACCGGTAGGTGGAGTTGCGCCGCGATATCGATGTTGACCTTGATCCCGCGGATCGACATGATCCAGGTATTAATCGTTTCTGCAGAACATACTAATGTACACGTCCTGTGAATATGAACGGCTTGTATCTAGTCGTTCAAGGTGTTCTGTTTTTTCTGAAAAGGAGTGTATGCACGTAAACATCAAATTCACAATCGAACACGAGCTTAACAACAGCATTAAATTCCTCAACTTAAATGTCACAACCACTGATCCAGAACATACTTTCACTATCTTCCACCAACGCACACCTACAGACATCATCATTCATAATAGCTCTTGTCACCAATGGAGCCTTAAAAAGGCGTAGTTTGGATCAGTAGTTGATCGTATCAGTGATAGCTACAGCTCAGAACTGCTCAACAACCTATAAATGGCGGCCGACGTCTGTAGCTGAGCGGTTCTAGGCGCTTCAGTCCGGCACCGCGCGACTGCTACGGCCGCAGGCTCGAATCCTGCCTCGTGCATGGATGTATGTGATGTCCTTAGGTTAGTTAGGTTTAAGTAGTTCTACGTTCTATGGGACTGATGACCTCAGAGGTTAAGTCCCATAGTGCTCAGAGCCATTTGAACCATTATAAAGGGCGATAAAAGAATCCGTTTGAGGGCATTGCTGCAGTGTACTTGAGCAGTAGTGCGACTCATATGCAGTTATACAGTGTGTAATGGGTATAAGTGAAGATATTTCTATTGGTAACTGAGGACAGTGAAGTGAACAACATTACATCAGTATTTACTTAATTTTCAGACTGTTACCTATAGCTGTTAGGACTATTTGGTCAGTGCCCCCAAATACGTGTGGCAAGAGCAAGCAATTAATGCTTTTATCTGCTGGGCAGCAGGTCAGGTGTTTAAGTGTGGACAAGTGGACACACAACGGTTAGTCTATACTGACAGGTGCAGTAAACTAAGTGGTGCAATTACAGCCACGCAGAAAACGTGGCATCGTAAAGTTTCTAACTTGTTCGTGGAAGACTGTTCGACACAGTCAAAAAATAACCAAGACACTGATGTGTATACATATTAAGGTACCACATATAAAAATATGTGAACTTACACCCTGTATAAGCATCGGCATGTAGGTAAGGGATTAGTGTGGGATACGTGTCTTTCCGATGCGCGTGAGGTAAACGCGGAAACGTGAACCATGGCGACATTATTACCAAATGCTTCCAAACGGGACTAATCTGCCGTTAATCTTTTCATGGCTGCCGAAGGACAAATACCGGTATAAGTCCATCGGAAATTGAAGAATAAGTGTGGGGCTGCATGTCTGTCGGAAACCACTGTTGTTGCATGGTGCTTCAAGTTACGTGCAGTTTTCATGATAAGGCACATCCCCATATCGAAAATGTCGTAACGCAGAACATACGCCAATTCAAGTGGAAGACACAAGAGCATCCGCCCTATAGTCCTGATCTGCCTCTTGCGATTATCATGAGTTCCGTCCCTTGAAAGAGCCCTTCAAGTGTCGACGATTCCTGTCAGACGAGGATGTGCAGCAGGGAGTTACGGACTTCTTCACGCAGAAGGACACGATGTTCTGCCAAAATGGTATCACCAACCTGCTACGTCAGTAGAATGATAGCGTCAATGCTCATGAGGATTTAGCACGATTGGCACACCGAGTCTGGACTGTACGGCCTTCGGATGGGAAATTTTTGATCGCCCCAAATATATAAAAATAAATTAAATACAAAACAGAGAACCATTAAAGACGAAATCACGCTGACATAGAGCTAAACAACAAAGAATGGTAAATTCGTAAAACTTCCATACCAGGGACATGTATCAGACAGAATACATTAATTATTAAAGAAAGGAAGTCTCAATCAGGTTCTTTATCAGCAATACGTTGGGAACTAACAACATTCATAAAATAGGCAAAACGCATATAATCATTCTCTTGTTTACAAAATCGGATTTAGAAAGCCTACGTTGGACAGACACGCAGACCTTTTAAAACGAAGTATACGTAACACAGGAAGCTTTCAGTAATCGGCACGCAAATCAATCCACGGAAGGTATCGACAGAAATCTCACTATTTTACATAATGCTTCCAAAGGCCAATTAATGAACATTTGGGAACACGTGGAAGTCTGGATTCACACGACTAAGCACCCAGAATAAATACGAAACGAAAAACACAGAAGCACACAAAAAATTAATAGAAAATTGCAGTATCATCTTAACCATCCTACATTAATCACCAAATACGCGACTACAAATGATTCATAGAAATGAAAATTAATTGTACAACTATAACGTAATGGAACAATGTGTAGCACACTCAATACTGCCAGTGACATTAATTGCGGAGTAAGTAGAATAATTCAGCGAATATGTAAGACAGTAAAATAAAATTCTTTGAATCAACGTTTGTCAAAATTACCATAACACCTATGAAAATAAGTCAGCATGACTCACAGTGAACTATAACGAGAACCAATTCTCCATTATTTACGAGATATCGTAGACACGTGGATCAGATGATGGTAGATACGAATGTACCACAGTTAAAGCAAATACTCTCAGTGATCAAAAGTATCCGGACACACGACTGAACATGATTTACAAGTTCGTGGCGCCCTCCATCGGTAATGCTGGAATTCAATAAGGTGCTGGTCTACCCTCAGCCTTGTTGACAGCTCCCACTCTCGCACGCAAACGTTCAGTCAGGTGCTTGGAGGTTTATTAGGGAATGGCAGCTCATTCTTCACGGAGTGCTGCACTGAGAAGAGGTACCGATGTCGGTTGGTGAGGCCTAGCACGAAGTCGGCGTTCCAAAACATCCCAAAGGTGTTCTATAGGATTCAGGTCAGGACTCTGTGAAGGACAGTCCATTACAGCGATGTTATTGTGTAACCACTCCGCCACAGGCTGTGCATTATGAACAGGTTCTCGATCGTATCGAAAGATTCAGTCGCCATCTCCGAATTGTTACTCAACTGGGGGAAGCAAGAAGGTGCTTAAAACACCAGTGTAGGCCTCTGCTGTGATAGTGCCCCGCAAAACAACAAGGGGTGCAAGCCCCCTCCATGAAAAACACGACCACGCCATAACACCACCGCCTCCGAATTTTACTGTTAGCACTACACACGCTAGCAGATAACGTTCACTGGGCGTACTTTATACCCACACCCTGCCATCGGATCTACATCTACATCTACATCTACATTGATACTCCGCAAGCCACCCAACGGTGTGTGGCGGAGGGCACTTTACGTGCCACTGTCATTACCTCCCTTTCCTGTTCCAGTCGCGTACGGTTCGCGGGAAGAACGACTGTCTGAAAGCCTCCGTGCGCGCTCTAATCTCTCTAATTTTACATTCGTGATCTCCTCGGGAGGTATAAGTAGGGGGAAGCAATATATTCGATACCTCATCCAGAAACGCACCCTCTCGAAACCTGGCGAGCAAGCTACACCGCGATGCAGAGCGCCTCTCTTGCAGAGTCTGCCACTTGAGTTTATTAAACACACTGATGAGCAATACTCAAGTATAGGTCGAACGAGTGTTTTGTAAGCCACCTCCTTTGTTGATGGACTACATTTTCTAAGCACTCTCCCAATGAATCTCAACCTGGTACCCGCCTTACCAACAATTAATTTTATATGATCATTCCACTTCAAATCGTTCCGCACGCATACTCCCAGATATTTTACAGAAGTAACTGCTACCAGTGTTTGTTCCGCTATCATATAATCATACAATAAAGGATCCTTCTTTCTATGTATTCGCAATACATTACATTTGTCTATGTTAAGGGTCAGTTGCCACTCCCTGCACCAAGTGCCTATCCGCTGCAGATCTTCCTGCATTTCGCTACAATTTTCTAATGCTGCAACTTCTCTGTATACTACAGCATCATCCGCGAAAAGCCGCATGGAACTTCCGCCACTATCTACTAGGTCATTGATATTTATTGTGAAAAGCAATGGTCCCATAACACTCCCCTGTGGCACGCCAGAGGTTACTTTAACGTCTGTAGACGTCTCTCCATTGATAACAACATGCTGTGTTCTGTTTGCTAAAAACTCTTCAATCCAGCCACACAGCTGGTCTGATATTCCGTAGGCTCTTACTTTGTTTATCAGGCGACAGTGCGGAACTGTATCGAACGCCTTCCGGAAGTCAAGAAAAATAGCATCTACCTGGGAGCCTGTATCTAATATTTTCTGGGTCTCATGAACAAATAAAGCGAGTTGGGTCTCACACGATCGCTGTTTCCCGAATCCATGTTGATTCCTACATAGTAGATTCTGGGTTTCCAGAAATGACATGATACGCGAGCAAAAAACATGTTCTAAAACTCTACAACAGATCGACGTCAGAGATATAGGTCTATAGTTTTGCGCATCTGCTCGACGACCCTTCTTGAACACTGGGACTATCTGTGCTCTTTTCCAATCATTTAGAACCCTCCGTTCCTCTAGAGACTTGCGGTACACGGCTGTTACAAGGGGGGCAAGTTCTTTCGCGTACTCTGTGTAGAATCGAATTGGTATCCCGTCAGGTCCAGTGGACTTTCCTCTATTGAGTGATTCCAGTTGCTTTTCTATTCCTTGGACAGTTATTTCGATGTCAGCCATGTTTTCGTTTGTGCGAGGATTTAGAGAAGGAACTGCAGTGCGGTCTTCCTCTGTGAAACAACTTTGGAAAAAGGTGTTTAGTATTTCAGCTTTACGCGTGTCATCCTCTGTTTCAATGCCATCATCATCCCGTAGTGTCTGGATATGCTGTTTCGAGCCACTTACTGATTTAACGTAAGACCAGAACTTCCTAGGACTTTCTGTCAAGTCGGTACATTGAATTTTACTTTCGAATTCAATGAACGCTTCACGCATAGCCCTCCTTACGCTAACTTTGACATCGTTTAGCTTCTGTTTGTCTGAGAGGTTTTGGCTGCGTTTAAACTTGGAGTGGAGCTCTCTTTGCTTTCGCAGTAGTTTCCTAACTTTGTTGTTGTACCACGGTGGGTTTTTCCCGTCCCTCACAGTTTTACTCGGCACGTACCTGTCTAAAACGCATTTTACGATTGCCTTGAACTTTTTCCATAAACACCCAACATTGTCAGTGTCGGAACAGAAATTTTCGTTTTGATCTGTTAGGTAGTCTGAAATCTGCCTTCTATTACTCTTGCTAAACAGATAAACCTTCCTCCCTTTCTTTATATTCCTATTAACTTCCATATTCAGGGATGCTGCAACGGCCTTATGATCACTGATTCCCTGTTCTGTACATACAGAGTCGAAAAGTTCGGGTCTGTTTGTTATCAGTAGGTCCAAGATGTTATCTCCACGAGTCGGTTCTCTGTTTAATTGCTCGAGGTAATTTTCGGATAGTGCACTCAGTATAATGTCACTCGATGCTCTGTCCCTACCACCCGTCCTAAACATCTCCACATTGTGTACCATGGCTCATCATTCCACACAAACTTTTTATACTGTTCAATCGTCCAATGTTTACGTCCTTTACAGCATGCTAGCGGTCGTTTGCCATTTACCGGCGTGATGTGTGGCCGCTCGAACATGAAATCCAAGTTTTCTCACCTCCCGCCTAACTGTCATAGAACTCACAGTGGATCCTGAAGCAGTTTGAAATTCCTGTGTGATGGTCTGCCTATTACACATTACGATCCTCTTCAATTGTTGGCAGTCTCTGTCAGTCAACAGACGAGGTCAGCCTGTACGTTCTGTACGTGTCCCTTAACGCTTTCCACTTCTCTATCACAACGGAGACATCGAGGGATCACTAATTTAGTATTGGAGGGCAGCGTGGAGGGTAAAAATCGTAGAGGGAGACCAAGAGACGAATACACTAAGCAGATTCAGAAGGATGTAGGCTGCAGTAGGTACTGGGAGATGAAGAAGCTTGCACAGGATAGAGTAGCATGGAGAGCTGCATCAAACCAGTCTCAAGACTGAAGACCACAACAACACCAACAACAACAACACATCGGAAACAATGGACCTAGGGATGTTTAGGAGTTTGGAAATCTCACGTACAGACGTATGACACAAGTGACACCCAATCACCAGGCCACGTTTGAAGTCCGTCAGTTCCGAGGAGCGCCCGATTCTGCTCTCCCATGACTTCTTGAGGTCGCTGATACTGGAGTACCTGAGAGTAGGTGGCAGAACAATGCAACTAATATGAAAAACGTATGTTTTGGGGTTGTCCGGATACTTTTGATCACATATTGTGTATCTTGACACACAAAAGTATCGTGTAACTACAATTGTGACAAACTGTAACGCAGGTCGGAGCTACTTCCAAAGTGTGACGATACAAATAGCGCTGTCCATATCAATTACAGTCGGCCGATGTGGCCGAGCGGTTATAGGCGCTACAGTTCGGAACCACGCGCCCGCTCCGGTCGCAGGTTCGTATCCTGCCTCGGGCATGGATATGTGTGATGTCCTTAGGTTAGTTAGGTTTAAGTAGTTCTAAGTTTTATGGGACTGATGACCTCAGAAGTTAAGTCCCATAGTGCTCAGAGCCATTTGAACCATCAGGTATATCCCAAATACAAAATACGACAAAAGTTACCATTTGGACGATATTTTTACTGATACCGTTATTATCCGCATTCGGCGTATCCACACATAAAAAAACTTTGTTCTGGGTGGTTATGTGGCTTGTGAGAGCAAAGTTCGAAACTAGTCAGCCAACAAATAGTTGGCAGCTTCGTTGCAAACAATTAAAAAGTCTTATCCTCAGTAACCAATTATATTTGAGATAGAATTATGCTTAGAAAATAGAGAAATTGACTATATTTATAAAAATAATAATACTGTTTCCTCTTATTTACAGAAATAATTCTTCGTCCTGTTTGAAGTGTGCTTGCATAGATATGGAACAATTTTCTTGTGAAATAGTACATTCGTACCATTTTTTTAGTTTGTATTACGTACATTTTGCCTGACTAATGGGCTGCCAGTGAGGAACTTGTGTAAGCTGCATTTCATCAGTGGTAGCGCTCACAAAGTAAAACTCACTAAATGGCTTTTGTTGGTTGCCTGTGGGCGACAGCGGACAGAGGCGTCCTCCGCAGAGCACGTGGTCTGCAGGCTGCAGGTACGGCTGCTGCTGCTGCAGGCTGCGCAATCGATAGACAGAGCGCGCTACTCACCCCCGAAATCCTAGCCCTGCCCGCAGAGGGTCCAAAGCCGCAACACATGTTCTTACCTCTTCGCACGCCAGCACAACTCCTCCCCATTGTCATTGATCACGTCCGCGCCAAGTGCCGGAGGTCTCTTCCCTCCCCGATTTCATTCAATACCGTATTATGCACCCTCACCAGGGGATTCAACTTCACAGATTACGGCGGCAAGGTACATTTTCTGGTCCCTACGACTATACCCGCTAATCCTTAACAGGAGGTAATGAAGCGTTTCTTAGCTCTATCTTTTTTTACGTTTAATTCGATCTCTTTGAAAAAAGTTGATATACATGCGGCGAAATGACCTAGGAAGTGGCACAGTGGTTAGGCGCTGTACTCGAGTTCGTGCGGACAGCGTTTCCGATTCTCATCCATCCCTCCTATTTTTTTCGCGGTTTCCTTAAATCACTTAACGCAAATGCTG
This sequence comes from Schistocerca piceifrons, assembly GCF_021461385.2. Classification (NCBI taxonomy): domain Eukaryota; kingdom Metazoa; phylum Arthropoda; class Insecta; order Orthoptera; family Acrididae; genus Schistocerca; species Schistocerca piceifrons. The sequence continues at coordinate 731,791,199 of NC_060149.1, read as the reverse complement.
GGAAGGTCCTTCTGGCAAAGGCACTGCGTATTTTATCTCTCATCCTTCCGTATTCCGAGATGATGCTCCGTCTCTCAAGCCCTCGTAGTCTACTGGACGTTAAATCGTGATCTTCCTTTCTTCCCATGAAATGTACATCATCTTTCATACGAAGGCATTCAGTAAGTAATGTAACACATTTTTCTGAAAGCAGATTGGTTTTATTCGGGATTCCAATACACCTCATGCTCTCCTATTCTTTTGGTACGAAACCCAATTTTCAACATAACCGCCGTTCAGTGCGACGGCCTTACATCATCCTATTGTGTGGGCCTGTACGCCGCATGGTACCACTCTACTGGTCAGCGTTCAAACCAACTTCTTAGGTTAGTTAGGTTTAAGTAGTTCTAAGTTCTAGGGGACTGATGATATCAGAAGTTAAGTCCCATAGTGCTCAGAGCCATTTGAACCATTTGAAGAATAATCAGTACTCCAAAGGTGAATCATGTGCCGCCCAGAGCCGCATTGACTGCTAACGCCATTCAGCGGTTCTGGTCAGTTGCTGCTGGAGAAGTGCTTATTCTTCGTGTTTTAATGTCCCTGTTAATACATTTTAATACATATCGATAAAACAATTATCGCACTCGGCTAATTTGGGACCGCTCCATCGAATGGACACGTAAAATCCGGCTTTAAAAATCATTATATTTGTAAAGAGAAACAAACCGATACTTTCAATCTAAGTTGAGAGTCACATAAAACATGTGACGAGCGGTATCTGTTTCGGGCGAGTACAGCTGCACATCATAAAAACGAAACCGCAAAAATCTGCCGAAAGAACAGACGCCTGAATACTCTTAGGGGCACCCAGTATATGAATAATATTGTACTCGGCCCCTTTTGGAAAGTGCGATCCCGACATTTCAACAGTGGACTATAAAGCTATCGTTAATACTCAATACCTCCCTTATAGCGTCCATCACTGGAATAAGGCTCTCACATGCGCTCTAGGTCCGATTAACTGAATATTTCAAGGTAGGCAGAGCCGTACTTTGAATATTTCATATATTCTGTAAAAGAATCTAGATCATCAAGCACAATCAGGTGACGCTCCAGAATCGGTCGAATGACAGTTTTGTAAGCTATTGCCTTCCTTAATGAAATTATGTGCATTTTGAACCTTGGATCAATATGGTCGTATACCACTACATATCTGATGGTTTGCAGCGGCTGATTGCCAACAGCATAATCTATCAAAAATACATCTTTCCGTCTATTTAGGTGTAGAGTGTGAGTGTAGTTCTTGCACTCCACTGCAACTTTCTGCCATTGGTAATTCCCTATACGGGGTGAGACCATCCCAAATATATCCAGAATGGGTAAAGATATCAAGGTACGGAGTTCGGTAAGTTATAGTGGAGAGTGTAGGGACTGCCTGACGTTCGCAATTAATTTTAAAGATTTATAGCTACTGAATTTTGACACCAGTTTTTTAAAGTGAAAGTATATACATTTTTCTGTGGCAGTGGAATCTACGAATAATTTTTGTGTAGAATTTGTACGTCGAAAGATGGTGGAACATGGTAAAATAGTAAGAGTATTACAGCGTTGGAAACCGTTGTCCCGCAGTTAGAAGAAATATCCCAACAACGTCTGAACAACTGTGCCTGATGTTACCAAAATGTCCAGTCATGTAAAATCGGGCAAACCTACAGGGAAGCTGCTAGCACATTCACGGCCTATCCAGCGACCAGGAAAGGGCTGGGTGAGCGCTTTCCTAGCCACGAGCAAGTAGTGAGTCGGGCACCCATAGCGTTCTTACTACATACACCTAGTGGTGCCGATGACCTCGCTGTATGGTCCTCTCCTCCAAATCAACCAACCTCTAGGAGAGTAGCTAACAAATCGTTAAAGCAGCTGCACGTGTCTGTTACTTTAGTGGGGTTAAATAAATACTCTGTTTGTTATTCATCTCTTTAACATCTGTATCTTTGACTGGAGACGAAAATAAAGTAGCAAATGCTGCACTTGGTGTCTTGTCAGTTCATACGCGACATATAATATGGTGCCGAAACCCGGAAACTGTAATAGGTGGAAGATCACGGTGGAGTGAAAGTCCAGCTGTAAGACGAAAAACGACGTCAGCTTGTTTCACGGCCTCGAACCGAGGTAAGAAAAAAAATGGCTCTGAGCACTATGGGACTTAACACTGAGGTCATCAGTCGCCTAGAACTTAGAACTAATTAAACCTAACTAACCTAAGGACATCACACACATCCATCCCCGAGGCAGAATTCGAACCTGCGACCGTAGCGGTCACGTGGTTCCAGACTGTAGCGCCTAGAACCGCTCGGCCACCCCGGCCGGCGAACCGATTTAAGAGCAGAGACAGCACACAACATATAGCAATGCAGCCTGTAGTCACACAATCTAGGTTCAGCAATTAATTAGCGCGCTTTTCAGTTCTGGCAAACACATATTAAGTTAACTCTGCAAGTATTGTGAAGTTCAAACACGAGCAGAGTAGTGACGGTTTATTGATGAAATACTGAAGCACAAGGAGCGCTTTCTATTGTCTGTGTATACTACTACAGTCTTTCACTGTTTCCACGTAGCAGTAATGTAGACATTGCAGTCTACTGAGAGTTCCTTTTACTATATTCTTTCATTGCCTATGTGCGGCGTCAGTTCACGGTATGACGACAAATACGTTACCACAATTTGAAAAAGAAAGAGTGGACTGACAGAACACTAGTAACACGGTTCAGAACGGTAATCGGTGAAGGGGCTACTTGTGAAGATACAGACTGAGTACATTCGGACGCGACTGCAAGATAAGATAAATCGTTTGCGAGTGCTTCACGCTGCAATTCAGGATCTGCTTTCCGACACAGACTATGATTTCAGCTTCAACCAATGCAACAAGGAAAATAAAGTAGCATGTTCAAGATGCAAGATGTACGATCACTTATCTATCTGCAATGAAAAACAACGAGTTCCGACGGAAAGGACTGACGTTCAACTGCCTCACTTCACGTATTATCAAACTTACTTCATTCGGATCACAGGTCCGACGGATCTGAAGAGACGTACGGGCTTTTTACTCGACGCTTGAAACCAGTGTATCTCAATCAGCACCGTATTAGTTGACAAGTTGCAATTACAAGTCATCATCCACCAACAGTTAGCTGTTTCAGGATTTGTATCACCACATTCCAAATCAACAAACCGCAGTTTTGTTCGATTCAAGTTGCCTGGAGTTTGGACAAATAACACGCTGACTTTCTCCGCTTTTGAAAGAGGGAACGCGTACTTATCATTACTATGTAGGCTACCGCAGCAGGGGTAGTGATTATTAAAATTCTTCTGCTTTTTATAGCTCATCATTGTTGAAAATACTGTAATTATAAAATATAAAATCAGCGTTTCGGCCGTATTACAGCTACCTTCCTTAGGGCAAGACTGGTTTCCTTGGAGTTATGAATACGCCATATTTGCATAATTTTATTGGCTCTATAATATAATAGGCTAGTCGTGACGCAATGGGAGAGTGTTAAAAAAGCTATTTGTTGGATAGCCAGCTTGTCAGTAGCGACAGTCTGCAAATCAGCGCTTGGCTTCTAGTGTACGCAGAAATGCCCTGACAGTCCCCCTATAGCTATTTGTTTAGGCTGTCGTGTCCGTGCCCAGTAAGGCATCTGCTCCGCGGCTCCTTGGACAAGCGTAGGCAGCAGCCAGGGCACCAGAAGTTTATAGCTGTCCTCTTGATTGATGTTGTCTGGCTGCTTCATAATTTCAATCGTCTCTGGAATTTTGAGTTGGCGCGTCCACGACTCTTTCGGCAGCACACGGGCTTCCTGTATCAAGGAACACTGTCCATAGTGATGGTGGTGTTGGGCTATCACCGCAGCTGCAGCGACAGGATCCATAAGATGATAGATTCCACAAACCGGGAGACTGGGAAGACCAGTAAGCACACGAGTAGCAGAACATGAACGGTACGTGTGATTAGCACAGCATGATAAATTGGCGATAGCGGAATATAGCCGTGACTGTGGACAGCCTGTTTTGTTCAAGGAGGCCCGTGTGTTGGCGAAAGAGTCTTACATACGCCAGCGCAGAAAGTGAGGGGGGATTTAAATTATTAAGCAGCCAGAAACACCATAAGAGAGGACTGCTACAAACTTCGGCGTCCTGGCTGCCTGTCCAACGGGCCGCGAGCGATCGCAAGGCCGCGAGCGGTCGCAAGGCAGAAGTTTCGCCGGGCACGGTCGTGACAACCTAAGCAAACAGTTGTAGGGAACTGTCAGTCCGTTGCCACAACGACTAGGAAGAAAAAGTGCCCACCAGAAGCCAAGCGATGATTGCAGACTGTCGCCAATCACTGACAAGCCGGCAAGGCTACGAATAGCTTCTTTCCTACCTTCTACCGTTTCGTCATGAATAGTCTATTATATTCTAGGGCCAATAAAAATTTTCAAATGTGACGTATTGACATCTATCGCCTGCAATAAATAGAGCAACCTTTCCTCCACGAAAATCAGTCTTGCCCTGAGGAAGGCATTTGTAATACGGTCTAAACGTTGGTTTTACACTTTACAATTAAAGTATTTTAGACTCTGAAGCGCCAAATGCTTATTCAAATACAGAGATATGTAAACAGGTAGAATACGGTGCTGCCGTCGGCAACATCTATATAAGACAACAAGTGTCTGGAGCAGTTGCTACCGCTACGGTCGCAGGTTCGAATCCTGCCTCGGGCATGGATGTGTGTGATGGCCTTAGGTTAGGTAAGGTTTAAGTAGTTCTAAGTTCTAGGGGACTGATGACCACAGATGTTAAGTCCCATAGTGCTCAGAGCCATTTGAACCATTTTTATTTTTGCAGTTGCTGGATCGGTTATTGCTGCTACAATAGCAGGTTATCAAGATTAAAATGAGTGTGAGCGTGGTGTTATAGTCGGCGCACGAGCGATGGGACACAGCATCACCGATGTAGCGATGAAGTAGGGATTTACCCGTACGACCATTTCGCGATTGTACCGTGGATATCAGGAATCCGATAAAACATCAAATCTCCGACATCGCTGCGGCTGGAAAAAGATCCCTCAAGAGCGGAACCAACGACGTCTGAATTGAATCTTTCAACGTGATGGAAGTGCAACCCTTCCGCAAATTGCTGCAGATTTCAATGCTGTGCCATTAACAAGTGTCAGCGTGCGAACCATTCAACGAAACATCATCGATATGGGCTTTCGGAGCACGAGGGCCACTAGTGTACCCTTGGTGACTGCATGACACAAATCTTTACGCCTCGCCTGGGCCCATCAACACCGGCATTGGACTGTTAATGGCTGGAAACATGTTGCCAGATTGGACGAGTCTCGTTTCAAACTGTATTGAGCGGATGGACGTGTACGGGTATGAAGACAACCTAATGAACCCATGGACCTTCTATGTCAGCAGGGGACTGTTCAAGCTGTTAAAGGCTCTGTAATGGCGTGGGGCGTTTGCAGTTGGAGTGATTGGGACCCCTGATATGTCTAGATACGACTCTGACAGGTAACACGTACGTAAGCATCCTGACTGGTCACATGCATCCATTCATGTCCATTGAGCATTCCGACAGACTTGGGCAGTTACAGCAGGACAATGCGACGCCTCACAAGTCCAGAATTGTTAACAGAGTGGCTCCAGGAATACTATTCTGAGTTTAAACACTTCCACTGGCCATCAAACTCCCCGGCATGCACATTATTGAGCATATCTGGAATGCCTTGCAACGTGCTCTTCAGAAGAGATCTCCATCCCCTCGTACTCCTACTGATTTATGGACAGCTCTGCAGGATTCACGGTGTCAGTTCCTTCCAGCACTACTTCAGACATTAGTGTGTCCATACCACGTCGTGTTGCGGCACTTCTGCGTGCTCGTTGAGGTCCTACACGATTTTCGGCTGATGTACCAGTTTCTTTGGATCTTCAGTGTTCAGTGACGCGGTACAACCTCCAGAAGAATTTTAACCATCGATACTCTTCACTTGCAGGTGTCCTGGAAGATATCATTCGGAAGCTAAAACTTGCTATCCCAAGGAGACCAGCATCAGTGTCCGGCTGACTTTCTCGTGGGTGAACACCAATACTGGAAAATAACAAAGAGCGACACGTCAATACGACTTGTTGATTTTTTAGTTGCCCTTCCTGCGAGATTTGGACGGATTTTCAGTAGGCGGAGGTCTGTTTCTATTGTCAGCCATGTTATTGTCAGCAACGTGCACCTCAACGAAGAGTCTGATTTATTAGATCGGTCTTGAGTCGTTTCTGGGGCTTACAACTGACGAGAATAAAAGATCAAAAAGAAAGATCACTCTCAGCGCAGTGTGTCACTATTTTGCAAAGGTGTTCATGATGCTTTCCAAATGGAGGACGGACGAAGAGTAGTTTCATTACTAGGAAAGAGAGATGTGATTTTTTTCTTCGAATCGTCGCAACGCAGAAAAACGTTCCATATCGTTACAAATGACATTGTGATGTACCACTCTCGAAAAGATCAGTATGGAGGGCACTACTAATGATATAGTATACCTTCATTATCACGCAGGGGTGAAGGAAAGACTAGGAACTGGAATGCAGGGAACTGTTTTTTATCGTTCATCGCGTCACTTAATGGCACTTCAGACTCAGGACCCAATATGTATCCTGAAATATTGTCAACATGAATTCACTTCAGGATGATCCAGAAGGCAATGGTTGGAAATGGCACTGAAGCACTTTTACGATACCGGTAATCGGCGAAAGAAAAGAGCCGTAACGAGATTTTTCTGGTTTCATATCGAGAAGGAAAAAAATGCAATTTGGTAACTACGAATCACGTCATCATACACGGGTGTGCTCGTCACCGTTTAGCTTCACATGCAGCCCATTCCTTCTTTCCGCGACGTTTCGTTAGTTGGCTACAAGACTTTGGGACACATTTCCTATTGCAGCAGGACTTCTAGGTAAAATATGAGAGGACGACAATAAAGTAATATTGATTCACTACCAGCTAACAGGTCTGTTGCAACAAATGAATCTTCAAACTGCAAAATGGGCTACGAATTTTAGTATATTAAAGGGTATGTGGGAAACAGAAGGCCGATCGCTTAAAGAATTTCCCACAGCCTTAGGCATCGACTGGAATAAGAAATCAGATTCAGTCTTCTTCGATCACCGTCTCATTACCGACATGTACGAAACTGCTACTAAACGCTAGTTGTTGGCCAGACAGCGAAATTCTAAGATAGTATTGGCAACCATTCACCTATATTCGTAGCAGGAAAGATTTTTCCAGAATACGTGGTGTAGAGACTTACAGTGGGACGAGATTTTTGCCTCTAAAGACTTGGCCTCCAGAATGAAAATTTGGACGCCACTATTCACTGATCTGCAGTCCTTCTAAATACTCACGTGGATAGAACTGCACAGGCAAACCCCAAATGCTTGACAAGTTCAGGTATTTCATGATGTCTCGGAAGGGCATACGGAGCAGCGCTGTACATCAGAACTTCCGAGACTAAAAACACGTTTGTTCGTTTGGGCGTCAGTGAAGGCAGAGCATCCCCTATCAAAAGGGTGATGCTTTTGCGGTTTGTGTTATTAGCTGCTTTAGTGGGTTCCCGACTTCTAAGGTATTTCTGCCACTCCTCTGGATTTGGCATCACAAACAGAAAAATGTGGAGCTATTCCATGGTGGAACTGACCAACATACAAAGCTAACCAATTCGCTGGAATATGTTTGTCTATAACTGAGTAACTGAAATGCAAGACAGTTTGATGGCATCACTGTGGCGATATTGCTGCACTCGAAATATATTAGGAGGAATAAGGACTTCAGCCGCCTACAGCCATTAAAATAAGTCAGTGGTGAATTTTGAAAATTTTGCGGCGGACCGGGACTCGAACCCAGATGCTCCGCTTCTCTAGAACGATTGCCTTAACTGCATCAGCAATTCGGACGCTCTTCCGCTCCAACCTAAATTCTCAAACCCTCACGCGCAACCAGCGCCCTCACCCATTAGTCACACAGCTCGTAGCATTCGCTAAGTCTCGCAGGACTTGGTAAGATATATTTCTTGTGCACTGATAGTGCCTAGAGTCGTTATCTCTCATACATATATCAATATGTCAGTATATATACCAGGGTAGATGATATATTAATGTGTCAGTATATATATCAGGGACAACGGCTTCTGGGTACTTTCAGCCCATACTCAATCATCTCTGTCGGAGAATTAATGAATGGAACTCAGTGTGAGCTTCTTGTCTCACTAGGATTTTCCGTTGCACGACAGTGTCATCAGCAGCCTGAGTAAACCTATTCAGATGCAATGTTTGATATTTATAAGAAACATTCTGCACTGACATCCTGTATAGGCAGCAGAAACGTCATCAGATACGTTTGCTTCAGACAGTTAGTTAAATGTTCCAAAGATCATTTGAATGATTCTTACATAGAAGTGAGGATTGAGTCAATTTACAGGATTTTAGACATGATTATTGTTAACATTAATGAACACATGATCTTTTAGTCCTACTCATGCAACTACGTAGTAAAACTAGTTGAATTTTCGTTTTTTTTTTAAAAAACAGGCTAACAGTTTTTAAGTAGAAATTCGTCCATAGAATGGAAAGAAATGGCCAGGAGGAATGGTCCTAAGTTAGATTTAAAACTTGCTTTGCCATTTCTCAGATATTTTATGGTACTAACCAAATGATCAAAACATTTTTTGGTGCATATTCAACTCCTTTCTGAGCCACTGGCTGCATTAATAATGGGTAGTGAAGGTCATTTCTTTCCTATGGTGTTGTAGGTATAGATATCACTATTCTTAAATTGTGATGGATCATTTATGACAAATTTAATTTGCGAATATACAATGATGAACTAAAACATTATGACCACCTACTTAATAGCTTGTTTGCCCGTCTTTTGAACGAAATACATCACTGATACTGCGTATCAGAGACCCAACAGTTTGTTAGCTGGTTTGAGGTGGGATCTGGCACTAGATGTCTACGCGCAGGTCATGTAATTCGCGTAAATAACGGGCAGCTGATTTGCGTACGCGGTAATGGTGCCCAGTAGCGACACAGATGCGTTCCATAGGCTTTTCATCAGGCGAATTTGGTCGCCGAGACATAAACGTGAGTTTCCTATAATGCTTCTCAAACTACTGTAGCACGGTTCTGGCTCCGAGACACTGGCAATTATACTGCTGAATGTTGACATCGCTGTCGGGGAAGACACCAAGCATGAAGGTATGTAGCTGGTTCGCAGCTGTCAGGATGTCTTCAATTACTAGCACAGGGCCATGCAAGCACAGGGGAATGTCTCTCAAAGCGTAATGCTTCTCCCATCTGTCTGTGTCAGTTGCGTGCTGCACGTTTAGAGCCACCGTTCACCTCGATGACGGTGGTTGTGGAGACGACCATCGACCTACTGTAGCAAAAATGTGATTCACCCGAAGAACCGAGACGTTTCCATTAATCAACGGTCGAGTCCCGGTGCTCCCGTACCCACTGCAATCGTGAATAACGATGTCGTTGGGTCGACATGTGAACAAGTAGGGGCGGTCTGTTGCGGAACTCCATTCTCAACAATGTACGATGAACAGTGTGCTCTGGCACACTTGTGCGTGCACCAGCATTGTGCTCTTTCGGCAGAGATGCCACAGATCACCATCTATCCTGCTTTACAGAGCAGACAAGCCTCCGAAACCCACGTTCTCTGAAGAGTCGTGAACCTCCAACTATTTAGCCCTTAGCAGTAGTTTCGTTGTTCTCTTACGTCTGTCCATAGATGTTCAGATTCGATCAGTTTCGTTGTTTTAGAGACACTGGTTCACAGGCTCTGCGTAATAATAATCAGCCCTTTCTCAAAGTCGCTTATCTGAATGAATTTCCCCATTTTCAGCACACATCTTCGCTAGGATGATCCCCCATCCGTATCTGCTCCACTTATAAAGTTTTGTTACAACGTTACGTGCCCGCTATATCAAACGTTGCGGTGGGCAATGGTCATTATGTTTTGGCTTATCAGTGTCTGCATTGTGATAGTGCAGTTAAGATGCCCGGGTCCTTGGAGAATTACCTACGCGACAACCACAGGTGAACACCATATACTATTCCTACTGCTCGCTTTTGTATAGTCAATACTTTCTTTGTACGTAAGAGTTATCTCAGAAAACTACTCCATAAAACATTACTAAATGGTAAAATGGAAAATATGCCAGGGGGTTAATCCACCTCTTACCAGAACCAGCAACTGTTTGGGGAGTAAGAGTACCTGAACTACATTGTTGAGAAGCTTAGTAATACGCTTCTTCCAGTTCAGGTTTTCAGTAATATGTACACTCAAAAATTTGGAGCATTCTACCCTGTTTACCAAATCCTGGTCATGTGCTACATCAGTTGTTGGTATGACTCTATTTATGGTACAGAACTGACTATAGTGTGTTTTCTCAAAAGTTAGGGGCAGTCCATTTGGAGCGAAACGCTTAATAATTTTTTATGAAACATCATTAACTATCTTTCCTGTTGATTTCTCTCTAATAGGATTTATTATAACACTAGTATGGTTTGCAAAAAGTACCAGTTCTATCAGTTAAATGTTAAGTGGGAGGTCATTCACATATATAAGGAACAAAAGTGGACCCAGAATTGGACCTCATGGGACTTCTTTTGGATTCTTCCACAGTCACTAAAATTTCCTACCATTCCAACATTGTAGGACTTATTCGCACAACGTTTTGTAGTCTGTTTGTTGCTTATGATTCAGACCAATTGAGCGTAAAGCTCTCAGTGTTTTTGTAGTCTGTTTGTTAAATATGATTCAGACCAATTGAGCGTAAAGCTCTCAGTTCTGTAAAGCATAAGTTCTTTTTAAAAGTGTTATATGATCTACACAATTAATTGCCTAGGAAAGATAACAAAAACACTATTTACTATTTAAGGCATGTAATATTTAGTGGATGAATGTGTAAATACTGTAGCATTCTCAGCTGAGTATCCTTTCTGGAATCCACACTGTGATATGGTGCATAAATTGTTTCTACTTAAGTCTGTGAGTACCCGTGAGTACTTTATTTTTTCGAATATTCTGGAAAATTATATCCGTAAGAAAACTGGACGACAATTATTTCTGTCTTTTTTGTCCACTTTCATATAATGAGGTTTAACAACTGTATATTTTACTCTGTTATATGTGCCATTGACGCATTACACAAATACTAAGTACATTGATCATTATTTTAGATAACTTTTCAGAATTATGTCTGAAATTACATCAACACTACACGAGCTTTTAATTTTTAGAATTTTTATATCTCCACTAATTTCAGTGAAGGATGTAGGTGCTATATTTAGTAGCTTAAAGTTTTGTGTGATGACATTTTTTGTACTATGAAAGTAACATCTGGTCTTGACTTACAAAAAATACAAATTTTCCTCTCCCTCCTAGATGACATTTGCCTTAGCTGTTCATGGCTTACATGTGTTTTTAATTGTCCTTCTGGATAACGTTTTAGGAAAGTTGATTTCAGATATTGATTCTAATATATTCTGAAATAAATGTAATCTGACATTAGCCTCTCTTTCTATTTATACCTCATTACGTACCACCGTTTGTACACTTACTTTTAAAACATTATATCCCACTCCCATTAATAAGTCTTACTGTTTTTCTTTATGAATCTACATCAGGGGTGTAAGATAAATTGTGTATTTCATTTAATTGTGCACCATGATGAGGCACTCCACTAACAAAAGGGAATATATTAATTGTTTGAGGCTGATCACCGTCTATAAAAATGTTATCAGTCAGGGTTCTACTACCTTGCTGCACGCGAGTTGGAAAATTAACCAATGAAATTGACTGAAATGCCCTAGTAATGATTCCATTTCATTTTTTGTTCGAGTTTTTAGGAAATCTACATTGAAATTACCACGGACTACTAACTGTTTCCTCGTGACTGACAGGCAGCTCAATAATGCATCTAGATTTCTCATAAATGGATGAAAGTTTCCAAGGGAAGATCTTCAGACCATTTAAATCACAAGAGAAGAACTCTGCTGTAACAACTCACTGGCACGTGCTTCTAGATGCTGATCTGTACAAAATCTGCTTGTATCAAAATTTTTACTTTGTGTCCAACTTTTACATACGTTGTAAGAGCTGATTTCTTCATGTTCATTACATACGAAAATTATAGTTGTTCATAATTCATTATATTCGACCTATTTGTTACAGGTCACTTTTAATATTATACTCTAAATTTCCAGCCAGATTATTTCCACGTTCTCCTACTATGAGTACCTGACCCTCTTCATCAGAATCTCTGCCCAAAGCCCATACATTCTCTCACACCTTGACACTGGGTTTCATGAAACTTGTTATTTGGTGTTCTGCGCATAGCGTATGCCGTATCATTTGGCCTACACCACTCCTATTACTGCTAGGACTCTTTTCGTTATATTTTACTTTTCTATCGACCTAGCCTTAAAGTTGTTTCTGTTGTGTCTAGGCAAGACAGCCTAGACACAATGGGAGGAAGCCGAAAGGCACGCGCTTAAACTCACGCAGGCTGGCGTGAGGTCTGAAACAGGATACGTAATGAATGCTATAAAGAAAAGTACGTAGCCTCTGGAATACTTAACTTTAATCCACATTTGTAGAACATCGCTCTTGATGATACATTAATAGAATCTCAATATCAATTGAATACGGCGCCTTGCTAGGTCGTAGCAAATGTAGCTGAAGGCTATGCTAACTATCGTCTCGGCAAATGAGAGCGTGTTTGTCCGTGATCCCCTTCTGGCAAAGTCGGCTGTACAACTGGGGCGAGTGCTAGTAAGTCTCTCTAGACCTGCCGTGTGGCGGCGCTCGGTCTGGAGTCACTGATAGTGGCGACACGCGGGTCCAACATGTACTAAATGGCCCGCGGCCGATTTAAAGCTACCACCTAGCAAGTGTGGCGTCTGGCGGTGACACCACAGTTTCTACAAGTCTGGTGCACTCTAGTTTGCTCTAAAACTGTTTGAGACTCTTCTCATATTTCAGGTAGCAAGTCAAACTGATTGGTAACCAGAATTTGAAATTTGATTTCTGAGCTTTCCTATTTTTGTTTATTACTTGTCACATTTTCTCAGCCCCAGTTTTCTCTTTCCACCATCAACCTGTCTAGTTAAAAGTATCCCATTTCTAATTCTTCCCGAACGGCACAAATCTGTCCTCCCTCATCCATGATTTTATTGTCTTGACTACATAATCTAAACCTCCATGGAAGAGTTTCGTCTGACATATTACTGACCACGGTCATCCGGCAGTCCTGAAAACGTTTGTCCCCATACCAATTAACCTATGGTAACACTCAGTTCTCACACAGGATGCTATTTTTTAAGTAAAGTAAAAAGCACTAAACAAGCTTAAACAGCTATAAAGTAAGAATTAGTGAAAACTTAGCTTCAGATGCGTTGCACAGCGAACTTACGAACGGCTGGCTCACAGAGAGCACAAGAATGTAATCAACACATTCATGTTCGTTGAACGTACTTTTTAGGTAGCAGAAGACGTGAAATGAGTGAAAACTAAAATCACGATGTTTTTAACAACAATCTGAAACATAAACTGTCAGGAAGTACTGAAAATTACTGTAATGTATGCAAAACAACACGTAGCGTTCTGTAAAATGCCGCAGCTGTTGTCATCCGCTACGACAGCCAAATGCCACAATTGCTTTGCTAGGAATCCAAGCACAAAGACGTTGGAATTCAGCTCCCATCCGTTTAATGCTATATACATTTTATCCTCGTTTAAAAGCTACGCAAGAAGTGCTCATATGCTCTCAATAAAGCACCGCATTAATTTTCTGATTTTTCCGCCCATTGTCCCTTATGTTTCTATATGTATCTCTCTTTATAAAACACTCATTTTAGTGTCTATTCCCTGTAGTGAAAGTTGAACCGTAGAGCAGCTGTCCGCACTAATAATTTGTCTTTATTCCACACGAGCGCTTCGCATGAATTATGGAAATCTATCGGGTCTTTTGTGCCGCCATACCGCCATTCAGATGCCTTTGTCGTCAGGAACAATAGGCGCGGGGAGCACGTCTGGGCGAAATATTGAACCGTTCTGTGTACTGGGGTGGGAGCTCTAACTTCAGACGCTCAAATCCTACTCACAAGAAATCGTTCCAGCTTCACATAACGGCCTTTCTGTAGGATATTCTCCAGATTTTTCCTAAATTTAAGGTAACGCTGAAACGAAAAACCAAGCTCGATCGTGTAAACATTTATAAAATTGAAAATATAATTATGATGTGCACATTATTTTGATCGACACGCACATGTCCACGTGTTTTAGCTTGTTGGCTACACACTGATGAAATAGGGAATTCTCACACTGCCTTTTCAACTTTCACTCACTCCTATCAAGGGTAAAAGAAATGATGTATCTCAGCTGTGAACAGAATGATCATCGGCTATCGGGATACCTCGAATGAGGGGAGGGCATTATTTCAGAGACGGCGAGATTTGCGAAATGTTCGCGTGCCTCTCAGAACGAAGTGAAACATGCTTAAGGGAAGTCTCTCTAACAAAGAAACCACTTTCGAAAAAGCTTAGGTATCCGAGTAATGAGGGAATTAGTATATTTCATCAAAATATGCAAGGAATTAGAGACAAAGTTAGTGAACTGCTTATAGATGTTGACTCTGAAATTATTGGTATATCTGAACACTTCTTAAATAAGGAGATAATTCAGAGGCTTCCTTTACCAGCATACAGGTTGGCTGGCAGCTTTTCTAGGAGCTCTTTGCGGTGTGGGGGAGTAGCCATGTATGTGAAAACCGGTATCCCATTTGAGTCAGTTGATGTTTCAAAGTACTGCACTGAAAAGGTGTTTGAATGTTGTGTAGGTGTGGTTAAATTTAACGGAGCTAAACTTCTAACTGTTATGAAACTTCCTGGCAGATTAAAACTGTGTGCCCGACCGAGACTCGAACTCGGGACCTTCGCCTTTCGCGGGCAAGTGCTCTACCAGCTGAGCTACCGAAGCACGACTCACGCCCGGTACTCACAGCTTTACTTCTGCCAGTATCTCGTCTCCTACCTTCCAAACTGTACAGAAGCTCTCCTGCAGGTTCGAAGGAGAGCTTCTGTAAAGTTTGGAAGGTAGGAGACGAGATACTGGCAGAAGTAAAGCTGTGAGTACCGGGCGTGAGTCGTGCTTCGGTAGCTCAGCTGGTAGAGCACTTGCCCGCGAAAGGCAAAGGTCCCGAGTTCGAGTCTCGGTTGGGCACACAGTTTTAATCTGCCAGGAAGTTTCATATCAGCGCACACTCCGCTGCAGAGTAAAAATCTCATTCTTCTAACTGTTGTTATTTATAGATCCCCAGACTCCGATTTCACAACATTTTTGCTTAAGCTAGAGGAGGTTCTTGGTTCACTTTATAGGAAATACAAAAAGTTAGTTATATGTGGTGACTTCAATATTAATTGTATAAGTAATTGTGCAAGGAAAAGGATGATGGTAGACCTCCTTAATTCATATAATCTTATGCAAGCCTTATTTTTTCCAACGGGAGTGCAAGGGAACAGTAGAACAACCATAGACAACATTTTTGTTCATTCCTCATTACTAGATGGGCATTCTGTTAGCAAAAGGGTGAATGGCCTTTCAGATCATGATGTACAAGTTTTAACTCTAAAAGATTTTTGTGCTGCAACACATGTTAAATATAGTTATCAACTTTTTAGGAAAGCCGATGCAGTTGCTGTGGATACCTTTGTAAACCTTATCAAGGAACAAGAGTGGCAAGATGTTTATAGTGCTGATACAGTAGACGATAAATATAATGCTTTCCACAAGACTTTTCTCGTGCTCTTTGAAAGTTGCTTTCCGTTAGAACGTTCAGAACAGGGTACTAGCACAAACAGGCAGCCTGGGTGGCTGACTAGAGGGATAAGAATATCCTGTAGAACCAAGTGGCAATTATATCAAAACGTTAGAAACAGTCAAAATCAAAATGCAGCAGCGCATTACAAATTCTAAGGTGCTTAAAAAGTTATTAGGAAGGCAAAAAGTATGTGTTATGCAGTTAGAATAGCTAAGTCTCAGGATAAAACTAAAACCATATGGTCAGTCGTAAAGGAAGTGGCTGGTCTGCAGAGACAGGTCGAGGATATAGAATCAGTGCGTAGTGGGAATGTCCGTGTTACTGATAAGTCGCATATATGTACAGTATTTAATAATCACTTTCTGAATATAGCAGGTGAACTAAATAGAAACCTAGTCCCAACAGGGAATCATATAGCGCTCGTAGAAAAAAGTGTTCCGAGACTGTTACCTGAAATGCTCCTCCATGATACTGACAAGAGGGAGATTGAGTTAATAATTAAATCACTAAAGACCAAGAACTCTAATGGATATGACGGGGTATCTAGCAGAATACTGAAGTATTGTTCTATGCATGTTAGCCTAGTACTTAGCCATATCTGTAACTTTTCCTTTAGGAGTGGTCGGTTTCCTGACCGATTAAAGTACTCGGTAGTGAAGCCACTTTATAAAAAGGGAGGCAGGGATAATGTTGTCAATTATATACCTATTTCTATGCCACCGGTGTTTGCTAAAGTTATCGAGAAGGTTGTATATAGAAGATTACTGGAGCATTAGATTCACATAATTTGCTGTCAAATGTAAAGTTTGGTTTTAGAAATGGTTTAACAACTGAAAATGTTATATTCTCTTTTCTCTGTGGGGTTTTGGACGGATTAAATAAAAGGTTGTGAACGCTAGGTATTTTCTTTGATTTAACGAAGGCCTTTGACTGTGTTGACCACAAAATATTACTGCAGAAGTTGGACCATTATGGAGTAAGGGGAGTAGCTTACAATTGGTTCGCCTCTTACTTTAAGAACAGAAAGCAGAAGGTAATTCTTCGCAATATTGAGAGTGGTAGTGATGTTAAGTGGGGCGTTCCCCAAGGGTCGGTGCTGGGGCCACTGCTGTTTCTTATTTATATAAATGATATGCCTTCTAGTATTACAGGTGATTCAAAAATATTTCTGTTTGCTGATGACACCAGCTTGGTAGTGAAGGATCTTGTGTGTAATATTGAAACAGTCTCAAATAATGTAGTTCACGAAATAAGTTCATGGCTTGTGGAAAATAATTTGATGCTAAATCACATTAATACTCAGTTTTTACAGTTTCTAACTCACAATTCAACAAGAACTGATATTTTGATCAGACAGAAAGGGCATATTATAAGCGAGACGGAACAGTTCAAGTTCCTAGGCGTTCGGATAGATAGCAAGCTGTTGTGGAAAGCCCATGTTCAGGATCTTGTTCAGAAACTAAATGCTGCTTTATTTACCAATAGAACAGTATCTGATATAAGTGACACTTCAACACGAAAAGTAGTCTCTTCGCATATTTTCATACGCTTATGTCGTATGGTATTATTTTTTGGTATAATTCTTCTGATTCAAAAAGGGTATTTTTGGCTCAAAAACGGGCTGTTCTAGCTATATGTGGCGTAAGTTCGAGAACCTCTTGTCGACCCCTATTCAATAGTCTGGGAATTCTAACATTGCCCTCACAGTATATATTTTCTTTAATGTAGTTTGCTGTTAGCAATATTAGCTTATTCCCAAGAGTTACCAGCTTTCACTCGGTTAATACTAAGCAGAAATCAAATCTGCATGTGGAATGCACTTCCTTGACTCTTGTGCAGAAAGGAGTGCAGTATTCTGCTGCATCCATTTTCAATAAGCTACCGCAAAAACTCAAAAATCTTAGCAGTAGCCCAAACACTTTTCAGTCTAAACTGAAGAGTTTCCTCATGGCTCACTCCTTCTATTCTGTCGAGGAGCTCCTGGAAGAGCTGAAAAATTAAGCAAATTCCAGTGTTACATTGTTGATTTTCTTTATTTAAACTTACGAATTGTCGCCTGAATACGTTTCTTATATTTCATTTTATCTGTTTCTACTATCGTGTTATAATTTCATGTATTGACTCGTCCCATGACCATGGAGACTTCTCCTTAATTTGGTCCCACGGAACAATAAAAAAATAAATAAAATAAAAAATAAATAAACAATGACGGCATTGGGAATAGTTCCCGGGACTACTTACGTCTGAGGTGAAAGTCGACTATGGCACCACGAACACCCAGTAGTCATGAGTCAAGAGAACAAATCACCTGCCATATAAATCACAAGGGAGTTACATTCTGGTCTACAGCGACAGTTCAGCCAACCCTGATGTGTATGGTCTCCCGAAATAGATTTGTGGCGTCCGCAACCAAATTAACTATTTCAAATCGACACAAAAGTCTTGAAGTTACTTGTCATATCAGTGCTACACTGTTGCTCATTGGTGACAAGCACACTTCTCTGACGAATAACATCTTTTGCTGCCTCGGGCAGATGAAAGTCCATGTGTCCGGCGAGAAACACCGAACAGCAGCACTCTGCAACTGTCGGTGCGAGAACACAAGCCGCTGGGAACAACATTTTCGATTTTGGAATGTATTTTGCGGTGTTCTCTGGATTAATTCAATTACTCTTGGCCAATACTGATGTGAGTGCCAGGAGAGCATGTACGCTTGTACGTGGTGATTTTGTTCGCCGCAAAGAAAGATATCTTTTATCAACTTAATGATTTTTGGTACACAACTTGAAGTGTCCATAAATAGCACGATGAAGAGTTCAAAAACTTCCTTAGTCCCAAAATTCTCATAATCTCAATTAACCGCTGTAGGGGTTCGTCGATTGTCTTTGCACTGTGTGAATACTTCCATGAGAACCCTGCAAAACCCGTGGGATGCGGGACAGACAACATTATTTCAGACAGCCGTGGAGTTATATTAATATCTGACTGAGTCACTTCCTGCTCGTACAAATTTTGTGTATGCTACACTCAACGGCTACTCTGAGCACTAGCACATGGTTACCACTGTGTGAAGCCACAGCGCATATAACACCATAGTGAATTTGCGACTGGTATAGTAATAGTATGACTTCCTCCTCTAGTATAATTTTTTGTAGCACGGGTCAGCAGACTCTACAAATGATTTCAATGTGGTCATTTCCTTTTATGTGCGTCACTTAAGTCAGTAAGTATTTCTGTTGCCCAGTTTCCAAGTGTACGTCATTACAAAGAGGATGATACCCTTGTAATTCTAGAACATAGAAAGAGGTCATGGTATTACTAACGGAACCCGTACAGTACGCATGATAAACGGTTTCTCTAGCTCAATGGGTAGAGTAGTTTGATAGAGATCCAATCCGCTTAAGATCGCAAGTTTTTTTCAAATGGTTCAAATGGTTTTAAGCACTATGGGATTTGACATCTGAGGTCATCAGTCCCCTAGAACTTAGAACTACTTAATCCTAACTAACCAAAGGACATCACACACATCCATGCCCGAGGCAGGATTCGAACCTGCGACCGTAGCAGCAGCTCGGGTCCGGACTGAAGCGCCTAGAACCGCTCGGCCACAGGCCTTTTCAGCCAACACAAGGTAAGCAGATAGTGATGATATTTCGGTGGGGGGTGATTGAGTGCTGGGGGGGGGGGGGCATGTTTATTTCCGCTTCCAGCACTTACCTTATAACCAATGGAAACATCACGAAAATCTTGGTAGGAAGCAGAAGATTGAAGCTAATTGTAATTTACTTCTTGGACATACTGTCTCTGACTAAAACACAAAAGGCCGGCCGCGGTGGTCTCGCGGTTCTAGGCGTTCAGTCCGGAACCGCGCGACTGCTGCGGTCGCAGGTTCGTCTCCTGCCTCGGGCATGGATGTGTGTGATGTCCTTAGGTTAGTTAGGTTTAAGTAGTTCTAAGTTCTAGGGGACTGATGACCTAAGATGTTAAGTCCCATAGTGCTCAGAGCCATTTTTAAAACACGAAAGCCTGCTTCGTGATTGAGTAATTGTTGATGTGTGTAACAGAGAAATGTTGGCGACCTGCTTGGCTCGTGTAGTGTGCTTAATGTTTGTCTTACAGTTTAAGTATTCTTTAAGCACTCCTGGAAATTGAAATAAGAACACCGTGAATTCATTGTCCCAGGAAGGGGAAACTTTATTGACACATTCCCGGGGTCAGATACATCACATGGTCACACTGACAGAACCACAGGCACATAGACACAGGCAACACAGCATGCACAATGTCGGCACTAGTACAGTGTATATCCACCTTTCGCAGCAATGCAGGCTGCTATTCTCCCATGGAGACGATCGTAGAGATGCTGGATGTAGTCCTGTGGAACGGCTTGCCATGCCATTTCCACCTGGCGCCTCAGTTGGACCAGCGTTCGTGCTGGACGTGCAGACCGCGTGAGACGACGCTTCATCCAGTCCCAAACATGCTCAATGGGGGACAGATCCGGAGATCTTGCTGGCCAGGGTAGTTGACTTACACCTTCTAGAGCACGTTGGGTGGCACGGGATACATGCGGACGTGCATTGTCCTGTTGGAACAGCAAGTTCCCTTGCCGGTCTAGGAATGGTAGAACGATGGGTTCTATGACGGTTTGGATGTACCGTGCACTATTCAGTGTCCCCTCGACGATCACCAGTGGTGTACGGCCAGTGTAGGAGATCGCTCCCCACACCATGATGCCGGGTGTTGGCCCTGTGTGCCTCGGTCGTATGCAGTCCTGATTGTGGCGCTCACCTGCACGGCGCCAAACACGCTTACGACCATCATTGGCACCAAGGCAGAAGCGACTCTCATCGCTGAAGACGACACGTCTCCATTCGTCCCTCCATTCACGCGTGTCGCGACACCACTGGAGGCGGGCTGCACGATGTTGAGGCGTGAGCGGAAGACGGCCTAACGGTGTGCGGGACGGTAGCCCAGCTTCATGGAGACGGTTGCGAATGGTCCTCGCCGATACCCCAGGAGCAACAGTGTCCCTAATTTGCTGGGAAGTGGCGGTGCGGTCCCCTACGGCACTGCGTAGGATCCTACGGTCTTAGCGTGCATCCGTGCGTCGCTACGGTCCGGTCCCAGGTCGACGGGCACGTGCACCTTCCGCCGACCACTGGCGACAACATCGATGTACTGTGGAGACCTCACGCCCCACGTGTTGAGCAATTCGGCGGTACGTCCACCCGGCCTCCCGCATGCCCACTATACGCCCACGCTCAAAGTCCGTCAACTGCACATACGGTTCACGTCCACGCTGTCGCGGCATGCTACCAGTGTTAAAGACTGCGATGGAGCTCCGTATGCCACGGCAAACTGGCTGACACTGACGGCGGCGGTGCACAAATGCTGCGCAGCTAGCGCCATTCGACGGCCAACACCGTGGTTCCTGGTGTGTCCGCTGTGCCGTGCGTGTGATCATTGCTTGTACAGCCCTCTCGCAGTGTCCGGAGCAAGTATGGTGGGTCTGACACACCGGTGTCAATGTGTTCTTTTTTCCATTTCCAGGAGTGTAAATGAAACCAAAACTTTTAGACAGCGTTTGAGGTAAACGAACTTAATATGGGATGCAAACACAAATACTCATCAGAAAACCACCAAACACCTTACAACAATGTTGTGAGTAGCTTGATTCATTTTTTTCGTGGATATTTATGTGTGCATAGCAATACCTTATTATAACGAGTACTATATTCGGTGGACTGTTGGTGAGCATTTACAAGTGTATCGCAAAGTGCGCTTTTGGTCTCGTATGCTGTGTGAAACTTCTTACTTCGTGTACGATGACACTGATATCGTTCGATATGCGTTTCATATGGATTTTGTTACTAACTTTTCGCATTCATTCGTGCTTGGTACTGAATTTGATGTCGTAAGTATCCAAAACCAATATATTTTAATAAATCGACCGCCATAAAGAGAAATGACCACATTCAAACCTTTTGTGGTCCCCGACAAAGTAGCATAAAAGTATTGAACCCGGTGGTACATTAACAACGGAACAGCATTCACTACACGGAATTGTAATGTTTCTAAAGTAAACTGAAAATCATCCGGCGATCCGCCCAAATGTTTTTGTTTAAGAGTACATGGTCCATCATTATCTTGTATTGTATTGTATGGAACTGGGGACCTACAAACGACGGAGAGGCTTCGTCCCCGCCGTAGCCCTCAATGATTCACAACCCCACAACAGACTACAACAGTCCACAAACCCCACCGCCGCCCCACACCGAACCCAGGGTTATCATCAATATCTTACTCTGAACCAGCCAGATAAAGGGTAACGCGTACTTTAAGTTGCAGTTATAACAACGATTCGACTTTCCACTATAAATACAAGTTCATCGGCTACCGTACTTCCCTAGTAATACCATGTGTATGTACTTACAATCTGTTGAGTACGCTTCTAAGTGTTTTGCTCATTCATCTCTGCAGGTTTTGAGAAAATCCCAAGTTCCGTTACAAAGAGAAACTCAAGAATTTTCATTGTAATAAATATATCCTTAGACGAAAAGTAGTGCACCAATTAATTATAAACTCTTACGCCGGAACACACAGGCTGAGCAGCATAAATATTTTATTGATGATTTTATAAACAGCATCCATTGAAGAAGAAGCTTTGCGTCTTTTATACTCACTTCGATGTTTCTGCACTTCTTTTTGTTTCAAATCCTTCACTTCTCTCACGTCCAGTGAAACTTTTTAGGCATTATCAGTTACGAATATTTGTTCTTTAACACTCTAAGACACAAAAAACGACACACCAAGAAGGAATTATGCGAATGGGAGGAAAGCGGTAGATGTGATGTACATGTACAGACAGACAAATGAATTAAAGCTCAAAACAACTGAATGATTAATTCAAGAGGAAGAGATTCGCCAATTGAGCAAGTCAATAACTGGTTGATCCTCCTCTGGTTCTTCTGCAAGCATTTATTCGACTTGGCGCTGATTGATAGAGTTGTTTGATAATCTCCAGAGAGCTGTCGTACCAAATTCTGTTCGATTGGTGCGTTAGATCGTCAAAATTTCTAGAGTGGACAAATCTGGCGACCTTACAGGCCGAAGTAGTGTCAATCCCGCATCCCGCATCCGACCATCCTGATTTAGGTTTTCCGTGATTTCCCTAAATCGCTCCAGGCAAATGCTGGGATGGTTCCTTTGAAAGGGCACGGCCGACTTCCTTCCCCACCCTTCCCTAATTCGATGACACCGATGACCTCGCTGTTTGGTCTCTTCCCCCCAAACAACCCAACCCCAACCTTAAGTAGTGTTTGGCAGGCGCGAAGACAAGCACTAGAAACTCTCGGGTGGGCATCATCGTGCTGAACTGTAAGCCCAGGATGGCCCGCCATGAAGGTCAACATAACGGGGCGTAGAATATCGTCAACGTATCGCTGTGCTATAAGCGTGCCGCCTATGAAAACCGAAGGGATCCTGCTATGAAAGGAAATGGCACCCAATACCGTCACTGCCAGTTGGCGGGCGACAGTCAGGTTGGTATTCCACGGCTGTCCGGGGAGTCTCCAGAGGCGCCTTCGCTGGTCATCGAGGATCAGTTCGAAGGGGGCTTATCACTGGAGACAATTTTAGTCCAGTTAGTGAGATTCTAGACCGAATTTTTCTGTCTTTCACATCCTTTTGTAATTTCTTTAGTTTTAATGCGCTGCTCATAACCAATAAATAGTTATTGAGGTTTCTCATCATTAGGTAACATCAGTGGAATGTTATGTATGTGGACATACCTAGTTACACAAGGTATTTTTTAAGTATATTTCTTCTATTTGTGACTGACTGTTTTTATTTTTAACAAACCTGTACGGAACGTGCTACATACTATCCACTATAACGTCAACTGGCATGTGTTATAGAGTAGTAGTGCAACAAGACGTAGAACAACAACTTTTTGAAAGTATGAAAACGTAATATGTAATAGCAAATATAAATAACGATGTACTCTATGTAAATACATCATTTTACAACTTTACAGATCAGACGATGACAGTTTTAACTGTCGGAACTTGTCATCAAAAAGAAATACAAGTGTTCAGAGCGATCGTGGCTATTAAATTTTCTTCATTATACTCGTATAATGCTCAGAGTACACGTCTGCCTCTGGCACCTTTATGTAACTTCAGTGAAAACGTCAGGTCTCTCAGGATTTCTTTCACGATTCTTAAATCAATGTTAGCAATGATTAAATTTTCTTCTTTGTAAAATTTTCCCAAGTGGCCTCTCTTTTAATTCATTTCTACCAGTCCACGTTCTACTATTTTTGCTTCTCTCCCTTTTTCTGATAACAAAATGTAGTCCTCCATCACAGTTCAAGATTTCCCCTTATCCGTCTGAATAATTTCTTTCATGTTATCATAGCTTGTTTCAGTCTCTTCGTGTATGTGTGTGTTGGTCTAGAGTACTTTGGCTCTCGTAATGTGTTCAGTGTGTGGTTCTTAGTTAGCACCCCTGCATTCCTGTTCTCTTATTCATCACTGATTATTTGATCTTGTGTCTGTATTGATGCAGTCATCTGATCGGAAGTCCTGTTCCTCCTCCCTTCGCACTTCACTCATACTCTCACTACACCTCTCTTCTAGGCGCTTCAGTCTGGAACCGCGTGACCGCTACGGTCGCAGGTTCGAATCCTGCCTCGGGTATGGATGTGTGTGATGTCCTTAGGTTAGTTAGGTTTAAGTAGTTCTAAGTTCTAGGGGACTGATGACATGAGAAGTTCAGTCCCATAGTGCTCAGAGCCATTTGAACACCTCTCTTCAACCTATCCACTTCTATTTTCAAATAATCTAGCAAAGTAAATCTTATATTATACATCTCGAACCAAAGAACGCAGATTTCTTTCTCCCGATAACGTCGTGCAGACTAGTCCCCGCCCAGATTTCCAACTGGGGACTAATTTACCTCAGGATTATCTTACCCAAAAGGATATCTTATCGGTAGGCATACAGTAGAGTTTCATGTCTTTGGTCAACGCAGTGTAGTTATGATTAAACTTTCGCTAACTGAGAGGGCAATCATGAAAAACGGGTGGTCGTACGACAATAAAATTTGGTAGACACATTTGTAAAAACAAGGGGAAGAGAATAATGAATAAACCATTGAAAGAAACGCATCGTAAATTAGCGTGAGAGGGTAGCATATGTTAACTGCGTACCATGTTTGCGTTTCAGGTTACAATCGATGCTCGACGTAGCGACCATCTTAATCTACGACACCCTGGAACAGCGAGCGGTGGACCGCGGAATTTTCAGGTGTCGTGACACAGCTAGAGCACTGCTTGCAGATCGCACATTGCGTCTAGCATTCTCAGTCATGGAAAAAGTAACTTTTTCAACAGTTTGTACCGCAATTGGTCATCGACCTCTCCCAAGAGCAGTTTCCGAGTTACCAATTACTTCGAACTTCCGAACCGGAATGCTTCATTTTTAGGCTGTACTATTTACTTGTCCTCGTCAGCGCTCCTATTAGGGTGATTTTTCATCCTGGCTTGAGTTCGCAGTCTTTTATTATAAGACTGTGTCGCAGTTCTTGATTCTTCAGTTGGCACGTTCTTCAGCCCCGATGCGGAGAAAGGACCACCCCGCATTCTTTTAATCCGTCGATACTCGCGAAGAGTAGCAGCACTGTTGCCACTGTTTTCATAAAACAGCTTTACGAATAAAGCACTCGTCATCTTGTGCACCCCATGTTGACTGCCCGCAATACATACAGATGCTTGTGTCGCCCTACGTCGCCGCCCAGTACTGGAGCCTAGTGCCAGGTCATCACACTAACACTACTAACAACGCATATACTGCGGCGTACAGTCTGAACATCGTTCCTATAAAGTTTGGTATCCATAGCGTTAATAGTTTCCGTATACAACGGCTCAGGTAGCGAAAGTTTAATTATAACTGCGCAGAATAATGGCTGCTGTTTCCCCGTTGATTTTAGTCAATCTGTGTACAAACATAGCAAGGCAATGTTGGCTAGTTTACAAGACCTGTTCAGCCAGATATCCAGCACTTTGTACATGTAACTACTGTAAATGGTACTGCTCCTATTCAGGTACCATTATTATGTTGTCTGATCTTTCCACAGAATATATCTTTGCAGAATTCTCTAAAACTACCAGAACCTTATCCGACCGATTCTTACCATTGCCAACGTAACGTTTATCTCTAGAACCCCAAAACTGCACCACTCCTTACACGTCCTTGAACGCTATCTGTGGTGTCACCGCCAGACACCACACTTGCTAGGTGGTAGCCTTTAAATCGGCCGCGGTCCATTAGTATACGTCGGACCCGCGTGTCGCCACTGTCAGTGATTGCAGACGGAGCGCCACCACACGGCAGGTCTAGAGAGACGTCCTAGCACTCGCCCCAGTTGTACAGACGACTTTGCTAGCGATGCTGCACTGACAAATACGCTCTCATTTGCCGAGACGATAGTTAGCATAGCCTTCAGCTACGTCATTTGCTACGACCTAGCAAGGCGCCATTACCAGTTTATATTGAGATTATAATTCATGTATCAACAAGAGCGATGTTCTCCAATTGTGGATTAAAGTTAAGTATTCCAAGAGCTTCGTACTTTATTTATTAGACTCAACTCCTTTAACTGTTCCAGACCTCACGCCAGTCTGCGTGAGCTTAAAAGCGTGCCTTTCGGCTACCCGTCACTGTGGATTGGCTGTCTTGCCAGTCCACAACACTATCCACCCCACCTCACCTTCTGCGACTGTTTTTCCTCTCGCAGCCGTATCCTTCATTTGGTGATAAAATTCCCCCTCTCGTTAAATTCTTCAAACATTGTAAATTCGAAAAGGAAAACCGAATTGTCTTCCTCTTCTGAACGCAGCAATCATACAAGACTCTAATATATCTGCACTCCTCCTGACCTTCCCCCGCTCCTTCCTTTTCCAGTTTCCATTTATACATTCCACTTCCCAGCCAAAAATCAAATTTCTACTCGTACACATAGTAACACATTTGTCTGTACTGCCCTAGTGCCCTTATCCCTCCTTTCTTCCCTCCTTCCTATCCACCCAGCATGTACTGTAAGCCGATATCGAGGGACCCATGGCATGTGTCATCGCCATCGTCATAATAATCGTCATCGTTATCGTCTTCCTCAACATAATCCCTGTCTCATCCCTTTTTCAGTCTCTGTATGAAGTGTCCTTCATTACTGTGGGTACTAATAGCACTAGTGAAATAGTACTAGAGTACTGGTGATAGAAGCACGTTTCCGACCAAATAGGTGGCAAAATCCATACACATTTCGAAGTGCTCTCGCGCTCTTTTCATGAAACGGTTACTCGTTGGACCAACATTTTTAAGATGACCAAAAACGTAACTGTATTGACCCTGATGAACACAAGACACCGTTACTCTTCTACCCCACAAGATGTCTCGTTTAACACACTTATAGGAATGCTTAAATACGCTATTAAAATAGAACTCCGTTTATGTTAGTTATTTTACATCTCCAAAGAAGTTGAATTACTAATTTTTCTTTATAAGAATATTCTCTTTCGAGACTGTTGTTGCTATAAATTCCGTAAAACTTCCACAATCCTACATTCGATAAACTTGAAAATCAGCTCGCTTTCTCACTTAATTTCCTACGGTTTTGAAGAAACTTAAAACTAGGCGTCCGCAAACGGAGAGGTGTATCTTGTGCTTTGTGTCTGCAGGTGACTAAGTGAACAACTTCTTGAGCACTCTTAATAAAAGAAGTTCGACGAATTACTTCATTAGAGTAATCCGCGAGTAAAATTACATTCCATGTAATGACCCTTTTGTTGACAAGAACTCTTAATCCCTTGGCGCGAGAGACGCTGTTCGGAGTTGAGCGGCTCTTGGGGATTTTCTCTTTAGCCGGAAAAAGGAAGGTGTGTCTACCCGCGGGCCGCTAGGGCCGCCTGTTCCTAAACTTTAGATTAGTGAGGCCAACGCATCTGAAGGCATGTTTTTAATAAAGCTACTGACGCAACGGTATAAAGGGAAGAAGTGCACGATGGTAGATATGATCACAAATAGCCCTGAAAACGATCGTTTTAGTTGTTTTCACTATAACGAACAATTATGTACTTTGAGAACACTGCCGTGTTTATACATATATTTAGTATTGTTGTTTTTAACTTTAATCAGTTTTCTTGTGATTTAGTTTCACCGTTAGTAGGTTTGGTAGTCAAAGGTTTGAGCAGAAAGAAAACAAGACTCTCTAGAAGTTACACACTGGATTTCTGTCTGTGTGTTCATAGTCAAACGAAGAGTGTGATAGGGACAAGGGAGAATAAAATTGACCGGTGTGATGTCTATTTTGGTAAAAAAAAATTTTTCATCGGTTGGAAATAATTAGGATATTTAAGAACAAAGCTTGACAAAAAGATTTGAAAAAAGGAACGGTCAAATTTTAGCACTGAACAACCTGGCTAAAGAAGAAGAGCAAAACGAATGAAGTCATTGCCATCCAATGGCGACACCTGGCTGGGCAGCCTGTTCTTCTTCCAGGTTCAGAGCCACTGCTGATGAAGAATTACTGGCCAGCAGAATCTCATAAATATCCCCACTCTCAGATGTTCCCAGATGCTCGCCGACATTCTCTTTATATGATCAGTTTTAGGGGCAACCTCTGTTGTCTCCGTCAGTTGCTGACTTCGAGGTGGAGACTGCTGCAGAACAAGATGAAGTATCCAGTCATCTACCAAGAACTTTTTCCCCAGTAGCAGCAGGCAACTGCCTGTGCTGCGGACTGTATGCAGATGACTTGTCACCTTGCACCACAGGGTTGTCCTCTGGGTGACTACCTCCTGCTGGTATCCACCCCTGTAGTGGGACACCTGTTCGAACCTGAGCTGGAGGCTGCCATCGAAGCTGACTTTCGTCCAAAGCTGTCACATGCCTTCGAGGTAGGTCATGCTTGGGGCAATGGTTTGAGTACCGTCCTACTGTGTGCTGTATTTCCTGTCCAAGGAGGGCCTGTAGCCTGGACGGGGCTGTTGTATCTCGGCCGTGGCATGCAGTCTCTACCAGCTACAGTTGTTCTGCTGAGTCCCGTGCGTGATGCTGCTTAGGCACGCTACTAGCCAGACACTCTGCTGACGATGGTTCACTGTTCTCTGTGACTCACTACGTCATCGCAGGGCCGACGGCCTCTCGTCCTGCAGCGGCCACACCTCTGTGCCTAGCGCGGATAAAAGTTTAATTCGACCAGGGATGTTTAACTTGCAGCCCACTGAAGGAGGCTACGTTATTTCGTGACTTTGCGTAGCCATTTAATCTGCCACGTTAAAGGTCACACCTCCGGCCTCTACACATGATATCAGAAGTATCTACTGCAAAATAAGCTGCTACCAATCATCGAGAGGACGCTCTGGCTGCGACAGCTTCGCCAGCTCTGGCCTGCGGTTAGTAGTTTCGCGAGTGGGCTGTTTGTTTTTCGGGGCCGTTGTTGTGTAATTCTTTTGCACGATCATGATGGATAGGACTGATGTGCATAGTAATTTTTGGATAGGCTTTGAGAAATCAGATGGACCTGCAGACAGTTTCGGGAAAATTATAAAGAGTACTATTTGCAGTCAGTGAGTTGCCAATATAGTAATTAACTGTGTCATGAATTATTGCGTACGCAGGCAGTTCCAACTACCTGTGACACATGTCGACGTTATGGGCACAGCGCTTAGAGGCATTTGAACCATTTGAAAGGGCCATCGATTACCAATTGAAACGTCCTGAACGATGACGATTTCGATATGTTGAGTGTAGACCGTTACTTCAAGCAAACCATCAGTGCATACACATTACACGAGAAAGTAAAGCACATAAAAGGAAGGGATATGTCAACTATCAACTATGCGTCCACCTTCGTAGTTGCGTGGTCAGTGCGGCATGCAGCTATGAGGGATATCTAGGTTACATTCATGGTGGTGCCACGGAAGTTTCTTAGATGCCAGGTGGTGGTACAGGATGCACTCAGCCCCTTAAGGACAACTCAGGAGCTACTCGATCGATTAGTAGCGGTTCCAAGGTCGATAAACCCTACAGCGACCAGGACAGTGGTGTGATGACCACATGCACTTCCATACGTCATCTGAAGAAGCCATTGGCAGAGGATGACGCGATGGTCTGTCGGACACGTTGTTCCGTCAGGGCCAGGACGCGGAACTTTACTTTACCAGTTCAACTGTGCAGGCTTTCTTAATATTAATTATTGGCGACACCAGTGACGCAGCATCAAATCCCGACAGGGGATATTCCTCCGGTCTACTAGAAACCATTCAGAAATGCCAGGCACCAGCAATCGATAATGAAAGAATTCATCAATCAGCATTTGGTTGATGGCATTCTTGAGGGAAGTGATAGTACACGGGGAGCAGCGTCTCCTCTGTCACAGAAAAGGTTACACGAACATTGGTTGTACGTTTGAATGAGATGCCGATAGATAATCTGAAGTTGAGTATTTAGTATTTCACTTGGAATTTTAAAGACTGCTGGTTGATTCTCAATGGGCACCTCATTTCTGAATGTGATATCGAGCATTATTCAAAGGGTTATCATATGTTTCTCAGTCTATTTTAGTTTTTATTTTGAACAAATCGTTTCACAAAAAGGTTTGACAGTTTTTCCATTTTTAGAATGTTCCACATACGAGTGTGTTTGTGGCGGCTGTCTACCTTGAATGAAACGGACATGATGTTCTTGATCTACGTCTTCAGCAACATCTACATCCACATACACACTCTGTAAGCCACAGTATGGTGCCTGGTGGAGTGTATCTCATACTACTAGTAGTTATTTCCTTTCCTTTTCCATTCTCAAGTAGAGCAAGGAAAAAGCCACAGCCTATACGCCTCTGTACGAGCCCTAGTTTCTGTTACCTTTTCTGCGTAGTCCTTACGTAAAATGTAGGTTGGTGACAGTAGAATCGTTCAGCAGTCAGCTTTAAATATCGATTCTCTAAATTTTCTCAACAGTGTTTTGTGAAAATAACGTCACCTTCAAAAATGGTTCAAATGGCTGTGAGCACTATGGGATATAACTTCGGAGGTCATCAGTCCCCTAGAACTTAGAACTACTTAAACCGAACTAACCTAAGGACATGACACACATCCATGCCCGAGGCAGGATTCAAACCTGCGACCGTAGCAGTCACGCGGTTCCGGACTGAAGCGCCTAGAACCGCTCGGCCACAGCGGCCGGCAAAGTCGCCTTCCCTCAAGGAATTTACATTTGAGTTCCTGAAGCATCTCCGTGATAACTCTGTACTGTTCGAATCTACTGGTAACAAAACTGGCATCCCGCCTCTGAATTGCTTCGATGGCTTCCATTAATTCGACCTGGTTGAGATCCCAAATACTCCCAATAGTAATGAAGAACGGATCTAACCACGGTCTGTTCTGTATATGAGGTACACTTACCTAAGATTCTTCCAATAAACAGCAGTCGATCATTCGCCTGCCCTCTTACCGTCCTCACATGGTCGTTCGATTGAATATCGCTGTATAACGTTACGACTAGATATTTAATCGATGTAATTGTCTGAAGCAGTACACTATTAATGTTGTTTTCGATCATTACGGGACTGTTTTTCCTACTCGTCTGGATTAACTTACTTTTTTTTTTTTACGTGTAGAATAAGCTGCCGTTGATTACACCAACTAACTAGTCTTGTATCTTCGTACAGTCATTCAACGACGGCACCTTCCCATACACCGTAACATCATGATCAAACGATCTAGGTTGCTGTGTGTCTGACGAACACTCGCCGTCGAGGACAACATAATGGGTTCTATTACTTAAAAAGTCTTCGAGCCACTCACATATCTAGGAACCCAATCCGCATGCTCTGATCTTCGTTAACAGCCTGCAGCGGGACACCATTTCAATCGGTTTCTGGAAATCTAGAAATATGGTAACTGCCTGTTCTGCCTTCATCCACGGCTCGCAGGATATCATGTGAGAGAAGGGCAAGCTGAGTTTCACACCAGCGATGTTTTCTAAATCCGTGCTGATTTTTGGACTGAAGCTTTTCCGTCTGAACTCAGAATATGTTTCATTCAAAAATTCTGCAGCTAACCGATGTGAAGGATTTTCGTCAGTAAT
Organism: Schistocerca piceifrons; assembly: GCF_021461385.2. Taxonomy (NCBI): domain Eukaryota; kingdom Metazoa; phylum Arthropoda; class Insecta; order Orthoptera; family Acrididae; genus Schistocerca; species Schistocerca piceifrons. Next base: position 731,759,141 of record NC_060149.1, on the reverse strand, counting down.
TTCGCAGGTACGTTTTTACCCTTGATGTATACGAGAGCCACGTGCGCTTTTTTCCACTTTCATAGGAAAGAGTCTCTGGGCTAGGGATTCGCGATATATGCCTGGCGCCTTTTTTTCGCTTTTTCTGTTGCTTCTCTACACCAGGGACGCCTTATTCCGTTATCCATCAGGGATTCTCTGCGACTGTCAAACGACGATACGTTAGAGCGACCCTCCTACGTGAATGATTTCTTAACTAGCGATTTTACATAAGACAATTTTTGGGGGTTCTCGGCGAGATCAAATGCCGGGACATGTTACTGGAAGTTGTTGTATGCTTCGTGTATCCATCTTTTTACAGACGCAGGAATCACTACTAACTTTTGCCTGTCAACCTTTTCGTGTTCTTTTTTGAACCTGAAGTACAACACTCTGCATTTTCCGACATTTGTTATTTAACCACGGTGAGTCTTCTCCGTCCTTAATCCACTTACTTGGCATATACACTCCTGGAAATGGAAAAAAGAACACATTGACACCGGTGTGTCAGACCCACCATACTTGCTCCGGGCACTGCGAGAGGGCTGTACAAGCAAAGATCACACGCACGGCACAGCGGACACACCAGGAACCGCGGTGTTGGCCGTCGAATGGCGCTAGCTGCGCAGCATTTGTGCACCGCCGCCGTCAGTGTCAGCCAGTTTGTCGTGGCATACGGAGCTCCATCGCAGTCTTTAACACTGGTAGCATGCCGCGACAGCGTGGACGTGAACCGTATGTGCAGTTGACGGACTTTGAGCGAGGGCGTATAGTGGGCATGCGGGAGGCCGGGTGGACGTACTGCCGAATTGCTCAACACGTGGGGCGTGAGGTCTCCACAGTACATCGATGTTGTCGCCAGTGGTCAGCGGAAGGTGCACGTGCCCGTCGACCTGGGACCGGACCGCAGCGACGCACGGATGCACGCCAAGACCGTAGGATCCTACGCAGTGCCGTAGGGGACCGCACCGCCACTTCCCAGCAAATTAGGGACACTGTTGCTCCTGGGGTATCGGCGAGAACCATTCGCAACCGTCTCCCTGAAGCTGGGCTACGGTCCCGCACACCGTTAGGCCGTCTTCCGCTCACGCCCCAACATCGTGCAGCCCGCCTCCAGTGGTGTCGCGACAGGCGTGAATGGAGGGACGAATGGAGACGTGTCGTCTTCAGCGATGAGAGTCGCTTCTGCCTTGGTGCCAATGATGTTCGTATGGGTGTTTGGCGCCGTGCAGGTGAGCGCCACAATCAGGACTGCATACGACCGAGGCACACAGGGCCAACACCCGGCATCATGGTGTGGGGAGCGATCTCCTACACTGGCCGTACACCACTGGTGATCGTCGAGGGGACACTGAATAGTGCACGGTACATCCAAACCGTCATCGAACCCATCGTTCTACCATTCCTAGACCGGCAAGGGAACTTGCTGTTCCAACAGGACAATGCACGTCCGCATGTATCCCGTGCCACCCAACGTGCTCTAGAAGGTGTAAGTCAACTACCCTGGCCAGCAAGATCTCCGGATCTGTCCCCCATTGAGCATGTTTGGGACTGGGTGAAGCGTCGTCTCACGCGGTCTGCACGTCCAGCACGAACGCTGGTCCAACTGAGGCGCCAGGTGGAAATGGCATGGCAAGCCGTTCCACAGGACTACATCCAGCATCTCTACGATCGTCTCCATGGGAGAATAGCAGCCTGCATTGCTGCGAAAGGTGGATATATACTGTACTAGTGCCGACATTGTGCATGCTCTGTTGCCTTTGTCTATGTGCCTGTGGTTCTGTCAGTGTGATCATGTGATGTATCTGACCCCGGGAATGTGTCAATAAAGTTTCCCCTTCCTGGGACAATGAATTCACGGTGTTCTTATTTCAATTTCCAGGAGTGTATTTCTCCAGAGCGCGATTTACGATCTGTTTAAAATTTGCCTGTTATTCCTCCACGTTCTTCATACTGGAACTAAATGATTTATTAACCAAGCGAGAAACTAAGAACTCTTCATCTTGCATTCAAGCACAAATACTCTCGAGGCCTTCTTGGTGGATTCCTAAAGTTTAGGAACCATCTTCGATATGATATCAAGATCACTAACCCTGTCTTTCTACTGACACTGTCGATAAGGTCAGGTCTTTGTGCAGCTACAAGGTCTAAAATATTTGCATTGAGTGTGGGTTCTTGAACTAGCTGCTGAAGCCATGCGTTCAAAAACTTCTTCACGAAGCTGTCTGTCCGTACCACTTGCAAAGGATTCTAGGACGACCCAGTCTATAATCAGTAGGTTGAAGTCGCCTGTAACTAATGTCGCATGCTCTGGGTATTGACGCGCTACTTAGCGTAGACTTTCTATGAATTATTCTACAATGTCATGGCGGAATCGGGTGGCCATTAAAAATATCCGATAATTAACTTGAATTCACCTTGGCTTGTTCCTCGCGTCCAGATAACGTCACAGTAAGACTCAATTTCGACCTCGATGAGCACAATATTTTTGTCGACTGCAATGAACACTCTCCCTCCTATTGCGCCTAAATTGCGTTTCCGATATACGTTCCATGCCTTGCTGAATATTTCGGAGCTTACTGCATTGGGATTCACCAAGCTGTCTGTTCCGAGAATAATTTCAACGCGACGATTTTCCTGGAGGGCACTAAGTTCAGGAAATTTGTTATGAATACTTCAATAATTCATTGCTCATAATTTTGACGATCGGAGTGTCTTTACTTTGTACGCGGTCTGATATCGCTCTTTGCATATCGACTGGCGAGCATTCATTTGAGGACCTCAGACTACCACCTAGCATCAAAAAAGGGCCAACGGGAGTGGTTCTATTCTCCATCTCACAACGCAAGTCTAGAAATCTGCAGCCAAAACCGCCAGAGAATCGACGGAGCCTTTTATTGAGACACTCTGGTCAGCTGCAAACCGAAGGACTTCGGACAACTCTGGGTACGACGCTGTAAATTGTGAGATTTGCCTGCTCTCCATAAGAGAGACCAGCAGTCTTCATCACTTCCACTAGTCGCCTGCACGGACTGAGAATGGCCTCAGAATTCAAGCAGCAGACGTCACTGGCCCTTACACAAGCCACAACTTGCAGACGACTGCACCCTGCATCCTCGATAACTGCAGGCACAGCCTCCTTCACATTTCGGATGAGGTCCCATGGCAGACATACAGAGTCCACATTAAACTTCTTTTCAGCCCTGAACACTATTTCCCTAAGGGACTCCATAACGCCCCTAACATCGAAGCTCCTCATAACTAAAAAGCCCTGTTCCCGTGCGCCTGCTCAGACCCTGCTGAAGGAGCGGTCACCTCTCTACTCACAATGTGAACGGGCAAGGCCAGATGGCCAGCATCCACATGGACTCTCCACTTCGAGCGACGCAGACATATTACAACCCACCACTCCGCCTGTTGTGAGAGTGGGTTCCTAATGCTGGGTTCGCTGCAAGGTACCTCAGCAGCAGAGCCAGTGAGTAAACCAAACGACACAAGAAGTTTCCCATGTGACATACTGCATTCACTACCAATGACCCCGAGGCAGCAGCCTTGAGATGGTTGGCTGTGGCTAAAAGCATCTTCAGCTGCTCACGAACTGCAGCTGCCTTCTCCTGTGTCCTCACACAAGATGCACACCTCCTATCCATCCTATTACTACCTACTCAAGTGTTAACTATAAAATCACACAGAGAAAGCTAAATAAGTAGCTTGCTAATGTCCTGGTGTATTAAAGGCAGCAAGTGAAGCCTCATGATTATGATATGGTAACAACTATTCCGTTTTATACAGAAAAAAGAACAGCTATGATGTTTGCCCAACTGCCATCTCTTTTACCATCTAGTCTGCTACAAGCGAGGTTGCTATTTCAAAAGTGACATTGAGAGGTGAAAGAAAATCATAACTAGGTGTTACGCAATGCTGTAGTAGTCATCACAATAGAATCATTAAAAATAATAGCGAATCCGGATCATTTCCGTAAACGATCGCCAAAACTAGAGTAAAATAGAAAGTGTGAACCTGCTACTGTGGTATCGAAAACCAATACCACCTCACAGTATCAAAGATGGTAATCGAATGGCAAGTTTCCGTCTAACACCGATAGCGGTTGCGCAGGATCTGGTGGACACCGTGGTGCGTTTCTGCTGAGCCATCCCAAACAGCTCTGTACTTGGAGCGCCCTCCGCCACCCCAATAAACGATGGCTGGCGGTAGCCGCCCAGCATACTTCCACTCGGAGCCACCTCCCCGCGTGACGTTATGCAGATGCCGTCTAGTTGCGGTACAGTTCGTGCTCAGTACAGTAAGGCTCATCCCAGCTGCTACTGTTTCAGCTGAACTCTTTTTCTTGCTGCAATCTTTGTAATGAGTCTTAATTCGTTTGGAGGAATACAAGCAACGTAAATCTCGTGTTTAATGGGATATCTTGTTCACTAATCATTTCTGCTCCTGCCCAGCTTTCCTACGACAACAGGAACTGCACCACTTTGTAGCCCACCACTAATTACCATTGCATACGAAGTTGTATACAACAGGCATGACAATATTTCAACGACGATTCGGTGAATAATCGCATACAAGCAAGTGCAAAAAATCGACTCTACCGGCCAAGGTAAACAGCCACACAAACAGTAAGGCGCCCCCCCCCCCCTCCTCTTATGATGGTGTTACACTGAAGAAACATGTTTCAGTAAAAGCGAAACACAACAAATTTTCTCAAGGCGATGTCGTCAAGGGTCTCCCTCAGTCCTCTTTATCGTAACAGTATTCATGTGGAAGTTGCTGTAAATGACATCTGTATTCTGCTACAAGAAATCCGTAAATTATACTGCCACACAAATAGTTTCTTGAGACTTTTTTCTTCCTGCATTGAAAACCTAATGAACACAGCAGGGGACCAAAACGTAGAAATATTTTACCACCGTCCCAGCAACATTTACTTTTTAAGCCTTCGTAGAGTCTTGTCTCAATCGTGTAAATGATTTGATGCGTTTGAAAAAAGAAATTGTAACTTCATTCTGTATCATTACAACCATTATATACCGGGTGGCTATAATTAAACTTTCCATATATCTGACAAGGGAAACTAATTACCGTACGCAGACAAAACTTGCTAGCATTAACCTCAAGGACATGGGAATGAGAAATAATGCAAAATCAGCTCAATTGAAACACTTTTAATATGCTGCTACGGTAAATTATGCCATTACATACCGGTACCATTGCTGCTACAAAACGGGCTCAATATGGTACCCATCAGTGTCCAGAAGAGTATGAAAGCGAAAGATAGCACTCTGCACAGAAGAACGATGCATATCCGTAGGTATGCTGACTACCTCTTTTGATATGCTGTGCTTCAGATCAGCACGTGTGTGAACGTTCCCCTGGTAAACCCTGTCCTTCAGGCAGCCCCTGAACCAGAAATCACATGGAGTCAGATCAGGTAGTCGTGCCGGTGAAGCATTTGGGAAAGATCGGCTGATAATTCGATCGTTTCCAAATGTATATTGACTTATCTCTCCACTTTCTCGCAAGGACTGAAGTTGACGAGGGCTGGTCCTGGAGAACCTTATCGACAGACGATGCTCAGTTTTCTCTGACGGGTGAGGTGAACAGACAGAATTGCTGAGTGTTAGGGTCTTTACCTTCAATCGCTGTGCCGGCCGAAGTGGCCGTGCGGTTAAAGGCGCTGCAGTCTGGAACCGCGAGACCGCTACGGTCGCAGGTTCGAATCCTGCCTCGGGCATGGATGTTTGTGATGTCCTTAGGTTAGTTAGGTTTAACTGGTTCTAAGTTCTAGGGGACTAATGACCTCAGCAGTTGAGTCCCATAGTGCTCAGAGCCATTTTCAATCGCTGTGCATGAAGTTCCTCCGTTTGGTGATCGTGTCACCGTACGGTGTGGTTTCACGGCTACGTTAAGCATTGGTCCATTATTTTTTGAACAGATTGGCGTTCTTGGACCAAAGACGTGCCGTTTGACTGACCAGCGTTACCGCGATATGCTTCGCTAGCATGTCATACCCGACCTACGGGAGAGAGACCCATTGAACTCAACAGTTTTCATCCAAGATGGGGCCCCACCGCACATCGCTCGTGCAGTTCATTTGCTTCTCCGAAACACATTTGGAAACGATCGAATTATCAGCCGATCGATAGGGGGCTTTAGGACCAGCCCTCGTCAACTTGTCCTTGCGAGAAAGGAGCTAAGTCAATACGTCGTTGTGCGTCATGTGGTGCAAGCTACTGTACGATAGGGATTTTGTACGGATACCATTTGAGAATGTTTCGGAGCACCTTCCGTACATTGGACCACGGGATGTTCAACTGTCGTGACACAGTACGCTCACTGCCTGACGATCGACTGATTCACGAGGAAGGTTTGTTCCAAACGGTTCAAATGGCTCTAAGCACTATGGGACTTAACATCAGAGGTCATCAGTCCCCTAGACTTAGAACTGCTTAAACCTAATTAACCTAAGGACATCACACACAGCCGTGCCCGAGGCAGGATTCGAACCTGCGACCTCAGCAGCAGCGTGGTTCCGTAATGAAGCGCTTACAACCGCTCGGCCACAGTGGCTGGCGAGGAAGGTTTGTGTGTAATGTATTAGCGCCACGCCAGACAAGTCACCCGGTCGTAGATACCTGTGGGAAGCCGGGGTGGGTTGCTGGCTTTCATTAAGTCAGGTGGCGCAGTGGTTAATATATTGTATTTGAAATCACAGTGATTCATATAGCCGTCCGGTCATCGAGATTTAGTTGGTCCCAAGCTTCTGTAACTCAATTAAGGTCGGTTCTTCTGTAAAGGATTCGGTCGAATTTGTTTCCCATACTTCCTAAAGCTGTTTATAGAGAAATTACTGCTATAATCCGTTCATCATTAGAATAAACCAGATGTAAATATTGTACTGTGTATTATTCCGCGTTTGCTGGAATCTCATTGGATTTCAGTTTCATGTGGGACTGCAGCCAAGCTGTCGTAAGTACTGTCGAGTGCCGGCACGGTAGCTCAGTGTGTTCGGTCAAAAAACTGAGTTAATGGATCAACAACGAACTGAAACGGGTGTCTTTCGACGTCCGCCCAGAGCAGATACAACGAACAAAAATGAACAAAATGACTTTTTAAAAAAAGTAAGATAATAAGGGTACGTTTTGCGCTGTGTGTTAAGCGCACATCGACTTAGCGATAATACGGGACAACAGATTCACCGGCGCATACCCGACCTACTGGAGAGAGATTTAGCACTGGCCGGTCAGCTGATACAGCTAGCCTGCAGTGACGTGGCCAGCTGCAGTTCACACTTAAAACGAGACGAGCAGAAAAGCAATAGAGCTTCGAATGTCATTTAATTTTTAAGCAGCATGAAATAATACACTTAGACGACTAGACGAAAACCACTACACGTTATCGTTTTTAGCTAACGTACTATTGCAACTATTGCAACTAAAAACAAGAATGATGAAAATTCCTGGCATAACCACAGGGTAATTTTTCTGCGTAAGCTGTGTGTAACGTAAGAGAGTATTCAAGGATTTCGCCGTATAGTTAAATATTGAAGCCACTGAAGGTATTACTTACAGTCAGTCGTCTGTTAATCTCTTAGCTCCTTCCTTATCCGAATCCGAGAAATACATTTCAATACTGGAAGTGTCACCTGCTACGTGGATAACGAGCCTAGCAACAACAGAATCCACGAAGCCAGCCAGGCGCAGCATTTAACGAAAGTTTAGGGAATGTACAGTTGTTGAAACCTAATATTTTGGTTTCAATAAACAACTTATTTTATCTACTTTTACATGTTTTTGCATACGGAGTACACAGTACTTTATTTGCCCGGAGTCATAGAAAAGTAAACCAAATACAACAGTTACTGGGACAGTGACCAAGGGAAGCAAAGTCCTCGTAAGTAAAGATCAAAAACTGTTAGCCAGAATTCTGTTTAAATATGAAGCAGTAGGCAAATACTGCCACTAGCAACTGTAGCAGAGCTCCAACTCCATAACAAACTGCCAAGTCCAAGAGAACAGCAAGTCAGAGATACCATAGGACACTGAGCGAAAATAGACAGAAACATCACCGAGAGTTTGCTTGTCATTGTAGGTGTTTATGATAGGTTCTTGGTCAAGGAACTCGGCCATGTGACATGCTTGCACTAGCGCGTCGCTTTACTGTGGTCTCGACCTCGGAGGTACGGCGACGCAGAGACTTGGCAGCTGTTAAAGTAGCGGCGACTTGAGGAAACATGGTTCCATACTCTTGACGTACTATCTGATCCCAAATCATTGACAGAATAGAAAAATTTTCTGCAAGTCAGACACAAATAACATACCGTGACAAGTTCACGTAAAATGTAAACGATTATAATTTCAATTCTCTTTGACAGATAGAACGGCCAAATGAGTTCCCTTGTGTTGTCGGTATAGTATATAAGTGCCGTAAACAGCGCCAGGTGTTGAGTGATCACTTTGAAAGACATGTAGATGTCGCGTATTCCTGTGATACAGCTTTATCAGCCCCTTGCAGAGTTTCAAAGGTGCTTCATTGTGGGTTCAAATGGTTCAAATGGCTCTGAGCACTAAGGGACTTAACTACTGTGGTCATCAGTCCCCTAGAACTGCGAGAATTACGCAATATTCAGAATATTGAGGCATTCGGATGTGACACTGGCCCGATGTTGGACTGCGTGGGAATTTGAGGGCAGGCATAAATACCGTCAAGTTTCCGGCTGAGCACGTCGGAACTCAAGGCAGGATCGCCGTGTTGTCCGCCTAGCTCATAGTAACCCCTTCAGATTTGCGCCTATCATCTGAAAACATGTATTGGACTCCCTGAAACAAACTGTGTCTTCCCGCACCATTGGTCGGAGACTAGAAGCAGCCGGTTTAGGCCTCACCGTCCCTTTCGTAGGCTGCCATCAACGCTACAACACAAACAGTTGCTTTTGCAGAGGTGCCGGGAAACATTCAATGCTGATGAACGGCGTCGCATTGTGTTCAGTGATGAACTGCGATTCGGCACTATGCCGGATGACCGTCTGTGGCGTCCAGTGTGGCTACCTGGGGAAAAGTCCCATTCTTCTAATGTTACGGAGTAGCTCACCGATGTTACTGCTGGCGTCATGGTGTGGGGAGACTAGTGATAGACGGACGGCACAACGGCACGTCATGGACGTCCTACATCCTGATGTGATGTGTTACTTCCCGGGCCACAGTATGGTGGTGCCATTTTTCAACAGGACAATGCTCGTCCACACATGGTACGTGTCTCTACATGTTGTGACCAGGCGAAACTACTTTCGTGCAGCCACAACTGTGGGCTCTTTGATTGCTCTGGGAGAAGACTCATCAAACTAGAACACATGAAATATTAGTTCACGTTGTTCAATTAATGATTTAAAGATTTGCTAAATTTTTACACATTTCTTTGACAAAAAAGTATTGGATAATTTACAGGTGTCATGGACTAGCAAAGCATCACTAGATGCACTGTTTAACAGACTGTTCTCTTGAGGTACAATTTTCAACATTAACGTGACTACAATTTCATCTGAAACTTACACTACTCATTGGACCTATGCGACGATGTTGACTGCCGCAGCTGAGGTCTCGAACTGGGCTGAGCTCTTGCGTGCTTAACACTATTCACCGACGTGACAAAAGTCATGGAATACGTAATAACATAGTATCAGACCTCCTTTCGTCTGGTGTAGGGCAGCAAGTCGGCGTGGCATAGTCGCAGCAAGTCATTCGAAGTCCACTGCAGAAATACTGAGCCATGCTGCCCCTATAGCCGTCCATAATTGTTCAAGTATTGCCGATACAGTATTTTGTGCACCAACTCACCTCTCGATTATGTCCCATGAATGTTCGGTGGGATTCATATCGGCCTATCTCGGTGGCCACATGACTCTCTCGAATTGTCCAGAGTGCTCTTCAAACGAAACGCGAACGGTTGTGCCACGGAGACATGGCACTGTGCCATACATAAAAATTTCATCGTTTTTGGCCGCAAATGGTCTGCATGTAGCCGAGCATAACCATATCTAGTCAATGATCGCTTCAGTTGTACCATAGGACAGAGTCAATTCCATTTAAACACAGCCAACACCATTAGGGAGCCACCAACACCTTGCACAGTGCCTTGTTGACAACTTAGGTCCATGACTTCGTGGGATCTGAGCCACACTCGAACCCTACCATCAGCTCTTACCAACTGAAATCGGGACCTATCCACTGTTTTCCGCTTGCCGAAGTGGCCGAGCGGTTCTAGGCGCTACAGTCTGGAACCGCGAGACCGCTACGGTCGCAGGTTCGAATTCTGCCTCGGGCATGGATGTGTGTGATGTCCCTTAGGTTAGTTAGATTTAAGTAGTTCTAAGTTCTAGGGGACTGATGACCTCATAAGTTAAGTCCCATAGTGCTCAGAGCCATTTGAACCACTGTTTTCCAGTCATCTAGGGTCCAACCGATAGGGTCACGAACCCAGGAGTGGAACTGCGGGCGATGTCATGCGGTTAGCAACGGCACTCGCGTCGGTCGTCTACTGTCATAGCCGAAATGCCCGATTTCGCCGCGCTGTCGTAGCGGACACGTTCCTCGTACAGCCCACATTGATTTCAGCGGGTAGTTCACGCAGTTTTGCTTGTCTGTTAGCAGTGACAACTGTGCACAAACGCCGCTGCTCTCGTCGGGCACTGCGTCGTCCGTGGTGAGAGGTAATGTCTGAAATGTGGTATTCTCGGCACACTCTTGACATTGAGGATCGACCAATATTGAATTCCCCAATGATTCCCGAAATGGAATGGCCCTTGCCCCTAACTCCAACTACTATTCCGCGCTCAAAGTCTGTTCATTCCCGTAGTACGGCCGCAATCACGTCGGAAACCTCTTCACATGAATCACCAAAGTACAAATGACAGCCCGGCCAATGCACTGTCCTTGTATGCCTTGCGTACGCGATACTGCCGCCGTCTATACAGGGTGTTACAAAAAGGTACGGCCAAACTTTCAGGAAACATTCCTCACACAAATAAAGAAAAGATGTTATGTGAACATGTGTCCGGAAACGCTTAACTTCCGTGTTAGAGCTCATTTTAGTTTCGTTCTTCCACCTACGCTCAATGGAGCACGTTATCATGATTTCATACGGGATACTCTACCTGTGCAGCTAGAACATGTGCCTTTACAAGTACGACACAACATGTGGTTCATGCACGATGGAGCTCCTGCACATTTCAGTCGAAGTGTTCGTACGCTTCTCAACAACAGATTCGGTGACCGATGGATTGGTAGAGGCGGACCAATTCCATGGCCTCCACGCTCTCCTGACCTCAACCCTCTTGACTTTCATTTATGGGGGCATTTCAAAGCTCTTGTCTACGCAACCCCGGTACCAAATGTAGAGACTCTTCGTGCTCGTATTGTAGACGGCTGTGATACAATACGCCATTCTCCAGTGCTGCATCAGCGCATCAGGGATTCCATGCGACGGAGGGTGGACGCATGTATCCTCGCTAACGGAGGACATTTTGAACATGTCCTGTAACAAAGTGTTTGAAGTCACGCTGGTACGTTCTGTTGCTGTGTGTTTCCATTCCATGATTAATGCGATTTGAAGAGAAGTAATAAAATGAGCTCTAACATGGAAAGTAAGAGTTTCCGGACACATGTCCACATAACATATTTTTCGTTCTTTGTGAGTGATGAATGTTTCCTGAAAGTTTGGCCGTATCTTTTTCTAACACCCTGTATATGTGGATACTTCTATCCCATGACTTTTGTCATTACAGTGTATTACCTCAGTTTGAGGGTGATGTTGTTTTGAGAGAAAGACGTTGTCTTCTGGAGCGCTTCCTATACGTCGTTGCGGATTGCGGCGACATATGGTATCGATTCGCGTTGCCGATATTGGTGTGGCACCGTGATCTGTTGACAATACTACGTAGTCCCGTGGCCAGCGAGATAACCAGATGTGCCTCCGATAGAACATGTTGGACCATATCAGACGTCCATTTCGTACCAGTGTCAGTATTCAGTACATCAAGGACCAGTCACAACACTTGGTGGCTAATCTGCCTCAGCACAGGTTACAACGGCTTTGTGACATCCTTCCCAACCGGCTAAATGTGTACATGCTTGCCAGCGGGGATACAACGTCATTCTGACCAGTGGACACATACTGGCAAATGATTTGTAAATTTGACTCGATACTTTAATCAAAGGAATAACACCACGTATCCTCTCAGGTCGTCAAGTTTAATTTCGTTTCCTCTTTTCCTTCTGGATCGTTAACTATTTTTTGTTAGGCTGTGTTCGTCGTCTGTAATGGAGGGTGAGCCAAGTGCTGTGTCTGATAATGTATGAAAAACGAGTTTTCTCTTGAAGTCACTCTATTTTTTTAGCAGTCTATGCTTCTCGATTGTCAGCGCCATCATCATCATCAAATGGGGTAAAGTCAGTTTATATTGTGGAACGTACTTGTGGCCACACAGATATCACATATGTATGGCACAATTAGATTCCACAATGTAAACAAAATGAAATCCACTTAGCGTTGCGTGATTGCATGACTATCGAAACGTTTAGTGGATTTTGAATCTGATACGTTTTATGCCTTAATTTATTACCACAACGGCTATTTGAATGTCTCTAGGTGGTTATTCAGAATATCTTAATTATGTAAGAGAGAAAAAGGTTTCAACATCTGAATAAAACTGTTTCACCTGTTACAATTTCAATTAATCGTCTTTAGGTAAAATAAACATCATCGGCAATTACTGAATTATTGCTCCTAGCTCGATTTATCAACTTCGACTCGTACAGAAAGTGAAAGTGGCGGAGATTTATAACCGTAATCCCGAGTCTGAAAGCCAGCCGACCGTCTTCATGGCCTCGCGGACTGAGGTATTACGTATTCTGAATTCGCTAATCCCGGCTAACTACTGATAAGTTAATAGAGGTAATGAATGGGCTGCTCGTTCTACGGGGGGGCTAATATAATTGAGGAGCGGAGTGGCCTCGAAGTGGCTCAGTACTGGCTGCGTTACAGACCGAACAGCGGCCCTCGTTCCAACTCCTGCACTCTATCCGCCACTCGGCCATAACCTCATAAATGCCGGATTAGTGGCGTTCCGCGCTGCAAAACGTGCGGAGATCACCGGCAGCAATTGCTTCGCTATAATATCTGGCGTGTTTCCGCTTTAATCGAGGCGATTTAGTGTAGTTCGATTTCGTAATCTGTGTGTTCCATTAATAATGTTCACAATAGATCGATATGATGTATAACGTTTCATTTGCTGTATAATTAGATTACACATTCTCTGTAAAATTATAAACACATTCTCAACATTTCCATGATAGGCTTTTACAGTAATCTTAATCTACATTTAAATTTAGTAAGACGTTTTACATAGAGCTTCATCTATGGGTAGAAGTAAGGTAAAGCGGGGCACATGATGGGAGGGGACTGATGCCACACTTCCAAGTAATACCTAGTAGACGTTGTTGTGCGCGACGCACATTGTTGTAACCGCTGGTGAATTCAGTTTACTCGCAAGTTTTTGTACTTAAGGAGTGAAAAATAGAATATAAATTTAAGAAATTAGAATTTCGAGACCAAGTTAAGTCATGGAAATTTTTCACGATTCCTTTATAATGGTAAATACTAGCAGATAGGGGCCTGGTAGCTTATAATTCGTATTTAGATTGTGCAATAGGAACACTGTGTGTTATGCGGGTCGAGTAATGGCTTCTTTCGCTAGCATCTTTGGTGAAAATGGGGATGCGGCATCATTCTGTATGACAATGGACGGATGACCCACCCTTACTGAGGACAGATGCCGCGAAGCTTACAACGCTTGCGGGAGCTCATACGATTTTTGTGTACAGAAAAATGCCTAGAAAACGCATTAGGACAACAGACGGGAGAAAATGGACTGCAGAAGCTCTAATAGAGGCCGTGACACTAGTCAGAGAAGGAGGTAATGCTAGGATAGCAGCTTGAATGAAAAATATATCAGAACGAACATTAAGGAGAAGACTTGCTACAGAGCGAGGTGGCGCAGTGGTTAGACACTGGACTCGCATTCGGGGGGACGACGGTTCAATCCCGCGTCCGGCCATCCTGATTTAGGTTTTCCGTGATTTTCGTAAATCACTCCAGGCAAATGCCGGGATGGTTCCTCTGAAAGGGCACGGCCGACTTCCTTCCCCATCCTTCCCTAATCCGATGAGACCGATGACCACGCTGTCTGGTCTCCTTCCCCAAACAACCAAACCAAACCAAGACTTGCTACACGCAGTTTCAAGGAAACAGGGTGTGGCCAATCATCACACTTGGGTGAAGATGGAGAAAGGAAATTAGTTGCCCATGTGAATAAATTGCAATCATGTGGCTTTGCTCCCAAACCTCAGGCAAATAGCTTTCAATTTAGCTGATCAGACGGCATTGAAAAATAAATTCAATCAATAAAAGAAACGTGCAGGGAAAGATTAGCTTCTCTAATTTTTAGAACCCAATGCAGACTTAACCATCAGTAAAACACAAACGCTTTCTGTTGCCAGGGGCGATTCGAATGAACAGAGACGAAGTCAGTTCTTACTTTGATCTATTGACAAAAACGTTGACAGAGAACGGGCTTTTGGACAGATGTTCATGCCTCTCATACGAATTCTGTTACCTTATTGGATCTAGCTCCTGAAAACGAAGTGTCGATGGTTTGTTTGCATAGTGATACAACACACGTTTTACACCACTGGACCAATTGTTTTCAAGCCGCTAAAATCTTGTCATCTCATAGAATCAGGTATACCGCCGGTGCTCTGCGTCTTCCCAACACAGTATTTCGACGTCGTAACTCGGCGTTTACGACGAAAAATAAAATCATTTTCCACACAGAGTCGTTTACTGCCAGGAAAACAATTTTCATCTTTTAAACGCAGAATACTGACTGGACTAGCTGCAATAGTTTACTCACGTTAATGTCTTACATTAATGTGTAAATATTCAGCTCACTTGGAAACAGTCGTGCAGACGACAGATGTATGAGTGGATGGTTTAGAGGATTACCCATACTTTTTAATCCAACAACTGAACTACTTCCCATACCGATAACCCATTCATTATCCAGGTTCAGAAACACACGGAACATTGACCCTTACCATTCACGTCACCCATACAAAGACATAAGATGACTAACACTGTGATTGGCTCCACCATATCTATCAGTCTCTGCGCGATACATGAAACTGAAACCTAAGCCAAGGAAAACGTAATACAATTTCAGTGTCACTCAAATTGTGAATGAGATTGTGTGTGTGTGTGTGTGTGTGTGTGTGTGTGTGTGTGTGTGTGTGTGTGTACTGATCACGCATACTAAGCTTGCCCGCCTATCGTTGACTTCGCTGAAGTTAATCTTCACTGACTGGGGATCAGTACAGCTTTTGTCGCTGCAGTATTATGGGAGTAATGAAAGAGTAGGATTATTTGCAGGAGCAGTGTTTATGGACTACTCAGGCGCAGCTGCACAGCTGGGAGCGAGGAAATTAAGAGCCCCCTGCCGACTCAGCAAAGTCACGCCGATCGAAACATTCTGCTCTCAAGCTCGACGAGGCTCATTCTCCACCCGTTTTAGATTAACGACCTGGCTAAAAAAAGTCCAACAACGAAACGTAACACTATGAAAGGACATCCCTCCTCCAACCTTATATCAGAGGACGTACTCTATGATGCATATGTTCCAGATATTAAAATTACGTGTTTCTTTCTGCAGATTTCCTATATATCGCTCACTGATATAGACGGTAATCTTCCTAAAATTTGCGAGGTAGATACTGTTTCTATTGATATGTAGAAACACTTTCGCTTATAACATAAGTAAACTTTGAGTTCCCGGAACAAAACGAAGTCCGACGATAATACAGGAGTAAAAGGTACTCTGGGAAGACCGTGCCACGTGACGCAGTGATACGGGCACAAAGCATATCAGAAAGCCGGCGGTGGCCAGTTGGTGGCATTGATCATATGTAGTGCCCTTCCGCCCGTTGAGTATAGAACATCGGTGTAGGGTGATTCCCTTGCATCACCATATAGCGGCTGACCGTGCTATGGGAAAGGTCTTCCAGCGTACTCAGTTCAGCACATTCCACCATCTGTACTTCTATGACTTTCAAGACTTTCGATATCCTGTATATTCTGATCCTTTCTAGAAAATCTCCGTAGGATTTTAGTGTAGACAGCGAAACGATTTTTTTAAGAGAAATAATCACAGTTAGTACGGATATTGCAGTTGACCCCTGAACAATATGAGCAGCGAAACAATTTTATTACATTCCGATTACACGTAAAATCACACAAATTCAAAATTTTTAGATTCAAGTAAGATATAGAGATTACACTTAGGTGCAATTTAAAATTGGATCGTCATTTAGAAAATATTGCGGAGAACGCGAACCAAAGACTACGTTTTATTCGTAGAACACTTCCAAGGTGCAAAAAATCTGATAAAGAGGTTGCATTTTCGTTTATTGCTGAGCGTTTTGGGATCCTTACCAGACAGAACTGACAAACGAAATCGAAAAGGTTCTGAGAAGAGAAAATCATTTTGTATTATCACGAAACAGGGGAGAGAGTGTCACGGATATAATGAGTGGGTTGAAATGTCAACCATGAAACAAAGTCGTTTTGTGCTGCTGCGAGGTCTTCTCACGAAATTTGATTCAGGAACGTTCTCCTTCAAATGTCAAAATATTGTTTGACTTGCACCTAGACATGGAGAATTTACCGTCACGATAAAATATATGAAACCAGAACTCGCATGGAAAGATTTAGATGTTCGTTATTCCTAAGTGCTAACGGACAGTGTAATGGTGGAAAAATATTCTGGAAGTGGTTTCTTGCACCCTCTGTCAGTCAACTAAGTGTGAATTACAAAGTAATCACATAGATGTTCGTAGAATCGATCTCACTGAGACGTGGAAACAGCAACTTTTTATCATCAGGTCCTATCCTCATTTCAGCTGTATCAGAACTTCTGACCGTTACTTTTGAAGTTGACTGATTTTGATGCCAATCAGTTTACGGATGATTTGGAAGTTTTTGTACCTGATAATGATTTCACATAACTAAATTTATGCTATCCCACAAACTTCAGTTACTCGTCTTTCTTGAAACAAATGTTGTAGCCCTTCTTTGTGGATAAATAGCAAAT
Organism: Schistocerca piceifrons; assembly: GCF_021461385.2. Classification (NCBI taxonomy): domain Eukaryota; kingdom Metazoa; phylum Arthropoda; class Insecta; order Orthoptera; family Acrididae; genus Schistocerca; species Schistocerca piceifrons. Next base: position 731,741,914 of record NC_060149.1, on the reverse strand, counting down.
GAATTACGAAGAGCTTGGTAAATATTCTTCGTGTTTATGATCTTCTCTCTCTTTTTATATTTCTTCTTTTAGTTTTTTTTTTTTTTACTTATTTCTATTCATAAATCAAGAGCAATAAAATTCAACAAGTAAATACTGTATCATATTTGAAACATACAAAATGGACGTAGCACTTGAATGTATGGAGTATCTCTGTACAGCACATAATTGATGCTGTTAATGATGCGATGTATAAAGCGATAACTGATGTTGTTAATGTTGGTATTTCATAGCTCCGTAGGAACTGAATATCATTTTTGTACCAAGATTCTTCTATGGCAACAACGGCCCAGCGTAAAAGAGTGCCATCAATAACATTCTGCACCAGAGATCCCAGATTGCTGTTTGCCGTTCCTGATATGCGTTTACGAGGCGAACGAAACATGTATGGTCAAAGAGTGTCACTATTTAAAATGAAATCATTACTTATTCTGCCAGCCGCTGTGGCCGAGCGGTTCTAGGCGCTTCAGTCTGGAACCGCACGCCCGCCACGGTCGCAGGTTCGAATCCTGCCTCGGGCATGGATGTGCGTGATGTTCTTACGTTAGTTAGGTTTAAGTAGTTCTAAGTCTTGGGGACCGATGACCTCAGATGTCAAGTCTCATAGTGCTCAAAGCCATTGCTTATCCTACTTGCGTCAGGAGAAAGGTCAGCATCAGGAACTTCTTATCAATTGTTAGCCGCAGTCTTTGTTCCAGCTGGAAATAAGGGGAAGGAGATTGTAATTTAACGTTTCGTCAACGATTAGGCAGTTATAGAAGGAGCAAAACTTCGGACGGGGAAGAGGGTGGCAGGAAATCAGGTGTGCCCTTTCAGAGGAACCATCCCGATATTAGGATTAAGCAGTTTAGGAACTAACGGAAAACATAAATCTGGGTGTGGCCAGACTGGTATTTGAATAATCGTCTTCCTGAATACGAGCCACTTAACAAGTGAACCAATTCGCTCGCTGCCATTACACTATCTGTTCGATAGCACCCTTACGGAACGCAGAATTGACCATGAAACGTCAGAAGAGACGGATCCGCCATCATATGAAGAGAGTATTGTGTTGTCAGTAGAGAAACAGCAACAGAAGATAGGGTCAGTCAGGATAGCTTAGTGACCTCCAAAGTGGATTAGTCATTGGCTGTCACCTGAGAAACAGATATAGCCATTCATACTACTTAGGGTGCATCCCTTTTGCATATTTTCACGCAGATAATATATGTTTATTTCATGGTACCTGGCATGGCCCATATAACCACACACAAACTGAAAAGTTATATAGCACAACTGAATCAAAAATGTATTAACAACGTTCTTAAATGCTTAAACCTAGTAGCTAGACACTTTCTTCTCATGAGTATATTTTGATATTATGTGATCGGAGTTTAGCTATGAGTCAAACTACCTAACAGTAAAAGAATTTGGTAAAAGGATAAATGTAAATTGACATTAAAGTCTACTTTTACGAAGCTTAACGCAGTGACATATGCATTTAATTGTTATAATATCCATCAAATTCAGAAGTAAACATAGTTAATAGTAATTAATAACTATTAAAACGTATTTTACAATGCGTAAAAAACGAAAAATGCGAAATGCCTTCTGTAACTGATCAGTAATTGCAGTTCTCAGAGAATATTAATTTTTGCAGATGTTTCATGATCGTGGCAGGCATATGGTTTACTCTTTACCTGTGACTATCTTCTAGTAGCCGGCCGGTGTGGCCGAGCGGTTCTAGGCGCTTCAGTCTGGAGCCGCGTGCCGCTATGGTCGCAGGTTCGAATCCTGCCTCGGGCATGGATGTGTGTGATGTCCTTAGGTTAGTTAGGTTTAAGTAGTTCTAAGTTCTAGGGGACTGATGACCTCAGATGTTTAGTCCCATAGTGCTCAGAGCCATTTGAACCATTTTTTTTCTAGTAGTTGAGGTCACAATTGGAGAATCATGGGTAATATTGTACGTGCTATTGAGCAGATCAGTACCAAGTTCCTTTGAAAATGACAGATCTATTCCATTGCATTGTCTATAATTTCTTTGCATTGACGGCAAGTAGACGTAGTGGTCGCTGTGACCACGGAAAAATACTATGGGAGATAGATTTTTTGCATGTGATATCGCCTCAAAAACAGCGAGGAACTCAGCTGTTAGCACAATAATTTCTGCGTGTATCAATAAGAATAGGCCATATCCGAGTAAGTAATCGAAGTATGCGCTTTCCCCAGAGAAGTTTGGTATTTTAGAAACGTCTGTGGTCACTATGCGCAAGCCTTCGTAAATTCGTAGTATTTAGGCAGGGTTAAGACACTAAAATCATTCAAGGACACTTTCTGTTTACTGACTTGGCGAACACACACTGATTAATCAACACAAGGTGAGATTTTACTTACATTGCATCACTTTCTTTCCAGAACAGATAAAACTGACTTTGGACTGAACGCAGTAAATAAGTGTGCTCATCATTTCAGCCTACAGAGACGCCGTCATATTAACTGCGTAAAACCCATCCAGTGTAATATTAACCTCCTTCCAGTTTCATTAAAACGTATTGCAATGAATATGTTCTGAAATATATTAAAAAGCGAATACGATTTGCCAGGAAGATCATGAGAGACTGTACGGAAAACATGCAGTACACATCGTCTAGATTATCATGATAATTCACGAACATGTGCATACGTGCCCCCTATGAACTGATTTTAGTGGATGTCATTAAGTGACCAGGGTCAGGATGAGTTTACTTTTGTGTTCGCTTTGTTGCGTAATTTCCTTTCTTGTAATGTATGGCAGCATTGATGTCTATAGCGGAAATTTTCTGAAGCCTTCAGGCCTGTTCTTGACCTCAGACATTTCACAGGATCGAAGGCGTTATTTTTGAATGAGGCCGGTATCACAGGATAGTGACAACAGGCCGGCGGACTCACGCCAGCGCTCCGTCACGCGACCACCTCCCTTCTCTCTTCATCTCAGCAAGGAGCACAGACACAGACTACAGGTCTCGCTTCCAAAGCACACTCTCTTTGCGCTCCATAGGCCTCAGTAAACAATACATATACTATACTCTATCCACTCTTATGGCTTAACAACACCTATATGCAAAATAAATACGTACAGAAATACAAATATAATGTGAAGTCTTCGTTGACACATCTGTCTCCACAGATTACAGCCTGTTGAGTGTAGCCATTGTGGTACCTGTAAAGTCTCGGAGCGCTGCAGAATATTTCCAATCAGGGAATTCTATGACTAGGTCATTCTATGGTATGTTCACGAGATCCACTGTCGTATACAGGAGAGTTGTGGAATCCACATTTATAAATTAGGGCATTTTGGCATGGAAAATACTTCGTCGATTTCGTGTAGTCCGCTCATTACTCTTTAAATTGAATCCCTTTACTTCAGCTGAGGATTTATTTGTGGTTACATGATTATCTGGACCTATCGTGTATACCTGCTACAACTCATCCTTGACGTTGATATTATCTCTCATACCTCATCATACTGGATTCCCGGATTTCCACAGGTTTCCTTGGCGATGTTGATGTAATTTCATCAATTCTCATATCGTTGCCTCCTCCAGTTTGAGTTCTGGAGGCGGGTTGTTGCTGGTGGCACACAAACAAGGGATAGGAGCTAACTTCGGCGTTCTTGTAATAATTCTAACGCGTTCGTTAAAGTAAGAGCGAAACTTCTTACAAGGGAACCTCCCCATCGCACCCCCTCTGATTTAGTTATAAGTTGGCACAGTGGATAGGCCTTGAAAAACTGAACACAGATCAATCAAGAAAACAGGAAGAAGTTGTGTGGAACTATGAAAAAATAAGCAAAATATACAAACTGAGTGCTCCATGCGTAAGATGGGCAACATCAAGGATAGTGTAGGCTCAACGTCGTCGTGGTCCCGTGGTTAGCGCGAGTAGCTGCGGAATGAGAGGTCCTTGGTTCAAGTCTTCCCTCGGGTGAAAAGTTCAATTTCTTTATTTTCGCAAAGTTATGATCTGTCCATTCGCTCATTGACGTCTCTGTTCACTGTAATAAGTTTAGTATCTATATTTTGCCACCGCACCGCAAAACCGTGCGATTAGTAGACGAAAGGACGTGCCTCTCCAAAGGGAACCTAAAAAATTTGATCGCAAGGTCATAGGTCTACCGATTCCTCCACAGGAAAACACGTATGATATCCTTTTAAATTCATTCACCGATGGTCGTGGAGATAATCAACACCGGGTTCTGTGCAAAAGAAGGTGTATGGTATAGACCTGGGACTTCATCAAGTTCTTCAGCCAGCTTGCATAACAGCTAACGAACACAGATGGCATTCGGAATTTCACACATAAATTTCAGAATTTCACATATAATAAAAATCAAAAATCCTCCTTTTATAGATCGCATTTACAAAATAATTATTAACGCTATCACACTCTTTACCACCGTCACCAGTGACCTCATCGCTGACAGGACGTTATGCATGATCTCCTCTTCTTTATCATTCTCATACCTCTATATACACTCATTCCTAACAGCTCTCCGTTTTGCAGCGCTTACATTTAAAGCCAAGTCACCAAATCGTCATAGAGGAACAAAATTCTCTCCTTACTGTCGTTTGTGGACCTCTACTGTTACATACCCACACCCAAAACTGTGGAAACTCGGCAGCAGGTAAATATACTGATTTCGACTGCCAGTAGAAGCGTTGCGACGCTGTGAAGACCTATGGACTCCATATACAATAGCTACCAAATTACTGTGTGTTTTGCGTCTTTCTGACGCTGACAGACGAGCGCCGCGATGTTAATGGCTTCTTGTACCGTGAACTCACCGTCTTTTCAGTGCAGCGTAAATGTGTTTAAAACTTAGTGGTTGCATTTCAAGCTGGAAGGGTGAAGGTAAAATGACTTGTCGAAACGGTGCTCTTAGAAGCCACTGTTGCTCGACTGATAAAGAAGCCTATTTTATAAGAGAAATTTGTCGAAAAGTCTGCAGTCTCATATAAAGCTTTATTATATTGTTAAGTATATGACCATTAACTTATATACAGTATGTAGGAGGTGTAACCTGATGATTTCTTTTTTCTTTTTGCTTAAGTGAGCGGTAGTAAAATGTCAGAAAATCCATACGTGATCATTGACAATCATACTGTTTCTACATATACATCTACATGATTACTCAATAATTCACAATTAAGTGCCTGGCAGAGGGTTCATCGAAGAACCGTCAAGCTTTTTCTCTACCGTTTCGCCCTCGAAAGGTGCTCCCGAAAAACTCTCTCTTAAATCTTTCAGTGCGAGCTCTGAATTCTCTCATTTTATTATGATGATCTTTTCTCCCCAATTAAGTGGGCGCCAAAATAATATTTTCGCTATCGTAGGACAAAGATGGTGATCGAAATTCCATTAGAATATCGAGGGGCAACGAAAATCACTTTTGTTTTAATGATTTCCACTAGGGCTGTTTAAAAACATAGATATTTTTTCTTATATATATATATGCTATATTTCTCGTCGATACATCGAAATCAAAGTGCCAGTATCGAGTGTCGATATTTTTATTTTATATTACATTTTTTCACAATGTTCGGTTAATATTTGAAGTTGTTCCTTTGAAATTATAGTAGAACATAATTTTACTTGTACTATGTGAAGGAATCGTACCACTTTTTGAGCTTTCAACACAACCATTCTTTCTCTTTGAATGTGTGGAGCAAGTATGATGGCACAAAAGTAGTAGTTCGATTGTACTAGGGGGTGGCTTGTTGAGTGGAATAAGAAGGCTTCCGATGTGAAAAATAGCTCAACAGTTGCGTTAAAAAACAATTTTACTGCAACTAATGTGCTATTTCTTCACATCAGTATTCTTCAAAAATAATGATCAAAAATTTGAGGGACAAGATTGGTCTTTGCACAGGGCGGAGACGCGTGAGGGAAATGCCGACGTAATCGGCGCTCGGCGCTACCAACAAAAACTGCAAAGTTTAGCTTCACTACGCAATTTTGAGGCTACAGCTGACAGGTCGCTGGCAATGGCAGAAGTGAAAAACCAGAGAAGTCGACATGAAGTGTTTCGGAAAAATGCGATATGTGACGAAACCGAACGACGAACCTATCGGACACCTCTTGTTGTGGCCTCTTACATGCAGTTGCCGTTGTTAGCAAAGTGGTTATCGCCGAGCGTGAAAGTGCATCGTTTACCTTTCAATTCTTGCTTTAACGGGGACAGGCAGACTGTTAGCTAGTTGATGTACGGAATATCTAACAACTAATCGATACTTAAATAGACAGCTCTAAAACCGGCATTATATTCACAATGTGCAGCCATATTTTCATAGGGCGGTACACCCTCCCTCCCTCTCTCTCACTCTCTCTCTCTCTCTCACTCTCTCTCTCTCTCTCTCTCTCTCTCTCTCTCTCTCTCTGTGTGTGTGTGTGTGTGTGTGTGTGTGTGTGTGTGTGTGTGTGTGTGTGTGTGCGTGTGTGTCTAGTTGCGGTACCTTCAGTAATGCTTTGGTCTGAGCACTATGGGACTTCTGAGGTCATCAGTCCCCTAGAACTTAGAACTACTTAAACCTAACTAACCTAAGGACATCACACACATCCATGCCCGAGCCACGATTCGAACCTGCGACCGTAGTGGTCGCGCGGTTCCAGACTGTAGCGCCTAGAACCACTCGGCCACTCCGGCCGGCTCAGTAATGCTTTCACACAAGACTCAATAAAAACACATGTTCTAATTAAGGAGCGTAAACATTTTCAGTTACATAGCTGCATTTCGTATGCAATTAAAACACCATGTTCCTAGTATTCCATCATAACATGTGAAGAACTCGAATTCTCTTTATCCGCCTCGGGCATGGATGTGTGTGATGTCCTTAGGTTAGTTAGGTTTAATTAGTTCTAAGTTCTAGGTGACTGATGACCTCAGAAGTTAAGTCGCATAGTGCTCAGAGCCATTTGAACCATTTTTTTGCTCTTTATCTGTGAGGTATGTTTTGACGCCACAACCATCAAGAATGCGTTTCCATAATGAGGGAAATGGTGCTAATATCATGCAAGATTAATCACCGACGACTAGGAAAGAACAACGTGGTGTAATGTCTCCTGCGGGGCCCACTCGCAATATTACAAGAGAATCCATTTCCAGAGAAGTGAATATGTCAGGCACTTCAGTCCGGAACCACGCGTCTGCTACGGTCGCAGGTTCGAATCTTGCCTCGTGCATGAATGTGTGTGATGTCCTTAGGTTAGTTAGGTTTCCGTAGTTCCAAGTTCTAGGGGACTGATGACCTCAGAAGTTGAGTCCCATAGTGCTTAGAGCCATTTGAAACATTTAGAAGGCATCTCCCAAATTTGGTACTGGTGCAGACAGCGAAAACTACAACGAGAGGTGTGACCCTACACCACTACACCGCCGGAATGATTGATTGCGTGCAATGCCTAAACAACATGGCCGCTTGTCTGTGAGGTACTCACAGCTTTACTGGCAGAAGTAAAGCTGTGAGTACCGGGCGTGAGTCGTGCTTCGGTAGCTCAGATGGTAGAGCACTTGCCCGCGAAAGGCAAAGGTCCCGAGTTCGAGTCTCGGTCGGGCACACAGTTTTAATCTGCCAGGAAGTTTCAATAAATTAGCTCTTCACAAAATTAATTCAGTTATTTATCTTAAAGAAAACGCAGTACATGTAGTGTCCTATGTCCCAGTGAGTGAAATTTTCAATAAGAACATAGCGTAGTCAAAAACCAATGCAGAAACCAGAATGATCAAAATGTTTCGGTGTGTCCTTCGGAAAGAACATCTCACGGCTCTTCTAAAAGTTGTAAGTCCGACAACTTCTGCTGCGCACGTGTGTATTGAATAGAATATAAAAAATCTTCCTTATTTTCCACTTATGTTATACGAAATAATATTTTAATACAAATATACACAAATAATTCGTTCCACAAAATCCAGTAATAAGGATTACTAGGGCGTGCTGAAAAGTAATGCTTTCGAAGATTTTATATGACAAGCCTTAAAGCCTTTAAATAAAACAAACGTTATTGACATTCTACATATTTATTCTTCATGTTTACATATTTATTTCTTAACATACTCACCCAGGTGACGAATACATTCATCCCAACGAGAGACCAGTTTCTTGATACCATAACTGTAGAAGGTTTCTCATCGTCCATGGAGCCACAACCTCACCTCTGCTTGCACCGCTTCATCGCTATAAAAGTGAAGACCTCGAAGCTGTTCCTTAGGTTTTGGAAACAGACGGAACCCGGCAAGAACCAGGTTTGGACTTTATGGAGGATGATTGGTGAGAGTGAACACAACGCGTCGGATTGTTGCAAATGTCACAGCGGTCGTGTGTGGTCTGGCATTTTTATGGAGAAGGAGAGGGTGCCCCATGTGTGGACGGACTCTTTGAATTCGTGCTTTCCGTTTTATGAGAGTCTCTCAAGCACCGAAATAGTTATTTTACACAAAGCAATGTTACCCGCTACAATTCGGAGTACCCTAGCGGCTGAGAGTTGCAGCTTCCGTCAGCGAAGTGGAAAGACCGACTGAGTTTTCATCACGTCATTATATGTTTTATGAACACCCTAAAATCTACTGCACACAAATGTTTACATTTCAGAAGAAGGCCTTCTGGGAGAAATCTTACATGTTTAATAGTCTTTTTGGTGTGCCTGTCTGCGATTCAACGTCTCGACCGCATGGTGAATAGCAATCTATCCATTCTATAATATTGTCAATGTTTACGTAAATAGCCAGACCGATAGTAGCCGCAGAATGCTTAACTGGAAGTTTCACAGATTTGAATAAACAACGAAACAGTTGGTTATCAGGTGAATCGTTATCGAAATAGAGCTGATAAGAAGCATTATGTTGTTGCGTATAAGATATCTGGCCCTGTTGACTGACATTGCCAGAAATAGCGCTGTGTGATTTTGGGAATCCTTCGTTCGTCGCGGAGGATGCCGCGTCATTCCGGAGAACGCTTGAGTGCGAATTCTCGTGGGCATTCGCAGGAGAGGAACCCATTCTCCCAGTGGCCCCCATCATCGATTTCCTCCAGTCTGCGAGGGTGGTGCTCCACGCGCCTGACTACAATACGCGAAAAACTCGAAAAAATTCCTTTCCGCTTTCCACAATGGGGAGTGAAAAAGCAATGATTGTCCTGCTTCGACTGTCGTCGCTTAAAAGGATTTTAAATCTCCGATGTGCCCGAATGAGAAGAATAGAACTTAACTCTTTTTCCATAGCACAGGTCGTCTTATTACAAAATGAGTGAAGCGCTGTGCACCCCGTAGTAGCTGCAATCGTTCTGTTTTCGTTTAAATATCACTGTTATTGTGCACTCATGAAGTATACAGCACGTACTCCTTCCAGAAAGAATGATTTACAGCTCAAACTCTAGAGCTCTTTATCGCCCTAAACCCTCACAGAATGGACTGTTGTTTAAGCTTCAGAACTCTGTTTTCGCGTGCCATCCTGGAAACTATAGTTGAAAGTTGTCCATGTTTTGTCTATTACGTAAGTGACATGGCAACTAACCCGTATCATTGAGCGTTACGGGTCGTGTAGACGAGGCCTACATTTCGTTTATAGAAAGCCTCTTACACTCATTTTGGAATGATACAAATAAATGATATTAGCAAATAATAGAAAACTTTTCTATGTGAAGCAATGAAATGTGCTTCGTTTTGGGTATCCTCTAGGAAACTTATCATTGACGTCGCTTTTGGTTTAAAATTCTACACTAAAATGGTACCTTCTAATTCACTCAGTGTCTGGTAACTGCACTAAGGTAACTTTTTCATCTGTGGAATTAATTGCAACGACCTACGTAATACGTATGAAGAAGACAATAATAATTCGTTTTTGGTAGCAACTACTTTGTAGAAAAATCTTCAGGTACCATCACGAATAATGGCTAACAATTTTATTCATGCACGCTGCATCATAGTCAGACGTCTATCAAAACTGTTACAGAAATTAATTTCTATTTCAGTTTTACAAACAAGAATTACTCGTTGTGTATAAGACGTGCATTGTAGGTAGTCACCCCTAAACATTTATTCAGAGCACTTACTGCTCTCTACTTCCATGTCACTCAAATTTTTGCAGAAAGATTGTGACGGAACTACTGTTTTTGCAACATATGTAAACGAATTTGCAGTACTGGAAGTTATTTGCCAGCTGTAGCATTCGGATAGCCCGTGTAACTGAGGAAGTAATCAAAAACATTATTACGCGAAACGATACTCGATAAGGCCTATGAGGAGCCGTCGTCATAACATGTGTATAAAAAAAAAATACACGGAAGAAAAAAATCGTAGCACCAAAAATTAATTAATTTAGAGTAATGAAATTTCGGGAATACATTTGTTTAGGCAACATATGCAAGTGATTAACACTCCAAGATCACAGGTTAATTTAAGCGCGGGATAAGCCACTGCAAATGTGAAATGCTGCTGGTACATTAATAACCGATATAACCGCCAGAATGCTGAAAGCAAGCACGCAAACGTGCATGCATTTTATTTCACAGTTGCCGGATGTCAGTTTGTGGGATGGAGTTGCCTGTTGCACTTGGTCGATCAGTACACTGATGGGTAACGCTGGTTGTAGAAGACGCTGGAGTTGGCGTCCGATAATGTCCGATATGTGCTGATTTGAGACAGATATAGTGACTGAGCAGGCCAAGGTAACATGTCGACACTCCGTAGAGTATGTTGGCGACCGTTATTCTTTTAGAAAATATCCTGTGGAATGCTCTTAATGAATGACCGCGCAACAGGTTTGCAGTCAGGGTGCGTGGAATAATTACGAGAGTGCTCCTGCTGTCCTACTAAATCGCACTCCATACCTTAACTCCAGGTGTTGGGCCAGTTTGTGTAGCACGCAGCCAGTTTGATTGTAGGCTCTCAGCAGGCCGCCTCCTAATTAACACACAGCCATCACTGGCACCGAGGCAGAATCAGCTTTCATCAGAAAACACAACGGACCTCCACCTTGCCAGTGAGCTCTCTCTTGACACCAATGAAGTCGCGAATGACGGTGGTGTGAGGTAAGTGGAATGCACGCTACAGAGCGTTTGGCTAGGAGCTCGCCATCTCCACTAGCGCCACTCTCATGCGACTGGCGCGAAATTTTAATAGATATCATCTTTCAGATGTAGAAACACACACACTAACTTTCATTTATGTCGCACAATTCCGTCTTGATGTTGAACTTTGTCCTGTTAGTGTATTTGTAGAGAGGAAACACAACTTAACATCAATGCTGATCCCATCACTTAAAAGATGTGGAATGTTAATGATTGACTGTGGGCTGATCGCGAGTAAGTTAAAGTATATGACATGTAGATGAGTACATCAGTTACAGTATTAAAGAGAAAATAATTTACATCTGTATGTGCTGCGTTACAATGTGCCTGATTACCAAAATCATTGGTATAAATGGTTTATATCATTCATTGTGTGAAGAATCTGAGTCTTTGTTTTTTTATTATTGCGGTCGGTCATTTCATTTCGACGACAGTTTCTGCATGGGATAATCTAGCGGTTTTCCGAGAAATGTTTATAGAGATGCGAAACAAAAATGGTTCAAATGGCTCTGAGCACTATGGGACTTAATATCTGAGGTCATCAGTCCCCTAGAACTTAGAACTACTTAAACCTAACTAACCTAAGGACAGCACACACATCCATGCCCGAGGCAGGATTCGAACCTGCGACCGTAGCGGTCGCGCGGTTCCAGACTGAAGCGCCCAGAACCACTCGGCCACACTGGCCGGCAGATGCGAAACCCATTTCCGTTTTTGATGAAGGTATTTCTTCCATATTGCCCTCTGTATACATAAAGACGTGTTGAATTATACTTCCCATACACAGCAGGCAGCAGTTTTATCTGAAAAAATACGTTTGGCCCGACCAGGTATTCCATAATTTTAAATCGCAGAAAAGTCGCATATGCTCCACCATGACATTAACAAAAAAAGGCCCTTGTGTTTCCTCTTACCTTCTGGAAACAGAAGACACACAACATATGCACATAAATCTATACTTCCCAATACATTGTGATGTCCATTTTAGATGATACTTTTTATTGAACCATGTATTAGGGTCTCCCTCTGCCTCATTCACGGTTTAAAGGTGAGAGGAATGACTCCTAGAGCGAGCTATCATTTATCTAACTCCCCTTACACAGTATATATTGGAGGGATGCTTAGGACGCCGAAGAATAATCGTAGTTTCTGCCATGAAACACAGTTTTTGAGACTTTCTGAGCAGGCTCTCAAGAGATGAGCGGCGTTTTTCATCGATCATCTGGCAGTTAGGATTTATGTTGTGAACAGTTCCTGTTACAATTCGCTTTGTTGCCAGATCAAAAGAAGTTGCAGGTACCTAATGGCTGAAGTGTATTAGAAGAAGATGAAATGAACATAGAAGCGACCTCTGCCGTATCACATTCCAACTCAAGACATGGACGACTATGTTTTATGAAAGATGACATATAAAATATTCATAATATGACCACCTTCTAAATTTTGCACGTAAAGTTGTCTTTGTTTTTATGTTCATGTTACAAATGATGTATTCCTTTAACTCACTTGAGTATGGTTTTTTCTGAACGGTGTCACCTCTCTGAATTGAGAAGATTCTGTGTCGTAGTGCGTAATTTAATGGCAGATATATTGCTTCAAAATACGTACATTTTCGTTTCTACCATTCAATGTCGCTGAATGGAAAACTTGCTTATAGCTACGAAATCCTAAAAATATCACGTAAAGGCACAGTTGCAATCTTCCTGATGTCTGTTTTCGTGACCTCAGAGAAAAGTATATCTGGTAATGCGAGCGCCCATGGGTCGAATTCCTCTAGAATCGTTTTAACTAAGATATCCTGCGGTACTTCTTAACGTGTCAGCCACAATTATGGGACAATAAAAAAACTTCAAGTTATAGTCCTTCACCGTGTATTAGAGTGTACCATGCTTCGTCTTAAATAACTGCCCTTGAGAGACAGGTAGCGCAGTGATAAGATACTGGACACCCATTCTGGAAGACAGGGCTTCAAATTTCCGTGCGAGCGTCCTGATTTAGGTTCCTCGTGGCTTCCCTAAAGCGCTCAAAGAGTGGGACCACGATGGTTGCTTTGAAAACGACGCATGTGATTTCCTTCCATAACCTTATTAATCCGAGGTTATACTAAGTCTGTCTGTCAGCAGGACGTTAAACCATAAGCTTACTTCTTCGTCTTTGCGCTGGTGTGCAAACTCCAACGAATACTGTGTGGTGATTGTCACCATCCTACATTTTATTGTCCCTGTTGCTGTTGAAGAAACATCTCACAGGAAGCGGGACTCATCAGTAAGCATGACGTGCGTGCGGACAGACTTTGTTCCCGCAGCCCCTTGCATACTGATGTTTCAGCTACACCCGCAGCAAAGCGACGCCACGTCAACTAGTGGAGGGCTTTACAGTAAATCCCTCAAGCCAGTATTTCTTATTTCTGAAATTTACTGTCGTATCTCTGAATTATGCTCGTCCAAATTTTGGAGGGCAAAGGAATCTCGGTTGAAGTTGCGTATATTACATCAATCACTGAGATAACTACCAGGAAGACATGGCAGATTGATTCTGGAAACTTCTATTACGCTTTCGGTAGTCTATAACTGCCTTGCTAGCAACGCCTATTGAAACCAACGTAGTATAAGATGCGAGCATAAGCAATATCATTTTTCCATAAAGAGGCTCAAAATGCTCTGTTTGTACTTAAAATACATGCAAGCTCTACGTCAAATGGGGGCTGGTAAGTTGGGAACGACACATAAAATATTATGGATTGCTTTTTCACAGACTCTGATGCTGTCTAAGAGAAAGTTCTTCGTGTGGGCTGATAGTATCAACTCACAAAGAAAAACAGTGAACTGAAATCATTGCAAAATACTTTGCAATACTTTCCTGAACGTTATTAGCAACTCTGAGCAAGATAAAATGTTTTAGAGAATAAAATACATGTAGGTGAAAGCCTGGCAAATTGCTCAGGCTAAGATATTCCTATTTTTAAGGGGAGTAGCAATAGACGGAAACGCTTAGAAATCAATGATTGTAATATACAACTATTGATGTGTAATATAGAACAGTTTAATCACCTTATAATCCAATTAAGCATTTCAAACAATTCATTTTTCACGAAGTGGCAAAACGGCCACTTTGCCCGACTCGAGAGGATTGAGTGGCCACTTAGCTTTAAACTCAATTATAAGGGATAAGAAACTGTTTTAACAAAGAACTGAATTTATTTTATTGTGAAACGTGATGAAGATTACACTTTTCACAGATAATAGTTCATTTTTGTTCCTCAACTCTTGTACAGTTTCACGACTCCAGAGGGAGCACAACTGGTACTTAATCCACTGCTCTTCTGGTCTTTAATTTGAAAATGTTTCTTTGCACTACATGCACTCTGTGTTTTCATCGTTGTCGTCAAAAATAGTTCTTCTAGAGCTGTGTTTCCTGCTATTCACAATTTTCTTTTTACTGTCTTTCTCCTCTTGGGCTGCTTTCCGTTTTTCCTTATTTTGGCCTTCTGTTTCTTCCCTTTCTTTATTTGACGCTTCTAAGTCACTCTTATAAGGACTTGATATAAGTATCGCCGAGGGGCTCTTCTTTCAGTCGTTTTCCCCCAACATAAAGTAGCCAGAAGCCGAGACGGCCACTTTGCCCTTATTGACATCTTTACAGAAACCTTTATACCTTGGATTAGCATGACCGAACATCCATAATTAAAGTAGTATTATTGAGTGAAGATGTGCGACTTTCCACACAATTTCATTAAAAAGCATAGATGACATTTCCTCTCAATACTGAATACACAATACGACAAAATACCTTACATCAGGATAACAAAGATCCGCAAAAATTCTTATTACTCCGAGGAGCAGACAGGTTAGGCTTCCCAGGTGACTGAACCCTTCAGGGAAGGTAATTTGTGGCATTTTTCTCGCGATGCCGGCACCTCAAAGCTCCAATGACCGGTATAGCCACTTTACCCGCCTTGGCCACTTTACCCACCTTGGCCACTTTATCCACCTTGGCCACTTTACCCACCTAAGCCACATTGCCCGCCTCTCCCCTAAAATTGAAATTGATAGATATTAACATCCATATAGATTCAAAGCGAGCAGTTTACAGAGGGCCGGCCGGCCGGAGTGGCCGTGCGGTTCTGGGCGCTACAATCTGGAGCCGAGCGACCGCTCCGGTCGCAGGTTCGAATCCTGCCTCGGGAATGGATGTGTGTGATGTCCTTAGGTTAGTTAGGTTTAATTAGTTCTAAGTTCTAGGCGACTGATGACCTCAGAAGTTAAGTCGCATAGTGCTCAGAGCCATTTGAACCATAACCCAGAGTACTTAGAGGTGTCCTATTCTACTTGCAATTACAGAGTGTTGTGGTGATGGTGAGCTCCACTCCTGAATGTATCGCCGGCCGCTGTGGCCGAGCCGTTCTATGCACTTCAGTCTGGAACCGCGCGACTGCTACGGTCGCAGGTTCGAATCCTGCCATGGGCATGGATGTGTGTGATGTCCTTAGGTTAGTTAGGTTTAAGTAGTTCTAAGTTCTAGTGGACTGATGACCTCAGATGTTAAGTCCCATAGTGCTCAGAGCCCTTTGAACCATCTGAATGTATCGGTAAGCGCCCTAGTCTTTGTAATCTCAATCTCATGGAAGCAATAGAATAATTTCAGTGATCTCTCCGAATAACAGACCGGGTTCTATGCAAACAGCATCGGCCTTCTTCAAAGGATTAACTGTTGCGTCTTGCCCACGCGTCTCACATGGGGTGCCTAAGGGTTGCTGCGTTCTCGGAAAGCTGTACAAAAATAACGAGCAAATAACATTATTAGTTTTATTTCACTAAGCAGATTGACAATACTTAACTTTGTATGTAGAACAAGTGTCGCGAGCGATGGGCGACATGCAATATAAAGCAGAGTCCAGTGCTATATGCAATGCTCAGGCAGGGCTGTCTCACAGTTTGTGGATCACTACTAACTGTTCTCGTAACTGATGTGTCGACAGAAGTGCCGACACAGTGTGGTTTGAGGAGACCGAAATGCACGCTATAAGCTCACGCAGGATGGCGTGAGGTCTGAAACAGGATACGTAATGAATGCTATAAAGAAAAGTACGTAGCTTCTGGAATACTTAACTTTAATCCATCATTTGTATACAGCGTTCTTGATGATACAAGTGAGACTCTTTAGATACATGCAATATACTGTTAATGGCGCCTTGCTAGGTCGTAGCCATTGACTTAGCTGAAGGCTATGCTATCTATATTCTCGGCGAATGAGAGAGTCTTCGTCCGTGAAGTCGCTAGCAAAGTCGTCCGTACAACTGGGGCGAGTGCTAGTAAGTCTCTCGAAACCTGCCGTGTGGTGGCGCTCGGTCTGTGATAACTGACAGTGGCGACACGCGGGTCCGACATGTACTAATGGACCGCGGCCGATTTAAAGCTACCACCTAGCAAGTGTGGTGTCTGGCGGTGACACCACAGTAACACTCTCTGCTCGGCCGTGGTAATACTGTCCACTAATGTCCGGCCGAGGCTGGCAGGAGTGACGCTTATATTCACTTCGGCCAGATGCCGCTCCTATCGTGCTGACGTCCTGATCAGCGCGCTATTGGACGACGTCGTTTCACCGCCTTCTCTGGTCTTGCGTTCTTCTTCATCGTTCCGGCACTTGTGGTTACGCCAGGACATTAACAATTTAAATTCGCTGTGTACGAGGGCGTGCTTAAAACTAACGCCTCCTTATACGAAAACCCTTAAACCTGTTAAAATAAAACGGACATTATTAACTTTCTACGTCTTTATTCTCCTTGTCTGCGTAACTGTTTCTCAACATAATCACGCTGATGACGAACACATTTCTCCCAACGGGAGAAAAGTTTGTTGATACCGTCATTGTCGAATGTTTGACTTTGTTGTAGGAGCCACAACCTCACCGCTGCCTGCACCGCTTCATCACTAACAGACGTAAGTCCGCGAAAGTGTTCTTTAAGTTTTGGAAACAGATGAAAATCGGATAGGGCCAAATCGATACTATATGGAGTATGATCGACGACAGTGAACCTAAGGGGTCGGATTGTCGCAAATGTCGCAGCGCTCGTGTGTGGTCTGTCGTTGTTCTGCCTGAAGGAGAGGGTGCTCCATGTTTGGACGAACTCTCGTGCGGTTACAAACTCGCGCTGATTCTCAAGCACTAACGTAGTTACGTTACACTCTGTCGTGTCACACGGTGGAATTCGTCGCCCTCTAGCGGTAGAGTGATACATTTTGCGCCGGTGCCTCGGAAAGTCGACCGATTAATATACATGACATGTAATTGCTCAACGAATATTGAGAACAAAATAAAAGAAATCTGAGTCATTACTTTTCTGCACGCCATTCTACAGTAGATTAGCTCGCACCAACGTTTTAGTCCTGTCTGCTTAACAAATACACTGCACTTTCCCAGAATTCTTCCAAGTAATGAATAATCCTTCTTCATCCATTCTTCCGATTCACATTTCACGCAGCATCATAAGTTTACCACTAATGTCACAGTCGAATACTATTCGGTTCTTCCTCTCCTCCGTGGAGATTATATTACCAGTTGTGCATTCAATAATTTATTATGAACCTAATTAGCCCAAAATGTGTTCGAGGCGGATGACTGAAGTTCATACGCGTCACCGCATTTGTTCTGAACTGAAAAACATTCTTTTCATAGAAGGTGTTTTAACCCTCACTGATTCGTAGATTCTTCCGTATGAACCTGAATGCAAACGGAAAATCTTGAGAAGAAACACGTGGATCCGGCCACTAAGAGAAACATTTCGAATGTCAGGCGTATTGTGTGCTAACGGTCTTCTTGGACTCTTGCGACCCAGTTTGATACTGCTCTTTAGGACAATGAACTCTGAACAGATAGATCCACTGGAACATCCTTTAGCATTCAGCGACACACGCGATAAGAAGCAAACGCCACTGTGCTCTCTCAGAAGGTGTGGTTCTGCTGTGGACTGTCCTAAACATCGAGAAATAGTCGAAATTTTGGCTTAGGAGTTGTTGCCACATAGCCCTTAAACTCACGATACCGCGCCTTTGACTGAAAATTTGTTCGGTCTGTTCAGGGTGTTTCTATATTGTATTAAATTCTACGACAGCAAAGGCGCCAAACAAACAGTACCGGAGAGTTTCGCATATCAAGTGGAGCGTCATTCATAGCTAGAATTCCCGTTATGAAATACATTCGCAGTTGCGAATATGGACAACCATCAGCTGTATAATGGAATGACGACAATGAGAATTTTTGCTAAACCGCGACTGGAGCCCGATTTCCTGCTTATCGCGAGCTGTTCAAAATGGTTCAAATGGCCCTGAGCACTATGGGACTGAATATCTTTGGTCATCAGTCCCCTAGAACTTAGAACTACTTAAACCTAACTAACCTAAGGACATCACACAACACCTAGTCATCACGAGGCAGAGAAAGCGAGCTGTCGCCTTACCATTAGGCTACCCGAGAACCTCACACACTCACAGCCAAACATCCATCTGACATCAGCCACGTGACTACAACCTACACTCGTACACCATTAGGTATATTCCCGTACAGGCGAGACATTTTAATTGAAAGTCGCTTGAAACCGGGTAGCGTCTTTCAATTAAAATACCGCTCTATATGGGCATGTACATACTGGGGATACGAGTGTAGGGTGTACACCTATGGCTGACGACATTTGGGAGTATAGGTCTGGCCGTGAAGTGTGCTCAGATAGCCTACTATAAGGTGACCGCACGCGATAAGCGGGAAATCCGGGCTGCAGTCCTGGTCCGGCACAAATTATCATTTTCCTCATTCCATTATACACTTGATGGTTGTACATATTCGCAACTGCGAATACATTTCATTTAAGTACCTAAACGCTGGTTGAAACTGCATGTAAATTTCATTGTCACTGATTAAATTACTTACAGTTTTCATTTTATAGTGAGGTGAATTACTGAAAGCCGCACAAAAAGCGTTGTTGGTGTCAGGAAGAGCGGCCAGCGCCGGGCTGTCCGTGGTGGCGCGGAAGCGTCCGCAGCAGGGGCCAGAGGACCATCGGCAGTGGCAGAGGCAGAGGGATGCAGTGGCGCGCCGGTCGATACGCCGCCAGGCCGCACAGTCTTCCAAATGCCCCTGCGGCCGCCCCGCGGACGTTCTGCGGCCCCCGTCCCTGGGGCAATGTAACACGTGGCCTCTGCAACTCGCCCGGCGTACAACGTCTCCTCTCCCTTGTCTCCCTGACAGAAAGCTACATTTGTAACCGGCAAGCTACTCGGGGGAGACTGAAGATACTCCGCAAGCCACTGTACGGTGTGCGACGGAGGACACTTCTGCCACAACTAACTGTTCCCCCTTTATCTTTTTCATTCTCGAATGACGCGTAGGTAGAATGACTGTCGGAAGAGCTTGTGGCCATTTCGCGAGACGTGTGTGGGAACAACTAATACGTTGACCAGCTGTTCTTGGAATGTACTTTCTCGGAAAATTCTATAGTAAACCTCTACATGAGTATTTCAGCCGGCCACGGTGGCCGAGCGGTTCTAGGCGCTCAGTCCGGAACCGCGCGACTACTGCAGTCGTAGGTTCGAATCCTGCCTCGGGCATGGATGTGTGTGATGTCCTTAGGTTAGTTAGGTTTAAGTAGTTCTAAGTTCTAGGGGACTGATGACCACAGATGTTAAGTCCCATAGTGCTCAGAGCCATTTGAACCATTTTTTGAGTATTTCAATAGTAACTCCGTTCGTGATGCACAACGCTTCTGTTGCAGCTTCTGCCATTGGAGTTCGTTTAGCATCTCCGTAACGCACTCGCGCCGACTGAACGATCCCGTGACGAAACGCGCTACCCTTCGTTGGGTCTTCTACCCCTCTTCAATTAATTTAAGGTGATAAGCGTCCCAGACTCATGAGAAATCATCAAGAATCGGTCGAACAAGTGCATCATTAGTCGTTTTCTTCGCGGATGAATTATACTACAGCAAAATTTACCCCATCTATCTCAGGGAGGCATCTGCTTTTCCTACAGTTTCTTTTAAGTGGTCATTCCATTTGTGGTCACTCTGGATGGTTACTCCCCCACTGAGTGACCAGTTTGTTGATACTGCCACTGTAGAATGTTTGACTTTGTTGACAGAGCCACAACTTTGTCACTGCTTGCACCGCTTTATCATTGTCAAAGTAAAATCCTCGAAGATGTTTTTTATGCTTTGGAAACAGATGAAAATCATATTGGACCTAGTCAGTGAACCCAAGGCGTTGGATTGTTGCAGATGTAGCAGCGTTCGTCTGTGCTATGGCCTTGTCATGCTGAAGGATAGAGTGCTCCGACTGTAGATGAATTCTCCGAATTCGTAACTCGATTACAGCACGCTGTTTCTCACACACCGACTTAGTTACGTTACACACCGCCATGTTATACGCAACAATTCCAAGCCCTTTAGGGACAGAGAGTGCAAATATGTAGAAGTGAAGAATAAAGATGAAGAATATTAACGTTTGCTTTATTTAAAATGCCTTAAGAGTTCTCCCATAAAAAAATTTTGGAGCGTTACTTTTCATATATACAGTTTTACGGTAGCAACTGTTTCTACTGATTTGTCACCAATATTGTAATCGAACAGTACTGCATTTTTTCGCCAGTTTATCCACAGTGCGTTACATTTATTTTACGTTCAAGGTCAAATACCAGTCCCTATACTAGGCGTTGATCTTTCACAGGTCTTGGTGGATTTCGTTCCAGCCTTTTGGCATTGCTACCTCAGAGTTGACAACTGTGTTGTCTGTAAACAGTTTCGTGGAAATTCCAGCCTTATCCAGAAAGTCATTTATACATACCGTAAATAGTACTGCCCCGATAACATTTCCTGTGGTTACCCCTGAAATTCATCGGCCGATTTTGTTCTGTTACGGGCGACGTGTTCAGTACTGTCTGCCAGGAAGTCTTGAATCCAGTCACAAATCTGATTCGGTACACGGTAAGCTCATATTTTTGTCACTAAACGACAGTGTGGAACGGTATCTAAGTCCTTCCTGAACTGAAACATTACGGCATCTACCTGGGCTCCGCTGTCTTCTGCACACTGAATCTCATGTGCTGACTTTCATAAGATCTTTGTTCTTGGGGTCTGTGTTGACTTGTATAGAAGACATTTCACCATTCTCCAGAGACATCATAACATGTGAACATAAAACATGTCCGATGATTCTGCAATAGTGTGACGGTAGCAATACAGCACCATAAGTATTTGTATCTGCCCTACAATCCATCTTTGAAACTTGAACGACCTACGCTTTCTTTCAGTCGCTAGGTACCCCTGTGGCTCTAGCGAGCTACGATAACCCACTCCTAGAAATTGAGCAGGTTCTTTCGCACAATCTCTCAGGAAACTCATCTGTTCCTCACTTATCTCAACATCTACCATTTCGGCGTTTTTACGGAGATTGCTGCAAATCTCCTCTATTCCATTTGTGTCTGGAGCTAGTGAAAGATGAGTACTTGTATTCCTCAGCACGCGCCATCATTTTTCTCCTCACATTCTCATCAATTCAACATGAGATGTACGATGCATCCAGATGTACATTGTACTTCTAATAGCGATTCTGTAAATGTTTCCAGCAGAATTTCACGCGAGAAAGTCACCTATCTTCCAAAACTTTTTATTCGTGTTCCCTGAGCAATTTCACCAGGCTTTTGTATTGGCTATGCCGACCAACTGCGATCGTTGCAGCACATCTGTGAATATGGTCGATTCCTGCAGTCACGTCAGCTTTACTAAATTCCGTACACTCGAGCAGCGCTCCGCAGCAGCTCGCAACAGCGATTTGCAAGCGATTTTCCATAATACTTGAACAGGTCCTACAGTAAGATGACACGAAATAAAACATGTGAAACTACTGGGAAAGGGTTTTAAGAATATTAAACACATCTTTGATGTATACGAAAATTTCTTTGCTTGAACTGAAAAATGCAAAAATTGTGACCTATTAATGAAAACATCCGCGACGGGAAAGAAAGCAAATTCCGATATAACTGCCTTGGTTACATGCCTCTTCAGCTGGTATAGGTCTTGAAATTGCGTATGGATTTTATTTTAAACTTTAGCTACTTCTACATATGAAGGGGTTATTTCAATAGTGGTAAAAGTCCGTTACCTCCACTTTTCTGCCTATAATACTACTGAAATTAATGATCCAAACAAACAGAAAGGAAGGTTCATCTGTAGCAAGAAGCCATATGCTTGAATATTTCTGGTATCTCAACTGCAGATTTTACAGCACTCATTTAACTTTAGGACTCTGTATCTCAAAATGAACAGAAATGGACTTCTATCACTATTGAAATAAGCCCTTCATATGTTACTTGCATGACGTGTTCTGTGTCACACAAATAAGAAATACATCCAAAGTATATTTTTAGTTAGAAATCACTCTAGGACAAGCAAGATTCCTTGCCTAATACTGAATCACGACGTCTGTTTGGAAAAGTCACCACTCCTGTTATATGACTCACATACTCTTTCGTACCGTCTCTTCATTCACCTCAAACTAAAATCAGTGCCACTCTGTGACCTATAGTAAGGTAAAAAAGCTAACTTTATTCAGAGAAGGAGAGAAAAGTCACGAGCAGTAAATCGGAAACGTTACCCAACAAGTTAGAGCCTAATCACAACACGTTTGGCCGGCAACTGTGTGCAAAACATATAATTGGTTGTATTATAGAAATGAAGATAGATAACAAAGGAAAATAACTAACCAAGGATAAGCTCATCTGGCAAAATATTAGTCACCCATTTAAAAGAGATTGCGTAGAGTTATTATGCAAAAAGACAAGCAACATTGCGTGAAATAACCGCAGAAGTCAATGTTGGACGTACGGCAAACGTATCCGTTACGACAGTTCGGCGAAGTTCGGCGTGAATGAGCTATGGAGCGCCTATTCTGGGCTCGTGAAATTATCGGTTGAACCCTAGACAGTTGGAAACCGTAGTCTAGTCACAAGAGTCCCGATTTCGGTTGGTAAGAGCTGATGGTAGAACTCGAGTGTGGCGCAGACCCCACGAAGCCATGGATCCAAGTTGTTAACAAGGCACTGTGCAAGCTGGTGATGGCTCCATAATGGTGTTGGAGGTGTTTACATGGAATGGACTGGATCCTCGGTTGCAAATGCTACTTCGAGACCATTTGCAGCCATTTATGAACTTCATGTACCCAAACAACGATGGAATTTTTATGGATGTCAGTGTGCCATATCACAGGTCCACAATTGTTGGCATTTGGTTTGACGAACGTTCTGGACAATTCGAGCGCATGATTCGACACCCAGATAGCCCGACGTGGATCCCATCGAACATTTATGAGAGGTCAGTTCGTGCACAAAATCTTGCATGGGCAACACTTTCGCAAATATGGACGGCTATAGAGGCAGTATGGCTTGATATTTTTGCAGGGGACTAGCAACAGCTTGTTTAGTCCATGCCTCGTCGAGTTGCTGCTCTACGCTGAGCAAGAGGAGGTGCGATACCGTATTAGAGGGTATCCCATGACTTTTGTTAGCTCAGTAGATAGTCCGATTCTCGGCGCTCGAGAACTCGACCATAAAAAATACTTCTGCAATTGTTTCTTTGTGCCGTTTTGTCGTAAACTTCATCAAGACATTACATTCCATTACCAAATGATATGTATGCATGACTCAATTATTATATAAATAATGCACTATACTTCCTTACCTTTAACCCACGCATCCGAGGAGGGAATAGACCCTTGTTAGAGTCATGGCTCGGTTTGCGTGTGGGAAAACCTTGACCGTAATTTTCCCTTTCTACTTTTCTGTGTTCTCGATGATGAATAAATTTTTAACACCAGTTGATATTATTTCTATACTATAGAATATGTCAAACTCTTCGACTAAATTGTCTTTTTGGTGTATAGAGAAATTTCGCCTGCAGATAATTTGCTGTCGAGAATTCAGCTTCAGTGTTTTTTGTTGATAACAGCTTATTCAACCATAAACGTCAAAGTTTTTTTTGTTTTTAGGATCGAACTGCGGAAACTAACTTTCGTCGGAACAGGCCGCTGCGCGAGGATTTCCGAACAAGCAGCTTTCTGGTTGATGTTGCCAATAAGTGATGGATGTGTACAACGAAAAATGTGCCATGTTCATTCGGTGATATTCGATATTTTAGAGTTACGACCATCATTCTGTTTCATTACTGACGGTGTTCGTGCATTTTGCAGCCGACATGCTTCGTTTGAATGAAGCACCTACGTGAAAACTTTAAATATTGGTAAGTTTGCGCATGAAGTAGTTTCGTGTTCTTCCGACATTTCGTTTGCTAAAAGTAGCAACAACTCCATAGATATTGGATTCCGTGAAATACGATACAGAAATCTTCTGTTCCTCTCAAAATTATCTGTATGTCATTTGATTTTCCGTACCCATCCAAAACTCACCTTGAATAGTGTACCTTTACAACTTTTGGGGAGTGGACTGGTATCTAAACAACATGTGTTCGAATCGTCTACTGCTTGTGCAGGAACAAGTCGACGAACTTAAAATAGCCTATAATATGGTATATTAAACAGAGGCACGTTTGTCTCGAGCGGTCAGTAAATGTGGTGAGTGTAAAAATTCCTGCTAGTGTGCGATGGAGCTATGCATACTTATTAAGTTTTTTTTTACATGTTTGTAATTTAAGAAATGTTGATATGAGTGTGCTTACCGGAAGCTATGACCAGATAACTGGTGTGTTAGTGTGCACTGAAATGACAAAAACCAAACAGTGTTATATCTGCAACTGAGCCAAATAAACGTTCATTTCAATCCCATCATTACTGTACTTTTAAGTACGAACGATATATGGATATTTTATCTGATAGGCTACTACTGTACTTAAATCTGAGACGTAGTATGCCAATTGTTTATTTAATTTATTTTAGTCACTTAACCATGTGCAGACGAGTATAGAATAAATATCTTGGAAGTTTAAAACGTGCATTTATGTAGATGTGTACAGGGTGTTACAAAAAGGTACGACCAAACTTTCAGGAAACATTCCACACGCAAATAAAGAAAAGATGTTATGTGGACATGTGTCCGGAAACGCTTAATTTCCATGTTAGAGCTCATTTTAGTTTCTTCCACCTACGCTCAATGGAGCACGTTATCATGATTTCATACGGGATACTCTACCTGTGCTGCTAGAACATGTGCCTTTACAAGTACGACACAACATGTGGTTCATGCACGATGGAGCTCCTGCACATTTCAGTCAAAGTGTTCGTACGCTTCTCAACAACAGATTCGGTGACCGATGGGTTGGTAGAGGCGGACCAATTCCATGGCCTCCACGCTCTACTGACCTCAACCCTCTTGACTTTCATTTATGGGGGCATTTGAAAGCTCTTGTCTACGCAACCCCGGTACCAAATGTAGAGACTCTTCGTGCTCGTATTGTGGACGGCTGTGATACAATACGCCATTCTCCAGAGCTGCATCAGTGCATCAGGGATTCCATGCGACGGAGGGTGGATGCATGTATCCTCGCTAACGGAGGACATGTCCTGTAACAAAGTGTTTGAAGTCACGCTGGTACGTTCTGTTGCTGTGTGTTTCCATTCCATGATTAATGTGATTTGAAGAGAAGTAATAAAATGAGCTCTAACATGGAAAGTAAACGTTTCCGGACACATGTCCACGTAACATATTTTCTTTATTTGTGTGTAAGGAATGTTTCCTGCAAGTTTGGCCGTACCTTTTTGTAACACCCTGTATACAAAATATAGTTAGCGAATTAGTGAATATGACTCGAACAAAAAAAATTTCGGACTCTAAAGAAAACTGACAGTGATGAACCTCGTCGTGTTGGCTTTCCTGTATAACGACAGACAAAATCGAGCAAAGGCGTCAAATTCAAATAAAAAAAAAGGCGTATGTTTCTGTGGTTACCGGAGATGCGGATCCGGAGTAACAGCACTACCATCTTCATTTATGAAGATCTTAGTAAGCGATAGATGTGTTACCATGTAATAGCGAGTACAAGACAAAACATGCGGGAAGTGCTAATTATTTCATTGCCGCTTGTGACCGATATAGACGTTCTCCATAAATTACTATCAGAATGGAAAATATTTGGTGCTATTACGAGTTAGATCTGGAACTGTTCAACATCCATCACGATAACACACAGCTCCCTGGATCACATTTCAACAGACATCAAAAGACGGGTAACGTCAATGCTTCATTCGGTTCCCAAAGAGGCCTTCGCTGACAGTATCCAGCGGCTTCATAAAATATGTAACCGACAGATTTATAGGGTTGATGGAGATGATCTTCTGTTTTCATTGTCTTATGCTACCATTCACCGAACCCAGGGAAGAGGATACGTTTTGCGGAATCCTACACTCGTTACAGTTGTAGCTCGGCAATTACCATTCAGCTTTCGGTTGCGACTAATTTTACATCTACATGTACATGATTACTCTCCAATTCACATTTAAGTGCTTGGCTGAGGGTTCATCGAACCACAATCATGCTCTCTCTCTACCATTCCACTCCTGAACAGCGCGCGGGAAAAACGAACACCTAAACCTTTCTGTTCGAGCTCTGATTTCTCTTATTTTATTGTTATGATCATTCCTACCAATGTAGGTTGGGCTCAACAAAATATTTTCGCATTCGGAAGAGAAAGTTGGTTACTGAAATTTCGTAAATAGATCTCACCGCGACGAAAAACGTCTTTGCTTTAATGACTTCCATCCCAACTCGCGTATCATATCTGCCACACCCTCTCCCGTATTACGTGATAACACAAAACGAGCTGCCCTTTTTTGCACCCTTTCGATGTCCTCCGTCAATCCCACCTGGTAAGGATCCCACACCGCGCAGCAATATTCTAACAGAGGACGAACGTGTGTAGTGTAAGCTGTCTCTTTAGTGGACTTGTTGCATCTTCTAAGTGTCCTGCCAATGAAACGCAACCTTTGGCTCGCCTTCCCCACAATATTATCTATGTGGTCTTTCCAACTGAAGTTGTTCGTAATTTTAACACCCAGGTACTTAGTTGAATTGACAGCCTTGAGAATTGTACTATTTATCGAGTAATCGAATTCCAACGGATTTCTTTTGGAACTCATGTGGATCACCTCACACTTTTCGTTATTTAGCGTCAACTGCCACCTGCCCCACCATACAGCAATCTTTTCTAAATCGCTTTGCAACTGATACTGGTCTTCGGATGACCTTACTGGACGGTAAATTACAGCATCATCTGCGAACAACCTAAGTGAACTGCTCAGATTGTCACCCAGGTCATTATATAGATCAGGAACAGCAGAGGTGCCAGGACGCTTCCCTGGGGAATACCTGATATCACTTCAGTTTTACTCGATGATTTGCCGTCTATTACTACGAACTGCGACCTTCCTGAAAGGAAATCCAGTCGCACAACTGAGACGACAGCTCATAGGCCCGCAGTTTGATTAGAAGTCGCTTGTGAGGAACGGTGTCAAAAGCTTTCCGGAAATCTAGAAATACGGAATCAACTTGAGATCCCCTGTCGATAGCGGTCATTACTTCGTGCGAATAAAGAGCTAGCTGCGTTGCACAAGAACGATGTTTTCTGAAACTATGCTGATTACGTGTCAATAGATCGTTCCCTTCGAGTTGATTCATAATGTTTGAATATTTTAAATTGCCCTTAATAAATAATAATTTAAATAAGGTTATCGTCAAGTTATTCGTGATCCAGTACTTAGCAACAATCAACGGCATGTTTAATACTTGTGATTTTTCAGTTCTCATGTGTAATTCCACAACGACACGTCTATGAAACTCAAGTTCAAAATGGGATATCAAATAATTTTTGCAGCCATCTCTCAGTAGTTACGTCTCCGAAGTTGGCTACAGCATCAAATTAACTGTATAAGTGGGGAATCTGTGACCGGCATCCGTTATTTCTGTCACAATAAAGTAAAGGTAAACATCGTTTCATTTCATTTAGTGAAGTAGGTGGAATGTTTGTAAAAGCACTATACTGCTGGTCCTCGGGCATGAATTGATGGAACCGCTCACACTCACACGTTGAGATAGAGGAGAAATGGTGGTGAAATGGAAATGCAAGCCGCAGCCAGCTGCAACAGTGGGAGAGGGGCCGAGCCGGCAGCCGCAATCCCCGAAGCTAAGAAGCTAATGGGCTGACCAACGAACCGGGCAAGATATTTGCATATCACATCCCACTGAGTAAATAGGTAAATACCGCCGCAGGAGGCTCGCACTAGAATTCATGACCGCAACCAGCAACTTCCCTGCAAAAGACCCTTGTATTGTCACTAACTTTTGAGAGTAGTGGATTTCATTCCGCCTAATAAATTTTCTTAACTTCAAATTTTTACGTACGAATACGTCGTTTTCGTTAAACCATTAAAGTAAAATGGTGATTGCTCCTGCCGGTTCAACGACTTCCACTAGATGAAATAATCAGAGTTACTGACATGTAACTACGTAAAAGTGTAAAATATGTAAGTGTGAAATATTTGGGTGTTGACTATGTAGTTCGAGCAGATGAGATCATGACTTACAGTAGTATTCGTAATTTTACAACTTCGAAAAGCGTTACTGAAAATAGAGGTGGATACTAAATGTATCATTTGAAGCTCCTGTGTAGTCACCCTCTAACCAAATACAATATTTTTCTATGAATATATGTCGTTGTTTAAACACACAAGACGTGCTAGGTTTTATCTGCAATGTATGAATTACTTGGCTGCGATTATGTTACGCCGGCCGGAGTGGCCGTGCGGTTCTAGGCGCTACCATCTGGAACCGAGCGACCGCTACGGTCGCAGGTTCCAATCCTGCCTCGGGCATGGATGTGTGTGATGTCCTTAGGTTAGTTAGGTTTAAGTAGTTCTAAGTTCTAGGCGACTGATGACCTCAGAAGTAAGTCGCATAATGCTCAGAGCGATTGATTATGTTACGTACGTATTGAGGCTTCACCAAAGATAGAAATTACTTTGTGTCGTGGACGACTGTAGTAAACCGAATCAAAGTCTGTGACATATCTTTAATTAAGTGCTAAGTTAAAATACAGTGATTGTGATCTTGAATTATCTGGGAGATAAGCAACTCACATTTCTATGAGCTTTCCAATAAACACTTTCAATGTAAACCAATGTGTGCCTGTCATTAAAAGATTGTGAAAGCATTTGGGAGTGAAGAAATTTAATGTCCAATCCACTTAACGTACAGCTGCCACAAATCATAAAAAAGCATAAGCAATTCCAGAAGAAAACACACATTTACTGAGCTGTCAAACAGTTATTATTCAGAATATTATGCATGGCTGCAGCAGCAACTGTGAAAATGTAATATACGGAATAAGAAAGCCACTAGTTGCGGAACGTAGTACTCAACAGCTCTTGACCTATGTTTCAGCCCATGTAAATGGGCCATCTTCGCAGATCTAGGTCAAGAGCTTTTGACTACCACCTCCCGCAAATGGTGGCTTTTTTATTCCATGTGTTATTATTTAAACTTTCATACTTACTGTAACTACCATACTTGCATATCTAGTGTAAGAACTTTAACTACGCAGATTATAATCACATGTCTCGTCTAAGTAATTTTAACCCTCGAAACAAAACTATTAAGACAGATCTCTCAAAAATAAATCCTGTTTTAATATTAAATCTTATATTTGGGGCTGAGCAAATTAATGACGACCTGACAAAAATGCAACAAAACAAGACAAATGTATAATTTCAGTTCTTTTACGAATTCAGTAGACTTTCTAATGAGTCAAAGATAGTATGTTCTATAAGTGGTGAGTATACTTCGATTATAGCCTGATATCTATAATGATATGTAAATCCATAGATATTATAAAAGTGTGTGTATGTATGTATAAATATATGTACGTGTGTTCCACATCTCCTGTTAAGCCACGGGATCAATGTCAACCAAACTTGGTACAGATATCACTTACTGTCTGCAAAGAACCGCTGTGGGGAGAGAGCCACCTACTCCTAAAACGAGGCGGGGGGGGGGGGGGGGGGAGGGGGAACATTGCGTAATAAGAATAGTTAGTGACTCGCAGCCAAGATTAGACATAGTTTTTAACCTTCATTACACTTTTCTCGTTCAATTTCCGCTCCCGCCCCTTCCTCCTCCACCTCCTCCCCCATTTTCGCTGTTCTTGCAGTAAAACTGCCGCATCATGAATGACGTTTTAGTTTATTACTCCTTTGCTACTAACCCAATTCGTTACGCATTTCGCCGTCACTGTACACATCTACAACTGAATGTGCCTGCAGAACTGTATTATTGTAAGACACACTGTTCAGGAATATGGATTTATAAACAGTGACCTGCGTGAAGACTTAACTACAGGATGTGTACACCAATGTGTGAAATGTATTAAATACACTGAGGTGACAGAAGTCATAGGATAGCGATATGCACATATACAGATGGCTGTAGTATCGCGTAAACAAGGTATGAACGAGCAGTGCATTGGTGGGGCTGTCATTTGTACTCAAGTGATTGGTGTGAAATCGTTTTCGATGTGAGTATGGCTTCACGACCGGAATTAACAGATATTGAACGCGGAATGGTAGTTGGAGCTAGACGCATGGGACATTCCATTTCGGAAATCACTAGAGAACTCAGTGCGTGTGTGAATTCCTAAGGGACCAAACTGCTGAGGACATCGGTCCCTTGGCTTACGCGCTATTTAAACTAACTTATACTAAGAACCTCCGGCGGGAGTGGCCGGGCAATCCGTGACACGGCACCTCAAACCAAGCGGCCACACCGCTCGCCAGGGAACTCAATATTGCGTTACCCACAGTGTTAACAGTGGGCAGAGAACACCACGGAGAAAGCAGTGACCGACGGCTTTCACTTAAACGACTGAGTGCAGCGGCATTTGCGTAGAGGTTGCTTGTTTGGTTGATTTGGTTTGATTTGTTGACCAAACAGAGAGGTCATTGGCCCCATCAGGTTAGGGAAGGATGTTGAAGAAAATCAGTCGTGCCCTTTCAAAAGAACCATCTCTCCATTTGCCTGAAGATATGTAGGGAAATAATGGAAAACCTAAATCAGGATGACCGTCATCCTCCCGAATGCGAGTGCAGGGTGCTAACTAATGTGCCACTAAGCTCGGTGTTGGCGAAGAGTTGTCAGTGCAAACAGAAAAGAAACACTACGTGAAATAACCGCAGAAATCACTATGTGACGTACGACGAACGTATCAATTAGGACAGTGGGTCGAAATCTGGCACTTACAGGATATGACAGCAAACAAACGACACGAGTGTTTTTGTTAACAGCACAGCATCGCCTGTAGCGCTTCCCTGGGTTCGTGACGTATACAGGGTGAAAAATATTTAAGCCGACAAACTCCGGGAGGCTGTAGGGGACATCAAATCAAATACTTTTCCCTAATGTCATTTTTTCCTATGAGGAGTATTTAAACTGGTAGAGGAAGATTTCTCTGGCGGCAAATTAATTAAACCAACAAACACTTTTCCATTTTTTTATGACCAAGAGACAACACATTAACACAACCCAATTTCAATTACAGTAGATTTTCAAAAATGCCTCCATTGACACGTAAACAAAGGTTACACCGTCGGATCATGTTCTGTCTGACACGGGCAAAAACCCCAAGAGTATCCTGAATTGTTCCTGCTGCTGCTACTACCCGGGCAGCCAGATCATCTGATGCAACAGGAGTTGCGTAAACAAGGCTGCGCATCTCTCCCCACACAAAAAAGACCAGAGGAGACATATCTGGTGATCAAGCAGGTCATGGTACAGGACCCCCTCTGCCAATCCACGTTTCTGGGAACCGTCGGTTCAGGAATCGACGCACACTACAACTGAAATGTGCCGGCGCCCCGTCATATTGGAACCACATGCGTTGTCTTGTAGGGAGCGGGACTTCTTCCAGCAATTCTGGCAATGCTCTGGCGAGAAAATTGTAATAGTGCCTGCCATTTAATGGCCTAGGTAGCAGATACGACCCAATTAAACAGTCCTCAACAACACCGACCCGCACATTAACGAAAAACCGCACTTGATGAGTGCTAGTAACTGTGGCATGTGGGTTATCCTCACTCCAAACATACGAATTGTGCATGTTGAAGACTCCATCACGCCCGAACATTGCTTCATCGGTAAACAACACAGAGGACGGAAATGCAGGATGCATTTCACACTGTTCCAGGTACCACTGCGAAAACTGTGCTCTGGGTGGGTAATCAACTGGTTCCAGGTTGTGGACACGCTGTAAGTGAAATGGACATAACAATTGCTCTCGAAGGACCGTTCATACATTCGTCTGATTCGTCCTCATGTTAGGTGCAATCGCACGAGTGCTGATTGAAGGATCCCGCTCCACATGCTGCAAGACAGCTTCCTCAAATTGCAGCGTTCTTGCGACGGCGTCCCTGTCCAGGTAATCTGCTAAATCACCAGGTCTCACGCAGACGTTGGTACACAGCAGCAAAGGTCGCATGATGCGGGATACGGCGATTAGGATATTGTTGTTGATAAAACCGCTGTGCAGCTCGTCCGTTGTGGTGCGCTGCGTAGTACGCACCTGCCATTTCAGTGTACTCACTCCATGCGTATCGCTCCATTAGTAAACAGAGACAATGCACTACTACACTGGTGGACAGCAGTTGCCTACAACTGAAGATCGTATAATACTCCCTCCAACAACTGAAGATTGTAATACGGCCTCTAACAACAGAAGAGCATAATACGGCCTCCACCGGTTTAAATAATTCTCATAGGAAAAAATGACACTAGGGAAAAATATTTGGTTTTATGTTCCCTACAACCTCCCAGAGTTTGTCGTTTTAAATACTTTTCGCCCTGTAGATTGGATCCTAGACAACTGGAAAGCTGTGATCTGGTGAGATGGGTCCCTGTTTCAGTTGGTAAGAGCTGATGGAAGGGTTCAAGTGTGGCGCAGACCCCAAGAAGCTGGGGAACCAAGGTGTGAACAAGGCATTGTGCAACCTGTTGGTGGCTCCATAATGGTGTGGACTGTGTTTTCTTGGAGTCAATTGTGTCCTCTTATGGATGACTATCTGCCATGTCACCGAGCCTCAGTAGTTTGTAATTACTTTGAAGAATATTCTGGACAGGTCGTGCGAATGATTTGGCCACCCAGATCGCCGCGGGATGGTTCCTTTGAAAGGGCACGGCCGATTTCCTTCCCCATCCTTCCCTAACCCGAGCTTGTACTCCGTCTCTAATGACCTCGTTGTCGATGGGACGTTAAACACTAATCTCCTCCTCGTCCTCCCAGATCGCCGGACATTAATCTCTGTCGTTGCACAAAATCCTGCACCAGAAACATTTTTTGCAATTATGGACGGCTATAGACGCAGTATAGCTCACTATTTCTGCAGGGGACTTCCAGCGACTTGTTTAGTCCATGCCACGTCGAGTTGCTGTACTGCACTGGACAAGAGGAGGCGCGGTAGGACTTATGGCACGTCATTGTATATGTGACATGTGCGTCTGTGAGCAAAGCCGCGGTAAAAATTGCCACCTAAATCCCTAGATCGACATCAGCCCAACTTGGTAGATGTATTACCTGCTACTTTGAAAGAAATATTGTGGACGTGAGAACCAGCTACTTATTATGGGGATGTGGGTGATAGCGTGGAGACAGAAAGGGGGAGGAAGAGATAAACAGAGAGGGGGATGGAGATAGATACAGATGTGGGGGAGGAGGGGGTGGGGAGAGAGAGAGAGAGAGAGAGAGAGAGAGAGAGAGAGAGAGAGAGAGAGGGTGGGGGGGTGAGGGGTAAACGGACGGAGAACAGGAAGTGGAGAAGATGGGAAGAAGGAGGGGGAGGAGGAGATGGGCGGAGAAAGGGAGGAGAAAGATGTGAACAGAGAGAGAGAAGGGAGAAGGAGGAGGAGGATAGAGAGGAGGAGATGGACACAGAGAGGGAGAGGGACACAGAGAGGGAGAGGAGGAGACAAAGAATCAGGAGGATAAGGAATTAGTGGGGGATGGAAGAGATGAACAGTGGGGGAATAAGGAGGTGGGCTAATGGAACTGGAATACATACATATCCGGGCAATTCCGGATACTCTACTATTTTAACTATAAAAATTCTATTAAGTCTAACTACCAAACTAAATAAGGAAAATTTTTCCATTAATTTTACTGTATGAGAAGTTCTTGTGACCGTTTTGGAGAGAGGTTCCTCACAGTTAAACTAGGAAAGCACTTCGTTTAAACACATGTGTGCCTATGCTTAGAATTTTCATAGGAAAAACATTTGATGTGATCTCAAAAAATTCAGCCTATTTCTACTAACAAGGATGACGAAAAGAGGAAAATTAGCTTAGACGACAAGGTCGGCAAAGACGGAGCCCCATTTCGGATGGGACAAGGATGGCGAAAGGAAATCAACCGTGTTCTTCTCGAAGGAATCATCGCAGCAGCTGCGTTAATCTGTTTTACAAAATCACGCAGAAATTAAATTTGCGTGACAGGACCTGGGTTTGAGCCCCGTTCCTCCCGAGTGGGAACTGAATGCCTCGGACAGTGCAGCGTTTTCACGGCTGCATTTTTAGTACTAACCATAAATCGATGTCCTTTTTCTCACTTATGAATCCATTCACAAACTGTAGATAAGCTGCTCACCTTCCGCCCTTATTCCAGAATCTATGACGAAACCTTTCTTTCTTCAAGTGCCCATTTACCACTCGAAAGGCATCTAATGGTTCTGGTTTCCAAGCTGCATTCTTGAATATTAGTTATAAATTTTGTGAATGGTTTCACATTATGTTACATCTTGTCTCGCATTCATGCCTTCTAGGTCCGTGTCAGTTGTTTTTACATTTAACTTTATAAATTCCGAAAAAAGAAAATTTCGTTGAAATTTATCATTGAATGTATATGCTCGAGGCAGGTCGTGTGAAGATTAACTTCCGTTGACATCAAACTCCTGGATCATGAAGCCATGGAGCATTAGACCAGTTCCATAGTGATAATGTGGGATCTCCGTTGAAATACCAGATTTTGCGAGTCAGGGACTACTAACACTAAGACTTCGGTACGAATGCCAGACGATATGTTAAAGGCGCATTGCCGTTCTTATGTAACGGTACGATTCCCTCAGTAATAATTCAGTGTGTCTGACTATATTAAGAAATGGGTCGTTATCTGTGACTGACACATCATTCTCTTAGTGAATGGAGAATACCTATCGGTACAGTCCACCAAGTTGTATAAATACTATAGCCGCACAGAAAAAAAAATAAAATACGAAAAACTGAGAACCCTGTGCAACATAGTTTAATGCTCATAGTGATCAAACGGAACGGCAAAATTCTTGAGGAAAACTATGCCACCAGCTACTGGACAGCTAGTAAGTCGATTGAAATGAAATCAATGTGAGGTTATTTATTTATTGGCACTATTTAAACCATCAAATCATGGTCAGTCAGTAAAGCTCATAAGCTTCAGCAAAAAGCGTTCGCTTAAGTATTGGTCATAAATTCATATAAATTACGACTAGTCTGCAGCATTACTCGAACCCTCGTCCAGCTATCATGTTAAAGGTTAGTGGGTGGTTGCTCTAAATCAATGAAGCTGAGTGCCAGGACAGTTCCCTTGAAAGGAGGACGTTTGGTTTCAGTTTCTCTCTTTACCCTATCCGAGACTGTGCTTTGCCATTATTGATCTCTTCATCAGAGGGGTGTTAAACATATTGTTCCTTTCTTTTCAAATGGCCCGATCCTAATCTTCCTTTCTCTGTCTTTGCGAAGATTCGATTCTCTTACGGAAAAAATTAGTATCATGACACTGCTCTTTGACTTGGCAAATGTGCTTTTCCAACAGAAGAGCAGATCAGGTATGGATATTCATTTTAGTACATCGACACAGATATTCTGCACGCCACCGTATGCTAAATGACGGACGGTATCTTGTACCATTACTACTCGTCTGCTTTCCTGTTCCACTAAAAAATAGAGCGAGGGAAAAATACTGCCTATATGCCTCCGTATAAGCCCTAATTTCTCGTATCTTATTTTCGTGGTCCTTACGAGCAATATATGTTGGCGGTAGTAGAATCATTTGTCAGTCAGCTTCAAATGGCTGTTCTTTAAATTTTCTCAATAGCTTCCTCGAAAAGAACGTCGCCTTCCTTCCAGGGATTCCCATTTGAGTTCCCAAAGTATCTCCGAAACACTGTTGTGTTTTTCGAATCTATCGGTGAGAAACCCAGCAAACCGCCCCTGAATTGCTTCGATGTCTTCCTTCAATTCGACCTGCTTCGGTTCCCAAACACTGGAGCAGTATTCAAAAATAGGTCGCACTAGCGTCCTGTATGTGGTCTCGTTTACAGATGAATCACACTTTCCTAAAATTAACCAAAGTCGACCATTCGCCTTCCCTATCACAGGCTTCACATTCTCGTTCGATTTCATATCGCTTTGCAACGGTACGCCCAGATATTTAAACGATATGACTGTATTAAGCAGTATAAGAACGTTACTGGTTTTCTTTTCGTACTCATCCATGTTAACTTGCACTTTTTCGCATTTGGAGCTAGCTGCCATTCATCACACCAACTAGAAATTTTGTCTATGTCGTCTTGTATCTTAGTACAGTCACTCAACTTCAACGCCTTAGCGTACACCTCAGCATCAACCGCAAGCAACAGCATATTGCTGGACACCTCGTCCGCCAAGTCACAATGGTGCCATCCCACTTTCCCGGGCAACTCCTTACGTTATCCTTGCTCTCATGAACAATCGCCTTCGCGGACAACATACTGGGTTCTATTATTTAACAAGTTTTCGAACCACTCACATACCTGTGATCTTACTCCACACGCTCTCACCTACGTTAACAGCCTGGAATGGGGCACAGTGTCAAAATCTTGTAGGGAAATTGCATACTTACGGAAATCGTCTTAGTTATGTGACTGGATTCGTGATTTCCTGTCAGAGAGGTCACACTTCGTAGTAATTGACGGAAAGTCTTCGAGTAAAATAGAAGTGACTCCTGGCGTTGTCCAGGGTAGTGTTATAGGTCCTCTGCTGTTCCTTATTTATAGAAACGATGTAGGAGACAATCTGAGCAGCCATCATAGGTTTTCTGTCGTTTATCGTCTAATTAAGTCTTCAGATTTTCCGCTTTATGCCTGCGGTCATCTAATCGCTTCGGCCATCCGAGCGCGAATCACGACCAGACCCAAACATCCTTATGTCGTTGTCCATGTGTCACAACTTTCACTCGCACTTTACGTATATTCCCGTCCAGGAGGGGCATACATGCATTTCCGGTGAAACATTGCATCGTACTTCTTAATAACACGGGCACTGCTATTTCGTATTTATTCGCCAATACCAGGCCCGCGACTCTCAATAAGTATACAGGGTGTTACAAAAAGGTACGGCCAAACTTTCAGGAAACATTCCTCACACACAAATAAAGAAAAGATGTTAAGTGGACATGTGTCCGGAATCGCTTAATTTCCATATTAGAGCTCATTTTAGTTTCGTCAGTATGTAATGTACTTCCTCGATTCACCGCCAGTTGGCCCAATTGAAGGAAGGTAATGTTGACTTCTGTGCTTGTGTTGACATGCGACTCATTGCTCTACAGTACTAGCATCAAGCACATCAGTACGTAGCCTCAACAGGTTAGTGTTCATCGCGAACGTGGTTTTGCAGTCAGTGCAATGTTTACAAATGCGGAGTTGGCAGATGCCCATTTGATGTATGGATTAGCACGGGGCAATACCCGTGGCGCGGTACGTTTGTATCGAGACAGATTTCCAGAACGAAGGTGTCCCGACAGGAAGACTTTCGAAGCAATTGATCGGCGTCTTAGGGAGCACGAAACATTCCAGCCTATGACTCGCGACTGGGGAAGACCTAGAACGAAGAGGACACCTGCAATGGACGAGGCAATTCTTCGTGCAGTTGACGATAATACTAATGTCAGCGTCAGAGAAGTTGCTGCTGTACAAGGTAACGTTGACCACGTCACTGTATGGAGAGTGCTACGGGAGAACCAGTTGTTTCCGTACCATGTACAGCGTGTGCAGGCACTATCAGCAGCTGATTGGCCTCCACGGGTACACTTCTGCGAATGGTTCATCCAACAATGTGTCAATCCTCATTTAAGTGCAAATGTTCTCTTTACGGATGAGGCTTCATTCCAACGTGATCAAATTGTAAATTTTCACGATCAACAAGTGTGGGCTAACGAGAATCCGCACGCAATTGTGCAATCACGTCATCAACACAGATTTTCTGTGAACGTTTGGGCAGGCATTGTTGGTGATGTCTTGATTGGGCCCCATATTCTTCCACCTACGCTCAATGGAGCACGTTAGCATGATTTCATACGGGATACTCTACCTGTGCTGCTAGAACATGTGCCTTTACAAGTACGACACAACATGTGGTTCATGCACGATGGAGCTCCTGCACATTTCAGTCAAAGTGTTCGTACGCTTCTCAACAACAGATTCGGTGACCGATGGGTTGGTAGAGGCGGACCAATTCCATGGCCTCCACGCTCTCCTGACCTCAACCCTCTTGACTTTCATTTATGGGGCATTTGAAAACTCTTGTCTACGCAACCCCGGTACCAACTGTAGAGACTCTTCGTGCTCGTATTGTGGATAGCTGTGATACAATACGCTATTCTCCAGGGCTGCATCAGCGCATCAGGGATTCCATGCGACGGAGGGTGGATGCATGTATCCTCGCTAACGGAGGACATTTTGAACATTTCCTGTAACAAAGTGTTTGAAGTCACGCTGGTACGTTCTGTAGCTGTGTGTTTCCATTCCATGATTAATGTGATTTGAAGAGAAGTAATAAAATGAGCTCTAACATGGAAAGTAAACGTTTCCGGACACATGTCCACATAACATATTCTCTTTCTTGGTGTGTGAGGAATGTTTCCTGAAAGTTTGGCCGTACCTTTTTGTAACACCCTGTATACATCCTGGATGGGAATATACGTAACCTACGAGTGGAGGTTGTGACACATGGAAGATAACATACTGAAGTTCGGGCTTGCCCTGATTTCTGTTCGGATGGCCGAAGCGTTTAAGGCGACCGCACGCATAAGGCGGGAAATTCGGGTTTGGGTTCCGGTACGGCACAAATTTTCACTTTCTTCATAGCAATATAAATCCGAAACTGGTTAATGTTCGCAACTGCGAATAAATTTCCTATATTTCTTGATGTCTGTAGTCGCTGCAGTGCCAGAGTCTTCAGACATGTATACATGTTTGAAGGAACATTGCGTCGTACTTCTTAATAACACAGGCACTTTATTTCGTATTAAATAACAGGTATATTCTGCGAGTTACAGTTTTAGCTGTAATATACTTACCTTACGAATTAACTCTGACGAATTGCGCCGGCCGAGGTGGCCGCGCGGTTCTGGCGCTGCAGTCTGGAACCGCGAGACCGCTACGGTCGCAGGTTCGAATCCTGCCTCGGGCATGGATGTGTGTGCTGTCCTTAGGTTAGGTAGGTTTAACTAGTTCTAAATTCTAGGGGACTAATGACCTCAGCAGTTGAGTCCCATAGTGCTCAGAGCCATTTGAACCATTTTTTTGACGAATTGCAGATTTCCATCGATATCTTTTTACGTTAACAAATTTCTGCAACTTTCATGTTATCTTTGGAACAGGATGTTTCCTACACGGTTCTTACATCTACCCTGAAAGCCACGACCATCAGCATGTACACAAAAAAAGAGAAGTAACGTAATTTCCCCACAAGCAGACGCCGTAAAAAGAATGTTCAGCGAACTTTATAATAACACGGGCCACTTTGCGTTCCCTCCTACGAAGGCAGCAGGAAGTTCGTTGCTTCCTCCTGTTTTCTGTCAGCACATAAAGGCCTGTGCCA
Organism: Schistocerca piceifrons; assembly: GCF_021461385.2. Taxonomy (NCBI): domain Eukaryota; kingdom Metazoa; phylum Arthropoda; class Insecta; order Orthoptera; family Acrididae; genus Schistocerca; species Schistocerca piceifrons. The sequence continues at coordinate 731,701,886 of NC_060149.1, read as the reverse complement.
TACTACCTCCCTCACTCCATTCGCACTCACACCACTGTGCATCTTTCCCCTCTTTCCCCACTATGCCTGTGTAAAGACGAATGCACAACTGCCTCTTTCGTCCGTGCCACACAAGAACTGGTCATACCAGAAGGCATAGTGTTACAATTCCTTGTATTTTTTTGAATCCAAATCGTTGAAATGCCCTTTTGAGCAACAACTTCATGAGCGGTCAGCTCACAGGGCGATGGCCTGTCCCTGATCAGATCATAATGGTTGCATTTTGTGACTTTGAAGCCAGTATATGACCTGGAGATCATTATTATTCTTTTCTAATCAGAGCACCAAAGTAGCACTTGTAGGCATGTAGCATATGTGGTTGTCCAGCTAGAAAACACAGCATCATATGAGGAAGTTGTCTAGCATGAAATGCCAACAGTAGCCAGGTTTCATGGTACCATCTAAAACAACCTTGAGCATCGTGGAAAACAAAATAGATACTCTTCTGGACCCCGCTTCCATTCCCACGTCTTTAGAATCATAGTTCCAACATTGGCTAGTTATATGTTCCAGTGGATCTTTCTTAACCCAATAGTCGTCGCAATGTAGCAAGAAGTGTCAGTTCTCAATTACGCTGCTGTTTGATCTGTATTCTGCTTAAGAAAAGGTAACAAGCTCCAGACGTCTACTTTCATGGTAGAGACACCCTTGATATCCACCTTTTGTATCAGGCATAGATGCAAAATACCGTATCATCTAGTGTTATTCTCACATTCATTCGTCCACTTTAAGAAACGTTGTTGGTATAAATACGTAAACATGACAGACCATCATAATTTGGGTGCTAGAATTCTCCTCGAACACTACGTAATCGTTGGTCTAGGTAACTCCATATAACAGTCTTCCGTATATTTAACGCAGGGATATATTTACTTTCGTAGCATTTGATAAACCTGGTGTCTCTGCCAAGACTCGTCAGGAGCATGTTCTGTGGTTCAAAAATGTTCAAATGTGTGTGAAAACTTATGGGACTTAACTGCTAAGGTCATCAGTCCCTAAGCTTACACACTACTTAACCTAAATTATCCTAAGGACAAACACACACACCCATGCCCGAGGGAGGACTCGAACCTCCGCCGGGATCAGCCGCACAGTCCATGACTGCAGCGCCTAGACCGCTCGGCTAATCCTGCGCGGCCATGTTCTGTGGTGTTTCGGCAGATATTTGCTATTTCGATTTGGAATTGTATAGCTGGAGTCAACCAAAAAATTCATCGACATCTGTATCATACTTCGCAAGCCACCTAATGGTGTGTGGCGGAAGGTACTTTCGGTACCACTATCTGATCCCTCCAATCCTGTTCCACTCGCGAATAGTGAATAAGAAGAATGACTGTCGGTAAGCCTCTGTATTGGCGATAATTTCTCTAATTTTCTCCTCCGTGGTCAGTACGCGAGATGTATGTGAGGGGAAGTAAAATATTGTCCAACTCCTCCTGAACAGTGCTGTCCCGAAATTTCAGTAGTAACTCTCTCCCTGATGCACAACGTCTCTCTTGTAACGTCTGCCAGTGGAGTTTGTTTAGCATTTCCGTAACGCTCTCTCACCAACTAAACGATCCCGTGATGAAACGCGCCGCTCTTCGTTGGATCTTCTCTATCTCCTCTATCAGTCCTACCAGATAGGGATCCCAGATAGATGAACAATACTCGAGAATCGGGCGAACAAGCGCCTTATAAGCCACTTCTTTCGTGGATGAGTTACATTTCCTTAAGATCCTATTGATGAATCTGAATCTAGTGTCTGCTCTTCCCACTATCTGTTTTATATGGTCATTCCATTTACGTTCGCTCTGGATAGTTACGCCTAGATATTTTACGCCAGACGCTGCCTCCAGCTATTTGCCATCAATAGTGTACCTGTACAGCAGTGGATTTCTTTTCCTATGTATGCGCAATATGTTAACTTATTTACGTTCAGGGTCAACTGCCAGAGCTTGCACCAATCATCAATTCTCTGCTGGTCACGGCTTTCATGCGACCGCAATTGTCAACAGAAATCGTCGGTTGATTTTCCATCAAAAACGATTTTCTTTTAATCGGAATTTCACGTGACCATTGGACAGAGCGCTCCAAATTAGTCTAGTCCGATATTTGTTTTACCGATATAATAATAACAGGTACACTAAAAAAGAAGGGTAAACAGCAGTCCAGCAGCGACTCAGTAGTCCTGCATGCTTGGCGGTAACAGTCAGCGCAGTGCTGCCGCTGGTGGAGTACTGCTTATTCTTCGAGCTCTACACTCACTGTTAATAAATATTGACAAAACAAATATCCCACGACACTAATCTGCGACCGCTCTATGGAATGGGTACATAAAATTCCGCTTTGTAAATAATTTTGTTTGTAACGGTTAACAAACGGACGCTTTCCGTCGACGCTGGGCGTCGCATGAAAGATTTAATGAGTGCTGTTCGTTTGGGCTGGCTCCAGCTACACAGTTCAAAACCGAAATTGTACGTATCTGCTACAACACCAGAGAAAATGCTTCTGACGGTTCTTAGGGGAGACACCCTGTATTTCTTTGTCACAGTTAAACATCCATCCCACGTGATTTAGGCGTGTTTCTATCCACAGTTTAAGTAATATTCCATATATTCTGCTTCATAAATGTACAGTAACGTTTCTGAGATTTCCAACACAATAAAATAGAAGTTAGTGAAATGAATACAGTGGTGTCAAAATTAAAGCAACAAACGAAATTTCTTTGCCACAAAACAGTATAAACAGTTTAAGAGTGCGTAACGTAAACAACTGCAACATGGATAATGGTAGACAAAAAGTACTTTTGAATACATTATGAGAGTGACAGTGATCATGCATTGCAAATATTTACTATCAAAAACAGTCTTGATCACAATTTATTTATTATGGCGACCGGTTTCAACCACTACTGTGGTGATCTTCAGACCTACAAAGTCGAATACAAAACTTTAACTAGAGGGCTACATACATTAAAGAAAATACATAAAGTTATAAAGCCATAAAACGATGAATTACCAATGAGTAAGAGCCTCCTTCTGCTGGAGAATCACTAGTGGAGAAACCAGTGCACGTCATACTGTATATAATGGAGGCTCCGCCCACTTCTGATGGAATGACGTCATTACTAACCAATGGGTTATAGGTCGAATATCAATGTAAAATTTCTTAGTTAAAAGAACATTGTCAAGAAATAAAAATAAACACACACTAAACTTAGTTTATTTAACAGCTATTGTCAATTAAGAAGCGTTAAAAATATTTAAACATGTACGATAAACGAACTTCGTTTTGACAGTACATGGCTTGCCCTCTCAAGGCCTGTTAGTGAACCATTTGGAACAGCTGGTTGCCGTGTACCTCCTTCCTGGAAGTGATCGGCTGTCGGATTCGCACCGTCTAATACGCGCTGCTCATGCATGGTTGTTTACATCTTTGGGCGAATTTACTGACATCTCTGAACAGTCAAAGGGACTGTGTCTGTGGTATGATATCCACATTCAACGTCTATCTTCAGGAGTTCTCGGAACCGGGCTGATGCAAAACTTTTTCTGATGTGTGTATGCAAAGTATTAAGCCGCAGAAAACGAACTGATTTCCCTAAAATGTAAACGAACATAAACATATATTGCTTTTCCATATGCACGGAGATTCGTTTTAGCCTACAAACTGGCACAGTGCACACATTCAGATTCAGGTAAAGTAAAAGGACACTATAGTACAATTACGCGGTTACAAAGCAGATGACATAAGAATGACAGAAAGTACAATAAAATGCAAAATAAACGAATGAATAGGATGGACATTTTATTAGAAAATGATGCAATGCTGCAGAAAGTATTACACTATTTAGAGATGTGAAAGACACGCTAATGAATCACCAAATCATGAAAAATACTAAAATACCAATACCTACTACTGGCAACCTGCTCATTGAAAGCCTCTGGATCAGACCTGTGATGCACATACATTTTCGGCTCCTCAAGAACATCGATGTCTCTGCCCTTAGGATCAACATGCAGGATATCTCAAGCCTGAACTTCGTATATTGGTATGTATCGTTTTTACATCTACATACGTTACATACACTACTGGTCATTAAAATTGCTACACCACGAAGATGATGTGCTACAGACGTGAAATTTAACAGACAGGAAGAAGATGCTGTGATATGCAAATGATTAGCTTTTCAGAGCATTCACACAAGGTTGTGGCCAGTGGCGACACCTACAGCGTGCTGACATGAGGAAAGTTTCCAACCGATTTCTCATACACAAATAGCAGTTGACCGGCGTTGCCTGGTGAAACTTTGTTGTGATGCCTCGTGTAAGGAGGAAAATACGTACCATCAAGTTTCCGACTTTGATAAAGATCGGATTGTAGCCTTAGCCTATCGCGATTGCGGTTTATCGTATCGCGACATTGCTGCTCGCGTTGGTCGAGATCTAATGACTGATAACAGAATATGGAGTCGGTGGGTTCAGGAGGGTAATACGAAACGCCGTACTGGATCCAAACGGCCTCGTATCACTAGCAGTCGAGATGAGAGGCATCTTATCCGCATGGCTGTAACAGATCGTGCAGCCACGTCTCGATCCCTGAGTCAACAGATGGGGGCGTTTCCAAGACAACAACCATCTACACGAACAGTTCGACGACGTTTGCAGCAGAAGGGACTATCAGCTCCGAGACCATGGCTGCGGTTACCCTTGACGCTGCATCACAGACAGGAGCGCCTGCGATGAAGACGACGAACTTGGGTGCACGAATGGCAAAACGTCGTTTTTTCGGATGAATCCAGGTTCTGTTTACAGCATCAAGACAGTAGCATCGGTATTTGGCGACATCGCGGTGAACACACATTGGAAGCGTGTATTCGTCATCGCCATACTGGCGTATCACCCAGCGTGATGGTATGGGGTGCCATTGGGTACACGTCTCGGTCACCTCTTGTTCGCATTTCCGGCACTTTTAACATTTCAGATGTGTTACGACACGTGGCTCTACCCTTCATTTGATCCCTGCGAAACCCTACATTTCAGCAGGATAATGCACGACCGCATGTTGCAGGTCCTATACGGGCCTTTCTGGATACAGAAAATGTTCGACTGCTGCCCTGGCCAGCACATTCTCCAAGTCTCTCACCAATTGAAAACTTCTGGTCAGTGGTGGCCGAGCAAGTGGCTCGTCACAATACGCCAGTCACTACTCTTGATGAACTGTGGTATCGTGTTGAAGCTGGATGTGCAGCTGTACCTGTACACGCCATCCAAGCCCTGTTTGACTCAATGCCCAGGCGTATCAAGGCCGTTATCACGGCAAGAGGTGGTTGTTCTGGGTACTTTCTCAGGATCTATGCACCCAAATTGCGTGAAAATGTAATCACATGTGAGTTCTAGTATAATATATTTATCCATGAATACCCGTTTATCATATGCATTTCTTTTTCGTGTAGCAATTTTAATGGCCAGTAGTGTAATAACCCCAACAGAATGGGTTGGATAAATTTCCTTGGATTTTAAGCAAATACCAGACGTGGCCACGCCGTGGATTCTGCACCAAACTGTTCCCAAAACTCACGTGTGAAATTTATTTTATGGATAAACAGTTACACATTCGACAGTATATTTTGTGAACACTAAGAAAGTATAGACGCTGTTAAATCTTGCTATAGTTAGTTCAACAGGTACGTTGTCTTCTGCTTAAGTAGGAGAACAAGAAAAACTTTTCTAGCCACCAGACACGCAACGGGTTTTTTAGGACAAAAATATACATCATCTTTGACTTCATTCGCTTTTGGGTCAGTGCACGTTTTCAAACTCTCCCCAATTAGTAGATTAAGCCCCTTAACTGTAAGTATGGAGCGATCGAAAAATGACGCTGTATTGCTATTATGGCCTCTCAATTGGACTCAGAATCTTTGCCAATTAATGTGGAGGTTAGTGGAAGTCAGCGTAATGTACACTTTTTAAATATTTCCAACAGTGATTGTAGTTTCGCTAGGATCGACACACATTTATTCCGCCACCGATTTCTTTACTCTTCATCTAGGCATGTTCCGCCACTGCAACTAACTGAAGGCAGTTTATTTATTGCATACGCTTCTGACTTCCTTTATTTGTAAATCATTTTCGTTGGCCGGTAATACATGTTTCTTTTTATAAATGTAATAAATGTATTATGAGGTAGTTACGATATGTTATTATGTTACTGTTTGTTACGTTTTTCTCTTGTTTTTCAGATTAGTGTCAAAGTTTGTAGCATAAATTTCGTGATGTGAAATTATCGTTCGCTGTTACGATTTCCAGCGCTGTTAGCCGATGTGTGTGGTCCTGGAGATGTGTTCATTAGTCTCCATGCTGTAGTTGGCCGATTTCCAGTCTTACTTCACCAACATTTATTTCAACACATCGCTTACATCACTCGCACTTTACATTTTGTGTTCAACATATGTGTGTTTACGGTGTGTATTGTTGCCAACTGTCGCTGTGTGTTTATCTTTTGTCTTTGGTTTGTGTTGTGGGTGTGGTTTTAATATTTTTCATTTGTTGTGTTATGTGCGTGTGTGTATGTGTGTGTGTGTGTGTGTGTGTGTGTGAGAGAGAGAGAGAGAGCGAGAGAGAGAGAGAGGGGGGGGGGGGGAGAGATAGAGGAGAGGAAGATTCATTAATTACTTATTCTGGTTATGTTTCAGATCTCTGTTTGTTATTGTTTAGTGGATAACATGATCAGAGAGTTATTGCTTATAAGGATTTTGTCATTAAGTACCTTCTTTTGACTGCAAGGGTCTTTGTGTGTGAAAGTTTTCTTGCAGTGTCAGGTGCTTTTTTGTGATTGTTCACTCTAATAACTATTATGTCTTGCTCCATGTTATTAGAGTAAATAATCACAACAAAAAGCACTGGAAGAAAACTCTCACATACAAAGAGCCCTTCCAATGAAAATGAAGGTACTTAATGACTAAATCCTTATAAGCAATAGCTCTCTGATCATGTTAGCCACTGAAACAATAACAAACAGAGATCTGAAACAGAACAAGAATAAATAATTAATGACTCTTTCTCTCCCCCCTTTTCCGTCTCTCTCTCTCTCTCTCTCTCTCTCTCTCTCACACACACACACACACACACACACACACACACACACAATAAATGAACAAAGTGCGAGTGATGTAAGCGATGTGTTGAAACAAACGTGGGTGATGTAACACAGGAGATCGGCCAACTGGAGCATGGCGACTAATGAACACATCGGCTAACAGCGCTGGAAATAATAAGTAACACCGAACGATAATATCATATCACGAAATTTATGCTACAAACATTGACTCCAATCTGAAAAACACGAGAAAGACACGACAAAATGTAACATAGTAACAATTGTAATTAAAACATAATACATTTACCATATGCATAAAAAGCAACATGTATTACAGGCCACTGAAGATGCTTCACAAATAAAGGAAGCGAAACGCATATGGCAATAAACAAACTGCCTTCAGTTAATTGCATAGACGGAACATACCTCCTTGAATGTTGAAGCAACTAAGGAACGATGGAAAACAGAAAAAATGACGATTTCTTCACTTCTAAAATTTTTGGAACAGGGGTTACACATTTTCACCATCATTTCATGATGTTTCATTTATGATTAATGGTTAACAGTAACTAACATGTTGACATCACAGATATTTCAACGAAACACACAGAACAAGACTAATCTGAAACAAAATATTCCGTATATAGACTTGACATTTGTTTCTGGTATTTGGCCAACAACTGGAAATACAACAACAATGAAAACCATTGATAACACATCTATCTTTTTGCCAAGCTGAAAAAATTTCTCTCTCTTCTAGTAGGTATTACCTGGAGAATGTTCAGTCCTTTTTTACATCTCTGCTCAATTTAACACAAGTAACAGTTTTCAGCAAACTTCTTTCAAGCCACTTTCTATAATGTCTTTTTTTCGCAATACAGTCAAGGTAGTGCGCAATTATAGCTTATTTTCTTGTTGTTATCGTTAATTGTTTGTCAGTGTTTCATTTTTGTTGCACCTCTGGCTTAGTATTTGTTGTTCTAATCGCCTATTGGAGCTGCGGTTGCCTGAAACACGGAGCTTCTTTCACATATAGCGGATCAAACGTAAAAGGAAAGTTTTGATTACTTCGTGATATCTGTTTTATGAGCTCCAGATGGATGTGGAAAATAGAATCCAAACGTCTTGAAGATTCCGGTAACAATGTGCAAACACTTTTTTTCTTCTTGTAAAGAGCTGCATCGTGAATCCCCGCGCAGCAGCAAGCTTGCCTTATTCCTTATCCCCTCGACACTTGCTCTGCCGGATGAAGTACAGAGGAGTTGCAGTTCCCTAGGGAACGGAACACAGAAAAGACAGGCTAGGGAACAGCGCGCGTTTGCTGTTGATACGGATCCCCCGTAATGCTCCAGCTTTCCAATAAGTTAAAACTAATGTTTCGTTTCAGTTCTGCAGGTGGACTTACATCACAACGGCATCAAACTTTTACTTCTAGACAAAATATTCAACAAAAAAGGCCGACTGGGTACAGAGTATACATATATACTTTGTGGCCTCTGTGTAGTTTCTCAAGCCTTCAAAATTCTCATAGCGTTGGCAACTGAAGAACGCTAGCGCATTGTTTACGGCCTGACATTGAATGAGTGAGTTGTCTAGGTACCGAAAAGCCCAGACTCAGACAGGATTGAATGGGAATTTGGACTCAGGAGGGAGACTTGCTGGGGGCAGTCCATGCAGTTATGCACAGCCACTGTGCCAAGGTGGAGCAGTGGTTAGCAGATCGGCCTAGTGAGCAGGAGACCCAGGTTCGAATCCCAGTCGCGGTACAAATTTTCCATCGTCGCTTCAGCCTACATATAACGAAATGGTCTCAGGAACCATGTAGTTTCGTGTCGTTACTGTACTTAGATTCATTTAAACGTGTTTACCGCTGATTTTGTGTTCTATTACACTGTGTAACAATGAAAATGTAAATCGAAGGAAAATAGCCAGTTTCTATCAGTTCAAATGTGCTGATCGCGAATATCACAAATACAATTCAAAATTAGCTCTAGTTTTCATTTTACACTATTTTGTTACGGTGAGATAATTATCTACGGATTTTTATGTTAAGTTTAAAATCAAATATTATAACGGTTTTTCAGAGTCTTAATAACTAGTAACAATGGATTATATTATTGTCCCTGGTCTTACTTGTGTGCAATATTTTGGATATTAACATTTTGATACAAATTTTAGTAAGCTTTTTGTCTCCCCCCCTCTTCACCTTCAGTGACTTTATTAATGCATGTAATAATTTTTGTACATTTGTTTCCAGATTAACTACCAGTCGTTGAAGTTGACTGCTATTGAAGTGAACAAAAATGCCACGAGTTTGTGTTAACAGTGTTGGCACATTTTGCTATGTGTGTGGAGAAGTGACATTTGCTTCACGAGAACAACAAATAACTCCCTTGATTAAAAAAGCTTACAGTTGTTATTTTGGGTGCAAAATAGGTGATCAGGATAAACTCTGGGCTCCACATGTGATTTGCAACACTTGCGCCAGCAACCTCAGGAATTGGATGCATGGGAAAGAACGTTCAATGCCCTTTGCAGTGCCCATGATCTGATGTGAGCCAAGTAACCATGTCAGTGACTGCTGCTTTTTATAGTTCCTCCTATCAAGAAGGGAATATCTAAAAAGAAGAGGCGGAATGTGATCTATCGTAACATTCCATCTGCCATACATCCAGCTCTACATGGGGAAGGGTTGCCAATACCTGAACCACCGACAGAGTACGAGGTTACTTCTGATGAGGATTCTGAATGTCCTGAACCATGTACATCACAAGATCCACAGTTTCTTCCAAATGTATCATCAACTGACGATCGACAAAAATTGTCTCAAAATGAGTTAAGTGATCTCATTCGAGATATGGAACTCTCTAAAGCTATGGCTGAGATTTTAGCATCAAGACTGCAGCAGCGCAATTTTCTGGAATGCAATGTAAATGTTTCATTCCACCGCAGAAGAGAGCAACAATTCACTCCTTTTTTTAACATGCAAGATAGTCTTGTGGCATGTGTAGACATAAGTGGTCTAATGAAGGCTCTCAGAATTAATTATTACCCTGATGAGTGGAGACGCTTTATTGATTCGTCAAAGTTGAGCTTAGAAACAGTGCTTTTATGTATTGGTAATGAGCTTCCTTCTATTTAAATTGGGCATAGTGTGCATAGGAAAGAGTCATACCGAAACATGAAAATTTTACTAAAAACCATGAAGTATAATAACTTTCATTGGCATATCTGTGGTGACTTGAAAGTGGTTGCACTGCTATTAGGTATGCAATTAGGGTATACTAAATATTGCTGCTTTCTGTGTGAACGGGATAGCCGATCTCGTGCATCTCATTACAGTAAACATGAATGGTCCACCAGAAAATCTCTTCAATCAGGTATAAAGAACATTAAAAGTGAACCTCTAGTAGACCCTAAAAAGAATGATCTCCCGCCCTTGCACGTCAAGTTGGGTCTCATGAGAAACTTTAAGGGAATGAACAAAGATGACGGCGCCTTTAAGTACTTAAGGCAAAAATTCCCTTACTTCAGTGATGCAAAAGTAAATGAGGGCATATTTGTAGGCCCGCAGATTCGAGAGCTTTTTGAAGACCATACTTTTGATGGAATCATATGAGGTGATGAGAAGCATGCATGGGAATGTTTTAAGTCTATTTACAGTTCTTAGGGAACAAATGAGCGATAAATTACAAGGAGATTGTATATAACTTGTTGTCATCTTACGAAAAACTTGGTTGCAAAATGTAATTGAAAATGAGTTTCTTACATAGTCATCTTGACTTCTTCCCCAGAGTTTGTGGTGCAGTAAGTGATGAACTTTGGGAGCGGTTTCATCGAGATACTGCCACATTTGAAAAGAGGTATGCCGAAAAGTGGAACCCTGCTATTGCAGCAGATTACTGCTGGACTGTCATTAGGGATGTTCCCGAGTATATGTATATACGTTAAGCCAAGCGGAAACGCTCATCTTCTGAATTTATCTCTGAACAAAAGATGTAACTGTATATACTGTACATATGGACATTTAACATTTGTAATCCTTTATATACATTTTTGACCAGTTAATTGATATATCTTCTTTTTTGCTTTACTTAGTTCTGTTACAAAGTAGACTTACAAAGTATTTTCATTCATTTAATATTATCTTAATTTTTTCTTAATGTTTTACTTTTGTACTTCCAGAATGGCACTGAAATGTATCAATACATAACACAAAACATAATTCAAGTAATTATTCACTTAAAAATTTTTGAGCTGAATCTTCGAACATGAATGCATATTTAGTTAATGAGTTATTTATCCAAAAATGTAGATTACTTTTTTTAAACTATAGCTAAATATTTATGATGATGATGATGATTTTGTATTATTTTATACTGAAATAAACATCACTAACTCAAAATCATGCAATTTACACACTTTCAGTTCAAATTTGTTGTTCAGTGTTGTTATTGTCATTGTTATTATTATTATTATTACTATTCTTGTTGTTAGTATCGTCATCGTCATGCAAGGAACGAAGAATAGTTTGACGTGATTTAAGGAAATCACATGAAACCTAAATCAGTGTGGCCCGAAGCGGATTTGAACCGATCTTCTAGGAGGTATGGCCTGTTTTTCTACTGCAGTAGGTAAACGTCTGTCGTTTTCATGACACAAGTTTTGCTTCCTTTTATATAAAAAGCATCATCAATGACCTGTAATACATAACAGTATGAGAATAACGAAAAACTGTAATATAGTATACATCTGTAAACATTATACAAAACATTTGTTGTATGTTTACAACAAACATGTATTACAGGTCACTGCTTCGTAAATAAAAAGAAGCGAAACGCGCATGGCGTGTGAACAAACAGGCTTTTATTTAGCCGCTTACTGTATTCGAACAACGGTCTCCCTCTACCATTTCTACGTTCCAAAAATTCCCTCCATTACAGAATTCATGACTCCTTGGCGCCTCATGGTGTGTCCTACCAATCGACTCATTCTTTCATTCGCGTTCTGCCATAAATTTCTTTTTTTCCAAATTTGATTCGGTAGCATTCTTCTGTAGCACGACATTCCAAAAGTTCTATCCCTTCTGGTCTGAACTGTTTATCTTTCACGTTTCAGTGCCGTACAAGGCTACACTCCAGGCAAATACATTTAGTAAATCCTTTCTAACATGTAAAATTATGTGTCATGTTAACACATTTCTCTTTTTCAGAAATGCTTTTCCTACTATTGCTAGTCTTTATTTTATATTTTACGGCGGCCGCGATGGCCTAGCGGTTCTAGGTGCGCAGTCCGGAACCGCGCGACTGCTACGGTCGCAGGTTCGAATCCTGCCTCGGGCATGGATGTGTGTGATGTCATTAGGTTAGTTAGGTTTAAGTAGTTCTAAGTTCTAGGGGACTGATGACCACAGATGTTAAGTCCCATAGTGCTCAGAGCCATTTGAACCACTATATTTTACGTCGTATCTACTTGGGTCACCACGTTATTTGCTACCTAAATAGCAGAACTCGTCTACTACTTCTAGTGTCTCTTTTCCTACCCCAATTCTCTCAGCAACCACTGATTTAACTCGACTACATTCAGTTACCCTTGTTGTTAATATTCATCTTACTACTTCTTTATAAGATACAATCCATTCCGTTTAACTGGTCTTCCGTGTCCTTTGCCATATCTGACATAATTAGTGTCATTAGCAAACTTTAAACATTTAATTTTAATTCCGAATTTCTGCTTGGTTTCTTACACAGCGTGCCCAATGTACAGACTGTATAACACCAGACCTTGTGTCTTTACGTTCTCGATTATTACTTCCTTTTCATGTTAAAAATTTATTTTATCCTCCGAGTTTAAATTGAAATCTAGTTTCCATACAAATTGCGACCAATCCTCCGCTTCTTGTATTTTATTCTTCATAAATTCAGAATTTCAATGAGAATTGTTCATTCAAAATTGTCGAAAGCTTTCTCAAAATTTAAAAATGCTATAAAAGTAGGTTACATTTCTTTAATCTATATTCTAAGGTAAGTCGTAGGCCAATATTGCTTCCTGTGGTCATACATTCTCCAGAAACCAAATTTATCTTACCCAAGGTTGGTCTCCATCAGTCATCTCATTCTTCTGTACGTAACACGTGTTAGTGTTTCGCAACCATTACTTAATAGACTGGTGGCTCAGTAATATTCACGCCTGTCAGCACCTGCCTATTTAGGAATAGGAATTACTACATTCTTCTTGAAGTCCGACAGTATTTCGACTGTCTCGTAGATCTTGCACAGCAATTGAAATAGTTTTGTCACAGCTGTCTGTCTCAAGGATTTCAGTCAGTCATGGAATGTTGCGTACTCAAGGGGCCTTTCAGTTCCATAGCTGCTTTACTGGAACCAGCCACAACTTTTTTTGATGACGGAATAGTTAGTCACAGCCTACCAAAAGTAGTGAACAGGAAGCCGTTGAAACAATTCGCAATTCACTTTCCTCTGTTCTCCTGTTAGTAAACTGTCTTTGCGGATAGACGTACTGTTCTGGAGAAACATGACATTTCTTCTCGAAATCCAGGTCTCTGTTCACGCAATTTTTCATTCAGTGATTTCAGAAGACTTTAGTGTTACATAGGATAAGAAGGATCTCTTCCGCGTCCTGCGAAATACTGGAGTTACTCATCACTTATAAAGAAGGTTTTGATTGCAAAAAGCGAGCAGCGAAAGTAGTATGTGGTTTTCACTCACGAACATCATTTAGATACCTCTTCAAGGAACTAGGTATTTTAACTACGCCACCAAAATATATACATCCGCTCATGGAGTCAGTCATGATGAATTCATCAGAGTTTGAGGAAAACAGTGTGTCCACACATACAACAGTAGAGAGAAAAATGAGGTACATTACCAACTATTAAAGTTGTCAGTGGCTCATAAAGGAATGAAACATGCAGCGACAAAAATTATTGATCATTTGCCCAACTAAATAAACTGTCTGATAGGTAGAAAAGCAAGTTTTAAATATAACTTAAAATCATTTCTCCTGGACAACTCCACCTATTCTATTGACGAATTTCTACTAAATTTACTGGAAGCTGATACCCAGTAAAAAATAAAATTAGTTTTTAAGTGTAGTTGCATGAGTAGGACTAAAATAATAATGTGTTTATTATTGTTGACACTAATCATTAAGTTTTCTATGGGACGTGTAACTAACTGGCCATAGACTTATCGTTAAATGAAATCAACATCCCCTTTCATGTCGCAGGGCTGTAAGCCATCACTAAATAGTTTGATTTGATTTTGGTATGCGATATTAGGTGCTAAGGGCGTATGTCATCCACAGCAACAAAACGGAGAAGAATATCAGTAAGATATTTTTCCTCAAAGTTACCAGCCTCTGTGCCAGCGCGGTGGCCAAGCGGTTCTAGGCGCTTCAGTCTGGAACCACGCGGCTGCTATGGTCGCAGGTTTGAATCCTGCCTCGGGCATGGATGTGTGTGATGTCCATAGGTTAGTTAGGTTTAAGTAGTTCTAAGTTTAGGGGACAGCTGACCTCAGATGTTAAGTCCCATAGCGCTTAGCGCCATTTGAACCAGCCTCTGGAGTCGAGTTCGCTAACGCACGTCAGTGCGGTGCCGTTCGACGCGGAGGTGGCCAATTGGAGCACTAGAAGCTTCACCGCCAGTATTTGGCAGGCAAGGGGAGGAAATAGTAATTGTCGGACACCAAACTTCGCGTCAATGTCCTCGATTAAAATTGAAAATTCTCCTCATCCTGAAGTGTGTGAATATGATACTTCTAATGGGGAAATTAAGTTTAGTGTGTCCCTTGGTCCTATTCGATAGGAATAGGCTATGGGCCAGAACCGGGTTTCATTACCTCACTTCTCTTACCAACATACAACACGAACTGCTGATATCTGTTTTACGGGCATGAGGGGGCGGTCCAAGGCGTAATTCTCTGCCTGAAGTTTCGTCTTCCAAAGCTGTAGACATCATCAGAGGCTTTAATGACTCAGAAATCAGTTACAGACTCGAACAAGCTCAGCAACACAAACTGTTTATAATGGCTTGTTGCAGTTCAAGTGCAGCTACTCACAGAGGACCAGTGTGGGTTCTAGTTATCGTATGACAGCGAAACTTACTAGATATTCTAATACGTTAATGTGGAACCGATTTACGCTGGAAAAAATTGGTTGCAATTTTGGCCACCAGATGCAAATCTGGCGCTGTACAGCATCTCGCCCATGTCTCCGGGGCTCACATAGAACAAACTGTGTAAGCGGCCGTTAGTAATAACATCAACATTATGCCTTTCTCACTTGTTTGACCTTTTCTGTCCATGACCCTTTCCTAATCCATTGGATATGGAAATAGTTCTATACATCTTTCTTACATCCAAACCGTCAAATTGGCATCTAGTGGCCTAAATTGGACCTGTTTTTGCAGCCTTTATCGGTTCCGCATTAACGCATTAGAATATCTACAAAGTTTCGTTGTCATACGATAGTTACAGCCCACACTGGACCTATGTATGTAGCTGCATTTCAGTTATAACCTCCCGGTATGTATCCACGCCACGGTCGGTTCGTGACGTCATCAGACTGCCTAAGATCGTGGTGTCGCGCGATAGTTGCTATGGAGCTTGTAATGGGGAGGAGTCTGTTTTATTTGGCACTAAGAACTACAACTTGTCCAATTACAGTCTTCCTTCTTTTCTGCTGAAATTGTTTTTGTGCCTCTCTGTACATCTTGGCGCAGAAATTATTGCATCAACTGATGATTCTTCGAGCACTGGAAGACGAAACGTTAGGCAGAGAATTATGCCTTGGACCACACCCTAATGCACACAAAAAGAATATCAGAAATTACGCAAACACCGATCGTGAAACCCTGTATTCTTTGATGGAAAGTAAACATGTTACCACACTATACACAGAATACATGGCATTCGCCTACCCTTTTTTTTTTTTTTTTAAATGTTCGAATATCTCCAACATGTGCGATGTGTGACTGTGTATAGTATGTGGAACTAGTACATATTTTATTATGTTTCGCTTATGCTGAAGTGGAAAGCTTACAGAGGCGGAAGGAAGTACGAAACAGAAGCCCAGAGTCCTTACTCTCTTACATATAAACGGGTAATTTGGGCTAGTACGCTGGACGTAGGCACGATATTGATTATTCAGAAACATGTAGGGCAGTTTATCCGCTCACGAACAGGTTTCGGGGACGAAAACTACCTCCTGCTTCTTGACTCTCATTAATTACATTTCATGTCTCTATACTTTACTGACTTCTATCTCAGAGGAAGATGTCTGAAGCTTACCAAAATTTTAGCTATCAACGAAAACACCACTGTTCGGCGCGACCTCACCGGGAAGGTTGGTGTGTGTACTCATCACGTTCCACGAGGAACAGACGACGTCTTGCGATGTGGAGTGAAGGTCTGTCAATTGATCTCTAGCGTGTTCAGGTCGGTGTCGTGCATAACTGCCTTCTCTGGTGGCAGCTGTGCTACGCTGACGTCATCTCCCACCTGTACTTATTACTTACAACACACAACCACTTACAGTGCACTATTGGCGGCAGTTACACGAACAGACAAGCTGTCCCAGAAAGTCTGCTTCTACGTATCTGCTGGCTAGTGAACAGTCTCGAATATTGCAAAGACACAACATAATACAAAAATCGCTGTTGAAAATGTACACTGCTGCATTATGACATTGTATAACTCGTAAATACTTTCACACAAATATCATTGCTTTTAGTGAAAAACTTTCTTGCTATAGATAGGCGCGTCATGATCGTTTTGTTGCATATAGCCGATCAACGATCATACAGGGTGATTACAATTAAAGTTAAACTTTCAAACCGCTGTAGAAATAACACCACTTGTCAGAATAACGTCAAATTACGACGGAATGTTATCGGAGAAGGGGAAAACGTATGGCAGAAGAAGAATAAATAGTTACAAAATGTAGCAATAGATGGCGCTGTAAGCATCATAATTTATTAGTGGTGGACTACAAATGACAAATGAATCATATAACAATGCCAAAGGTGAACGTTTGACGTTAAACAAACTATACTACACATTGTTCATGGGTGTACAGGTGTGATACTGTTAGTTACGTAAGCCCATTCACCACGACAAGGTCATATCACATCGGATGGCAAAAATCTCTCTTTAATTGTCCTGAGGCCAAAAACCGCATAAAAAGCATCAATCACATCGGTTTTTAACTGTCCTGAAGCCAGAAACGGCATAAAAAGCATCAATCAAAATCAAATCGGATTATTAATTTCCGTGTGACTGGCGCAAAACATGTTCAATTTGCTGTCCACCGTTTTCTGCAACAATTTGAAATCGAGAAACAGCATGTGCCACAACTGATCTAAGTGTTTTCGGGGCACCGTTAACTGCGCAATGCGTGCTTTCAGTGCAGCTAAGTATCGGAACACTGAACACATCTTTCAGGTAACACTACAGCTATAAGTCTCACTTATTAAGGTCGGTTGATCGGAATGGCCAGGCTGTAGGGAAATGGTGCCAGATAAATCTAGCATTTCCGAAATGGCGCTTCAGCAGCTGCTTAATTGGATTTCCAATGTGCGTAGGTGCGCCATCTTGCATAAAAATGGTCCCATCCACACATCCACGCTGATGGAGAGTTGGAAAGACGGTACAGGTAACAGGACCGGAAGCACCCGTCTCTTCTAAAAGGTATGGCCCTACGATAAGTGATGCCGTAAACGCGCATCACACTGTGTCCTTTTCAGGATGAAGTGGTACTGGTTGACTTGCGTGAGGATTTTTCGTTGCCCATATTCGACAATTCTGTGTATTGACATAGCCTGTCAGATGGAAGTGCGCTCCGTCTGCCCAATAAATCTTCCACGGCCAATCATTGCCCACTTCCATGCGAGCAAGAAATTCTAAAGCAAAGGTCTCTCTTCTGGCCGATCAACAGGAAGCAACTCGTGCACATGGATAATTTTGATTGGATAGCAAAGAAGGATGTTTCGTAGAATTTTACTCACCGTGGTCACAGGGATGTCCAATGTTCCGTCAATTCTCCGTGCACTACACGTTTGCACACCACCACTCGTCTCCTCCTGCACTGCTGTGGCCACTGCTTCCACTGACGTCGAATCAATTCGTTTCTTCTCTCTACCAGGTTGCACACCAAAAGAACCCGTCTTTTCGAATTTCCGAATCATGTTTCCCAGACACGCGGCAGTCATCGGACCAACGCCTTTTTTCAAACCCTTCAGTGTCTGGAACTTCTGCAGAGCGACGTGTGCACAATCATTATTCTTGTAATACAGCTTTACAAGCGGAGCACGATCCTGCATTGAGATGTTCATGACGAACGTCGCAGACGCGAAAGGAGGAAAAGCCGTGTACGCGGCATGTTTATACCAACTTAAATTGGTCGTGCGCATGACAGGTGTTTTCATTCGCGTATTCTGACACACAGAAAGCCATCTATTCATCAATTTTCACACTATTTTTTCTTCTGCCATACGTTTTCCCCCTTCTCCGATAATATTCCGTTGCAATCTGACCTCATTCTGAGCAGTGGTGTTATTTCTATAGCGTTTTAAAAATTTAACTTTAATTATAATCACCCTGTATAATGCAGTTTGTCAAGTCGCAGCAAAATGCACACTTTTGAACGGTATATCCATCTGAGCAAAAGTGTCCAATACTAAATATAGCGAAGGATACTCATTAAAAATCAAATGGCTCTGAGCACTATGGGACGTAACATCTGAGGTCATCAGTCCCCTAGAACAAAGCGACGTTCCTAGAGAACATAACACTAAATAAAAATCAGCAGCCGGCCGCTGTTAGTTAGGTTTACTTAGTTATAAAATATGGTTCAAATGGCTCTGAGCACTATGGGACTTAACTTCTGAGGTCATCAGTCCCCTAGAACTTAGAACTACTTAAACCTAACTAACCTGAGGACATCACACACATCCATGCCCGAGGCAGGATTCGAACCTGCGACCGTAGGAGTCGCGCGGTTCCGGACTGAGCGCCTAGAACCGCGAGACCACCGCGGCCGGCTTTCAGTTATATATACGTAGCTTTTATACACCCTATGTATACAGATTTGAATACTGAATAGACTTTGTATTAAAACTATAAGATCTAATTACATTTTCCTTTGCAGTGCATCGGAATGGAGACTGTAAGAGATATCAAAAAGAGATATTCATGTGAGATTGTTACAGTCAACTTCTCTGAAAATTTCTTTCGCAGTTAGACAAAATGACTCATAAAGAAATGTCTTAGACCTTCTGGTAATAAACAGACCCGAACTTTGTCGATCGAGGTAAATTGGAGAGAGGAAATAGTGATCGTAAGGAAATTCTACTGCCGAAGAAGCAGCTTAGCGATAGCCGTAGGGGCATAAGTCCCCATAAGTGTGCAATTTGGTGACGATTCCGTACGTGGGTTTCTGTTCTTCATTGGGTTCTGAAGGCACAGTCTAGAATTCCACGTAATGTATCGGTAACGGTTCGTTGCATCCTGTGTACGAACGATTCTCGTCCCTTACTGGCCATCATCACGATTATAACTGTCTGCTTTTGTGTCATCAGGTCCACGCTTGAGTGCGTTCGCTCCCTCAGCTACAGAGACGGGTTACTTTGTTTTACAGTAAAAATAAAAATTTGTGACACTCTTATCAGATGATTAAGTTTTTGACGAGAGAAAAAGCGTCAAATTAGCATAAAGTTTTGTAGTACTTTAAGAAATGTGAGGGTAATACGCGACGGCATTCTGGAAACTAAATCTCATTGGTTTTGTAGTGTTATTAAATCGGTATTCAGTGTGACGTCATATCTACGGATGCGTGCGTGGTTCTTGTATAGAGGAATACTAGCTTATTAGACATAAAGCTCTTCACACTCCCATCAATACGTAACACAAGATGACAGCTTTCACAATTCCTGGTCATTCACATACACGCTTCGAAAGAGAAATGCGAAACAAGCTTCCAACACCGCCCGTAGCACAAGGCCAACGGAGTAGCTGCAGATGGAAGCTTATTAAGCTTGCGAGTTACTTTGCGAATCTGATTACGGAGAACAGGATTTTGCTTCCAAGTCACAAAACATGGACCCTCGTAGTTCTTCCAGCGAAGCTTTTGATACCGAGCCACGGAACTTGAGCGCTCAGTGTTCCCAAAGAACCGCTGTTGTTTGGCTTGGGGAGCCATAAAAGAGGCACTTCCAAATCTTCAAAGGCATCCACTGCTTGTTCTAAGAGGTGCTTCTGCGATTTCACGACGTTTGCAAAGCTCACCTTTGTTGCTGTGCTGTGGGCGTCAAAGAATCTGCAAGTTGAGAGTGGATGAGACTGTAAGGTTTCTGTGACATTGGCGTCCTGCCGCATGACGCTTATTGCTTGCTTACTGTGTAAGCTTGGGTAGACTACAGACGGAAATCTTTACATTGATAAATCGTGAAAGGCTTGCACAGTGTAATACATTAAAATTATCAGCCACTTTTATTATTATTGTTATTATTATTATTATTATCAGCAAAAGAACAGACTAAAACTAGGTGCCGTAGATTATGTATAACATTGTAACCGAAAATTTGTAAGTCCCACACGAGCACAGTTTGTTACAGCGAAGCAGAGTTTTATTCTGAACAGCACAGTCCTTACACTACCGCTGGCCATCATGTGGCCATTGGGAAGACGGTTCAGCCCATTTCATACAGTTAAAATAGAGTTTTTCTAAATTCACAGCCACAGGAAAATGTGACGGAATAGATAGTATTATAAATGTACCAGTCCGCCACATATCGCCTTCATCCGCACTTCGTCACAAAATAATTCTATATGCTTCAGTTTCTATTGTTAGGAACATGACATTTCGGCAGTAGAAATACAACACGATTGCAGTAGCCAAGCAAATATCACTAAACCAAAAATCTTCCAGAGGTATGCTAAGTCTGTCGCAAGCAGCTTCACCGAACCGTCGAACGATGCGAGGAGGGCTTGAGCAGTGTTGAATGACACTACGCCACCAGTGTTTCCGCGAAGGTGTAAGAGTATGTGGATTGACGCGCAGCGTCTATGTATCGAGAGGCATCCGATGCCAAACTATGGGAAGGGAGAGCTACAGGGTAGTCTGGTTATCCACTGAGAGGGATCCATGTCATTTCTCTGCTTCAGAATACTTCGACCAAGTTTATAAGGATAAGGTTCCTTCCTTAAGAATGAGACGTGCTAATTTTGAATGATTTATAGTATTTATGTTTGCGTGTAATCGTTTTTCAGCGTACAAGAACGTTATCAAAAAGCAGACAACCAACGTGTAGATAAAAAACGTTAGAAAACATACGCTCACGAGACAGAACATCATGATTACCTGCTTAATAGCGTATTGGCCCACTTTTGGAACCCAGTACAGCAGTAATTTTAGTTTGCATGATTTCGACAAGTCCTCGGCAAATTTCCGAACGTATTTTGCAGAAGATGTCTACGCAAAGGCCACGCATTTCCCATAAATCACTGGCAGGTGTTTCGTGGATGCGGAACTGCCACCCGATAGCATCCTAGCTGTGTATCATTGGGTTCGGATTAGGTGAATTTTATGAGCAAGGAATCAACTTGACTTCACTAGCATTCTCTTCAGACCACGGCCAGTTACGCTGCTGGAAGCTGTAATCGCTGTCGGAGAAGACATCAAGCACGGAGGGATGCAGGTGGTCCACAATAATGTTTACGTAATCCCCAGCTAACAGGGTGCCGTCGATTGCTACAGTAAGTCCCATACAAGACGAAAATAATGTTCCAGACAGCATAATACTCCCCCCTGCAGCACCCGTGGTACGATGCGTGTTTCGAGCAGCCTTTCTCCTGGATGACAGCATATCAGGTCACGGCCATCGACCTGGTGTGACAAGAAACATGATTCATTCGACCAAGTGATACGTTTCCGTTGGTACACTGTTTAGTTTCGATCACCCTCACCATGAGGGGACCAGGCTTACCACGGCTGCTTACAGGACCAGCCCCATACCCAATCTCTGTGCTGAAGCTGGCCCACCAACAATCACCATCCGGCCGCAACTTCCTCATGGTACATAAAGCATCTAAGTTTTTCTCTGCTCCAAATTTATCTGCCTACCATCCTATTGCTCGTCCAGCTTTGGATCTGATTTTCTCTAATTGTCCATGAGCAACTAGGTAGTTTGGAATCCGTGTGAAGTATGTGCTGGAGTCACTTCGTTTACGACAAGTACAAACCCAAATCGAGGATTTTAACCTACTGCCTAGAGTAATTTTAGATTTAATGCGGTACAGGAGAGGCCGCACTCCTGCATCTGATTTACATCTATATTTTATGAAACTTAAATGAGCACCACAACTGTATAGCTGTATTCAGAGATGGGTCTAAAAGTGGGGATTTCATTGGTTCCTCTATTGCTTTCCTCAAGATTCGATAGCCTCAAGACTTCACCGTCCTCGACGCGGAATTATACACGAACTTTCGAGCACTGGGGCAGATGAGATGTCTTGCGACTGCTCAATTCCTCGTCTGTTCCCACTCCCTGAATGTCCTTCTCTCTCTACACCCAGCAGAAAAAGTAGTCCAGGATATCCACGACGCCCTTCTGCAGCTACAAACGTTGGGGAAAGAGGTGTCTTTGTGTTGGGTGCCAGGGCACATGGGTATCAAGGGAAACTAAATGGCGGTTGTAGCGGCCAAGGTTGCGTATCACGACCCTCAGCTAGTTCAGTGTGCCGTCTCTCTACATCCTGTCACCTCGCAGTTGAGATGTATTCATGCATCGATGGGGAGACGAGCGATTGGAGTGTCAGACAATAAGCTGCGACTGGTGAAGCGCACAACGCGGCCGTGTGTACTTACTTCCCACCACGCAAACGGCACGAGGTCCTTCCCATTCATCTTCGCAAAGGCAACAGCTCTATGGGCATGGCGTCTTGCTCCGGCGAGAGAATCCTCCAGTCAGCGGGGCTTGTGGTATACAACACACAGTGCGCCAGTTTAAGTAGACTGCATTGTGTATTCCGACAAGAGGGCAGCAGTTTAATTGTCAACACAATTGCCCTCGATTTTGCCGGCCGTGATAGCCGAGCGGTTCTAGGCGCTTCAGTCCGGAACCGCGCGGCTGCTACGGTCGCAGGTTCGAATCCTGCCTCGGGCATGGATGTGTGTGCTGTCCTTAGGTTAGTTAGGTGTAAGTAGTTCAAGTTCTAGGGGACTGATGACCTCAGATGTAAAGTCCCATAGTGCTCAGAGCCATTTTTTTTTTGCCCTCGATTTTAACTAACATTCAGCTGACAGTTTGGGTTTGTGAAATTTCTGACTTATACACTGGCTCCTCCGTGTTTGTTGTAAGTGATCAGCCAGCCACGTATTATTATGAATATATTTTGGGTTTCTTCTTGTCTTATATGTATTTTAATTGACATTTTTAGAACATCTGACCATTTTCACAGTATGTGACGTTCTGTGAATGTGCCGATGATCATGCGAGAGGTTTTGAGAGGGTGAGTGCAGTTTTATACCAGATTGCATTCCACTACTTTTATTAAATTTTGACCATTTAGCCACATTCATTTCTAGTAATTTTGGTAAGGGGGCTGATGATATCGCCGTTGTGCGCCCCTAAATCACAAAAACACACAACTCGATGACCATTTACCAACTGAAATCGTAATTGACGATGTCATTGAGAGCACAGGGGAGCCGGCCGCTGTGGCCGAGCGGTTCTGGGTGTTTCAGCCCGGAACCACGCGACCGCTACGGTCGCAGGTTCAAATCCTGCCTCGGGCATGGATGTGTGTGATGTTCTTAAATTAGTTATGTTTAAGTAGTTCTAAGTTCTAGGGGACTGATGACCTCAGATGTTAATGCTCAGAGCCATTTTTTGCTTTCCGCGGAGTGCATCCTTCACTGGGCCAAACAGGTGGAAGTCAGAAGGTGCAAAATCCGACCTCAGGGGTGGATGAGGAAGAAAAGTCCAATAAAGTTTTGTGAGCTTCTCTCGGGCTGGTAGACTTGTGTGAGGCCTCACGTTGTCATGCAGAAGGAAAAGTTTGTTTGCATTTTTTTGCAACCAACACAATGAAGCTGTGTCTATAATTCCATAGCTGTGTGCAGCCGGCCGACACGCGTGAGATCGGACAGGTTTCCACGACATAGCGATGATGACAGACACCTAGCCGAACAACTCACTGTGCATTTGTTCATTGCCGTGTCCCCGTAGACATTCTGCAAGCTCCTATGAATATCTGTGATGCTCTGATTTTCTGCCGAAAGAAATCGGTGAAAGCTCTCCGCTTGGAACGCAGCTGCGTTGTAGACGCCATTTTGAAGGCTACGTACAGCGCCACTACATATCAAATGGTTCAAATGGCTCTGAGCACTATGGGACTTAACTTCTAAGGTCATCAGTCCCCTAGAACTTAGAACTACTTAAATCTAACTAACCTAAGGACATCACACACATCCATGCCCGAGACAGGATTCGAACCTGCGACCGTAGCGGTCGCGTGGTTCACGACATATCGCAACTTCATGAAACTGTAGGGGCAGAAGCGAGAGTATTCTACGATGTCCGAGAACAGCTTCTGCATTTTTTCAACAGAAAAAGGCCGAGTAAAATAATTTTTTGCGTTATGTATTGAAGGTTCTCGTGTTTAACTTCAGTTCCAAATGTGTAAACGGTGTGTGAGTATGAAGGGGTATCCTACAGTTTCATCGCGAGCGTATCTCGGCTTCTGCATTGAACAGGGAGCAGAGCTCAGGTTGGGAACTTTGATAGACCTAACAGTAGAGCAGGCTTTAATCAGCGGCCCTGTTAAGGAGAGCGCGGTTGGGCACACCTGTCGCCGCCGGGGCGAGCTACTCCAGTAATTACGCAGACGGCTCGTTACTGCAGTTCCTTGTGCCTCGGCCTTCAGTTACGCCAAATTGTTTCTGAACCAAACGTCTCTTAACTCTGCCTCATTACAGTCGAAGAGGTTACTGTCTGCACTCTCGATGAACTAACAAATCGCACCCTGGCAAGAACCGTGACAAAATTTGAAAACGCAGTACTTAACAAAGGTCGAATTAAACAATCTACACACATCAGAAAAAGTTTTGCATCAGCCTGGTTCTAAGAACTCATTAAGATAGACGTTGACTGCGGATAGTGTATCACAGACACAGTCCTTTTGACTGTTCAGAAACGTCACTAAACCTGCCCAAAGATGTAAACAACAATGAATGAGCAGCGCCTGTTAGACCGAGGGGGTCCGACAGCCGATCAGTTCCAGTCATTCCACTAGGAAGGGGGTACACGGCTCCTGTTGTCTGTAGTTCAACCATGCCTAGACTGTCAATATCGCGGTTAGATTACGTCCGCATTGTTAAATTGGTGCCAAGATGGGCTTACAACAAGGGAAGTGTTCAGGTGTCTCGGAGTGAACCAAAGCTATGTTGTTCGGACATGGAGGAGATACAGAGAGACATGAACTGTCGATGACATGCCTCGCTCAGGCCGCGCAAGGGCTACTACTGCATTGGATGACCGCTACCTACGGATTATGGCTCGGAGGAATCCTGACAGCAGCGCCACCTTGTTGAATAATGCTTTTCGTGCAGTCATGGACTGTGCGGTTGGTCCTGGCGGAGGTTCGAGTCCTCCCTCGGGCATGGGTGTGTGTGTTCGTCCTTAGGATAATTTAGATTAAGTAGTGTGTAAGCTTAGGGACTGATGACTTTAGCAGTTAAATCCCATAAGACTTCACACACATCTGAACATTTTTTTGCAGCCACAGGACGTCGTGTTATAACTCAAACTGTGCGCAATAGGCTGCATGATACGCAACTTCATTCCTGACGTCCATGGCGAGGTTCATGTTCGCAACCACGTCGCCATGCAGCGCGGTACACATTGACCCAACAACATGCCGAATGGACCGCTCAGGATTAGCATCACGTTCTCATCAACGATGAGTGGCGCACATGCCTTCAACTAGACAATCGTCGGAGATGTGTTTGGAGACAACCCGGTCAGACTGAACGCCTTAGACGCACTGTCCAGCGATTGCAGCAAGGTCGAGGTTCCCTGCTGTTTTGGGGTTGCCTTATGTGGGGCCGACGTACGACTCTGGTGGTCCTGGAAGGCGCGGTAACGGATGTACGATGCGTGAATGCCATCCTCCGACCGATAGTGCAATAATATCGGTACCATATTGGCGAGGCAGTAGTCTTCATTGACGACAATTCGTGCCCCCATCGTGCACATCTTGTGAGTGACTTCCTTCACGATAACGACATCGCTCGGCTAGAGTGGCCAGCATGTTCTCCAGACATGAACCCTATCAAACTTGCCTTGGACAGATTGAAAAGGGCTGTTTATGGACGACGTGACCACACAAACCACTCTGAGGGATGTACGCCGAATCGCCGTTGAGGAGTGGGACAATTTGGACCAACAGTGCCTTGATGAACTTGTGGATAGTATGCCACGACCAATACAGGCATGCATCAGTACAAGAGGACGTACTACTGGGTATTAGAGGTACCGGTGTGTACAGCAATCTGGACCACCACCTCAGAAGTCTCGCTGTATGGTGGTATAATATGCAAAGTGAGGTTTTCATGAGCAGTAAAAAGAGCGGAAGTGGTGTTTATGTTGATCTCTACTCCAATTTTCTGTACAGGCTCTGGAACTCTCGGAACCGAGGTGATGCAAAACTTTTTTTGATGTATATAAAACTACATTGAAATAGTACGTGTCTCCTTTAAATTTGAATTAAGGATTTGTGTCAGTAAATTTCGCTTTATTCTATACAACAGTAATATGGAAATGTAGTTCTGTTCTAATCAAATGTGAGGCGTCATATATACGTAATGTGATACAATACGGCATTCGGACCTCCACTAGACAAAGTTAGTACTTAGAAAAAAATTTGAAAACAAATAGTCATTGTTTAATTAGAAAAATACAAAATACAAAATAATAATTTATGAAAATAATGCAATTAAATATGTAAAATGCATTGTGTGCCATGTAAGGAAAGCAGTTTACGAAAACAGAAAATTATAAATAGGCTTTTATAATGTAGGAATACTTTTTGCTGAGAAAATGGTTTCAATATGAACATCTTTATAGCTGAAATTTCCATTTTTTCCTCCCACGCTGCAGTCCACGAATTTTCGTAATATATGCTGCAGCTGTAATCGTCAAAAGGTGTTTGTTCCTTCAGATATGCATGCATGCAAGACATTCTTATGTGAGATACGCATTACGAGCACAGACATTATAATAATACGTGATATGAAAAATTATATTCAACTTACCTTTTACATGGAACGTGTTACAACACAGAATGTGTCGGTCTTGACCCATGTACACCTGCCAGTACCAATGCTCAATTGACTCTGTTCTTGCCGTGGCGAGCCACGAAGTAGCCTACAAAGAAACTAACACAACTGGCCTGAAGTGGACAAATTACGAGAAAGAGATTTGACGTTTTTCGTGCACGTAGGGCCCCTTCAAGCGTATTTTTCTGTGACATCATCTAAAAATTGCCGATTTTAGACTCATGTTACTTTTATTGCCGCGGTACCATAGTTATTAAATTTTTCTTTCAACTTTATGTCCATGACAGGAAAATAGTGAATCACTGTTTCGTGAAACACGTAGAAGTATTTCTTCAAATTCGTATTTCTTTTTCGAAATGGGTGTAATATACCGGAATACGTTGTGTACTCTCTTTAGAACACACACAGCTATAAAGAATACGATGGCAAATAACAATTCTATTTCTTAAAATAACTGTGTTGTGATATTCATTCAGATGGATTATCACTCCCACATACATTTCTTTGACAATTTCGTCTAATTCAGCTTCATACCAACGAAAATACGTCGAGAGGTGGTTATTGTCGTGAATATATGGGGTCGTATTGCCAACGATTAAATGAGTCGACCTCACGTACTTCCCGATAAAATGGACGGAATCGTGTTCAACATGTTCCTTTATAATGTGTTCCCACAGTATCTAGATGATGAGCCACTAAAAATTCGTCAGATTATGTGGTTTCCGTATGACGGGCTGCTGGCACACTTTTTTTCTCCATGTTAAGAAACACGTTGATGAACAGTTTGTATGGTGATTAATTGATCACGGTGGTCCTTTTCCATGGCCAGCTCGGTAACCATACACTGTTCTTCTGGTGGTGCGTGAAGAGGCTATTTTACGAGATCCACACTGATATTCACATGTATCTTGTCGCTAAAATTGTCGCAGCCGGCAGAAGTAGCGAGTGGTTATAACTGAAATTGCGAGACATACAGGGATCCATTTTGTGCTGTACATGCAACCGACTCACACTGGAAAAAAAAGAATGATTTCCAACTTTGGCCACCAGGTGCAAATCTGGCGCTCTGAGTATAAGAAAGATGCATAGAAATATTTCCATATGTAATGGATTAGGAACGAAATATGGGCAGAAAAGGCCAAATACGATGCTGCATCCGTAAAACGACGTGATCAACGATTGCTCGCAGTAGTTCTGGTGGAATCGGAGCCAGTGTTCCTTCATACTGGCCTTCAGATCAGGTAGAGACCGAGCGTATCCCTGGCAAAAGGCCTTCCTTTAGATATCTCTAGAGCCAAAAGTCGCATGGATTCACATCGGGTGATCTTGCGCGCCATGCATCCGGAAAACCTCTGGAGATAACACATTCGTGGAAGGTTGCATTAAGCAGATATTTTAATGGTAGAGCAGCATGAGGTGGTGCCCCATCTTGCTTAAAATGGTGGTTCTCACACGTTTCCTCTCTTCCAAAGCGGGAATCACATGCTCTACAAGGGGTCTCGATAACGTGCAGACGTCACGGAACACCTGACAAGCCTTCTGGGTGTATTCTCTCCAAAGAAGAACGGACCGAGACTGAACGTGCTTGTGAATTAAACCACACAGTCACATTCGGCGAGTGCAATGGGTCTTCGTGCACAACACGCCGATTAACAGTACCCCAAATCTGGTAGTTCTGTGTATTCACTACACCCTGTAGTGCAGAATGTGCCATGTCACCCCAAAGAATATTGCCCAGCCACATGTCATCAACTTCGATCCACGCCAGAAGCCGAAGAGCAAACTCAGAACGTTGCGGCAGATCGTGAGGTTTCAGTTGCTGCACAGTCTGGTCCTTGTACAGGTACAAGCGAACTGTTGATCAAGGGATAGGCAATTTTTGTGACACCGCACAAGCACTAGCATCACCTGCGGCATGAGCTGCGTGGTCAGTTACAGCAACAGCAATCTCATCAATAGCTTCCACCAGGATAAGGATGCCTTCTCTTCCAGGTTCCACACCAAGCCCATTCTTGTTTTAGAATTGCATTATCATTTTCTTTAAACCATTTAATGACCTTGGGCTTCTACTCAGGCCTTTCAGTAAGCAACACTGTCTCAGGGCAGCACTGCAGTTGCCGCCGTTCGTGTAAAACAGTTTCGCTAACAGCGCACGATCTCTCTTCTCTATAGCTATACTGTTCATTCACTTAATGGCTTGTCAAATGACAACACGTATGTCATACCGTCATACAAACAATGTGCGACGCCAGATTTGCACGTAGTGGCCAAAGCCCGAACTGTTTTTTTCCAACGTAAATCGGTTCGGCATTAATGCACTACCATATATACCAACTATCGCTGCCATACGATAATTACAGCCCGTAGTGTACCTCCATGGGTAGCTGTAAGCACCAGGTAGTAGGCAATGCTAATTTTTTGGGATGTTTAAGCACACGAAATATTCGATGGTGCGTCGCTTTACACAGTGCCGTGATCGTGGTTGTCGGAAATTCGAATAATAAGTCTAATGAAAGGTTATGTATTTGTACATACTGTGCACTAAAGAACAGATCGATCGGAGTGTGATGAAGGTGTCAGTGTTTCGTTTTAGGGTCGTTGCGTTACTCTGTTTTTCCCATTATTGGTTTCGCTGATTTTATATTAAAGACGTTTGCAACAAACTGCATAAATCATAGTTTCATTATTATTCCTTACACCAAAATACTCAGTAAATATCTCTTAACAACTTTCTAAGCTTCGTCGGTGGAGATCGGATTCACCTTCAACAGCTGCGATTCGCAGAACAGAGAACTAAAAAAATTGTGCATCTGTTTCGTTATGCGCTTTGGACGTTTGCGAAATAATGTCGCCTTCAGGGGTAGTGCAGCGCTGAAATTTTAACTTAATGCGGTATAGTACATGGAGAGAATACTTCTGCGCAGCAAAATAGCCACACCGATGATAGAATGACCTCTACGACACGCGTTAGCACTGAATAAATAAGTGATAAGCAAAATGGTATTTAGCTCTCAGACATATCAATTGTTTAATGTTTTATTATGGGTCCTTTATTGAGTTCTTGCTAATATGTTGGTTTTTTGTTTTCACAGGTAAGTAACAGCTTCGTGTGCTGCAGCGTTTAACACACGTACCAGTAAGTAAAATAAATGCTACTCTTATGTACGATACATCTATTCTGTTGATGTTGACTTATTCTTTAGTATATCGAAGTTTAGTTTAAATGTATTCATAAAACAGTAGACACTTCCATCAATATTGCGTGCGTAACAGCACGTGGAGGTCCGCAGATCCCCTACAACTATGAGATACTCTGGCAATAACTGATTTTGGGGCTTTATTTCAACATTTGAAATCACACAACATTTTCTTTTATCCGTGCAGGAGGACAGTTAGTGATAATTTGTATATATTGGTGCTAAACATATAACTTACAGGCTGAAGGGAAGGGCTGTAGAAACTAAAACAAGGGACTCGCATTCGCCTGTGGTAAGTGCATTGCCATGCTGGAGTGTACCTACTGAGATTCGACAGTTCCTTCCTTTAGTCATTTAATGTGAGTGTCGATATGATTTGTTTAAGTAACAATGTAATGGCCTCTAGTCTATCTCTGACCACCTTTTCGTCGAAAGAGTGAAGTGCCACAGTGATTAAGGCACTTCACTTCGACTTCGGCAATACCTGTCCCACCATAAAGATGCAGGATTTCCGTGGTTTCTCTAATAACGGAACCACAAAACCTGTCTTCGTTCGACGTAACCAGGACGCTGTTCTCTGCATCTCCTTTATTCTTAATCGGAGAGATGGCTTAGAGTTGCAGCAACATTTCTGCTCTGGCTATTATGTGTGTTTCCTGTACCGTTGTAAGTTAGCACGCAACAATTCCTTCCCCATTCTTATTAGGTTTGAAAGGTACATGTAGAAGATGGTCAAAAACCAAAAACGATACTTTAGTGAACACTGAAAGCAGAGAATAGTTCTCGGCGTTCCGACTCGTTACAATAACAAGCAGTCATATTCTCACTTCTTTTTATATCCCACACCCGTGTTTTTACGTCCTCAGAAAATCTAGTAGACGGAAACCAAGCGGTTACGAGTAGATGTCACTTGGAATGGACATAGGATTAAAACTGTATGTCCTTACGTATCACGCCCTATGTTGTCTATTGGTGGCAGTGGTCAATAATGAACACCTATTTAATTTTATCCATTTCGTTTGAAACAGCAGTTACTGTACTAATTGAAAGGAATGTGCATGTTCACTCCCCCTTAATTTCTGTCACGTTTACTACAGGTCTGCTAGCTTTCTAAGGAAATGCGAAGAGCAGAGTACAGGGAGGAGAATGGCACTGCAACACACAAACAGTGAGAACCTGTTCGCAGAAAAACGTTATACCGCTTGAAGTTTTCTCCACTAGCTTTCCGCCGCAGTTTTTCTACAAATTAAACATGGAGAATGATTTGGCGTTCTTTCTTACTTATGCAAACATTATCTCACAGCCTTCATCTGGTGATTAATTTAGAAAGATCGACATCAAATGTTCAAATGTGTGTGAAATCTTATGGGACATAACTGCTAAGGTCATCAGTCCCTAAGCTTACACACTACTTAACCTAAATTATCCTAAGGACAAACACTCACACCTATGCCCAAGGGAGTCCATGACTGCAGCGCCTGAGACCGCTCGGCTAATCCCGCGCGGCAGATCGACATCAGTTGTACTAATACTTATTCGAACCTTGACCGGCTTCGGGATTTTGAAATCCGATTTTCAGGTGTATGAAATTATTACATTTGATAACACATTACATACTCTCGAGCCAGTCAAACCTCTGGAGGAGTGACGTGGCCCACCACACAGTAGTGGCTGGCGTTCCTATCGTGCGGCTGCCCGGTGGCGGGCAGTTTCAGCCAATCTGCGGTGATTGAAACTCTTACACTGACTTGCCCGAGAGCATGTTATGTGTTACCAAACACAATAATTTCATACATCTGAAGACAGAATTTTAAAATCCCGAAATCGGTAGTGGTTTGAACGATTATTAGTACAACCGAAGCGGATCTCTCTAAACATTAAGTATCGTGCCTCTTAGATGCGGGTGTCCTTCGTACTAAATCTTGTTCATCTAGTAAGTTCAGCACAGGAGCACGTTTGCCTTACTCCATCGTGATTAAATTTTCCATCTAAATGTCCATCTAATTACTTCTAACTGGATAATTTAATACACATTCTGTATCTTACAGTCGTATTTTAACGACATAGATCCGCTTGCTTCACAATATATGGAACGAAGTGCTTAGGGATAATAGTAGGCGAAACAATGAAAAGTGTTCACTGCAGCCAGTTACTGAGTGGTACAGCATATTTTGAAAAAGAAAAGTTGGTTATACACTCCTGGAAATTGAAATAAGAACACCGTGAATTCATTGTCCCAGGAAGGGGAAACTTTATTGACACATTCCTGGGGTCAGATACATCACATGATCACACTGACAGAACCACAGGCACATAGACACAGGCAACAGAGCATGCACAATGTCGGCACTAGTACAGTGTATATCCACCTTTCGCAGCAATGCAGGCTGCTATTCTCCCATGGAGACGATCGTAGAGATGCTGGATGTAGTCCTGTGGAACGGCTTGCCATGCCATTTCCACCTGGCGCCTCAGTTGGACCAGCGTTCGTGCTGGACGTGCAGACCGCGTGAGACGACGCTTCATCCAGTCCCAAACATGCTCAATGGGGGACAGATCCGGAGATCTTGCTGGCCAGCGTAGTTGACTTACACCTTCTAGAGCACGTTGGGTGGCACGGGATACATGCGGACGTGCATTGTCCTGTTGGAACAGCAAGTTCCCTTGCCGGTCTAGGAATGGTAGAACGATGGGTTCGATGACGGTTTGGATGTACCGTGCACTATTCAGTGTCCCCTCGACGATCACCAGTGGTGTACGGCCAGTGTAGGAGATCGCTCCCCACACCATGATGCCGGGTGTTGGCCCTGTGTGCCTCGGTCGTATGCAGTCCTGATTGTGGCGCTCACCTGCACGGCGCCAAACACGCATACGACCATCATTGGCACCAAGGCAGAAGCGACTCTCATCGCTGAAGACGACACGTCTCCATTCGTCCCTCCATTCACGCCTGTCGCGACACCACTGGAGGTGGGCTGCACGATGTTGGGGCGTGAGCGGAAGACGGCCTAACGGTGTGCGGGACCGTAGCCCAGCTTCATGGAGACGGTTGCGAATGGTCCTCGCCGATACCCCAGGAGCAACAGTGTCCCTAATTTGCTGGGAAGTGGCGGTGCGGTCCCCTACGGCACTGCGTAGGATCCTACGGTCTTGGCGTGCATCCGTGCGTCGCTGCGGTCCGGTCCCAGGTCGACGGGCACGTGCACCTTCCGCCGACCACTGGCGACAACATCGATGTACTGTGGAGACCTCACGCCCCACGTGTTGAGCAATTCGGCGGTACGTCCACCCGGCCTCCCGCATGCCCACTATACGCCCTCGCTCAAAGTCCGTCAACTGCACATACGGTTCACGTCCACGCTGTCGCGGCATGCTACCAGTGTTAAAGACTGCGATGGAGCTCCGTATGCCACGGCAAACTGGCTGACACTGACGGCGGCGGTGCACAAATGCTGCGCAGCTAGCGCCATTCGACGGCCAACACCGCGGTTCCTGGTGTGTCCGCTGTGCCGTGCGTGTGATCATTGCTTGTACAGCCCTCTCGCAGTGTCCGGAGCAAGTATGGTGGGTCTGACACACCGGTGTCAATGTGTTCTTTTTTCCATTTCCAGGAGTGTATTATCAGCTTCATGGTGAAAAATGAATTTTACGTTTTTTGTAGATTATCTGATCTTGTATACCCTATGCAAGTATCCGGATACTTACTGGTGGACATTAATATGACCTATGTCCACACTTAGTCTTTATGTCGACTTAATGAGGGGTCTGAATGTCTACGGAGGAACGGCAGCCCCTTCTTTCTGAAGAGCTGAAAATAGAGACGCTGGGGTCAGGAGCGTATTCGACGTTCGAACTCATCCCAGTGTTCCATTCAGTTCAGTTGGGGGCCCTGTGGCACGTCAATCCGTCACAGGAATGTTTTTATCCACAAACCATTGTCTCGAGATACTGCTTTCTGACAGTGTGCGTTGCCGTGCTGATACAGTTGGTCATCGCCTCCGCACTCTTCCTCTGATTTAAGCAGTACACAATACTGATTCTTTCCGCTTTTAGTGTTTTGTGAAGTAGACCATACGGTAATCATGGAAAAACGCACTCATACCATAACAACACCCCCTCCATAATTCAGTCTCGGCACTACACGTTGCAGAAGGTAACGTTTTTCAGGAATTCGCCAGTTCCAAACCTTTCCACCGGATTGTCACAGAGTGTAGCATGATTCATCACTCAGCAATGACTACAGAATGGTGTGGTTTGTGAGGAGCTGCTTGAGCATTGCATCCCATTCTCTTCACCTCCTTACGTACATTGGACAGCTGGTAGCACGTTGGAACTTAAAAGTGATTTTTAGAACTACCCTTTGCAATGTTTGATAGTCCCTGTCCGTCAGTACACGAGCACTGCCTGGCCTTGGTTTAGCTCTGGTTGTTTCATCGCGTTTCCACGTCACACTCACATCAGCAGCAGTCGACTTGGGCAGCTATAAACGGACTGATATGTCCCTGATGGATTTGTTTCTCAGGTGACAACAAATGACTAGTCTACGTTTCGAAGTCACTGAGCTCTTCTGCGCGACCCATTTTGCTGTTACTGTTTCTGCACTGACAACACAATATCCCTCACTTCCTTTAATACTGGCAGGTCCCTCCTCGTGACGTCTAGCGGTCAGTTACACATTACATAGGGGTATCTGGATATTCTGATCAGACAGTGCATGTTAAGAAAGGGATGCTCAAGTTTTTAGATTTCTTCATGTGTGCCACCGTAAAGGAAATCTATAAAATGAATATAACCGTCACCCTAAGCTTTGAAGACTTTTTACAGCTGAGTTACAGTCGATCTAGACACTCTTAAATCATAGGGTCTACCATAAGACCATCCTTCTGCCTGCTTGTATTTTTTTATTTTCACTGGTCTAAAGGAAAGTACTCAAAAAATCCGTAACCTAAAAAGTAACCAAGTGGTAATTGTGCCCAACAGGGAAGGAGTAAAGGTCACATAGCTAAAAAAAAGTTAAAGTGCTTGGGGAAACATATTCAGCCTAAAAAGTGTATTTAGAGATAAAATAGCTTATTTAAAGTACAAATTACATGTTGACAGAGTTAATTACACAATATAACAATAATTTTCTTCAAGTAAAAAACTTACCATCGAAAAAGGGAACGTTATTGAATAAATTTTAGGCACAGTTTTAACACAAATCGGCATTATCGTCCTCACAGATACCCACAAACAGTTCATAGGCCCACTTTGAACGTCTTGGGATCTTAATTCAACTCCGTTCAAAACCGAAGATGAAATTTTTTTGAAAACAGTACGAGCATACCGTTTTCATCAGCTGAGCCTTCAATCATTTCTCGTTGTACTTCGCTGAGTTCATGTTTCTCAGTAGTTTTCATTGAGCTGTTCTTGGCATTCTGTTTTTTCTTCACATTTTCATGCCTGTGAGGTTTCGTTGAGTATCTGGCATACCCCTGAGATGCTACAAAACCTGACGCCAGTGACTTACAGTAATAGATAACTCCCCATAAGATGTTGCGAATTAAAAGAAAACAGGGCCACACTACTGATAATGGCTTTTCTGATTAAATTACCCACAGTGGGCCAGTTATACATGAAAATATGGTTACTGCACCTCACATAGACAAAATAATAAAAGGATCCATTCTAAGATGAGCTGCGGCATATGAATTCTGCTCTGAGTTGGAGACATCTCGCTCTTCTACTTTGAGATGAAGCGTATTGCATGAGGCACTGCAGAGAAGTGTTCCCTGTGCTGCGCTAAGGGGAAGACTAAACTATGATGCCTAAAGGAGAAGTTTTGTCTACTATGTCCCTGTAGCAAGTGCCTTATTGCTCTCCTCTACAAAACTTAGCTGGTTCTGCCAGAATCGGAGTCTCACCTGTCAACTGCAACAGACGTTCCGTGTTCCAAAGAACTGATAATTTCATGAATGTGCTGACAAATTTCCTACTATTATGGATTCTTCTGTGGTTAACCAATGAATTGTATTTCTCTTTTGGAACTGGGTAGAAGGCAGAAAAATGCTCCCACTATGAAACAGATTTCCAGTTACACCTAATGAGAAGGCACATACACACACATGGGATCTCTGCCCTCCTACCCTAAATAATTACTATTAGCCAATCAGATATCTCCTTATTAAATTTTGAGCAAAAATTCCATCTGACATCCTTTGTGTCTAACAGACGGGTCCAGCTGCAGCAACATTGGTTTTTCCCCTTTTCTTCATATCTTATTTTTGCTAAAAGGCATTCTTTTTGCTCTATATAAGTATTGGGCGGACTTATATATATGTAATGTCAATAATTTTATTGACATTCAAAACATCAGAAAAAAGTCTGCACAACACGTAGGTCACTGTGTCTAAATCATCAAACACGTCTAAACTTATACTCATGACTTCATTTAAAAATGTGTGCACATGGATAACAATGTTTGCATTGAAAACATTAGAAAATACTCATATAATCACATTGTGTCACTGTGTGTGCAGATTGAAGTACAGATTTTTAAGTTTGCGTCATAGTTGTATCTTTAAGCTGGACAAGATATAAGATTGACTTGCTCAACATAAATCAAAATTGCTTTCACGTCAGACCATTTGTAACAAAATATCATAATGTTACAAACATACACAAGTTGCAATGCCATTGATGGTGTATGTCAGTAATTTATTCATTTACTTCTTTGGCTGTACGTCTACTTTTCTATGATATTTATTGTTGCAAAAAATGATTTCCTCCAGATGGCAGTCACATCCACTGAAAACAGTACAGTGAAAACACACAAAAATCCTGCGCCCTGAGATAATCAGAAAATTTGAAACTTGTGGTAAGTTCCGTGGAACCAAACTGCTGATGTCATCGGTTCTTAAGCGTACACACTACTTAATCTAAAGTAAACTAACTTACGTTGAGGACAACACACACATACACACCCATGCCCGAGGGAGGATTCGAACCTCCGACGAGGGAAGCCGCGCGAATCGTGACAAGACGCCTAACGCTAGATAATCAGACTCACGTACGTTGACGTGAGGTGGCGTGCCTATACTCTACCTTTTCATCTTCATTGCTCAGGGCATCACATTATTGTCTCCTAATAAAGAAACTACAATACGCAAATCATCCTCATTAGGCAAGCACATGCAGTATCTCATCTGATACTATCATCTAAGTCATCTTCCAAACTGTTGCAGTGGTTTTAACTTTTCCGAGGAGTCGCCCAAACGTAAACTACTAAACTTTCTTAGTACCATCTCCTTGATTTACAGGTGCATATGCACCCATGGGTGTGAGTCTTGCTGAGTGGTGTATGAGATTGTTGACTCAATAAATCATTTGAGGAGTGAAATATCTTGATGTTCCTTTGTTTTGCAGCTCTTGAGGGTTTCCATTTCTATCACATTGCCATGTATTTCTTTCTTAACTCGGAAAGGTCCACAACAGATGTAGAAAAATGTTTGGCTCACAGTTGCTCTTGCATGATCTTTTCCTCGTCGTTAGTAAAACCTTATAGCCTACAGCGAAGTTAATCCGTCATTTTGAGCTCTCTTTCTTCGCCACAAGTCATACATTTAACTTCTGCATAACAACATGTCAAAATTCCCATTGGTAACTAACTATTAACACATATTACCTTATTTCCAGTACTTATTGACTATGCTCGTTTCTGAAATCAATTAACATGACCCACAGTTCGTCCCCATCATCACTGCACAGTTCTCTGTCTGCTTCCTTCCCTACTAATGCCATCAGAATTACCAGACTTTCTGTGACCGCAACACAACTTTTCACCTGGTTCTTACCATCTGTTCTCCATTCATGCATTCAAACTCTTCTCTGCAGGAATCATCATCTTCCTCTGGTTAATCTAATCTTGTGTCTTTCTCTCTTACGTGGAGATACACATCAAGAGTTTTCCAAGCCTCTGCGAAGAATTGCATCTCAAGTATAAGTAACTTTTCTCTTTGTCTTCATAG
Source organism: Schistocerca piceifrons (assembly GCF_021461385.2). Classification (NCBI taxonomy): domain Eukaryota; kingdom Metazoa; phylum Arthropoda; class Insecta; order Orthoptera; family Acrididae; genus Schistocerca; species Schistocerca piceifrons. Next base: position 731,663,206 of record NC_060149.1, on the reverse strand, counting down.
TTACTAGTCTAAACATCTTCTCACTCGTCAACAATTTCTCAACATCCTTCAGAACCTGATGCATTTCCTTCTAAGACTAGTTCTGCAGATGCTTCTGTTCTCAGAAATTCTATAAAAGCATGTTGTTAAATGTCTCCTTCTTCTTTACCTAATTAATCTTCACCTCTTTGCATTAACTTTTAGCACTCGTTTCCTGGTAACATTCTCTCTTCACTGGTGAGTACAGTCGGCCGAAGTGGCCGTGCGGTTAAAGGCGCTGCAGTCTGGAACCGCAAGACCGCTACGGTCGCAGGTTCGAATCCTGCCTCGGGCATGGATGTTTGTGATGTCCTTAGGTTAGTTAGGTTTAACTAGTTCTAAGTTCTAGGGGACTAATGACCTCAGCAGTTGAGTCCCATAGTGCTCAGAGCCATTTGAACCATTTGATCCCTAACATTTCAATGTTCTTGTCAGCTAAACTGTTGTAATTACTCCTGAAGCTTAGTTTAATTTCCCTCTCACCTAGATGTACCATTGCAAATCTCTGCCTGGGTGTAGTACTACTATCTAAAATTTCAAGAGGTCGATTCCAAGAACTGTCTTTACTGTTAGATTATGTATAACTACAAAATAAGGACTGAGTCTGCCTGATTGACTAACAAAGTCAGCCCTGATCTGTTCCTTAACCTCTGACACTCCTCATATATTACACTGTGTAATCTCATTCTTTGCCTTATGAACATCAGCCACATCTTGTCTTTGTCGCACATTTCATAGACTTCCTTATCTACAACCAAGACTTGGCTGCCTGAGTCCAGAATACATGGCACTGTTACATCACCCAACATCGTATCAGTTATGGAATATGCAATATCTTCTGTTTGGCTGTCACACTTCACAACAACTTCTGATAGTTTACTTTGTAATTCACCACAATTTACGAGTAAGGCTCCCGGAAGTTGGATACCATCTAACAACAAGGCCGGTGTTTGGCCACTATAACTGGAGTCACAAACGATGGTGGTCAAGTTTAGACTTGTTCTGTGCTCCTACGTCACACATTCTCCGAAAGCTAATGAGAGTTCCGTAGTATTGCGAGCGCTCTGCTGTTAATGCTGTAGTTAATACGATCATTAAACGTGACCGTGGCGAGTTGTTTAGTGAATTTCTGTTCCATTTGTTGCGAATCCCTGATGGTGGTGGTAAGTGATAAATCCTGCAGGAGCAAACGGGAGACATAATTTGCAGGATATACGGTTTCTTGAAGCGGAAAGCACCCGAATGTTCGTACCGCCAACTTTTGTTTGGAATCGTCAACAATGCAATCCCCATTTGTGCTTCGATATGCGCGAACTGCCATCGTTCGTGGGTAGGACTATAGTTGATGATGCATAGTACTTCTGTCTCTGTTGTTTTCTTTGTGGACCTAAACCATGTTCCTCTAAAATTTCTGCACCCTCTCCTTGCTGGTCATCACATCTTCTGTGATTCCCTCTATCATCTGTTGGTGACGGTGGCACCTATGATCAACGAGCATTGTTCTTATGTGACTTATTCTCACTCTTGCGGGGTGGATTCTAGCTCACCAGTTCACATTGTATGGTTTATTATTTGCTGGCCCTTAGAGGATTTCAATAAAGTACACCGTTTCACTAACTTCTACTCTACAGTCCTATCTAAGTTCATGTAATAAAGGTAGAAATGCTCCAAATCATTCATGCATCATCCAGCAAGTGTAATATCTGGCACCAGTTTTAATTCATTGCTTTGGCCTACATTACTATCATGGATAAAGGTGAGACTCATAATGTCTCAGTAATATCACCTATATATGCTTTATACTTTTGCATTCTGTTTAGCAACTTTGTTTGCAGATATTCATTAATTCTTTCAGCTCAAATAGTACGTTCAACAACTGTTTCTTTTCACTATCTCTTTAAAGTAATATATGAGGTTGCAAAATTGTAATTCAGCGGAAGTCTCCATCATTAAAATTCCCAGTTTCACTTCCTGTGGTTTCTCTTGCACACAGTACTCATGTAAAAAACAATTCGTCGCAAGTTCTGTATTTGGTTGCTATTACTTGCATCATGACTGCTTCTTCTAGAAGATATGGATAAATGAAATTTATTTTATACCCTTCAGACCATGTTCTACAAAGTCCGTTTTGCAATCGTTCAATTCAAATCTTTGGATGCAGCCTGTTGGCCGGTCTGGGAAGTGCTCATTATTCTGTACCAACACTAAGTGTTTGCAAATTTCATCGTCTTTGACTTCCTTGTATTCCATTCTTGCGCGTACTGCTGGCTGTATTTACGCAGATAATTTTTCTGGATTGCTGCATATACGGCAGAGTCTGCCATCTAACATAACCATGCTTCCATCTACTCTCTTCATTCGTTATTGTCTCACTGATTCTAGTACTGTTCCATGAACCACTGTCCCGTTCGCTTTCCTTGAATAATTGTACTAATGCTTCTCGGCTATGGCGGTTGATGTCTGCATGGGATTCCTTGAATTGAAATAACGTCCTTATTTCTTCATGATCTTTCAGTTTCACTCGAATGTGCCTCACTTGATAACGACAGCTGCTTGAATTGTTCCCTCACTTGTCTTACTTGGTCTGTTACTTCATTCTTCCATTTCTTGATAACAGCTTCATCTCTGTGCAGTTAATCTGTCATGCCTTTCACCTCACATAACAATGTGTTTAGCTTATTGACGCAATTACGCACTTGTTCATTAGTTATTCGATTCGTTTTGTCTTTGGACCTTTTGATTTCTTCCTTGATCTTGTACATTTCTACGATTTTTTGTCATACAGTTTTCTGTGTCCTGCTATGTGTTGTTCTAACTTCGCAAAATGTTCCTCATTTTTTTATCTGTTCCTCCGTCTTCTAGTACGCCTCGTTCTTCTCAACTTGTTGCGTATTGATCAACGCTACTGTTATGAAATTGTCTTCCTTGTTTTTAAAATGGTCTTTCGTCTTTTTGTAGTGCTCTTCCACTTTTTTGTACTGTGTGGCATGATGTTTCTTATTTTACAACGTTATTTCACTCTGAAAGAACTGCGGATCCAAATGTTGTGGCGGTGGAGGAGTTGGCACACGATCCGTAACACTCTGAGTCATTTCCACACATCCAGTGGCTATGGAGTTTTCCGTCGCATTCTCCTCTCACAGTGGCTCAATTTCGCAATGTTCCCTACTAACGTGCATATTATTCGAGCCACTATCTATTACAACTGTTTCCTGCGAATTACTACTTTCATTTTCTGTGACTTTGACAACTTGTGAACTGTCATGTTGGACTTCCATAGTCAATTCACTGTTGGCAAACAATGATGGACTGGCTGCTACCCTTTCAGTTTCACTCATTTTCTTCACACTATGTGCAAGAGCATGGGTTTACCTCAACATACAAGTACAACACATTCCTCTTATTACAATACGCACACGACAGTATACAATAAAAACGTACTAACAGCACAAAAAACCTAATTTTTTACTCCAAAAGTACAACGTTGAGACTCAGGGCAATGTCTGTCTCTAAATAATTGCCCTCTTATTGGTATAAGACAAGCATAGATTAGTAAACCTCAAATTACTTAAGTCTGATTTATTTGCTTTAAGTTCATTGTTATTATGGTATTTGATCTTTATCTCTCAGTAAGAAAATGTAATGAATGGACAAATTATTCAGTTTCTAGGAAACAGATTCATATGTATCAGTGTATAAACTGACTGCATAAATCACAGGACTGCCACAGGTCGGAAAAATCCTGGCCAAGGGTCGAGAAATTCCTATGTAAGGTGTCGGTTGAGTATTTAGCATACACTTGAGATGCTACATACTCTATCCCCAGTGGCGTACGGAGATAGACAACTTCCTATAAGAAAATGTTAATTCAAAGAAAACTAGGTCATGCAATGAATAGTGGCTTGCCTAATTAAATTACCAGCGGTGTCCCAAGAAAGCATGAAAATATGGGTGCCATAATTCACACGGAGAAACTGATAATGGTATCCATAAACCGACAAAAAGAAACTAAGTGCCGCTAGAAAAGTCTGATTCACACACGTCAAAAAAAGTTTTGCAGCAGCCTGATTCCCAGAACTCCTGAAAATAGGCGTTGACTGTGGATATCTTATCACAGACACAGTCCCTTTGACTCTTCAAAGGTGTCACTAAACCCGCCTAGGGATGCAAACAACCATGCATTAGCAGCGCCTATCAGACAGAGGGGGTCCGACAGCCGATCAGTTCCAGTCATTCCATCAGGAAGGACTTACACGGCTCGTGTTGTCTGTAGTTCAACCATGTCTAGACAGTCAATACCGCGGTTCGATCGCGTCCGCATTGTTACTTTGTGCCAGGAAGGGCTTTCAACAAGGGAAGTGTCCAGGCGTCTCGAAGTGAAACAAAGCTATGTTGTTCGGACATGGAGGAGAAGATACAAAGAGACAGAAACTGTCGATGACATCCTTCGCCCTGGCCGCCCAAAGGCTACTACTGCAGTGGATGGCCGTTACCTACGGATTATGGCTCGGAGGAACCCTGACAACAACGCCACCATGTTTAATAATGCTTTTCGTACAGCCACAGGACGTCGTGTTACGACTCAAACAGAGCGCAATAGGCTGCATGATGCGTAACTTCACTCTCGACGTCCATGGCGAGGTCCATCTTTGCAACCACGACACCATGCAGCGCGGTACAGATGGGCCCAACAACATGCCGATTGCACCGCTCAGTATTAGCATCACCTTCTCTTCACCGATGAGTGTCGCATATGCATTCAACCAGACAATCGTCGGAGACATGTTTGGAGGCAACACGGTCAGGCTGAACGCATTAGACATACTATATAGCGAGTGCAGCAAGGTGGGGGTTACCTGATGTTTTGGGGTGACATTATGTAGGGCCGACGTACGCAGCTGGTGGTCATGGAAGGCGCCGTAACGGCTGTACGATACCTAAATGCCATCCTCCGACCGATATTGCAACCATATCGGTACCATATTGGCGATTCATTCTTCTTCATGGACGACAATTCGCGCCCTCATCTTGAACATCGCTTGATTAGAGTGGCTAGCATGTACCCCAGACATGAACCATATCGTGCATTCCTGTGATAGATTGAAAAGGGCTGTTTATGGACGAAACCACTCTGAGGGATCTACGCCGAATCGCCGTTGAGGAGTGGGAGAATCTGGACCAACAGTGCCTTGATGAACTTGCCCATAGTATGCCACGACGAATACAGGAATGCATCAGTGCAAGAGGACATGCTTCTGGGTATTAGAGGTACCGGTCTGTACAGCAATCTTGACCACCACCTCTGAAGGTCTCCCTGTATGGTGGTACAACATGCAATGTGTGGTTTTCACATGCAATAAAAATGGCGGAAATGATGTTTATGTTGATCTCTATTCCAATTTCCTGTACAGGTTTCGGAACTCTTGGAACCGAGATGCGGAAAAACCTTTTTTGATGTGTGTATTACTAAAAGCCATCAAAATTGTTTTATCCACTGAATCAACAATACAATCAGTTATCAAGCAAACGAGGGATAGAAAACGTGTACGATAGCCTAGGCACGTGTAGATAGGTACTTTATAGAAACAGAACAAAACTCTGTTCACGAATATGGTTAGTGATTGCAGAATAAGTTATTGAATTAAAGAAATGTCCTGGAGAAGTATGTTCAGACACCAGTGCCCTCGCCTAAGTCCATAGAGCTTGCAGTTGCTAGCTGTGCTAGCTGTGAAAATTAGAGTAGCATAATGCAACTTTGATGCGAGATAGATGACTTCACTCTTCATTCATCTCAGTGAATGCAGATACGGTCCTTCCTTGCCACTCTAATGACCAATGAGAGCAAAAGATGGCTGCAGTAATGGCTGAGAATTTTATGTTCAGCCATGGCATCTGAGTTCTTCTCTAAGTTAGAGGCGTCTCACTCAGCAGTTCTAAGACAAAACATACTGCATTAGGACTGCAGAGCTGTGCCTTCATATGATACGGTAAGGAGAAATGTGCTCTACGATGCCCTTGAAGCAAATGCCTTGTTGCTCTCCTCTACAAAACTTAGCTGGTTCTACCAGCATCAGAATCTCACCTGCCAATTGCAACAGACATTGCGAGCTCCAAACAACTGATAACTTAAACATGCTAACCAATTCCCTACTCTTATGTATTCTGCTGTAGTTAACTAATGAGCTGTATTTCACCCTAGGAGTGTGGTAGAAGATAGAAAATCTTCCTGACTACGTAACAGGTTTCTAGTTATGGCCAATGAAAAGGCATCCATATAAATCTGGGTAGGAACTCTCCCGTACTACACAAAATAATTGCTCTGAGCCAATAAGAGGTCTCCTTACTAAATACTGAACAAAAATTCCAGCTGACCTCCTTTGGGCCTAACAGGTGGGTCCCAAACTAGCGAAGTTGTTTTTTCTGCTGTCCTTCAGATCTTAGGTTTGATAAAAGTTATGCCGGCCGCTGTGACCGAGCGGTTCTAGGCGCTTCAGTCTGGAACCGCGCGACCGCTACGGTCGCAGGTTCGAATCCTGCCTCGGGCATGGATGTGTGTGATGTCCTCAGGTTAGTTAGGTTTAAGTAGTTCTAAGTTCTAGGGGACTGATGACCTCAGCAGTTAAGTCCCAAAGTGCTCAGAACCATTTGAACCAGCCCATAGTGCTCAGAACCATTTGAACCATTTGATAAAAGGTATTTTTTTGCCTTGCATGCAATGAAACTTAATAACGGCCTGGGTTGCCCTCACTAGCCTCTCCTGCTGCTTTTGGTTGGTAGAACGCTGTTTCGTTTGTTTACTTGGCCGGGACTTCAGCTTGCCTTCCACCATCCCGCTAAAAGCTCCAGGCAGCAACACATTACAAGACTTCTTTACTGAACTAAAAAGAAAAGAGAGAGTGCTGATTAGAGTTCCAGCCTCTGCTGTTGTTAATAGAGCTTGCAGTGTTCATGCAGCAATGGTTATTTTATTAGATTCAATAGTCAGATCTGTATATTGGATTAATTATTAAACAAATTAGAGGGCTGTTTTGGAAAAATCTGCCACAACACATCTCACAGCATTCTCGTTCTTCCTTTGCACATTTCTCAGCTACAAGATTATTTGCGTAAAGGCTGGGGCACATGTGCACAGCACACACATTGTTCCGTCCTTTGACCTCGTGTTTAGCCTCATATACAGTAGGCAGAGGCGCAACATATTTCAGGGTGATGGTAAATGATGACCATTGTTCCTGGAAATCGAGTTTCTGCTGTTTTATTGGGAGACCAATCACTCAGAGGTCTTCGTTGCATTGCGGGTTTCAGCTTCATGCCTGATGGTTCGTGTTGCTGATCGTAAGTTTCTATTAAAATATTGGCACCCTATTTGTTGGATGTTGTACGAGATATTGGATTGGATAAGGGAATGTTTGTTTTTTCTGCTGCAGGAAAATATTCTTCGCAGGTAATCCGCTTGTATGGTTCAGTGCCACAATTTCTAAAAGCTTTGCAGAAGTGAGGGTAACACCTGCCTTCAAAATTAGTATCCCCAGAAAGACATCTCACCTTGAATTGTGCCATCAGTCCCTCAGTGTTGTTTCTTAAGTATCGTTAGATTGCCTGCGTAAAAATTTTTGCGAAAATAACGTCGCCTTCAAAAATGGTTCAAATGGCTCTGAGCACTATGGGACTTAACTGCTGTGGTCATCAGTCCCCTAGAACTAAGAACTAGTTAAACCTAACTAACTTAAAGACAGCACACACATCCATGCCCGAGGCAGGATTCGAAACTGTGACTGTAGCAGTCCCGCGGGTTCCAGTCTGTAGCGCCTAAAACCGCTCGGTCCCTCCGGCCGGCTGGATTGCCTGCATACAAAACGTGTTGAGGTACCCCAAAAGTGAGTCGTCCAAAGGCTGTAGTTTCTGGCTGCAGTGAGGCGATAGGTACACCACAGCTGCGTGGTTAGCCTTGGAAATTCGACTGAATGCAATGTTTTTGGTAAAGGTGGAACGCCTTTCCAGTACCAGTAACGCCAGATCACTTTTGGTGAATATGCATGGAACAGAAAATACTTAAACAACTAAACAAACAATTCAGAGTGCATACGTCCTGAAACAGGGCAGGAAAACTCTGTTCCAGGGCGGCCCCATCTTTCAGGTCAGGCGTCATTCAATTGTGTTGCAATATAATAAAAGGAGGAACGAAGCTGCCCCCAGATGACATCCATCCCATCAAATATGTAAAACAACCCTCTACAGCTGATGTGAGAGCTCAGCCTGCTGTCTGATTTTCGGATCAAGAATTTACGCGCTCTTAGACTGGATTGTGTTCAGTTTCATCCGCACTGAAAATGTGATGGTGTGGTTACTGTGCTTGGTTTTTTTCTTCGGTCAAGATATCAAAAGAGGTTTTTACTGCCACCTTGTTAAACCCATTTGCTCTTGCAAAAGAAGTGGATTCAGTTTTCTCCAATATAAGTGTCGCAGTTTTTTTTCCGAGACCCGGTAATCCACCCCTTTCCAGCCTTCCTAGTGTACTTAATAAAAGTATGAGAAAAATCATTACTCACAACTAGTTCAAATGCTACGCATCACAGATGCGGAAGTGTCATACTGAAAATTTTTATCCGCAACAACGGTAGATGGTCTTCAATTACCTATAACAGTTCTGAGCTAAAATGACTGAAATCCTCCAAATGCATTCTTGTTGTCAGTATTGCGTTTTGTTTTACTCAAAAATTTCTTCTTGAATGTACTTGTTAGAACTCGATGGGTCGTTATAGCAGTTTTGAAAACCAAGCTGTCCTTCACTGTCTGAATTTCTCTATACGTGTCACGTGGATCATGTGATTGACTGTCCCCTTTGAGCTTATAAATATCTCTTCATGGAAAAGTAAGTTATTTCATTTTCAACAATAATTATTATTTAAGATTAGGTAATTATTACATTTATTTTTAATTATTAGTATTGTCGTGTTCGTACAGCGTAACATGCGGCGCACTTGCTTGTGACACGGTAAGTTAGCCAGACCCGCAACCAATCCGTGACGTATTAACGACCGTGACTGGTGCACTGGCCAGCCTCAGTGTGTTCTATTTCCATTGTATGGTGCTTTAGGAAAATGCTGGGCTCTTGCTCTAACTGCGCCTCAGAAAATACGATACTCAAACAGTTAAAATACGATAATACACAGAACAGAGTTCAGACAATTCACAGACATGAAATGGTAATTAAATCACAGTTCAATCGATCTGTTCTGTCAGTGCACAGTATGTACAAATACAGAACCTTTCATCATACTTATTGTTCGAATTTCCAACAACCACAATCACGGCACAGTGTAAAGCGACGCATCATCTAATAAAACGAAATGATAATTAAATCAAGACCCTAAGCTGTCGACAGGCGTTGATATACATCAATGGGGACAGTTGAAAATGTGTGCCCCGCCCAGGACTCGAACCCCGGATCTCCTGCTTTCATGGCAGACGCTCTATCCATCTGAACCACCGAGGGCACAGAGGATAGTGCGACTGCAGGGATTTATCCCTTACACGCTCCCCATGAGACCCACATTCCCAACTTAATGTCCACACACTACATTCGTATTGCCCCTGCCCATTACACTCATTACTCGCGGCAGACAGTCTTACCGAGTCCCGTAAGAGTTCGGGCAATGCGTGTGGATGCAGCACAGAAGGAGGAGGTCAATGGCCGGTTAGCCTTGGTTGATGTGTTGAAAGGACAGACTGTTCTTCGATGAGGTCGTTTTGATTTTATTTTTTCTGTTACTGACAATCCTGTTGGTCAGTGTTGGTTGACTGTTGCGATAATTCGTATTGATACTAACTCGACTGCAACGTCTTTGGAGCAGATACCTCCTCGTGATGTTCCCGTTTATCGGACGTTCATGGTAACCATGTCTCAAGTTCGTGGAGTTGGTGAAACATCGACTAATTTATTTATTGATAAACCATTGTGTGTTAGGACCCGCAGGTCTTGTAAACTCTCTCATGATGATAATATTTGTGTCTTTGTCCGTGGTAAAGGTGTTGATATGAAATGTAAAGTAGTTGGCGATGTGACTGTATGTAATAGTATGTAATAAAGTGGTGGTACATCCTCTGAACTGTAGACAAGATGGTATCCGTTCTTTCGGACATGTCCGAAAGAATAGATACTATCTTTATATAATTCACAGACAGGTGGCACACATGGCGCATACTTCTTCCCTCCTTTAAGTTACCTCGACGACTGTGGCATCAGAAAGAGCATCTGGCCATAATGTTAAATAATAAAGTGAAATGCGCGAAATCATGAAAATAGCAGACCCAGTATTTCAAAGGATAGGTCGTGCGGTAGCGTTCTCGCTTCCCACGCCCGGGTTCCCGGGTTCGATACCTGGCGGGGTCAAGGATTTTCTCTACCTCGTGATGACTGGGTGTTGTGTGCTGTCCTTAGGTTAGTTAGGTTTAAGTAGTTCTAAGTTCTAGGGGACTGATGACCAAAGATATTCAGTCCCATAGTGCTCAGAGCCATTTTTTTTTTTTTTTTTTGAAAGGATAAAATATACGAATAAGATTCAAATGGTGCAAATGGCTCTGAGCACTATGGGACTTAACTTCTGAGGTCATCAGTCCCCTAGAACTTAGAACTACTTGAACCTAACTAACCTAAGGACATCACACACATCCATGCCCGAGGCAGGATTCGAACCTGCGACCGTAGCGGTCCCGCGGTTCCAGACTGTAGCGCCTAGAACCGCTCGACCACACCGGCCGGCTACGAATAAGAAAAAAGTATTTATTATTTATTATGATTAATCGTTTACTATTTTATATTCAATATTTGCTCAAGCAAATAACAGCAGCAATAGGAAAAAAAACAGTATTAGTTCAGGGTGGGTATATTGGTGGCAGCGGCGGACATGTCGGCCACTGACTGGTTGTTGTGCCCGCCTAGGAGCAAATCCTCAAAAGTTGTTCTTAGTAGGCGACAACGTCCGATGAAGCGTTCATTGACTTAGGAATTTTTTCGATAAGTAACATTTCTTTCAACACAATTATGTTTTAAAAACGTAACTTAATGTGCCAATTTGTAATAAGTACGAGAAGTGAAGACGTACGTCCCTACCTTAGACAATAGGCATAAAACCATACAAAACTTGAATGCGAGACAACGCCATATCAAGCCTTCATCAAATGAAGGGATTTTGAGTGACACCTTTATGCAGCTGCCGCGCGATGGTAGCACTGTATGGATTTATACACTGATGAGTCAGAACGTTATGACCACCTACCTAATACCCGGTACGTCCACCTTTGGCACGGATAACAGCGGCGACGCGTCGTGGTATAAAATCAATGAGACCTTGGTAGCTCGCTGGACGGAGGTGGGTGACGAGCTATGACACCACGTTCAGTCACTTCCCAAATGTGTTCGATCGGGGCCAAGTCTGGCGAGTGGGGGGGGGGGGGGGGGGAGGAGGCAGTACATCAATTGGTACTCGCCACTGTGCTCCTCAAACCACTCCATCACACCCCTATCCTTGTGACATGGCGCATTATCTTGTTGATAATTGTCATTGCCGTTGGGAAACACGATCGTCGTGAAGGGATGTACGTGGTCTGCAACCAGTGTACAATACTCCTTGTCTGTCATGGTGCCTTGCACGAACTCTGCTGGACCCATGATGCCCACTTGAATGCTCGCCAGAGCATAATGGAGTCACCGCCAGCTTCTCTCCATCCTGCAATACAGGTGTCGAGGAGCTCCTCCCCTGGAAGACAACAGATTCGTGCCTTCCCATCGGCATGATGACGATCGTATCGGAATTCATCAGACCATGTTACGCTCTGCCATTGCGCCAGTGTCCACTGCCGACGGTCACGTCGGCATTTCAGTCGTAGTTGCCGATGTCGTTGATGTCAACATTGGCCCATGCATGAGTTGTCGGCTGCGGAGGTCCATCGCTAGGAGTGTTGGGTGCACTGTGTGTTCAGACACACGTGTACTCCACCCAGCATTAAAGTCTGATGTCACGCTCTTCCTGCCGGCCGGTGTGGCCGAGCGGCTCTAGGAGCTTCAGTCTGGAACCGCGTGACCGCTACGGTCGCAGGTTCGAATCCTGCCTCGGGCATGGATGTGTGTGATGTCCTTAGGTTAGTTAGGTTTAAGTAGTTCTAAGTTCTAGGCGACTGATGACCTCAGAAGTTAAGTCGCATAGTGCTCAGAGACATTTTTTGAGCCACGCTCTTCGTCATAGCCATCAAGCGCTTGTAACCTCTTTTAGGCCTCTGACAACCCGAGCGTTATATGTCGACGATTTTATATCGGGTGCAGCTCCCACTCGGTAGCATTTTTTGAGCGGCGGCTGCAAAGCGCCATCCAACGGGCCTCTGCATGGGCCACCTCCCATGGCTTCCAGTGTTTTCCTCCAAAACGCTGGTTATGCATTTTTGCCATCGGCCCACAGTACACCCCGATCCACTACTTTACTCAGGCGACCAGCGCCTCGATGTTGTAACACAGTCCCATTTCTTGGGCCTTATTTCTGATAAAATGCTGACAGGGCTGCCCCATATTCGGCAACTGAAGATAACCTGCATGTGGAAGATTAACGCTCTCCGCCTCGTGGTCCACACATCTTGGAGTGCAGACCGTGCTACTCTTCTCCATCTTTATCGCGTTCTGGTTTTGTCCAGAATAGACCATGGTAGTCTGGTGTATGGCTCAGGGCTCCTCCCACTATGAAACTACTTAACCCTGTTCATCAGTACGGGGCGCGTCTTGCTATCTGTGGCTTTCGTACTTGTCCTGTTGACACTCTCCTCGCAGAAGTGGGGATTCGCCCTCTGCAAACACGATGGAGCCAGCTCCTGGTTTCTTACGCAATCGCCATTCGACGATTCCCTGACCATCCCATGTACCCTGTCCGCTTTGCAACCGAGGAACGTCTCCCTTCTGATACCCAACCTCGGGTGGGATTGCCAGTTAGAATGCGTCTCACTTCCCTCTGTCACCATCTCTTTCTCCGCTCTCTGGAATGTGCCACGTGTATTTCCTCCCGCATTTTCCTTCCGCCCCCCCCCCCAAGGATACTACCTCGATTACGGATGAGGGGGCCGGCCGGTGTGGCCGTGCGGTTCTAGGCGCTTCAGTCTGGAACCGCGTGACCGCTACGGTCGCAGGTTCGAATCCTGCCTCGGGCATGGATGTGTGTGATGTCCTTAGGTTAGTTAGGTTTAAGTAGTTCTAAGTTCTAGGGGACTGATGACCTCAGATGTTGAGTCCCATAGTGCTCAGAGCCATTTGAACCATTTGAACGGATGAGGGCCCATCTATTCCAGGGTCAAAAGGTTTCTACCGGCCGTCTGATATCCCGGCGTCTTTTCCATTCCATCCTTGAAGAGTTCAAGGGTGCTTCCATCTTCTACATTGGTGGTTCTGAAACGATAGATAAGGTGGGATACGCTATTACGTCTCCTACTGACATGGTACACCATTTACTGCTGGGAACATGGACTGCAGGCTATAGACCGAAGCTACTCTCATTACCCTTTGGTCTCTGCTGTCCATGACCTCCTCCTCTGTCCTTGGCTGTCCCGCCTGCTCACTTGTCTTCCTGTGGGGTCCCAAGTCATGTGGGCATCTCAGGGAATGAAATGGCTGATCGTTTGGGTAGGGAGGCTTAACCCCATTCCCTGCCATGACTCTAGGCACAGATATGCAGATACACATCAAATCACTCTTTGCCCAAAGGTGGAATGATATTTGGTGCGCTACTGCTCTCAGTAATGAACTCCGCACTGTCAAGGAGACTGCAGGTCTGAACTAATGTTAGAATTTTGAAGCCTTTGGAGTTATTGTTTTGGTTTTTCTGCTACAATCACGTTTTGGCCTACTTTTGAAGGAAAAAGACATACTGGTAACGAGAATCGACATCAGCTGGATTACATACAGTGAACTGAATGACAGAGTACAGCTCATGAAATTCTGCGGAGTTTTTTTTCCATTTTCAGCCAGTGAGAATTCACGTTTTATCTTTGCTCAAAGGAGATAAATCAGAAACTTTTCTGAGTCCATGAAAAGGAGTTTGCCGAATTATTTGTCTGTACCGTACTTTATCTTGACGAGTTAGATCCTCCCTCCCTCCCCCCCCCCCCCCCCTGCCCTCACCACCACACATATACATATATTTTACTTAGCCGTGTCCCTAGGGTGTGTTCTCAGTTATAGCATTTGGATTGGACCTTGCTACGTGAACCATCCACTTTTAATGAGTAATATGAAAAATATCCTCAAAACTCGCTAAAGTGAAAAATCACTTCACTGCCTGTGACAAGTTCAATGTTTTTTCTTGTAGTTAATTAATTTATCTTGATATGTTCACCGGACACAAAAAAACTGGTGCAGAATTTGAACTACCATTTTACAGAACAGTGAAAACAAGAGAGCATGTGTTACCTATATGCTAGCTCAGTTAGCACTCTCACCAATAGACAGAAGAGCAGCACTATAGGTGCTCTCTCTAAACTCTGCTGCTTGAAAAAATAAGAAAAACAAGTCTGTTCCGAAGCAATATCAAGGTAAGACTTATATGGTGCCTTCTCCCCTCCCTCCCCCCCCCCCTCGGTAGGGGCTATGCAGATGTGCATCGACAAACATAGATTTAATCAAAACGCGTATATTTATTGGAAGTCTAATTATCGTCCTACTATGTAACTTGAAATAATTTTTTGCCACTTGTCACTATTTTAAAAATTTTGTCGTATATGTTGATTTTGCTGACCCCTAGCGTACGTCAAAAAAGCAAGAATTAAATTAATGTGGAAGACAACTCAATGAACTGTGCAGCACATTTTCATACATTAAATGATACTGTCATTCACCTACGTGCCATGACCAGAGCACGATATACACTACAATTGTTAATATTAAAATTAAAAATTTAAAAAATAAACAATAATAATGTGTATCTAAACTCACACTTTTGGTTGCTTGCCTCAAATATTTATGTACAATTCAGTTTAGAAAGTTCAATGAAACGAATTTGTACTAGAATGCAACTTCAGGGTGATCTGTTACTGCTCATTTAGACCACCAGCTATTATGCGTTCATTGCAAGTGGCTCATTTCCTCATTTTATTCCACAGAAAGTGTTGTTTTCCGTGCAGTTTTTTCCGAAAGGATTAATGTTGTCTAAAATATGCGTATGAAGTTACATTTCGCAACCAATAGCATCTGTTTTGTTAGACATCCGTGGAGCAGGCATTCAAAAATATATATGTGAACCTAAACTAAATTTTAAGAATCAATATGGTATTAGCCGATGTCTGTGTTACTTGTGAAAGATAGACTGTATCGATTTTCGTACTGTCTGAGCTGAAACACCAAGCAGATAGCTCACGCTGTCTGTTACTTGAATTTAGGAACAATACTAAACCTCGTATTGTCAGTCAGTGTTTTATCTCTTTGCCCATAAATTTCTGTGCAATGGTAAATCGAGACTGAAATGCGGCTATGCAGAGATGTTCTAATACGTCTGCATGCCTGTCCATCCAGAGCACTGCTGGTAAAAATCTCTCACTCAGTCCAAAAATTTAGCGAGTATTGGGTAACAGTTTATCTTTTCGTTGGTGAATGCGGCGCCGTACTGCAAAAAGTCTTTTATGAAGCGGGAATTTGCCCGAAGTGTCGAAGATGAAAACAATAGGGCGGACGCGCGCGGCATTGCTGGCGTCTGCATTGTCTCGCGTTATAACGAAGCTGCGAACTCTCACAACAGCTAGCGAAAGCGCTACATAACAGGGACATGTGCTCTATGTGCTACCACTGAACGGATCATGTTGCAAAGTTCACCTGTTCACCTGAGTAGTTTTCTAAATGCGATTTCTGTGTAAGGAAAATATGGAGTCTGTTAAAAATAAATGTCGCTTCTCTGTTATTTCCGTATTTTGTACAGTCTGAACCGGCATTTCTCACAGAGCAATTGCCATCCGTGTGTAGCTTTCAATAATTACTAGGGACATTAGGACAAAAAAGCAGACATATTCAGAACCTTCTTTACACTATTATACAAAAGCCTTAAAGTGCAGAAAATTTTCTTGTGAAGATCCGTATGTCAGAAAATGTAAGAGACAACGTAGACGGCGTCGTTGTCCCACCCTTTTGCGCAAATTAAAAATGTTATAAACACAAAAATTAAATTGACAAAATGCCTTCACTTACCTTACCAGTAATTTCAGCATCAAACCGACAGGCATGTGTGTGAGAGTTGAAAATATTTCAGTGAGTGTTCAAAGATTAATGCTTCATTTCTGTATTAATATGAAGTTCTGAAATCAGAATTTTTGTTTATCGTTTGTAACAGACTTAATGTCAAAATGTGTGAATGCTTTAAGTACAATTTATTTGTCTCCAGATAGTTAACAAGTTTCCATTCTCGTAAAGTGAGTGGTGTACGTATGTTGTCATTTGATTACCCGAGGCAACGTTAACAGGCATGAAATAATCATGATCCGAATATTTACCTCGTTGTTCCGAACTTTATGTAAGTATCTCACACTGATATAAAACAGACGTCATTGATGTTCCTTCCTCCAATCACAGCAAGTACCTTGTCTCTAATAATGGCGCTGTCGACGGGTCGTTAAACTCGTCCAATTTGAGCAAGTGCCACTTCTCCAACGACTTGGCTGCCGGCACAACGTTAAATCCTAACAAACAGAAGAGAATGAATGAGTAGCTGTAAGTGCGCAGAAACAATTCTAGTGAGATTAAGGTTTGTGACAGAAAATCGACAAGAGGGTGTACAATCGAATAGTCGTCGCTTTTCTTTCGTATCGCACCGCAGTTTGACTTCACTCCTTGACGTCCCTCATTTTTCTTAAAGCTGTGAAAGCTTTCTGATTCCCACTCAGAAAAATTATTTTGCATATTTGTCGAACGATGTTATAACTGTGGTTCGTTGCAGAGATTATGAGTTGACGAGACTGATACAGAACGGAAATTTATGCAAATCTATAGAAAATCAGTATGTTGACTCATATTTAAAGAATGAATACTACCTACACGGGAATAAACTGTTGTATTTATGTGGTGTAATATCTCAAAAGGGTATTTATTAGCTTTCTGTAGTCTGCCTTCTTCTTACTGAAACTTATAACGGAATAAAAAAAATAATCTTATGTTTCTCAAACAGCTATGGAGAGACGGACTGGAAGATAGTAAGTTGATTCGTCGATATGTTTTGGTTAACCAGTGAAATCGACAGTTATTACAACTGCATTTACAGTAATTGTAATGTTAACACACTATAAGTAACACTATTTTGCAGGACACTTCCATTGCTCATTAGGTCATACTTGAAATCATTTTTCATAACTGTTGTCTCTTTGGGTCGTACAGTGATTGATTCGTCGGCATGAATATCCGTTGCTGCCATGAAAACCGTAAAAAGAAACAAATTCTGCTGGGGTATTGATGGTGTCCGTTGGCGGCACCACATGACGTAAAGGAACGACTATAGTTGCTCAAAGGCTTCCGGTAAGCACTTTCATGTCTCTCAAATGCCGAAGTTAAATATGACAGGAATCTTGCCTCCCTAAAGCTCGCGCTCCTTCAAGTGGAGAACATTTCCGAGCAAATCCTCCTCCCAAATGACAAAAGTTTGAAACAGAGCCGCCGCTTACATCTCGAGAATCGGTTCCTTGAGATGTACGGTTCCCTGCCTCATACATACAAAGACCGTTCACCGGTAAAGTCTTCAGCAAACTGAGGCTGTAGGAAACGAAGAAGACGAATACGACGGATGGCAGCTAGACGCAATAACTGGACGAGGCAACCTGACAGCTTAAGTTGTGTTATTTTATCGCCATCCGTTGTAATAACATACATCATCTTTCAATGATTCATTTTATTAGTTCATCAGTTCAAATGCCCAAAAATAGAGATGCCTTTTCGGTATCATTGTTTCATTCTTGAAGTATTTTAAACATTCCAACGCCTTTCCGTTTAGTCCGAAAGAAATGGAGAAATTTGTTATTTCCCTTAGTGTAAGACTTTGTTACCTAAACCAAAAGACAGAATTTTGTTAAAAATGATGAAAGGCTTCCGTGTCCGTCTGTGTGCTTAATTCGTAAAGATACAGGTCCATCATTGGTAGATCTATAGTGGAATATAGGTCAAGTGCGTGAGAACCGTCTCAGGTAGGCCTAATATAGGACATCGAACGTATACGAAGAACGAGGGTGCGATTGTCACATGTTTTTGTTTGACTTGCTGTAGAGAGTAGAAGACGAGTTAAAAAAATCTCAGCTGATAGCCACAGACAGAAGAAAAATTCTTCAGCACTCTTCGCATAGATCCCATAGAAATCATGGATACAGAATTATGCTAATAACTACTTGCGCACAGGCATACAAACAATATCTTTTTTTAATTCCCTGTCTGAGAATGGAACGGAAAGACACCCTAATATATTGTACTGAAGAAAGTATTCTCTGTCATATATTTTATAGTGATTTACAGGGCATAAATGTAGTGATAAAACAATGTTCACTTCCCCTGTCACAACAGTAAAGGCAAGGCACTCCTATTCGGGAGAAGTGAGGTCCCAAATCCTCGTTTGGATATTCAGATTGAAATATTGCGTAGTTTTTCTACATAAAAAAATGGTTCAAATGGTTCTGAGCACTATGGGACTTAACATCTGAGGTCATCAGCCCCCTAGAGCTTAGAACTATTTAAACCTAACGAACCTAAGGACATCACACACATCCATGCCCGAGGCGGTCGCGCGGTTCGAGACTGAAGCGCCTAGAATCGCTCGGCCACTCCAGCCGGCTACATCACTTGAGACGACTTTCAGTACGGTACACTCGTTGCAACAATGGCAATTTCTTTCCCTCTTGTTCGGTAAATGTGCCCATGCTCTGTCTCTACTGGCCTTATTGCCCATGAGATGTAAAACACGAATCTTCCTGCAGTTCTGTGAACAGCCACGTATCACCGAATACGCAACTTTCTAAATCATTTCACTGTATATAGTCATTATCTGTTTCGAACCGTCAGCTGATCACCTGGCGACTGAATTACATTAATGAGAGATGGAATTAATAATCTATTGTATGTTTCTTCCCGCCATGGCAGCCCATAAAACACAGTTTCATATGACAGACTGCAAACTTAAGGAAATGGGAACTTTCAGTGTAAGATCAAGACTCATACGTTTATTCCCACGTTTCTAACCGGCAAATAGGAAGTTGTTCCTGTTAGGAATCAGTCATTTCACTTCGTTGACATACTGTAGCAGAAAGCACATCTGTAATGGTCTATGCAGTTGTATAAGCTCTGATGCAGATCGTAATTTTTCACTGGGTTCGTTCAGTTAGAAAATCATGGGGAAAGGGTGAAATTTATGTGACGTGTGGTTAAGAGTTATGACAGCTACTATTAATTGGGAGCAGGATTTAGTCTATCACGGAATCTGCTTAAATAATGTTTTGCCTGCATATCAGTTACAGCCTGAAAAACTGCTATAACTGTGAGCCCGCGTTATTTTTGGTGCATATGACGAGCCAAGTGAGAAGTCCCCTGCGTTGAAAGAAATTCTGATAGTTTACTCATTGCAGGATAAGACATCTCACTCTTACAGTCTGCATGAGGAGATTTTTACTGTTGAAAATATCAGAAATTCGTATCAGTAATGATCATCAATGACGGATGCAAGCCTACAACCATGTCTACAGTTCCTCAAAAGTATGTTTCCACAATGTGTGCTGGACAGCCTAAACCATTGTTCTTCCAATCTACAATGAGGGGGTAAAAAACGCTCTATGAGGATTTTGAAATGGCATATAGTGTTGTCATAAACGGTTTACTTATACTGGTCTCAGAATCACATGAAGTGAATTCGTTGATAGTTACTTTAACTGGCCACGAACACTTAGTGGCCCTCTCCTTGAATAACAGATGTTGCATTTTGTCTCTAATGAGCCGAACTAGGACGGGACGTTGAACCTTATCCTTTCCTCTCTCCCTTACTTCCGCTCAACTGTTACAATCAAAAACACATTTGAAAAGTGAAAGGCCAACTAGGACTACGGCGATCTACAGCATCAGTCGCAAGTAAGGCTTGCAGCGCATCGACCATACGCAGTGATGCATCTCACAACGCTGTTCAGAACATGTGAAGAGCGTTCGCCTTGACCAAAATGACACATCTGCAGTGGCAGAGCACAGCATCAATGAAGGCCACATGTTTGTTTTTGAACAGATAGAGTTGCTGTGCTCACCAACGCCTTCTGGGATTCGATCGTCGAAGGGGCAGTGGAAATAAGAATGCACGACGATATTGTCATCCGGAACAGTGGTCTCCAACTGAGCTTCTCATGGGATGTGGTGTTAGCAAAAATACGCCAGGAACGCTCTGATGATAAAGCAGCGAATCCAGCGGGTGGAACAGAATGGCAGAACCGGGACTCACGCTTGGACCACATTCCATACACCGGGGCATCTTCCTCCACCGGCCACGACATCTCTTCCGGAGTCAAGCGACTGACCCACTCGTTGGGACACTTAGACAATTCGGTGGTCCAGTGGCTATAAAGAAACCAACTGTACACGAACCTAACACTTTGCCTGAATATGACGAGTAGGATATTCGTCGAAATGTTGTGACAACACGACGCTACGATTCGGCTGATAACCCGAGAAGTTTTCAGAAAAAATATTGTCCTGTGACTACATCATCAATGAGTAGTAGTTCGAGTCAATCATTTCGTAGACATACCTGATGGTAACAGATTGCAGGGATATAAAATGGAATGATCACATGGTCTCAGCCATAAGTAAAGCAGGTCGCAGATTTTGGCTCATTGCTGAGATACTGGGAAAATGCAGTTATACTACAAGATCCTGTTTACAAAACGCGCTTGCGATACGTCCTAGAATATTTCTGAAGTGTACGAGACCAAGACCAAATAGGACTAACAGGGAAGGCTTAATATCCGCGACTGGTCACAGATTTGTTTGACACACGAAAGAGAGGCAGTGAGAGGCTGAAAAACCGGAACTAGCAGCCCTCTACGGACTACGGATGGGCACCACATTCTCGCGAAAGCCTGCTGCAATAATTTCGAGATTTAGTATTAAGTGTGGAATCTAGCAATATACTGCATGTACTTATCTATCGCTCCAATAGCGATGGAAAAGGCAGGATTATACAAATTTCAGTGAGCGCAGAGGCATTTAGGCAACGGCCTTGCCGCAGTGGATAAACCGGTTCCCGTGAGATCACCGAAGTTAAGCGCTGTTGGGCGTGGCCAGCACTTGGGTGGGTAACCATGCAGCCGCCATGCGCTGTTGCCCTTTTTCGGGGTGCACTCAGCCTCGTGATGCCAATTGAGGAGCTACTCGACCGAATAGTGGCGTCTTCGGTCAAGAATACCATCATAACGACCGGGAGAGCGGTACGCTGAACCCACGCCCCTCCTATCCGCATCCTCCTCGGAGGGTGACACGGCGGTCGGATGGTCCTGGTAGGCCACTCGTGGCCTGACAACGGAGTGCGTGCAGCGGCATTTAAGCACTTATTGTTCCAGCGCTGTATATGCGAATGGAAAGGGAAGAAACCTTAATGCATGTTACAAGGGCAATTACACCCTGCCATGCACTTTAAGGTAGATCCCACAATACAAACGCAGATGTAGTTGTAGTTACAGGGGACAATGCAGTCACATAGAAGCGTCCACTGATTTTGTCGTCCGTTTGTTGAATACGATTCTTCTTTTCCTGGCTGCTTCCTAACTCAGCCATTCCCTAATGTATTCCGAGAATCGTTTGCTCAGTGTATCATGTGGTTCACCGCAATGTATATACAAAACTTCTGCGGCGGAACGAACAGTCTCACCGAAAATGATCACGTATGCAGTTTGCGCAGTGAGAACGAAATTTGCATTGACTACTAATTTGATTTAACAAGAGACAATTGAAGCGCTGTCTCTCAGGCGATGTGTGTGCCTCTCCTGTACAATGCATACTACACCGTTGCTTCTTGGGCAGCGTTTGAGAATCAAACGTTACTACATATTATACGAAAATTTATGTAATATTAAACCTCATTGTTTCAAATTCCATTCGCAAACGTAACTTTTTGGTTTACAGTGGTCTGAATGACAATGTAGAACAGGTACCTTCGCTGCATACGGCACTTCACAGCTCGTTATTGATTACAGCAGTCGCTTTCATCCGTAGCCTCGTAAACTTCATAATGATATGTATATCAACATGGCAAAAATGGCACACCGCGGGCGACAGGTAAGACGGGAGGAACTGGAAGCAATTTACTTAATACTCTGCGCCCTAAAGGTAACATTATTATCAATTATATACACTCCTGGAAATTGAAATAAGAACACCGTGAATTCATTGTCCCAGGAAGGGGAAACTTTATTGACACATTCCTGGGGTCAGATACATCACATGATCACACTGACAGAACCACAGGCACATAGACACAGGCAACACAGCATGCACAATGTCGGCACTAGTACAGTGTATATCCACCTTTCGCAGCAATGCAGGCTGCTATTCTCCCATGGAGACGATCGTAGAGATGCTGGATGTAGTCCTGTGGAACGGCTTGCCATGCCATTTCCACCTGGCGCCTCAGTTGGACCAGCGTTCGTGCTGGACGTGCAGACCGCGTGAGACGACGCTTCATCCAGTCCCAAACATGCTCAATGGGGGACAGATCCGGAGATCTTGCTGGCCAGCGTAGTTGACTTACACCTTCTAGAGCACGTTGGGTGGCACGGGATACATGTGGACGTGCATTGTCCTGTTGGAACAGCAAGTTCCCTTGCCGGTCTAGGAATGGTAGAACGATAGGGTCGATGACGGTTTGGATGTACCGTGCACTATTCAGTGTCCCCTCGACGATCACCAGTGGTGTACGGCCAGTGTAGGAGATCGCTCCCCACACCATGATGCCGGGTGTTGGCCCTGTGTGCCTCGGTCGTATGCAGTCCTGATTGTGGCGCTCACCTGCACGGCGCCAAACACGCATACGACCATCATTGGCACCAAGGCAGAAGCGACTCTCATCGCTGAAGACGACACGTCTCCATTCGTCCCTCCATTCACGCCTGTCGCGACACCACTGGAGGCGGGCTGCACGATGTTGGGGCGTGAGCGGAAGACGGCCTAACGGTGTGCGGGACCGTAGCCCAGCTTCATGGAGACGGTTGCGAATGGTCCTCGCCGATACCCCAGGAGCAACAGTGTCCCTAATTTGCTGGGAAGTGGCGGTGCAGTCCCCTACGGCACTGCGCAGGATCCTACGGTCTTGGCGTGCATCCGTGCGTCGCTGCGGTCCGGTCCCAGGTCGACGGGCACGTGCACCTTCCGCCGACCGCTGGCGACAACATCGATGTACTGTGGAGACCTCACGCCCCACGTGTTGAGCAATTCGGCGGTACGTCCACCCGGCCTCCCGCATGCCCACTATACGCCCTCGCTCAAAGTCCGTCAACTGCAGATACGGTTCACGTCCACGCTGTCGCGGCATGCTACCAGTGTTAAAGACTGCGATGGAGCTCCGTATGCCACGGCAAACTGGCTGACACTGACGGCGGCGGTGCACAAATGCTGCGCAGCTAGCGCCATTCGACGGCCAACACCGCGGTTCCTGGTGTGTCCGCTGTGCCGTGCGTGTGATCATTGCTTGTACAGCCCTCTCGCAGTGCCCGGAGCAAGTATGGTGGGTCTGACACACCGGTGTCAATGTGTTCTTTTTTCCATTTCCAGGAGTGTATATCAGAACAGTACTAATATTTGCATATTCCAGACGCACTGTCAGTTTTTTATTTGTTCTTTCGCCTTTTGTTTAGTGTAGAAAATATTTAAGCGATTTCCCTAAATCATTTCAGGTGAATGTCGGAATAGGGTACTTCCTGCTCTGCCCCTGCCCATTCCAAGCTCCTGCGCCGTACCTACAGATCGCGTCGTCAACGAGACGCTGTATTCTAGTTTCATTTCTTCTTTTGCTCAGTCCGTTCAGTCGAGGATGGATCTCTCGTTCTATAAATCTTTCACCCTCCCATAATTCGAATGTGCCAACCGCGAACGTTTAGTCAGTGTCCACGTTTCACTATCACGGACTTCTACGAAAAACTTTGGCAAAAGTTTTCTTTACACTATCACATTATCACAGACTGTTTTTCGTTACTGTGCGTGCGTGTATACATAACAAATAAGGAACTTAACATGCAGAATGGGAATAGCTTATGTTTTCACCTTTCTCCAAAAGTGAATGGTGAGTTTGTTATAGTGTGTATAAGTGCGATGAGCGCTTGCGGGTGAAATTTTGTGTTCTTGTTACGCATTACCTGTTTGTTTAACCTACGAGATTCATGTCAGACCAAGGACCTTCTCTTATAAAACGCACTGAATCAGAGTTTAATAAAAACAGTATTATATAACAACGTTAATACCACGACTAGTAAATGTGGAAGGATAATTTGAAACTAGATTTTCATACGTGTATAATTATTTACAGGAACGGTATCGCCTAGGATATAATAACTATAATAATATCGTTAATACTACTAATAGTTACAATTGTTTATTTGCCAGCATATCCCCCCTCCCCCCGTAGCACCTAAATGACCACCTAGAACCGATGCCTTGTTGGATCACCACCAACATTGCCAGATGATATTTTTCTGTTTTATAGAGTGGAGATTTTTGGGGAACAATAAGACAGTCTGATAGCCTGGGACCCTTACCCCTCATGTACAGGGCTCTTTAGCTACTATATATTTCCAAGCATCGCTCATAAACCTGTCAGTAGCTTTTACTTTGAATTTAACCAAGGATATAATTGTATAACAAATTCATGTCCCAGCTTAATTCGACTTCGTGAATTCTTTGTGATTACATCAGTGTTGTGCGCCACCGCACTATGCTGTGTTAGAGACCTCCATTTTGGGCGTTGTGGATATTGAACGTACCTGTTTCCTTGTGTCATGCTCAAGCAGAAGCTTTCTGTTGTGTACATAGTTCCGCATAGTCAGCGCGTACACAACTTTCCCACTAGAGCGCGCCCCGCTAAGCACAACAGCGCAGGCGCAGCGCTCGTCTGTCTCCGCACTACGAGATGGCGCTGCCTTAGAGGCGGACCAAATTCTGCTTCCACCGATCTGCGTATTAATATGTAACGCAGCCAATGAGATCGCTGCTAATGTAGAACCTTTTCTCCTCGCGGATCACACTCGCGCAGTGATACATGAACGCGCGAGGTATTATAACGAGTGTACAGACCTCCGATCAGTCAGTCTGCATTTGTCTGCACCAGTCTGTACCAGTCTGCATTAGTCTGTACCAGTCTATAGTCAAGTTTCAGTCTGCACCTAAGAAGATTATCATATTCCTGTACATAGCCATGAAGATAAATGAATAGACACGTTGTCAAGTATCAGAGATATGTGAGAATAAGATTAACGTACCCAGACCAAAGGAACTTCAGATTGTCAATTGTAAACAACATCTAGAATCAAGTTACGTAATGTCTATGCTTTTTATTATTTTAATAAATGTGTGTGAAAATTAATCAAGTTCTGTTTAAAGTTGGTCACCGTCAATCTGGTACTCTAAGCGTGCAAGTGGCATTTCTATCGTCTGACCTAACGGCAGATGATAAACACGCCACGATAAGACCACGATACATATTGCTGACACTCGCCTACTTCGTTAGAGCGACGAGTCAAATAATCTGTGGTGTGTGTACCTAAGGTGTGACACTCGCCTACTTCATTAGAGCGACGAGTCAAATAATCTGATGGTGTGTGTACCGAAGGACTTACAGAACGCACACCACACTTTACCGTGTAATCTGAATTATAGACGACATAATAAGATGTAATAACACCCAGGATATTAAGATTTAATATTCTGTTTACAAATATACTGATGCAAAAAAATTGCAACACCAAGAAGAAGTTGTGCGACATAAACAAGAGTTGGCAGGCGTGTCTCTTCATCTGAGAGATGATGTCTATTCAGATTTCGCGCCAGTCACACCTAGTAGCGTCACCATGAGCACGCAGTTCAGATTTGCTTTCAAAAGACGCTGTAACGGTCGTCAGAGTTAGTTACCCTTGAGATTGGGCGTGGTGCGTCGATGTTAGTCAAGAATGCCCTTAAAACGACAAAGTCGCTGTAATCGTCACCTCACTGAGTTTGAACTAAATCGTGTAATAGGGCTATGAGAAGCTACATGTTCCTTCTGCAGAGAGACTTGACAGGAATGTAGCCACTGTACGTGATTTCCGGCAGCACTGGTGACGAGAATGTACAGTCGCAAGAGGACCGGGCTCCAGACGGCCACGTGGTACTCCTGGATGTATGACCATCATGTTCGAGGTATGGCACTAGCGCATCGATATCATCTGCAGCAGCAAGTTGAGCAGCAGTTTGCACAACAGTGACACAACAAACTATTACAAATCGGTAACTTCAAGAACACCTGCGAGCCAGACTCCCTGTAGCGCGTATTTCACTAACCATAAACCACCGCCAATTGTGACTTCAGTGGTGTCAAGCGAGAGCTCATTGAATGGCAGAGTGTAGGTGTGTTGTATTTTCTTCCTCATTGCAGTGATAGCCGTGTGTTGGCTAGGAGGAGGGCAGCTGAAGGCCTGGAACCACCTCGTCGGCGTGCTAGACACATTGGACCTACACACCAGGCTATATGGTCTGGATTGCGATTTTGTATGACAGCGAGAGCACATTTGTGGTTATCTCAACCTGACTGCAAATTTGTGCGTTAGTCTGGTTATTCGACCTGTTGCCTTGGCCTGCTGGATCATCAGCTCTGTCTTCGAGTGCATATGGGACATCATCGGACTACAACTCCAGCGTCGTCCACAAACAGCATTAACCAACCCTGTATCGACCGACCAAGTGCAACTGGCACGGAAATCCGTCCCACAAACTGATATCTGGCATATGTAGAAAGGAATGCGTTCACGTTTGCTTGCTTGCATTCAAAATTCTGGCGGTTACACCGGTTATTAATGTACCAGCGTTTCACATACGCAATGGCTTATCTCGCGCTTACATTTACCTGTGATCTTGCAATGTTAATCACTTAAAAGTGTCCAGAATGAGATTTTCACTCTGCAGCGGAGTGTGCGCTGATGTGAAACTTCCTGGCAGATTAAAACTGTGTGCCGGACCGAGACTCGAACTCGGAACCTTTGCCTTTCGCGGGCAAGTGCTCTACGAGATACTGGCAGAAGTAAAGCTGTGAGGACGGGACGTGATACGTGCTTGGGTAGCTCAGTTGGTAGAGCACTTGCCCGCGAAAGGCAAAGGTCCCGAGTTCGAGTCTCGGTCCGGCACACAGTTTTAATCTGCCAGGAAGTTTCACTTAAATGTGTTACCTAGACAGATGTACTCCCGAAATTGCATTACTCTGCATTAATTATTTTATGGTGCTGCGATTTGTTTTTCGCTTCAGTGTAGAGGTGTGGTAAGGAATAGAAATGCCAACGGTAAGCGATTAGATTCAGCATTGATTATGCTGCGTAAACATTTGGTCGAGGTCGCAGACGACTGATGTCGCCGGGCAAAGCTAATTAACTCGGCTTGACGCGCTGGAACTGCGGTTATAATCTGTACCTGGTGCGCGCAATCCGCGCCGTCCATACGTACGCTAATGCGGGCCAGCCAACTACACGCCGACCGCGTGATGCGCTTGCCGCCCACTCGTGTTTGAATGTCACGGAACACGCGCTACGTAACCTCTGCGGCCATCTCTTCACTCTCCCCTCCCTTCTGCTGCGTGTTACGGTCTTCATTCATTCTAGAAGCACGGCATACTTTAAGTACAAGTTTTTGTTGCAATATGCTATAAGTTTACAGAGGAATTTCTGTTGAGCGGAGAGTCAGTGATTACGTTTAATTACAGAGGTAATATTTTTTTGGTTTTACGTAAATGATAAGTGTTCTGTTGTTTTGTGTTTATTGCGATGATTTACCCTTTTTCTTTTAGAATGGCAATAAAATTTTCGAAGTATTTTTTGTGCTTAAAGTAAGTTTGTTTGTTGATGATTTCTTCTGGGTATTTTTCTGTTCAAAAAATGGCTCTGAGCACTATGGGACTCAACTTCTGAGGTCATTAGTCCCCTAGAACTTAGAACTAGTTATACCTAACTAACCTAAGAACATCACACACATCCATGCCCGAGGCAGGATTCGAACCTGCGACCGTAGTGGTCTCGTGGTTCCAGACTGCAGCGCCTAGAACCGCACGGCCACTTCGGCCGACTATATTTCTGTATGAGTGTAAAATTCCATTTCCTCCAACATGTTCATTCTATGTCCTTTAGGTACATTGTATAGAATTTTAAGGGCCCTTTCATTATTTCCTGTTTTATGTTCTTGGCTTTTTGAATGTAAGTAAAATGTGGATAGATTGCCTTCCCACTTTCGTGTGTGTTGGTGATCAAAACACATACGGCATCGATACTTTACTTTTTCAATAATTTTTTGAAGTATTTTGAGGTGTAGCTACACTTGATTCACAAATACAGAAAACAGATTTAGGCATTGTTTCCGATCTACCATGAATATAACTTCTCTTGGAATTTCCATACAAAATACCCTTGCAAAAGAATAGTTACAGTTCTCATGTCGTTCGTAGCAACAGCACTACAGACTTCTGTTTGTTATAAATCTTTGTATATTCCGATCCATAACGCAGGAGTATCGCTCTTCAGGACCAAGGGGCAGATATTTTATGTTTTTACGACGTTGCAGTAATGGTGCGGTGTGCAGTATCGACCCTAAGACAGCTTTATTGCCAGACCCAAACCATTGACTCCGACATATCTTTTGTCCCGCCGTTTGCAACTGACACACCATCGCTTTAGAAATAAAATTAAAAAATGAAAAATATTGTGTTCGCTCTTACGAATTCGCACGGAAATTCTTGATGGAACCTGTTGGAAGTTCAGTTTGACAGCAGTACTGAGCACTGTATGCTAACATCCTTATTGTTTGTCTCTCAGTCACGATCATTCATATCGTCCCTATAGCGATTATACCAGTTTTGAACCTTTGTATACCCTTTTCAAATTGTACTATTTAATTTATCATTTAAGTTTTGTAGTTGTCAAATAACTAAGAACTATTCTTTCAGGACTCGTACTGAAATTTTGATTCTTAAGCGATGATGACGTCTGGAGCTGTCGTCGTTCATATTTTTGGGACCGAGCAGAATTATATAGCCGTTGCGTGGTAGAAACATTAAAAAAATGAAATCTAAGTCAGAAAAAATAAACGTAATTTACACTTGCCTGGTGAGTACAGTAACTAGTACGAGCTCTTGGCCGGTAGCTGTGGTCGAGCGGTTCTAGGCGCTTCAGTACGGAACCACGCGGCTGTTACGGTCGCAGGTTCGAATCCTACCTCGGGTATGGATGTGTGTAATGTCCTTAGGCTAGTTAGGTTTAAGTAGTTCTATGTCTAGGGGTCTGATGACCTCAGATGTTAAGTCCCATAGTGCTTAGAGCCATTTCAACCATTTGAACGAATTCTTGTACAAAACCGTTATTGATTCCATCTGCAGCTACACTTTCAACAACCAATCAGTTTTTTTTATGATTTCTCTGTTAGTAGTGTATCAAATGACAACCAAAATTTGGTTTAAGAATGTATTTGTTTGACGTTTCGACCAAGATTTGTTTGTAAGGCGATATTCCAGTAACAATAGTTACGCTAGTTGCTCTTCAGTAGACAGTCATATCGCTAGAATTCGTGTCAATAATTCATTTTTTTTGCAGTGTGCGTACACTGAGATCCTGAATGTTTCACGCGAAACTTTAACACACGAACTCCATTAACGCTACCTAAAGTTCATGGAATTATTTCCCGTTTTAACTTCTTCCAAGCGTAAACATATAATTAAATTTATGGAGTTAGTTATAAGAAAAACTTCTTTCCGTTGAGGCCCATAGTCACATAAAAGAAATATTTCCTAGACAATTTCAGTGGTAAATAATTCCTGTAGTAAGTCCGGGTAGCAGTGTATTACGTTTAGCTTGTAAACTGTCATTGCACTTATAACACACAGTGATTTTACATATTACTACGATAGCGTTACCCTCATGTGTCAGTGATAAGTCAACAATAAAAAAAGAATCATCACTCTCTCAAAATTTCAAATTAATAATGATTACTTGTAGCTGTGGAACGAAATTCCTCGCTTCATTGTTCTTAATTTTGGTGATGAGTCAAGCTGAGATATATTAGCGATTAATAGTTCGTCTCACTTAAAAAGTGATACAAGAACTTTTTATTGATGTTATGTTGCCCCTTCCTCTTAAGCTGGTTGTGGATAGATGCAGATCAGCAGTGACTAGATTTTACTAGTAATCTTTAAATAAACAAACTATCAAAACAGTTGAACAGTATTGTGACCTATACTGTATGCACCACTATGCCAGTGGCGACTCATTCAAAAAATGGTTCAAATGGCTCTGAGCTCTATGGGACTTAACATCTGAGGTCATCAGTACCATAGAACTTAGAATTACTGAAACCTAACTAACCTAAGGACATCACACACATCCATGCCCGAGGCAGGATTCGAACCTGCGACCGTAGCGGTCGCGCGGTTCCAGACTGAAGCGCCTAGAACCGCTCGGCCACTCCGGCCGGCGACTCATTCAAGACGTCTCGTATAGCCACGGACGGATGTAATCCTCTAGTGGAGTTTTTTTGTGCATTCATGATACACGGGTGTATTCTGTAAACAAAGCCCAGTTCGCCAACAGCAGAAACCGAATAAAATGGAAATAATAAGCTCAAGGAAATCCAGATACAGTGGAAAGTCGAAATCCAATAAGCAGAACAGCATGATTGATAGCAATTCATACTGCAGAATGTGCTGGAGTGAATTATGGCTGCCTGCTTGGCCCCGCTACTGTGAACAACTCAGCCCATGTGACATGCTGCACACGCTCTTGGTAGTGGTTGTCAACCGTGAGTTGTAGCACCTCTGAACTGCAATTAATATCGGCCTTTGGCGGTAATGTTAAATTCTTCCACCCTGAAATCGGTATGTAGGGTCGAAAATGTCATGGTTTATGTTGGTGCCAGCACAAGGGGGAGAGCTGGGAATGGAAGAGAAGTGTATGAAGTGGCAGGACACTCCACCAATGTATTCAGAACCATGATCTAAGGAGCGGCCAACTCAGGTGGCCAGGCCGAATACTGCAAGCGGAGACGACGAGGCCAGCAGCACTCTGGAGGCAGCAGCCTATCCCAGTAGAACAAGTGTAATGGAAGGTTGGGTAGAAGGGAGCTCTTCCAGGTACATAGGGTCCCTCACCGTGATCTCCTCAACAACCCTTTGGTGAGTGGAGGCGTAGGGTGGATACCATACTGTGAAAGAGGGTGAGGGTGGTGGATTTGATGTCCGGCTAAGGGGTAGGAGGTGGTGGTGCCGATAGGGGCGTGGAGTACAACTTTAGTTGCGGGTTCTGGGGGAAATTTCCTGGACAAATACAGGCGCACTATATATAGATGAGACTGTCCAAAGGGTGGCCATTCTACACGGGATGCAGGATATCTAGAAGGGTGCAATGCAGGCACCCATTCAGCAGTTTAGAATTACTGACCCTGTTGATGTGAGTTGGGCCAATATGTTGCAAGGACTTCCTCAATATGCAACATCTGCAAGGCTTTCCACAACTGGGTTTTGGAAATATGGATCATCTGTTCAGCCTTCACATTGGAGGCAGGATAAAAGGTGGCGACAGAAGGTCTGGAACTGCTGACATGTAAATGTGGGCGTGTTATGGAACATCAGAGTGCATGGCGTCCTCCCAGTGGCGAATATCATCTAGAGGTAACGGATGGTAGCAGGTGTGGTAGTGGACAGCACCTGCACCACATAAGCGAAGTTCGAGGGAGCATCCACCACTAGCAGGCACATAGCTCCCTGAAATGGTCCAGCAGAATCAACGTGGAGCTACTCCCATGGACGGTCAGGCTGTGGCAACAAATTTTGCAACAGGGGTAGCTTGAGTGAGAGAGCAAGCGCGACTGTGGCACACGTGTTCAATATCGTCACTGATGCCAAACCAGTGGACATGCCACTAGGCCAACGCCTTCATGTGCGTCATCCCCAAACATGAAGAATGAAGCACCTGGTTGTTGTGGGGCCAGGGCGGGGATGGGATCCTAGCAGTCAGAGTTCTCTTTGGCCATCATTATGGCGTCCTTCATGGCGTTGAGCCAGTAGCGCAAAGCTAAACTGTCAAATGCGTGGTTGACCTTACTGGAAACATGCTCAAGCGACTCTTTCTGTATCGCACACAAAACTTACCATAGGACCAGGTCGTGATGCGTCTCTGCAGTTACCTCGTGCGCGATCAGCGGGAATTTATCTAAGGTTGTTCTGAGATGTTGGTCCAGGGCAAAAGAAAAACAAACTGTCTCCTGGTGATCAAATTCTGCGTCGGGTCAAGAGGAAGGCGTTGGTGTGATGGATGTGGGGGTGAAAGTGGATTTCACAGTGGCACTCGCTTAAAAACAACGCCCAGCACTGCAGACTTTTCCAGGAGCTTAGAAAGATGCTCGAACAACGAAATCGAGGGGAGTGGGGAGGGTGGTCAGTCAGCAGTTGGAATTTGCTGCCATACAAATACACAGGAAACTTATTGTCCATATAAATGATGGCAAAATTCTCTTTCTTAATTTGTGAATAGTTGAGTTGTGCAACAGTCAACGTTTTGGGTTAGGAGGTGATTGGCCGGTCAGTACCATAAGACTTCTTACGGAACAAAACCGTCGCAATTCTGTACTAGGACGCACCCGTCGTGTTGACGACCGGTGCAAATGACATCATACACAGCGCGGCCTTCAGACTGTTCTTAAAGCACCGAATAGCGTTTTGAAAGACAGCCAACCCCAAAAATTTAACTCCCTTCTTCCGCAGCTGACTTAGGAGTGTGTAATTTGCGACACATACAGAATAATCTTCGAATTATGTGTGATTTTATCGGGGAATGACCACAACTGTTGAAGTTTAGTAGAGACCGGCATATTAGTGATTACGACGACGTGGTCGCCCTTGGGCGCGATGCCATAGTGACTACGAATATGCCTCTAGTATTTGAGACTGAGGGCGAAGAAATTGCGTTTATCCAACTGACAGCGTAAGCCTTTTTTGTGGAACCGTTTGAAAATCGACTGAAGGTTCTTGCAGTGTTCCGTGTGTGCCGACTCCATAATAATATCATCCAAATAATTAACAGACTGTGGAATACTCCGAATCAGTTGCGCGCTAAATACTTTTGAAAACTACAGGTGCACTAGCAACCCCCAAACGGTAAGCGACTGTGCCTGTATAACCGAACGACATATTTAACACGTTTAATGGCATGTGGCCGCCAGCAGCCTCAGCAGAACCGCGTGCCAGACGCCGTGTGGCTGTCCTGGGTCTGGCGGGGAAACATCCATCACTAAGCGTGCGACAGTCAACGTGTGAAGACCAGCTGCTGACGCGATGTATTCTCGAGCGGCAGTTGTACCGGGTGGTTGTAATCAAAGTGCAGTTACTCACAGAGGTGCGTTGTGAGCTGTAATTAGCGTGCGGCAGAGGCACTTAGAAGATATGCTAATGTTTAATACGAAACCGATTGAAACTGCAGAAAATTAGGTCCAGTTCTGATCACCAGAGGCAAATCTGGCGCTGTACATTCGAGAAAAGCGTATAGAAATGTTTTCATATGTAATGAATTAGGAACGACACGTGGGCAGAAAAGGTAAAAGTGAGACAAGCATGAAGTTGATTTTATTATTATCTACCACTTATATAGTTTGTTCAGTATGAGCGTGGGAGACGTCAACAAGATGCTGCATAGGTAAAACAACGTAACAAACGTTGCTTGCAGTAGTTACGATGGCCCTGTAATTGACGGAAAGTCATCGAGTAAAACAGAAGTGATTTCTGATGTTCCGCAAGGTAGTGTTATAGGCCCTCTGCTGTTCAAATGGTTCCGAGCAATATAGGACTTAAATGCTGTGGTCATCAGTCCCCTAGAACTTAGAACTACTTAAACCTAACTAACCTAAGGACATCACACACATCCATGCCCGGAGCAGGATTCGAACCTTCGACCGTAGCGGTCACGAGGTTCCAGACTGTAGCGCCTAGAACCGCTCGGCCACTCCGGCCAGCAAACGGATCTGCTGTTCCTTATTCACATAAACAATTTCGGAAACAATCTGAGCAGCCGTCTTACGTTATTTGCAGATAATGCTGCCGTTTGTCGTCTAGTAAAGACATCAGAAGATTAAAGCAAATTGCAAAACGATTTAGAAAACACGTCTGTATGGTGCGAAAATTGCCAGTTGACGCTAAATTATGAAAAGTGTCAAGTTGAAACGTCCACTTAGAAAAATTTATGAATTACTGTGCTGATAAAACTCTTACACTATTTGATTTTCAAACAGCTGAGCAAAACTGAACGTACTCAGACATTTCGCTCTTTACTTATTCTGATCAACACTAAACTGACCCACAATATTTTTAGCGCAACGCAATCTGACTTTCAATAATCCCTACAAAAGAATGGCCCTTACTAACATTAACCTATACCTTTCACAAATCACTTGCCTCACAAAAATCTTCGTTACTCGAAGTACTGCAATACAGCGAGCGCCACTACTGCCAGCTAAATAAAAGATTCAAACTACTGAAGGCACTAACTACTGATAGGCATAGTCAGCAAATGAAAGATTTTGGTAGAGTATTTACCTTAATAGTGGTCAAAAGTCATAATATATATAGCAGTTCATGACATCCAGTATTACAAATTTACTGTCTCTGATGGACATACGTCCAGGTCATCCGCTCTCAAAACTCCGCCATCTCTCCCCCCACATCCATTACTGCTGGCAGCTCATCTCCAACTGCGCAACGCTACGCGCTGTTAACAGCCAACTGCCCAACACTACAATAGCAAATTCCAACAATGCAAACCAGCCACAGACTGCACACAGCACAGTCAGTGATTTTCATATAGAGCGCTACATGGCGTTACCAACATAAAAACCTAAACAGCCCAGCCTACTTACAAAGTCATCCACATGGATGCTGCATGGATCCGTTAAACTTGGGTTACTTGATAAATCAATCAAATCTAAAGGCCATAAATTCAACTAAATTCCTGGGAAGTACAATTACGAACAAATTATAAAGAATTCATAAAAAATACTGTGTGGAAGGCGAACCAAAGACTGCGTTTTATTGGCAGACCACTTAAAAGATGTAATTGATCTGCTAAAGAGACTCTCTACACTATACTTGTCCGTCCACTTTTGAAGTACTGCTGTGCGGTGTAGAATCCTTGCCAGATAGCATTAACGGAGTACATCGAGAAAGATGACAGAAGGGCAGCACTTCTTGTATTATCGAGAAATAGGGGAGAGAGTGTCTCGGACATGAACAGGATTATGTGTAGGCGTCATTAAAACAAAGGCCTTTTTCCTTAAGGCAGAATCTACTCACGAAATTTCAGTCACCAGCTTTCTTCTCCGAATGCGAAAATATTTGTTTACGCCGATCTAGATATTTGGAAACGATCATCATAATAAAATAAGTGAAATCAGAGTTCGCACTTAAAAATATAGGTGTTCGCCTTTACCGCGCGCTGTTCGAGATTGGAGTAATCGAGAATTATTGCGAAGGTGGTTCGATGAAGCCCGTGCCAGGCACTTAAGTGTGATTTGCAGATCATCTATGTACATTTAGATGTGTTCTTGCATACTGGCCTTCAGATCAGTTAGAGACTAAACGTGTCTCTGATAAACGCTTTGTTTTAGATATCCCCAGAGCCAAAGGTCGCATGGATTCAGATCAGGTGATGTTGCAGGCCATGCATCGAGGAAACTTCTGGAGAAAGGTATCATTAAGCAGAGCTTCCACTGGGCGAGTGACGTGATGCGTTGGCCCATCTTGCATGAAAAAAGTTGTTTCGACTGTATTGTTCTCCTCCAAAGCGGGAATCACATGCTGTACAAGGTCTCGATAACATGCAGACGTCACGGTACACCTGGCAGGCCCTCTATGTGTATTCTCTTAATAGAAGAATGGACTGAGAATAGAGGTGGTTATGAATCCGCACCACTCAGTCACACGTGACGAGTGCAATGGCTTTTCATGCACGACACGTGGTCTAACAGTACCCCAAATTCGGTAGTTCTGCTTATTCGCTGAACCCTATGTGTAAAATGTACCTTGTCACTCAGTAGAATATTGATGTCCACGACCGAACGTCAGTCCGTGTCAGAAACCAAACAGCAAATTCAGAATGATGCTGCCGATCATGAGGTTTCAACTGGTTCACTGCGTGGAACTTGAACGGATACCGGTGTTAAATGGACTACAGAACTTACCGTACTGTTGACGATGGGATGGACAGTCCTCGTAACATTGCACTAGCACTACCAGAGGAACGTGCTAGATGATCAGTTACAGCAAAACCAAACACGCCAATAAAGTCCAACGGGATAGCACGCCTTCCTCTTTCAATGCCAGCCGCGGTGGCCGAGCGGTTCTAGGCGCAACAGTTCGAACCCGCGCAACTGCTACGGTCACAGGTTCGAATCCTGCCTCGGACATGGATATGTGTGAGGTCCTTAGATTAGTTAGGTTTAAGTAGTTCGAAGTTCTAGGGGACTTATGACCTCAGATGTTAAGTCCCATAGTGCTCAGACCCATTTGTACCATTTGAACCTCTTTCATGTGCCACGCCAAGCTCGCCTGTTTTTTCGAATTTCATTATCATCTTCTTTAAACCATTAATGTCATCTGCTCTATCCTCAGACCTATCAGTTGGTTATACGCTGAGTGGAGCACTGTAACTGCTGCCGTTCACATAAAACAGTTCTGTCTCTCTTCACTTAGGTTATGGCTTTGCAGATGACAGTGTCGAATCATACCGTCGTACAAGCAGTGTACAGGGCCAGATATGTACCTGGTGGCCAGAATTACACTACTGGCCATTAAAATTGCTACACCACGAAGATGACGTGCTAGAGACGCGAAATTTAACCGACAGGAAGAAGATGCTGTGATACGCAAATTATTAGCTTTTCAGAGAGCGTTCACACAAGGTTGGCGCCGGTGGCGACACCTACAATGTGCTGACATAAGGAAAGTTTCCAACCGATTTCTCATACACAAACAGCAGTTGACCGGAGTTGCTTGGTGAAACATTGTTGTGGTGCCTCCTGTAAGGAGGAGAAATGCGTACCATCACGTTTCCGACTTTGATAAAGGTCGGGTTGTAGCCTATCGCGATTGCGGTTTATCGTATCGCGACATTGCTGCTTGCGTTGGTCGAGATCCATTGACTGTTAGCAGAATATGGAATTGGTGGGTTCAGGAGGGTAATACGGAACGCCGTGCTGGATCCCAACGGACTCGTCCCACTAGCAGTCGAGATGACAGGCATCTTATCCGCATGGCTGTAACGGATCGTGCAGCGACCTCTCGATCCCTGAGTCAACAGATGGGGACGTTTGCAAGACAACGACCATCTGCACCAACAGGTCGACGACGTTTGCAGCAGCATGGACTATCAGCTCGGAGACCATGGCTGCGGTTACCCTTGACGCTTCATCACAGACAGGAGCACCTGCGATGGTGTACTCAACGACAAACCTGTGTGCACGAATGACAAAACGTCGTTTTTTCGGATGAATCCAGGTTCTGTTTACAGCATCATGATGGTCGCATCCGTGTTTGGTGACATCGCGGTGAACGCACATTGTAAGCGTGTATTCGTCATCGCCATACTGGCGTATCACCCGGGGTGCCATTGGTTACACGTTTCGGTCACCTCCTGTTCGCATTGATGGCACTTTGAACAGCGGACGTTACATTTCAGATGTGTTACGACCTGTGGCTCTACCCTTCATTCAGTCCCTGCGAAACCCTACATTTCAACAGGATAATACACGACCGCATGTGAAGGTCCTTTACGGGCCTTTCTGGACACAGAAAATGATCGACTGCTGCCCTGGCCAGCACATTCTCCAGATCTCTCACCAATTGAAAACGTATGGTCAATGGTGACCGAGCAACTGGCTCGTCACAATACGCCAGTCACTACTCTTGATGAACTGTGGTATCGTGTTGAACCTGCATGGGCAGCTGTACCTGTACACGCCATCCAAGCTCTGTTTGACTCAATGCGCAGGCGTATCAAGGCCTTTATTACGGCCAGAGGTGGTTGTTGTGGGTACTGATTTCTCAGGATCTATGCACCCAATTTGCGTGAAAATGTAATCACATGTCAGTTCTAGTATAATATATTTGTCCGATGAATACCCGTTTATCATCTGCATTCCTTCTTGGTGTAGCAATTTTAATGGCTAGTAGTGTATAACTAATGTTTTCCAGCGTAAATAGATTCCGCGTTAACGCATTAGCATATCTACCAAGCGTCGCTGCCACATGATAATTACAGCCCTCATTGGACCTCCGTGAGTAGCTGCACTTTAATTAGCCGGTATAGACGCCGCCTTCAAATCTGTCTCTGAAAAATGGTGACGTCCAGACAGTTTTGTTAACAAATCGTCCGCAGTGGTATAGAATAGAGATCGATGTTAGACTGGGCATTTATAATGGACTTCAAAGTACCACAAATGTGTAAAGAGCAGTTAGGTTTTTGAGGACAACCATAGTTGTCGCCCTTTGACTGAACGAAACCAGGGAAATGACGCCTTGGTCTTGAACCCACGCAGACTCTGCCTGAGCAGCATCTTTAACCGCAAACGGTAGCGGGCGTCCTTTCCAAATTTCGGAACTGCTAAAAGCTTCATATACATGTGACCAATATAACTGCGTGCACGTCCGAGTGTTGTTAAAAAGTTTCCTTGTAATAGTTGCGCAAATCGTCAATGTCAGAGAAAGGCATGGATTTGGTGTCTAAAATGTCTTATTCAACTATTTTGAAATCAAAACTGGTAAACGCGTGTGAGTGAAATATATTAGCAGCTCTAAGGGGGCGCACAACTAACAATGGAAACTCCCCTTCGAACCTCCTCCCAATCTAGTGGTAAGATGGCCCAGTGGATAGCCCGTCAGAAACACAGATCAAGCATGAAAACAGGAAGAATGTGTACTGAAGTGTGAAAAAAAGCAAAAGAGAAAAAAATGAATGGTCCAAGGTTAACAAGTGCAACATTGAGAGCAGTTGAAGAGCAACGGCGTCGTGGTTAAGTGGACGACTCAGGTTCAAAACTCCCTCGTGCCACTTATTTTTTATTTTTTTCCACAAAATTATGAACTGTCCGGCTAGTCATTGAAACATTTGTTCTCTTTCTGTAGTTTTTGCAGCTGCAATACGATACATTGGTTATATAATATGAGTCATGTGGTAAAACTACATTAGCGTTGTAAGTAAATGTGATGAATAGTAAAAGCAGGCGAGATACCGCATTGACGTCTCACACAAATGAAAACAACAAATAAACGAGTGTGAGCTATTTTTCAACAAGGCAATTCGAGAGTCAAAACGTCGAGAACGAAACACAACTTCAAAAACGTTAATAATATATGTTTTAACAAAACACAGGGAAAACTGTGTGATTGTGAAACTGTTGCATTCATATGCTGCAGCTAATGTGACAAACTATTATGTTTTCATCATTTCCTTGGGAGTGATCACATTCACATTCATATGAACATCTAAATCGGGCAAGGAGTGATATGTCACTTACTTACCAGGTGTACAAGTTAGGTCCGTCGGTAAGAGAGTCCTGCCATATGACACACATATTGTCACTAATGCCGTATTTGACACATCAACCGTGTTTTCCGGTGGAGGATTCGGTTGACTTGTCGCTTTGTCGTCAAAACTTTGTAGTTCCCATTCGCAAGCCACTTCTTTTTGGCTGCTAATAGAGTAGTTGTGCAAAATCAAATTTCATTATAGGGTCCTTCCTTACACGTCGCTGTTGCAAACGGACGATACACCACGACACAAACACAAATTTGAATACAATGAACAGCGGGAAAAAAGAGTTGAACGGGTGAGCGTGGAACACTACTCGCCCTGTTTGTTGTCCAGTACTGTGATCACTTAACCACGACGCTGAAGCTGTTCCACACTGCTATATGTTTCACTTCTTGTGCTTGGACCGTTCACTGTCTCTATTTTGCTTTTGTTTCACTGTTCATAACACCTTATCACAGTTTTCATATTTGATCTGCCAACTGAGCCTGCTTACCACAAAATCTGAGGGGGGTGCGATGGGGAGCTTCCCTTGTAAGAAGGTTAGTACAAGTTCTACGATTTTGTACCTAGTTGTCACAAAAGTTTTTCGAGGTGAGGAATGACCATATGACCTCGCTGCAGTAAGACACAACCAACTCTGGCCCCTTCGCAGTGATGGAGAGCTGAGCTGCCGATATTATCGTTTACTAATGGGATAGTGACATGGCAACGTCGTTGTTCAGCTGGAATTTCACGGACCAACCGAAAAGAGACATGTCGGACATAAGCTTTCGTGTCGGTGGGGGAGAGCCACCAGCTCCTAAACCATGACAGTGTGGACCGATATGCTGTCCGTACGCCGCGGATGAGTACGAGGTCGACGGACCACTCGTTGACATACTGCTGCTAGGTGGCGCCGCCCGCCGCAGGTCCTACAGTTAGCTGCGCCGTGAGAACAACTGCTTCTGGAATACTGGCTGCTGTAGGCAGTGCGGGACTGTAGTTTCTTTACCAGCGAAGCACGTCGCAATACTGACGAGGGAGAGTGTTTCCGACTCACTCAATTAACATTACAAAAAAGGTCATTCGACGGTGAACGGGGAGAAGAATGATCGATCTACTGAAGTCTTCCACGAGACTTTCGGGCAGAAAAAGATGATGAGTCGAATTTATCATTTGACTGCTGTGGTGTCACCGCCAGACACCACACTTGCTTGGTGGTAGCCTTTAAATCGGCCGCGGTCCGTTAGTATATGTAGGACCCGCGTGTCGCCACTATCAGTGATTGCAGACCGAGCGCCGCCACACGGCAGGTCTAGAGAGACTTCCTAGCACTCGCCCCAGTGGTACAACCGACTTTGCTAGCGATGGTTCACTGACAAAATACGCTCTCATTTGCCGAGACGATAGTTAGTATAGCCTTCAGCTATGTCGTTTGCTACGACCTAGCAAGGCGCCATGTTCAGTTACTATTGATATTGTGAATAATGTACAGTCAAGAGCGACGCTCATCATTAATGGATTAAAGTTAAGTATTCCACCAGCTACGTCCGTTTTTCTAAATTCTAATTTCCTTGTCCTGTTCCAGACCTCACGCCACCCTGCGTGAGCTAAAACGCTTGCCTTTCGGCTTCCTCTAATAATCACGGTGTTGGCTCTCCTGCCAACCCACAACAACTGCTGCTTGTAATGGTAACAAACTTATTTTGATATTTGAATTTTATTTGTGAAAGCATACTGTCTTTCAGAAACAACCTCGAAAGATTGAGTAATTTTAAGCACATCGCCAAGACTAGGATAGGAGATGTCAAAGCTTTTGCTGCGACCTCCTTGTCAGGTGTAAGACACAGAGTCACATTCCGAATCCGTGATTCTGCGTACGAAACTTAACAGTTCTGACATGTGAAACTGCGCGGTGCCCCGAAAAGCGGCAACCCATGCTGAGTAAGGCTGCCCAAGTTGTTCATGTCACTGATCAAACTGTAGCCTAGCTGGAACATGACGCGTGTGACTGTAATATGCAGTTCACACTGCACAATGATCACTGAATGGCAAAGTATTAGGGACCAAGACTGGTTGTAGTTTCTACACCACTTAGTTCTAGTATAAACTAGAAGATTAGAGCAAATCATTTTGCCAGAAAGGCTATAAGCACACACAGTAAAGTTAAAAACGATTGACTCAGACTTCCTAGCTCTCTGAACAGCTAACAACATTCTGTTCTTGCTGTTACTGCCTTATTCCCGCTACTGCTGTTGTTTCACCTCCAAATGTAGGTGCCAAAGTTTTAGAATCTATGAATCCGTAACTCTGGCACTGGATCGAAGTGTGTCGACTAAAGCACAGTGGGGGGAGACAGCATCACCACTTTTCTGTCCGCTCCAGATAGGATTGCATGAAGCCATAAACAAAGCGACGTTCCTACAGAACATAACACTAAATAAAAATCAGCAGCCGGCCGCTGTTAGTTAGGTTCACTTAGTTCTAAAATATGGTTCAAATGCCTCTGAGCACTATGGGACTTAACATCTGAGGTCATCAGTCCCCTAGAACGTAGAACTACTTAAACCTAACTAACCTAAGGACATCACACACATCCATGCCCGAGGCAGGATTCGAAACTGCGACCGTAGCAGTCTCGCGGTTCCGGACTGAAGCGCCTAGAACCGCATGGCTACCGCGGCCGGCACTTAGTTCTAAGTCTAGGGGACTGATGACCTCAGATATTAAGTCCCATAGTGCTTAGAACCATTTGAACCATTTTGAAAAATCAGCAATGAGAACAAAGTCCAGGTACAGGGTGGTTACAATGAAAGTGCAGCTACTCACAGAGGTTCAGTTGGGCTGCACCCATCGTATGGCAGAGAAACTTGGTGGGTATTCTACGTACTACGTTAACGCGGAACCGATTTACGCTGAAAAAAAGTTAGTTCCAAATTTTGCCACCTGCTGAGACTTGGCAATGTGAATGCAAGAAAGACATATAGAAATGTTTCCGTATGTAGAGGATTAGGGAAGAGACGTGGGCAGAAACTGTCAAACAAATGAGAAAGGCATGATGTTGATTTTGTTGTTTACCGCCGCTTACACAGTTCGTTCAATACGAGCATCAGAGATGTCGACGAGATGCTGCATCCGTAAAACGACGTGATCTAAGCAACGTGTTCCTGTATACTGGTCTTAAGATCAGGTAGAGACCGAACATGTCCCTCTTATACCGTTCTTTTAGCTATTCTCAGAGCCAAAAATCGCAAGGATTCAGATCAGATGATGTTGCACGCCATGCATCTGGAAAGCCGCTGGCGATAATACGTCCGTTGAAGGTAGTATTAAGCAGATCTTTGACTGGATGTGGGACATGAGGTGTTGCCTCGTCTTGCATGGAAACATTGGTTTCTGATAGCTGCACGCTATCAAAGCAGAAATCACTTGCTGTGCATGGAGCTCTCGATAACGTGCAAACGTCACGGCACTACCTAACAGGCCCTCTTGGCGTATTCTCTTCCAAGAAGAACGTACCGAAAGTAAAGATGCTTGTGGATTTACACCACAAAGTCACGTACGGCGAGTGCAATGGCTTTTCGTGCACAACACGCGGCTTTACAGTACCCCAATTTCGTCACTTCTGTGTACTCACTGCACCCTCTAGTGTAAAATATGCCTTGTCACTCC
Organism: Schistocerca piceifrons; assembly: GCF_021461385.2. NCBI lineage: Eukaryota > Metazoa > Arthropoda > Insecta > Orthoptera > Acrididae > Schistocerca > Schistocerca piceifrons. The sequence goes on along the minus strand of NC_060149.1, from coordinate 731,619,730 downwards.
TTAGAATATTGACTTGTTGAATGATCGGGAACTCTGCCGGATATTCACATAGTTCTCGCACGATATTTTGACACCGTAACTCGTTGTCTTCTCCGGGTGCCCGGCCACGTGCCATCAACTTCGATCCGTGCCAGAAACCAAACGCAAATTCAGGACGTTGCTGCTGATCATGAGTTTTCTACACCACTGGGATCTTGTACGGGTACCAGGGTAAAACAGACCACAAAACTGTCCGTACTGTTGACCATGGGATGAAAAATTCTCGCGACGCTGCACAAGCATTAATACCACCTGGGGCACGAGGTGCACGGTCAGTTCCAGCAACAGCATCGTCGTGAGTAACTTCCAACTGGATACTACGCCTTACTCTTCGAGACGTCTCATCAAGTTCAGTCCTGTTTTCGAATTTCAACATCATTATCTTTAAACCACTTAATGGCATCGGCCCTCTCCTCAGACCTTCCACTCGGCGATACTGTCTCAATGTATTGCTGCCGTTCACATGAAACAGTTTCATTAACAGCACACAATCTCGCTTCTCGATAACAATACTGTTCACCCACGGTACGGCGAGTGAAATGACAATGTGGATGTCATGGCCTCATACGAACAGTTTACAGTGCCAGATTTTCACCTGGTTGCCAGAATTGGAACTAATTTTGCCCAGCGTAAACCATTTCCGCTTTTAACGCATTCGAGTATCAACCAAATTTCGCTTCAGTACGATTATTTCAACTCACACTGGACCTCCGTCAGTAGCTGCACTTTAGTTATAACCGCCCTGAATACTGCAGGGTGGAAATCCAAAAAGCACTGTTGACAGCAGCTCACGAAACGGACTGTGCTAGACTGAATCACTACTGTCTGCCTGCCCTATTGCTGCGATCGGCTCAGCCCATGTGATTTGCCGCGCATGCCCCTGGTGTTGATCGTTAACCGCGAGATGTAGTACCTCTGAGCCACTATCTATTTCGGCCGTTGACGGCCGTATTAAAAAGCGTACTGATGCTAATGTTCCACATGCGTAAAAGAATGCTATTATTCCTGAACTGGGAACCGCAGGGCACATAAAGGAAGTGGTTGTGGAAAAAAGACGTGTGAGTTATTCGGTCCCCACATCCACAAAAAAATGGCTCTGAGCACTATGGGACTTAACTTCTGAGATCATCAGTCCCCTAGAACTCAGAACTACTTAAACCTATCTAACCTAAGGACATCACACACACCCATCCCCGAGGCAGGATTCGAATCTGCCACCGTAGCAGTCGCGCAGTTCCAGATTGTAGCGCCTAGAAACGCTCGGCCACCATGGCCGGCCCCACATCCACAGTTCCTGTTTTTTGGCAAGTAGTTACGTAAATAAAGAGATCCCCAGCAGAAATCACTTGAAATAAATATGGAATCAACAACAGTAAACTGTAGCATGTTTTTCAGGAAAATATACATTTGTGAGATTTATAAAACGTCAAACTATCGCTGAGACTGGTTACCGTAAATAATGTCCTGAGTACGTCTTATGCCGTCATTTATCTAAGTTAAGCCTCTTTATTGTGGCTGTGTCTTTGTAAGAGCGTGATCCATAATTTACCACCAAACATTCTCGTTTGGTTCGGCAATGGCCGACAGCGGTCTTACCATGTCTCCAGTCAGGACACATTCGGTATCTTCAATTTTATTCATTTATACGGGAGGCAATTAGCCACACCAATTAGAAGACTGGAATTGTATGCCGGTAGGAAGAACTTTTTGTTTTCCAGCGTTACCAAGATGTTAGTGTGACTCACTTTGATCAGACAGAAGACTGTATGATCGGTTGATCGGTGGTCACAATAATCCTGCGTTATAGGATCCACCTTCTCATCGGTCTGCGAAGAATTCTCTTTGATAATCTATCATTGTAAAATCTGTACATGGTTCCACCGCGCGTTCCTGTGAATTCAAATATTTTTCCAATTTCCAACTCGTTCCGTTGAATCTCGTTCTTTTTCTCGCGCAGCACTAATTTAAAAAATCTCTTTACCGCAGACTGGATCGTGGTTTTAAACTTGTCTATTAATATCCATTGACCGCTGCCATGTACACAATCAGATGCACCCATTGTTTTCTGTAATGTCTTAAGCGTATCTTTCTTAGTTCTTTTCCGCGGCGTTTTTCTAATGGTCCAACGTACGGGCTTGACAATTTCCATTTACTGTCGTTATCCACTTCCGTTAAACGGAGACTATAAAAAAGGAAAAAGTAGAAAAATACATTGCAGATTAAAAATAAACCATCAACCTAGGTATCTTTGTGGGTGGAATACACAACTGGAAGTTAGGAAAGGTTAAAGGGCAGCTGAAAGTGATGACTGGATGTACAGGTCTCAGACAGATTCATGAGGCAGCCCCCGTTTTTCACATAAGGGTTACATCCAACCGACACTGAGGCCATTAGGGGAAATTAACCACATTCCTCACGTAACAGAGCACTGACGCTGAAACGTAAAAGTAAATCCCTTTACAAAATCCGTGGTTATTTGAGAACGTTGTTTAGTGTGAGGACGATTCGAAAGATAAATTAATGAATAAATAACTCTAATTTCAGTTACAGCAACTGAGTGCTGAAGGAAAAAATTTAAAAAAAGATATGTCGACATTGATGTCACTAGAACTGAATTAATTGCTCGGACGAAATAAACATGGTGAAAATCAGATTCTGGCATTCGTCAGGGGGGGATTTAAGAAAGCCGGAGGAAGTTCACATCAAGTTCCTCCCGAATATGAGACCAGTGCCTTAAACACAGCGCCAATTCCTCCGGGTACATGTTGTTGCAGGTTCAAAAGACACTATAGTCAGCCACAATGTGGAATCAAGTGCTAGTTACGAAAGAAGGGTCTTGAACAAGAGCCGGCCGAAGTGGCCGCGCGGTTCTGGCGCTGCAGTCTGGAACCGCGAGACCGCTACGGTCGCAGGTTCGAATCCTTCCTCGGGCATGGATGTGTGTGATGTCCTTAGGTTAGTTAGGTTTAACTAGTTCTAAGTTCTAGGGGACTAATGACCTCAGCAGTTGAGTCCCATAGTGCTCAGAGCCATTTGAACCATTTGAATCTTGAACAAGAAACAACACTTCACATCGAAACCACGTTTATTGAGCGCACACGAAGTACATGCTGCAGCAGGGAGTCGTCCTATTTACGCTGCCCGTTAAAAAAGTTTCGAAACTGATTTCAGTCGTCAAGTTTCAGCGTCGACAGCACAGTAACCATGGTAGCAATTTGAACTAAGTGCTATAAACAACAAATTTGCCTTCAACCATTCAGTTGTGAGCAGGCAGTGTTAAGTAGTGAAAATGGGGCCGTGGTGTGTCGTTGTTGTATCACAAATCGCACTGCATTAATATCTCAGAATCAATTACTCACGAAGTTCTCCAGAAAGTTCTGAAGGAAAGAAAGTCTGTACGAAGTTAGCCCCGCACAAATCGAATTCCTAACAAAAACGACGCATGGATGCGTGCCTGAACTTGAATAAAAACCAAAATGCGGACAACTATTTGCTGGAAAAAATCATCACGGGTGGTAAGATTTGATAATATTAATATGAAAGTAACACTGTACGACAAATTACATATATTCTAGTTAAAGGGGCGGGTTGAATGAGAGGGCAACGAATGACTTTTCTGACAGTTTAACATTGTGGTATGTGTGTTGTATCAAGGGAAGGGGGGTGGGGCGGAGGAGACTATGTGTAACATCTGAAGCATTCAACCAACCACCGTAACATTCTCAATCTTTTATTAACCCGGTCCAAACTTTTTAAACTGAAAGGGTGTAATACACTCCAAGACAAAAAGGAAAAGGGAAGCAAGGCATTATCCGAATGGAACGGAAATCGTTAGATTTTACGTACATGAGCAGACAAACAGGTGATTACAGTTTCAGAACAACTGAATGAAGTATTCAAAAGAAAGAATTCTTCAAAGTGAACAAGCCAATGTTGCGTTGGTCCATCTCTGACCCATAACCAAGCAGTTATTCAGCTTGTCATCGATTGACAGAGTTGTTGGATGTCCTCCTGAGGAATATCGTTCCAAATTCTGTCCAGTTTGCGCGGTAGATCGTCAAAACGACGACCTTGTCGACCAAAGTAGCGTTTGGCAAGTACAGAGACAGGCAGTAGACACACTCGCCGTGTACGGGCAGTCATTATCTTGCCCAGGATGGCTTGCCGTGGAGTGCAACAAGACGGGTGTAGAACATCATCGACGTACCGCTGCGCTGTACGGGTGCCGTGGATTACAACCGTCGGAATCCTGCTATGAAATGAAATTGCGCCGCAGAACATCACTCCTGGCTGTTGGGCAGTATGGCGGCATCCTACAGCTGTCTGAGCGTCTCCAGACAGGTCTTCGGGCCGGCCGTGGTGGTCTAGCGGTTCTAGGCGCGCAGTCCGGAACCGCGCGACTGCTACGGTCGCAGGTTCGAATCCGGCCTCGGGCATGGATGTGTGTGATGTCCTTAGGTTAGTTAGGTTTAAGTAGTTCTAAGTTCTAGGGGACTGATGACCACAGATGTAAAGTCCCATAGTGCTCAGAGCCATTTGAACCATTTTGAACCAGGTCTTCGGCCTGGAACTTCATTGGCTGGAGTAGAATTGTCCTCAGTGATCAGTACCGCTTTGAACTGAGCCCCGATAACCAGCTACGACGTGTCTGGAGATGCGTGAGACAGCAGAAGAATACCAGCCTGACTGTCTGACTGTCCGTCCGCAGCTCGTGGTCGTGCGGTAGCGTTCTCGCTTCCCACGCCTGGGTTCCCGGGTTCGATTCCCGGCGGGGTCAGGGATTTTTCTCTGCCTCGTGACACACTCGCCGTGTACGGGCAGTCATTATCTTGTGTGATGTCCTTAGGTTAGTTAGGTTTAAGTAGTTCTAAGTTCTAGGGGATGCCGGCACGGTAGCTCAGCGTGTTCGGTCAGAGAGCTGGTTGGCCTCTGTAATAAAAAAACCGGGTTGAAGGATCAAGAAATGAACTTGAACGGATGTCATTGTGACGTCCGCAACGACCAAACACAACGATCAACAACAAGCAAAAAAAAAAAAAAAAAAAAAAAAAGGACTGATGACCATAGACGTTAAGTCCCATTGTGCTCAGAGCCATTTTTCTTTGTCTGATTGTCCCGCGCCATACAGTCCGTCAACCAGGAGTGATGGGCTGGGATGCCCTTTCTTTACATAACAAAACCCAATTGGTTCTTATCCTCTGCACCCTTAGAGCACAGCAGTACGTCGACGATGTTCGAAGCACCGTTTTGTTGCCCTTCATGCCAAGTCATCATGTGCTTACATTTCATTAAGATAATACCCGCCCGTGCACGGCGATGTTATGTACTGTTTGTCTTCGTACCTGCGAAACCCTAAGTTGGTCAGCAAGATCGCCGGATCTCTCCACAGTTGAGAACGTTCGAAGCTTTATTAGCAGAGCCCTCTAACCAGCTCGAGATTTTGACGACCTAACGCGCAATTGGACAGAATTTGCCACTATATCCGCCTAAAGGCTGTAACCGCGAACGACGCAACGCCAGCAATACTGCGACCCTCTGTTTCAGATTGGACTGTATCTTCCTGGATACAGAAGTAGTTTGGCTTCCTTCATACAACAGCACCGGTTGTTCTCGAGTTCCGATCGTGTTGTTACGTCCTCAGACTCACTGCGACGTTACTACCTTTTAACCAAAGTCGCAATAGTTTATGTTCCTCGTAAAGGAAGCTGCTATTGTCAGTCTGCCCCACATGACTATGATAGGATTTCTTGCGAAAGAAATTAACGATGTCCCTGTCTCTTCAAATTAGGATTACAGTCATCAACTTCGTAGGTGGCGTCAGACAAGCGACGCAGGATTCTGAACGGGCCAAGTAGCGCTTTAATAAATTTTGTTGTAGCCC